>NC_089502.1:60971216-61666216 GCF_036850765.1 Saccopteryx bilineata | reverse complement strand
CATCAATATATCAGGATACATATATTCAAAGATAACATGTCCAGGTTATCTTGTTGTTCAATTATGTTGCATACCCATCACCCGAAGTCAGATTGTTTTAATCCACTCGTCCACTGAAGGACACTTGGGCTGTTTCCAGATCTTCAAAATTGTGTACAATGCTGCCATAAACATGGGGTGCATTTCTTTTTATCAGTCGGTGATGTGGTGTCCTTGGGATATATTCCTATAAGTGGGATGGCTGGGTCAAAGGGCAGTTCCATTTCTAATGTTTTGAGGAATCTCCATACTGTTTCCCACAGTGGCTGCACCAGTCTGCATTCCCACCAGCAGTGCAGGAGGGTTACCCTTTCTCCACATCCTCAGCAGCACCTATCCTGTGTTGTTTTGTTAATGAGTGCCATTCTGACTGGTGTGAGGTGGTATTACATTGTGGTTTTAATTTGCATATCTCTAATAATTAGTGATGTTGAACATTTTTTCATCTGTCTATTTGCCATCTGTATGTCCTCTTTGGAGAAGTGTCTATTCATTTCTTGTGCCCATTTTTTGAGTGGATTATTTGTCTTCCTGGTGTTCAGTTTTACAAGTTCTTTATAAATTTTGGTTATTAACCCATATCAGATGTATTGTCGAATATGTTCTCCCATTGTGTGGTTTGTCTTTTTATTCTGTTCATATTATCTTTAGCTGTGCAAAACCTTTTCAGTTTGATATAGTCCCATTTCTTTATCCTGCCTTTTATTTCATTTACCTGTGGAGATAAATCAGCAAATATATTGCTGCGATAGATGTCAGTGAGCTTACTGCCTATGTTTTCTTGTAGGATGCTTATGGTTTCACGATTTACATTTAAGTCCTTTATCCATTTTGAGTGTATTTTTGTGCATGGTGTAAGTTGGTGGTCTAGTTTCATTTTTTTTTTTTTTTTTTTTTTTGCAGGTAGCTGTCCAGTTTTCCCAACACCATTTGTTAAAGAGACGGTCTTTACTCCACTGTATGCTCCTACATTCTTCGTCAAATGTCAATTGTCCATGAAGATGTGGATTTATTTCTGGGATCTAGTTCTGTTGCATTAATCTATATGCCTGTTCTAAACCTGTTTTGAGTACAATGGCCTTGTAGTATAACTTAATATCAGAAAGTGTGATACCTCCAACTTTATTCTTCTTTTTCAAGATTGCTGAGGCTCTTCGTGTTCTTTTTTGGTTCTATATAAATTTTTGGAATATGTGTTCTATATCTTTGAAGTATGTTATTAGTATTTTAATTGGTATTGCATTGAATTTATACATTGCTTTGGGTAATATAGACATTTTAATGATGTTTATTCTACCTGAGCATGAGCATGGTATATGCTTCCACTTGTTTGTGTCTTCCTTGATTTCTTTTATCAATGGTTTATAATTTTCTGAGTACAAGTCTTTGACCTCCTTGGTTAAATTTACCCCTAGGTACTATATATTCTATTGTTGAAATAGTGAAGGGGATTGTTTCCTTAATTTCTCTTTCTGACAGTTCATTGTTCGTGGATAAAAATGCCTCTGATTTGTGTGTATTAATTTTATATCCTGCCACCTTGCTGAATTCATTTATTAGGTCCAGTAGTTTTTTTTACTGAGACTTTAGGGTTTTCTATATACAGTATCATATCATCTGCAAATAATGATACTTTTACTTCTTCTTTTCCAATTTGGATTCCTTTTATTTCTTCTTCTTGTCTGATTGCTGTAACTAGGACTTCCAGTACTATGTTGAATAAGAGTGATGAAAGGGGGCATCCTTGACTTGTTTCTGATTTTAGGGGAATTGCTTTTAATTTTTGTCCATTAATTATGATGTTGGCTGTAGGTTTGTCATAGATGGCCTTTATCATGTTGAGGTATGTTCCCTGCATTCCCACTTTGCTGAGAGTTTTGATCATAAATGGGTGCTGGATTTTATCAAATGCTTTTTCTGCATCTATTGAAATTATCATTTGGTTTTTCTCCTTCTTTTTGTTTATGTGGTGAATTACATTAATTGATTTATGAATGTTATACTATCCTTGCCTCCCCAGATTAAATCCCACTTGATCATGATGTATGATTTTTTTTTCAAGTATTGCTGGATCTGGTTTGCTAATATTTTGTTGAGGATTTTTGCATCTAAATTCATCAGGGATATTGGTCTATAATTTTCTTTCTTTGTGTTATCTTTGCCTGGTTTTGGAATCAGAATTATGCTCACCTCATAAAAGGAACCTGGAAATGTTCCTTTCTCTTGAATTTTTTGAAATAACTTGAGAAGAATAGGAGTTAGTTCTTCTTTGAATATTGGTTAGAATTCACTAGTGAAGCCATCGGGCCCAGGTGTTTTGATTTTTGTGAGCTTTTTGATAACTATTTCTATCTCTTTTGTTGTAATCGGTCTGTTTAGGTTTTCTGATACTTCTAGATTGATTTTTGGAAGATATTTTTCAAGAAACTTGTCCATTTCACCTAGGTTGTTTAATTTTTTTGGCATACAGTTCTTCGTAGTATTTTCTTACAATGTTTTGTATTTCTGTTGTGTCAGTTGTTATTTCTCTACTCTCATTTCTAATTTTATTTATTTGAATCCTCTCTCTTCTTTTCTTGGTGAGTCTCATTAAAGGTTAATCCATCTTGTTTACACTTTCAAAGAACCAGCTCTTGGTTTCACTGATCCTCTGTATTGTTTCTTTAGCCTCTATGTCATTTCTTTCCTCTCTGATCTGTATTATTTCCTTCCTTCCACTACTTCTGGGCCTTACTTGCTGTTCTTTTTCTAGTTCTTTTAGATAAAGGGTTAGGTTGTTTATTTGAGCTTTTTCAAGCTTCTTAAGAAATGCCTGTATTGCTATGAACTTCCCTCTCAGGACTGCTTTTGCTGTGTCCCATAAATTTTTAGTTGTTGTATGTTCATTATCATTCAATTCTAGAAATTTTTTTATTTCTTCTTCTGATTTTATTGTTAACCCATTCGTTATTTAATAACATGCTATTTAGTTTTCATGTGTTTGAGTATTTTTCAGTTTTTCTGTTGTGGTTCATTTCTAGTTTCTTGCCATTGTGATCAGAGAAAATGCTTGATATGATTTCAATCTTCTTAAATTTGTTGAGACTGCTTTTGTGTCTTAACATGTGGTCTATCCTAGAGAATGTTCCTTCAGCACTTGAAAAGAATGTATATTCTGCTGCCTTAAGGTGAAAGGTTCTAAAGATATCTATTAAATCGAGTTGATCTAGTGTGTACTTTAAGTCTGCTGTTTGTTAATTTTTTTCTTGAGGATCTATCTAGTGATATCAGTGGGGTATTGAAATCTCCTACTATTATAGTATTGCTGTTTATCTCACCCTTTATATCCATCAAAGTCTGCTTTATATATTTAGGTGTTCCTATATTAGGTATGTAGATATTTATGATAGTTATATCTTCCTGTTGGATGGCTCCCTTTATCATTATGTAGTGACCTTCTTTATCTCTTACTATAGACTTGGTTTTAAAATCCATTTTTTCTGATATAAGTATTGCTACACCAGCTTTTTTTAAATTTCCATTTGCATGAAATATTTTTTCCCTCCTTTTATCTTCAGTTTATATGCATATTTTGTTTTAAGGTGTATCTCTGGTAGACAGCATATATATGGGTCTTGTTTTCTTATCCAAGAAGTTACCCTATGCCTTTTGATTGGATCATTTAATCCATTTACATTTAAGGTTACTATTGATATGTAATTGTTTATTGCCACTTTATTCTTTAAAGCTGTATTCCTCTTTTGCTATATTCTTTTCCCACTTTGATCTATTACAATAGGCCCCTTAACATTTCCTGCAGCATTGGTTTGGTTGTAATGAATTCCTTGAGTTTGTTGTTGTTGTTGTTGTTGTTGTTGTTTTGTCTGTGAAGCTTTTATCTTCAATTTTAAATGATAGCCTTGCTGGATAAAGTAGTCTTGGTTGCAAGCTCTTGTTCTGCATTACTTTGAATATTTCTTGCCATTCCTTTCTGGTCTCAAGTGTTTCTATTGAGAAGTCAAATGTCATCTTTATGGGGGTTCATTTGTAGGTGATAGCCTTTTTTTCTCTAGCAGCTTTTAATATTTTCTCTTTATTGCTTAGCTTTGGTATTTTAGTTATGATGTGTCTTGTTGTAGGTTTCTTTGGGTTTCTCTTTAATGGAGTTCTCTGTGCTTTTTGAACTTGTGAGACCCTTCCTTGCATCAATTTAGGGAAGTTTTCAGCTGTGATATGATTGAATAAAGTTTCTATCCCTTGTTCTTTCTCTTCTTCTTCAGGAACCCCTATGATGCAGATGTTATTTCTCTTCATGTTGTCACAGAGATCTCAGAGTTTCCTCAGACTTTTTGAGTCTCTTTTCTTTTTTCTGCTCTGCTTCCATGCCTTTGTTCATCTTGTCCTCCAACTTGCTGATTCAACCCTCAGCTTCATCCATCCTGTTTTTAATTCCTTCCATTGTGGTCTTCATTTCTGATATTATTTGTCACCTCCAACTAATTCTTTTTTAATATTTCAATGTCCTTTTTTATACTTGATATCTCTTTATTTAGGTGTTCATAATGACCATCCATTGTTGTTCTAAGATCCCTAAGCATCCTAACAATCATTATTTTAAACTCTGTATCTGGTAGTCTGGTTATTTCCATATCACTCAGTTCCTTTTCTGGAGTTTTCTCTTGTGGTTTCATTTGGGTTGCACGTCATTGTCTTCTCATTATTTGGGTGTGTTTGGGTATGTTGTCTGTAGGGCTGGTTGAGTCTAGGCTCTGTGTTGTCTGCCTCCAATTTTCAGTTGTGTTATTTCTAGTTCATCTTGGGTTGGCATCAGCTGTTGTTTGTAATCCACTGTCAGGTTTGGCTTTTTTAGTAGAGCTGCTTTGAAATCTTGATTTGTTTGTTTTCTTCTCAGTTATCTTGTCTTGGTTGTAGTCTTGTTTACTAATCTCAGCAGGGGGCTTATTTGAAACTGTATCCAGGAATGTGGTAGGTGTAACCTGAGACTCTGACGGCCTGATCTGCCAGTTACTCTCTCCAGGGGAGGTGTGCTTTTTCCACTTCAGTAGGGGGAGATGTATCTCAGATTTCCATGGAGACCTGAGTTACTACCCCTCCTCCCCACTTCTTGTTTTCAGTTTTGTCTTGTGCTGATTGGAACTGGAGAGATCTATTGAGATGGGTGACCTGGAACCACTTTAGTCTTGTATTATGTGGAAGGATCAACCCCTCCCCCAGCTATGGCTGCCTCCAGCACTGGATAAGTCAGCTTCTCAGGTCCTCCCATGCATTTCTCTGCCCGTCACCATTTGTCTCTTTTTCCCCCCTTTCCTTTTGGAAGATAAGCCAGCCCTTTCAACACACCTCGTTCCCAGGTCCCTAGGCAAGTGGCTGTGAGTGATATTTTCTACTCCTTTCCTTGGAATGAGAGCCCTCATTCTCCTTTTGTTCCTGTAAGCAGAGGAGACCCACTGCTTCTTGGTGCTCCCTACCAGGCTCGGTGTGGCTTCTTCTTTGCTCCTTAGGGTTTTTGTTTGTTTGTTTGTTTGTTTTTGTATTTTTCTGAAGCTGGAAACGGGGAGAGACAGTCAGACAGACTCCCGCATGCGCCCAACCAGGATCCACCCAGCACGCCCAATAGGGGTGATGCTCTGCCCCTCCAGGGCATCACTCTGCCACGACCAGAGCCACTCTAGTGCCTGGGGCAGAGGCCAAGGAGCCATCCCCAGCACCCGGGCCATCTTTGCTCCAATGGAGCCTTGGCTGCAGGAGGAGAAGAGAGAGACAGAGAGGAAGGAGGGGGGTGGAGAAGCAAATGGGCCCTTCTCCCATGTGCCCTGGCCGGGAATCGAACCTGGGTCCCCCGCATGCCAGGCCAATGCTCTACTGCTGAGCCAACCGGCCAGGGCCTGCTCCTTGGTTTTTGAGAGTTGTTCTTGTAGTCCAGAGTTGGTTTTTCATGCTGATTGTTCCCAAATTAATTTGTAATCCAGTTTGGTGGTGTGAGCTGGGAGTCTGTGCATCTGTCTACTCTGCTTCTGTCTTCCTTAAATATGTTTTTAAATGATTTATTTTGACCCTGGCAGGTTGGCCTAGTGGTTGAGTGTTGGCTGGGTGTGTGGAAGTCCCAGGTTCTATTTCCAGCCAGGGCACACAGGAGAAGTGCCCATCTGCTTCTCCACCCTTCCCCCTCTCCTTTCTCTCTCGACATGCCAAATTTCTTAAATGACTTGACAATGATCTCATCTTGATATTATCCCAGGATCTTTTTACCCAGGTACAAACTTCTCCTATAGTTGGTTTTTTTCACTCTTCCTGCTGGTTTCAAATTGTCCCCAGAAGGCTTCATCCATTGGTTCCATTCGTCTCTAATGACAGTTTTGAAGGGTTTGTTAATGCTGACATAAATGGTTGGAGCTGGGATGTCAATCCTCTAGGTATGACGGCAAGTTTTGTATTTTTTCTCTGCAGCAGTCTTCTTTGTGTTTTTTGTTATGTGTGCCCTGAACTGATCAAGCACCAATAGGCAGGTTTGCATAAGAGCCCACTTGGTCTCCTCCAAACTTTCTCAAACCAGATTTTTATCCCATCCTGATCCATCCAACCCTTGTCATGAATGTAGACAATCACTCCTTAAGGAATGTCTTCTTTTGGCATTATTTTGCATTTTAAAATCAGCATAAGAGGCAGCTTGGTTCCACTGGCACAACGAGCTAGAACAAGATAATGGCTCTTTTTATGTCCACTTGTTTTCACAGTTATACTTTACACCCCCTTCTTATCAACAGTTCTGTTACTTGGGACATCAAATTGAAAGGGGTCTTTGTCCATATTTGCAAACTGTCCCAACTCAAAATGTTGTGTCTTCTGACATTGAATGACAAAATGATAAAATTCAAGGACCTTCTGCTCATAGCTTTCAGGCATCTTTTGGTCAATTCTGGTGCATGTATGCATGCTTAGTCCATTTTGTATAATGAATCTGAAGCATCAATTGTGTCCTCCTTTGAAATTAGTAACTTTTTTTTCATCAGCAATTTTTGCCTCATGCTGGACCATCTTTTTGGACACAGAAATTCCAATTGCCCTCTGCTCTTCAATCCATATCTTCAATTCCCTCTCTAAATCAGGCCATTTTGCTGACTTTGCTTCTCATGGCCTTCTTCTGCCATGGCATTTTCAGTAGGGTTTCTTCTTCCCCTAGCCAGTCTCGGATTAATTTCTCAGTTGGAGGAGGACCAAACTTACATTGAACAGCATGATTTTCATTCACTTTTACAAACTGGATCCCTTTTAACCTGAATTTAGCACTGTACAAAAATCTTTTCTGAGCCATTTCTTGGCAGAACTTGGAAAAATGTAACCTACTGTAATATACCGGTAACAAGTGTGAAACAATGAGAGCAAAGACAACAAGTGTGAAAAAGTGGGAAATGCCAGTAAAGAAATCTACAATAATGAGTGCAAAAACAAGCGTGAAAAAGTAGGGAATGCAAGTTAAAAATCTACAGCCACTGTATAAGACACACCTAGTTTTTAGACCTCAAACTTTTTGAAAAAAGGTACATCTTACACATGGGGGAATACGGTAAACGGATAAATAATAACAGATGTGGTAGGCCCTACAATAGAAAATAAACCAACGGAAAGGAACAAAGAGTGGTGGGGATGCTATTTTAGGTAATTTGGGGGCACTAATTTAGGTAAGGTAGTCACATAAATGCTTCTCTGAAGAAATGTTGTTTGAGTGAAGGCTTGAATAAAATTAAGGGGGCAAGCCAGGCTGAGGGGGAAAAAATTAGTGCAAAATTTAAAATTTATTTTACTCGTGATTGGAATCCATTAGAAGATTTTAGGTAGAAAAATGAAGTGCTATGAATTATCATTTTAAAAGCTAACTGTTATTTTCTGGTGTGCAGACTAGGGGACAAGAATAGAAGTAGAGGGAACAGTTAAACAGCTCTTTAAATAATCCAGAAAGGAGGTAATTGTGCCTTGGAGGTGGTAAAAAGTTAGACTAAGCTAGAAGGCAGAGTCCACAAGGCTTACTGGAGGATTAATGTGTTCTTTGAGGAAGAAGGAGGGATCAGGAGTGATACCCTAGGTATTTGGCCTGAACAGCTGGGTGAGAAATGGTGCATTAACTAAAATGGGCAAGATTGGATGAGGAACAGAGTAGAGAGACAGGATCAGGAGTTTTCTATGGGATATATGTTAAATTTGACCTTTTTATGAAACATCTATATGGTAATATGGAGTAAATAATCTGGAGCTCAGGGGAGAGTCAGGGATTGAACTTGCCATTTAGGAGTCCTCAGTGTGTAGAGAAAAGATAACATTCAAGAACTGAGTCCTGGAGCAATCCAATGGTTAGAGTTTGGGAAGATGGGGAACAACCAGCAAGGAAGAATGAGAAAAAATATCTGAGATGTACAGGGTCAGGCAAAGATAAGTTTACAGTTGTTCATATGGAAAATAGTACAATAATTAATAAATAATAATACAAGAATAGACTGTGGTTCTTTCCTCTTTTTTTCTTTTTTTTTAATTCAGTGAGATGAGGGGAGGTAAAGAGATAGACTCCTGAATGCACCCCAACTGGGATGCACTGGGGAGCCCACTGGGAGCAATGCTCTGCCCATCTGGGTTGTTACTCCATTGCCCAGCAGCTGAGCTCTTCTTAGTACCTGAGGTAGAGGCCATGGAGCTATCCTCAGCTCTGGGGGACAACTTGCTCCAGTGGAGCAATGGCTGCAGGACTGGAAAAGAGAGAGAGAAGGAGAGAGAAGCGAGAGGGGGAGGAGTGGAAAAGCAGATGGGCACTCCTGTGTGCCCTGACTAGGAATTGAACCTGGGGCATCCACATGCCTGGCTGGCGCTCTACCCCTGAGCCAACTGGCCAGGGCCTAAACTCTGTTTCACACACTCAGAAATGTAAACCTTCTTTTGCCCCACACTGTAGTAGGGAAAAAACAAGAGACTGTGGTTATAGAAGCCAAGATATGCTTCAAAAAGGAAAGAGTAATAAACTTAGCCAAATGTTGAGATGTTTAATAAGATGAACAATAAGAGTTTGCTTTTGACCTTGGCAAGGCTGAGGAGAGAATGAGAAATGAGGAAAGAGGGAGAGCACTTTTCTCTTGCTATAAAGAAGAGAAAAGAAATTGTGAGGTAACTAGAGGTGGATATGTGGTCAAAGGAGGTTTTTGTTTGTTTAAGAAGGGAGATACATATTGTATTTTTATTCTGATGGGAATGAACCATCAGCACATTGATGGAAAGAAAAACTGGTGATATCAGAGAGAGAGAGGTTAACTGCTAGAGCAAAAAATGCTTGAATAGCTGATTGTGGAAGGGATCCTGTGCACAAGTTGGAGGCATGGCCTTACTGCAGTGCTTCTCAAAGTGTGCAGCAGGGTGCACTGGTGCACCCTAAAAGATTTCCACATGCACTCTATGGTATTTCAGAGAAATATGTGCCTGTTGGGGACCAAAAAATCAACAGGGTTTTGGAGTTTAGATTTTGGGGGGACAAAGGTGTGAGGAATTGGCTGTAAGCTGACAGTCTGCCCATCCCCCCACCTCACTTGCCTGATTAGGTTGCAAAAGGCTGTTAAGTTGTGGTGCTGGATTGTTTACACTACTCCCCATGTTCCCTGGAAAGACTGGAGGCAAGTTTTTTCTATCCTTTGTTTGGTATAAAGTGAAGATGATATGTATGGTGGGGGTTTTCTGCACTTAACACAATTAAGAGTAAAAAGAGAGGAATTTTTCAATGTGTTAACAATGAAATGAGAGTATGCCTTTCAAATATATGCCAAAACATTGAAGAAATCGCTAGGACACATCAGGCTCATGTTTCTCATAAACACAAGAATGAAAAAACTTAATACATTTGCACCGGGACATGCCGAATTTACTAAATCTTACTAAGAATATATCTATATATATAAAAAGATAACTTTTTTGTTGTTTTTTTTAATTTTTTAACCCCTCTTTTTTTATGGACTTTAAAAAGCATAACTTGAAAACTGTACTATAAAAATGTTTTTTAATGTCAGAATAAATTTAATTTTGTCATATTTATTTCATTTAATTACCATAAAAGCACACTTGGACTTTATATTTTTCTTTAATATTTCACTTAATTATTATAACATATTTCTCAGAAATTTGTATATAGTGTGCCTACAATTATTTGTAGAATTTTAAATGCGCCCCGACTTCAAAAAGTTTGAGAACCACTGTCTTATGGGAATGTGGAAAGTTCCTCCTTAGTAACAGGAGAGAGCTCAGGGTACATGGATAGTGATGCAAGTGAGTGGAGAGGCTTGTGGGTTTGAAGATGTGTTAGTTTGCTTCTGACTGCATTTTCTCCGTGAAATAAGTTAAATCATCAGCTGAGAATTATCACAGGGAGTTGTCTGAGGTTTCGTGAGGGAAGAAAGATATGAAATAATTGTGTTGGAAAGAAGGACTGAAAACCAACTAGAAACATTAAGGATTGTCAGGCATTGTTGAAGGCCAACATGAGAGTCCCGGTGAAATGAAATTTAAAGTGGGGTCATTTTGCTGCATAGGTGGAGTTGTTCTTAACAGTTTTAAGTTTGATTGAGGGAATACAAGGATACCTCTCCTACTTGCAGATTTATATCGATACATAGCAGTGGGAACAATGATAGAACCTTGGATTTAGCTGGTTAGTGTGGAACGTGAAGACAGGAAAGGACAGATGGACAGTGAGGGTAGTATGATTCATAAATTGGAGGTGGAATTTATGTGGGAGAAAGGGATGACCAACTTCGGCCATAGAGGCAGTGTGGTTACAGGTAATGACATCTAGTGTATGATCTTCAGTGTGTGTCTGGGCTGGGATGATGGGAAACAAAAGGTTATTAGAAGTGATTTCAAGAGACAATGGGACCAAAAGTTTCGCTACATCTTGAAGTGGATATTGAACAAACAGGAGAGATAGTGGGGGAAAAAGATTATGAGCCAGGTGCTCACATTTTTTATGAATGAACAAAATGGAATGACTGATAGTTGGTGGGGTGCACCATATGGAGGTGTGGCAATTGGCATAGTCTTATGGTCTGTGCTTTTAATGGGCTGGTGTTTTTGAAGAGAGATGGAGGAAAAACGGCCTGGAAGTGACAAAGAAGAACAAGAAAGTCACTCCTCTACCACCAGGTCCAGTGAGTGATATGAAGGGTGTGGAAAAGAGAACACCCACCCTGGGAGGGCTATGTAGAAACAGAGATTCAGAGAAGAGCCAAACTTTGTTTAGAACAAGGAGTGGAATGAAATGTTGAGAATATGGAAGAATTAGCTGATGACTGGCCCTGAATTTCAGAGTGCATGGCAGAAGGGCTTGGGGGATTCATTGATAAGTAGGATGTTGAGTCAGATTAGAGACTATATGGAGCTTTAAGGAGCTGAGAATCAAAGTAATGATGTAAACAGAGGGGCTGGGACTTGTGGAGGTGACTGGGGCAAGCGGGGATGTAAGATATGTCAGGATTGGTCTCATTGGACCCCTAGAGGAGATGAATTATCTGTGCTAATTGGGCCCTCTCTTGGCCACTTTGTATTAGTGAAACTGGTGGAGGGGAGGCTGGAAGAGAGGCCCACACACCAGGAGAACTTGATACTCCCTGTCTTTTCTTAACATTATCTGTGGTCCTTTTCAAGCCTAGAGTAAGGGACTTATTAAGACTTTTCAACAATGATAATATCTTGGGGAACTTTAACTTATGCCCTCCACATACCAATTCATCTCCACCAAAGCCACTTCAAATAAATATACCATATAAGAAAAAAAACACATGTGCTTGTTATGTATCAAGTTTCAAGACAATTCTCTTAGCCACTTCAACTACCTTACAGCCAGATTGCTGCGCTGAGGCACCTCTCTTTTTACCATTTGGTATGACAGTTTCAATCCTACAGAAAAATAGAGCTCACATAATGAGCTCCATATATCTCATCACCTAGATTTAACAGTTGTTAACATTTTGCCATACTTACTTCGTCTATTTTTTCTTTCACTGAAATATCTTCAAGTAAATTACAGACATATACCATCTCACTCCAAAATACCTCCGTATCATAAGCCCTTTCTATATAGAAATTCTGGGGCTGTCACTGCTTCTCAAATGTGGTGTCAAAAACTGGACAAGAATGTTCCAGATGTGGACTGGTCAGCCGAGTGTATACAGAAAGAATGACTACACCCCACTTTGTCCATGCAGATTACAATCTCTAAAATTAGTGGCCCTGGCCGGTTGGCTCAGCGGTAGAGCGTCGGCCTAGCGTGCGGAGGACCCGGGTTCGATTCCCGGCCAGGGCACATAGGAGAAGCGCCCATTTGCTTCTCCACCCCTCCGCCGCGCCTTCCTCTCTGTCTCTCTCTTCCCCTCCTGCAGCCGAGGCTCCATTGGAGCAAAGATGGCCTGGGCGCTGGGGATGGCTCTGTGGCCTCTGCCCCAGGCGCTAGAGTGGCTCTGGTCGCAATATGGCGACGCCCAGGAGGGTCGCAACATGGCGACGCCCAGGATGGGCAGAGCATCGCCCCCTGGTGGGCAGAGCGTCGCCCCATGGTGGGCGTGCCGGGTGGATCCCGGTCGGGTGCATGCGGGAGTCTGTCTGACTGTCTCTCCCTGTTTCCAGCTTCAGAAAAGAAAATGCAAAAAAAAAAAAAAAAATTTAAAATTAGTAATTCTAGAAGCCATAGCATGCTATTGATTCAAGTACATGTGTGGTGAGCTAAAGTCTCCAAGTTCTTTGCCCATGGACTGTGGCTGTCAAGTCAGCTTCTCCCCAACTTCTATCTCTGTAATTGAATTATTGTTGGTTTTAGCCTATTGAAAATATTTTGACATGAAATTCTGCCTTCTGGTGAATTAGTTAATTCTTTACTGCTTTGGTTCATTAGCAAAATTGATAAGTAAACCTTTTACACAGTGATATATGTATTGTTTTTTTCACTACTGACACCGAACATTTAACTGCTCAATAAATATTTGTTGAATGAGTGACTTTATCCAGAGAAAAAATTATCAGGATAAGATGAAAACTATAGCATAGCTTATAAGAAAGAAGACTTAAAGATGCTACAACTGCTTTTACATAAAATTCAGAGGGCTTTGCTTTATTCTGTACAGAAAAATAAGCACGAAAGTTACAGAGTAGAAATTACAGAGGCAGGAGGAGAGATTTTCTAACCAGAACTCAAATAAGCTGCCTCATGAGGAAGTGAGCTATTAAGTACACTAATGCCTCAGTTTTCGTAGACTTTCGTTATTGTCTGTTTCCATTTTCATCGATTTTCTCTGCGAAAATTTTGTCTCGGGTTTTAGTCAGTTGCCTCGGATTTCGTCGGCGTGCCCACATGACCTAACTGCTAATTTTGCGAAAACAAAGGGCAACCCACGCGTCCTCCTGCTCAGTGTGGCGTTGTTTCTCGTTGTATGAGCATCACCCTGCACGTCTAGCCAAACGATTCCATAGCTTTCCAGTGTTTTTGTGCCTTTTAAAATGATTGTGAGTGCTCATACTACAATTACATGAAAGTGATTACTGCATATACAGTATTTTGTGTAATGTGTTTATTTTGTGTTTTTCAGTGTCAAAATGTATGTAATGCAAGTAAGATAAAAATCACATGTGCTCAAATCTCATTGTCCCTGTTAAGTGTTTCCCTTGCTAATAAGTTAACCCTTTCCTTTTAGCTCCATCATGGGACCAAAAAAGTCTGGGGCTGAAAAATTTGTGTCCAAATTCAACGGTTACATAGAAGCTGAAAGGTTCATCCACAACAAGTCTTCAACTGTGATGAAATGAGCCTATTTTGGAAGAAAATGCCAAAGAGAACATTCATTACACAGGAGGAAAAGGCATTGCCAGGACATAAGCCTATGAAGGATGGGCTAACTCTTCTGTTTTGTGGTAATGCTAGCAGTGACTATAAACTGAAGCCCTTACTGGTGTACCATTCAGAAACTCCTAGTGTTTAGCAGAAACAATGTGATTAAAAGTACAATAAACTGTGTGTGATGTGGAGGGAAAACAAGAAAGCATAGGTCAAGAGACCAGTTTTCATTGAGTGGATAAATGCAGTGTTTGGCCCAAGTGTGAAAAGATACCTCCAGGATAATAAGTTGCCCCTTCAGTGCCTCCTGGTAATGGACAATGTTCCTGCACATCCTCCAGGTTTGGAAGTCACATTGTTGGAGGCGTTCAGTTTTATTACTGTGAAGTTCTTGCCCCCTAATACCACACCACTCATCCAGCCCATGGACCAGAATGTCATCTCAAATTTCAAGAAACTGTACACAGAAGCAATGTTTCAAAGGTGCTTTGAAGTGACATTAGATACAGAATTGTCCTTAAGAGAGTTCTGGAAAAAACATTTCAACATTCTCAACTGTATCACCTTCATAGATAGGGCTTGGCAGGGAGTGACATCCAGGACAATGAACTCTGCCTGGAAGAAACTGTGACCAGGATGTGTGCATGAGAGAGATTTTGAAGGGTTTGAGCCTTCCCCTTTTGGCTTTGCACATGTGGTGCAGTCAGTTGTTGATTTGGGGAAGTCTATGGGTCTGGAGGTGAGTGGTGAGGATGTGGAAGAGTTGGTGGATGGCCACAGTGAAGAACTCACCACTGAAGAGCTGCAAGACCTTCACCTAGAAGTGCAGCAGACAGCAGAGGAAGCAGTTGCTTCAGACGAGGAGGAAGAGACAGAGGAGAGTGTGCCTTCTTCAGAGATCAAGGACATCTTCTCCAAGTGGAGTAAAGTACAGGGGTTTGTGGAGAAAAATCACCCAGACAAAGTTGTGGCAGGCTGGGTCTGCAACTTGCTTAATGATATGTAACGTCTTGCCCCATTTTAGGAAAATCTTAAAGAGGCGGCAGAAACAGACCCCTTTCGAGAGAGAGCTTTCTTGTGCAACATGGGTCCACTGACTCTGAAGCTGGTCCTAGTGCCAAAAGACCAAGAAGGCAAGTGACCCCAGATAGTGCCTTGATACCTAAGGTCCTTATGGAGGGGGATTTCCCTTCCAAACAATAATATCTGCACCTCTCTCTCCCCTCCTCGCCATCTTTCATAGGCCAAGGAGAGTCTTCAGAAAGGTAAATGCCACGTTAAAAGATCATTTATTCTTTACCTTATTCTTTTATATTTATTTTATATTAATTTATTTTAGTTTTTAGTATGAAACACTACATTTATTCTCTATAAAATGTTTTTGGTATGTATTTTGGAGTGTCTAGAACGAATAACTGGATTTACATTCATTCATATGGAAATAATTGCCTCGGTTTTTGTCGGCTTTGAATTTCAATGATGGTGTTCTGACAGATTATCAACGAAAACCAAGGTATTACTGTATTTATTTCAGTAATGGGAGGACCAATATGTATTGGGATCCTGCTATGTGCCAGTTTGATACATAGCCACTAATATAAATTAGATTCATTATTCGTTTTGTTTAATCTTCACAACTATATGAGATAGATTAAATTATTACCATCCCTATTTTATAGATAAGGAAATTATTCTCATAGTCCAAGGTGGAGCCTTTTTACTGTACTACCACAAAATGCTTCATTTGATCATCTCTTATGTGACACAGGTACTACAGAAAGCAATTTCTCAAGTGTGGTCCTCAGACACCTAGGAGTCTCCCAAACTCTTTCAGGCATTTAGTGAAGTCAAATATATTTTTTATAATAATATGAAAACATTATTTGCCTTTTTTATTTTCATTCTTTTATGAATATACAGTGGAGTTTTCTAGAAGCTATGTGGCATACTACGATGAGTCATTGCTCTGACAAATAAATTTATGATGTATATTCTTTTGCTTTTTAACTTTTTCTCAGTTTAAATTTTTCATATGGTAGATATTGATAGATATAAACCACAGAAACAAAAGCATTTTGGAGTCTTTAATAATTTTTAACAGTGTAAAGTGACCCTAAAGATGAGAACATGTGAGAACCACAGGTGAGGAGGAATGGCAGAGTCTAATAGTCAAAAGCTTCTTAAGTTCTTTCCAACTCCAAGATGTAGGGATTACTCACTCCCAACACCCTGTTGGTTTTGATCTGTGGATTTTTTTTTACTTGATGTTTTCTTGTGGATGTATGTTTAATTTATAAAAAAAAATAATTAAAGATAACTGATACATGTTGGCTTGTTTTGTTCTTGTTGTTATGTGTTTTCTTAATCACAGTTTTCTTCTAATAACCAAATAATGAGGAAAAGAGAGTGGGAAGAAAAGAGAAATTTCCTTAACTAAACACCTACTCTATTTAGGTACATTATAATATGCTTTAGCTGTCATTTGTTGAGAACCCATTATACCAGTCATTTTACTCAGTTTATGAAATGCATTGCCTCCGATTCTCACAAATATCCTGGAAAAGAAGTCTTATGAAGTCAATAATCATGTGGAAAAAAATGGCTGTAATAGAGTACTTCCTTTACATTGATACTCTTGGGCATTCTCTTTCCATACCTAATCTAGGCTTGGTCATACAACTTACTTTGACCAATGGGACAATACCAAATATGAGCAAATGAAGATTCAGAAAGTGCTTGTATCAATATCTTGTTCTCTCCTGATGCTCTTGGTAACTGTCATTCACCAAGTGAATAAGCCCAGGCCAGCCCACCAGGTAATAAATGATACATGGCCCAGTTATTTCTGTCATCTTTGTTGACAAACAGCCAACTTCCAGACATATGAGGGAGGCCAGCTGACATAATGGATGAGTGAACCCAACTGACACGTGAAACAGAGGTAGTCCAAGCTGAGTGCAGTCCCAACTTCCAACCCACAGAATCATGAGCAAATAAATGCTGGGTGTTTTAAACTACTATATTTTGAGGTGGTATGTTATGTAGTAAATGCTGTTAATAGTGTCCATTACACAGAGAAGGAAACAGAGGCTCAAAGAGATTAAATAACTTTACTGAGATCCCTCCGTAGCCAGTATTTGGCAGAATCAGCATTCTAAATCTAAGTTTACATATTATTTTATTTAATCTTTACATCTGCTCTATGAGAAAGACATGGTATTCTTACTATCTATCATTTTAAAGATGAGGAAACTTGCAAAGAAGTTAATCAATCTGCTCATAGTCACAGAGTTAATAAGCAGGAAAATGTTAACTGAACTTATTTTAGTTATCATTTTGCAATATATGCAAATCCCAAATCATGTTGCACACCTGAAACTAATATAATGTTATGTCAATTACACCTCAACTTAAAAAAATAAAAGGGAGATCAACAGTAAAATAAAAATAAGTAAATAAGTAAGTAGTAAAGCTAGGATTTAAACTCAACTATGCCTGATTTCAGAGAGCTTGCTATTTTCACAATGTTAGACTAAGGATTCAGGTTAATTAGCTTATTCGTCCCTATATAAAAACTGATTGCAACTGTATTAACAACCAACAAGACTGCATTTAAAAATGCACTGCCCAACTCCAAGAACACAAATGTAAGAAATAAAAGGAGAAAGAGCAATGGAAAAAGAACAAGACTTGGGAATTTGAGTTATTAAAAACACAACAACAAAACACTAGAAAGTAGGTCTGGTTTTAAAAATAGGAGATAAGAAAAATTCATTAAAATAACCAAAGGCCTAAGATGAATATAATGTAAGACAGGAGCTCATGAAAAGGATATTTTAAACTAGAACCGAAGTAGCTAGCAGACACCAGCTCGAACCAAGGAGCAAAGTGTTCATTAACACTAAAAAGCACTGCCCTGGCTGCCCATCACATTCACAATGTGTCCTTCTACTGACTTTCTGCAGTCTGAGTGCTTCTTGGCATTGGAATTATTTAGGTTGGAAAAAAAAAGAGAATGTGAAAAAAGGGAGGGAGGGAGAAAAGGGAGCGGTAACACCTATTGAAGACAGCATGGAGAAAGCACTGAACTGCAACTAACTAGCCAAGTGACCTTGGGTATGTTACTTAACCTCTATGGATCTTAATTTTCTGCTCTCTAAGGTCTATTGCATATCTAAAATTTCATGATTCTATGATTATATTAGAGGAAAAGTAGTAACCAGTGGTGATCCATTACTGCTCAGGGACAAAAAAAGAACAAATGAGCTCAGATAACAGCATTCTTACATTCATTCAACAAGCATTTATCAAAGATCTACTATGTGTTCTAAACTTTGTTCTTGTCCTTTAAATCATAATCCAATGGAGAAAGGAACACGTCAACAAATAATTACAATTCAATGTGACAATCGCAATAATAAATATGCAGAGCACAAGAGAGGTGTGATTAATGACAATAATGCTGATGTACAGACTCCTAGAATTAGATGCACCTGGATTCAATCCCACTTTAGCTACTTACTAGCTGTATGGCTTCAGGCAAATCATTTAATGTCTCTGGCTCTCAGTTTCCTGTGTGCTCTCACCATAATAGACTCTGAAGCTACAGTCTGAATTGCTTATAGGTTTGATTCTCAAGCCTTCACTAGGGCAAAATAGAGTCAGTTGGAGATTGAAGAGATTGGAGAGGGTTTCAAGTGGAATAAGATGTAAAAAGAGACTGTACAGACAAACCTTTCAGAAAAAAATTAGTTGTGAAGAACACAGAAATGAAATGGTAGCTAAAGAAGGATGTGGAGTCAAGGCAGAAAAGGTTGTTGTTTTGTTTGTGTTTTTCATTTTTTTAAGGAGAGAGAGACAGGAAGGGAGAGAGAGACAGGAACAAACAGGAAGGGAGAGAAATAAGCATTAATTCTTTGTTGAGGCACCTTAATGAGTTCTTCATTGATTGCTTTCTCATATGTGCCTTGACGGGGGGGGGGGAGCTCCAGCCAAGCAAGTAACCCCTTGCTCAAGCCAGCAACCTTGGGCTCAAGCTGGTAACCTCTGGGTTTGGAACCTGGGTCCTCTGCATCCCAAGCCAATACTCTATCCACTGTGCCACTGCCTGGTCAGGCTGTTTTGTTTGTTTTTGAATAGAGGTTGCATAACATGGTTTATTGTTTATGTGAAAATCCTAGACAAAGGGATATATTGACAATGCAGGGAAAAGAGGAGATAATTAAAGAACCCACATCCCCTGTGGAAGCAAGATTGAATGGATCTAAAAGGGATTGGCCTCTTATAGGAGCACCTTCTCCTACCAGGAGAATAGACATTTTCTCTATTATAAAAGGGGTAAAGACATGGTTTCAGATGTAGTTAGGAATATCGATTTAGTGGTGAGAAGATGAAAACCTTCCCATTTTCTGGATTCTGTTTACTTAGTATCATGTGGAGTGAGGTCATCAGAGAGTATGAGAAAGAAAGAAGGGTAGAAAACAGAGGTCCAAAGAGAGAGAAGGAAGAGGACAGCTCAGAGAATTGACATCCAAAAACTCTCACTAAGGAAGGGTAATGGAAGTGATGAACAGTGTCATGTGTCCATATGAAGTTAACGATGAGTGATGATAGTCAGCCAAGTTGTGAAAGTCTCCACCATTTTAAAAAGAAGGGAGGATGGCTGGCCCAGTAGCTCAGTTGGTTGGAGCATCCTCTCGATACACCAAGGTTGTTGGTTCTATCTCCAAGCACATACAAGAAGTAACCAAAGAATGCATAACTAAGTGGAGCAATAAGTCGATGTTTCTCTCTCTCTCTCTCTCCCTCCCAAATCAATAAATTTAAATTTTAAAAAAGTTTTGAATGAGAGAAAAAAATATAAACAATAGTGGGCCGATGGAGAGAGAAAATGTAGTGGGAATCAATGGATTGGAGCTGTAATCTGATAAGGTTGAGGAACTGCAGCAGTGGAAGTCAAGATTTACAAAATATTGCAGTTTCTGCTGATAAGGGGGGGGGCTAGCATATGACCAAGTGAAGGAGTAGTTATGGTGGGTAGAAGAAAATATCATTGCAATGAAGGGATCAAGGAGGTAAAAAAGCCATGAGGGATGAGTCACCCACATGAATGTGAAGTCAGCAAGAATAACAATCAGAGTCAGGGTGGAAAGTACAACAAAGCCTAGAGGAAAAGACCCCCACAACACCACCACTAAGAGAATATCTACTACATTCTTTGGGCTGTTGGCAGGTAGATGAATCAGGGCACACATCCCAGCAAACCTGAAACCCAGCTTCCCTCCCTGCCTGTGCCCAGGTCCCAGAGATTCAGTATATCCCACAGCTAGTCCACTGTCCTCTCCTCTCACATTAAAATCTTCTACTCTCACACAACTCACCGCTGAATTTCCAATAACAGATTTATTTTATTTTTATAAGGGTTTTTTTTTATTAATTTTAGAGAGAGGAGAGAGAGAGAGAAAGGGAGACAGGAAACAGGAAGGTAGTAATTGCTTCTCGTATGTGCCTTGACCAGGCAAGCCTGAGGTTTTGAACTGGCGACCTCAGCATTCTAGGTCTATGCTTTATCCACTGCACCACCACAGGTCAGCCTTACACATTTGTTTTAAAACAAAGGCCTCTTCGGGCACATAAAGCTCTGACATCCTTGACACAAAGATATTAAAGTCCTCAAGAATGACGACTGGAATGAAGAGGAAGAGAATAAACCACAAACTAGTCTTCAATAAATGAGGGGAAGTCATCAGGAGATTGGTAGGTAACATAAATGGGGAGGGTAGAGGTGTGGTGTTTTTGCAGGAGGGAGAGAGAACAACGATCTTAAAGGCATTTGGTAGAGCAATGAGAGCCACAACCTTACCTCCTGCACAATGTTTAGGAGGCAGCCAATGGTTCCAATTGTGTCAAGAAGCAAAGGACACATACTGATAAAAAGCTGAGGATATAGGACTTTGACCTTCACAGACAGGCATTTCTAGAGGGTACAGTAAGAGCTTGGGAAGCAGTAGAGGGAAGTGGCTTATGTCTGATTGGAAAATGATTAGGGCACTATGTAGAATGAGTGGTGGCCAGGATAGCTTGGTTAGACACAATGGGATCAGTTCTGGCAGTCTTTTAAAAGAGGGTGAGCAACAAATTATATGTTGATATCCAGAATATTTCACTCAATGGTAACCTTGTCTCTGGGATGGTCACATCTGTCACCCATGTGAGGCAGTGAGAGAGCTGCTCAATCAGAATTCCTGTGATGAAAGGGCCACAGCGTCTGAGGCAGCAGTTCCCTGGAGACTGACAATCGATGGTGTTAACAGCTGATGGAAAGCAGTTTCTCAGGCCTCATCAACTGAAATGCCTGGTAGCAGTAGCTTATGCGTTTCTTTTCTCTTATAGTGTAACTTGAACCAGATTTTTCTGTTCATAACACACTTCTCAGGAATCCTAATGTAAATTCTTTCTCACACTCAGCTCCCTCTCATTCACTAGGTCAGCTTTGTAAGGATAGGCCCAAGTGAGAAATACATACAGTAGAAAAATAAGAAATAATTCATTCTACTTTATCTCCAGCCCTACCACCATAGAGAAGTTCTTTACAGTGAAGGAAGTCCAGCATCATGCTTCACTTCCTGAGAAGTTGGACTTTGTCCCTACTGTCCATTCAGGTTTTACCAGCCGGAGACAGCTCTGTGGTTTGCCTGACAAACAGATGGGTCCCAAGTCCCTGCAGTTCAATGGACAGCCAGAATGCTGTGTCAACTCAGAGGAGGGGAGAGCAGGCTACGTCTAGGACAGTCTCCCCTCATCAACAGGTGATGACATTTATATCCATCAGTAGGTAGGGAATCACCTATATCTCACTCATGCTTCTTCCTTCCCAGCATCTGAAATGATCTATCCAAGGCTTCTGGGCATAGAGGTCTGTAAGTAGAGCCAGACTATAAACTTCTGCAGCATTAGCAAGCCTAACAAGTTCCCCAGGTGATACTGATGCTGCCCGTCTGGGACTACACACTGAGGAACAATTTCAGTAGTCACCTATCACACTCTCTTCAACAAATACACACCTTACAGAAAACTTAGCAACAGAGGCTGATTCACAAGAAAAGAGTACATAAAGATATGATTAAACTAGTCTATTTACCTTACAAAAGTCTGATTTTAATGAAGGAAAAAGCAGTTAATCAAAGCCCAAAGTGGACATGTGGGAGCTTCTGACAAACACATATTCATCAGTTGGACCACTTTTCAACCCTGGCTGCAGCAGATTAGAATGCCTGGGAAGCTTCTTTTAAAAAGTACTTATGTCCAGAGTCCCACCACAGAGTGTTTAAATCAGAATTTCTGAGGCTGGAGCTCTAGAATCAGCATTTTTAAAAGATCTCGAGGTGATTCTAATGTACAGCTAGGATTGAAAATCCCTGGCCTGGCCCATTGCTCCAGTCTCTCTTTCAGTGAGTGTGTGTGTGTGTGTGTGTGTGTGTGCGCGCGCGCGCATACATGTGAGCGCATACATATATGTAGCATATATGTGCATTTTGTTCATTTAAAATTTACATAAATGAATATTTATTTATACATACCCCTTATTCATATTTAGAAAACATAATTTAACATGCATCATGGTATATGAAACTCTGAAGATCTACATTTTTCTTCTGACAGCCTTATAAATTCAGTGAGGAATTAAACTCTAAAATATACATAAATAGTCATTTAAATTGATTTGCTACCAATGAAATGAGGGAGAGAGTCAGTTTCTCATTAACAACGTTGAGAATTAACATAGAAAATGGGGAGTTCATAGGCTTACTTTGAACAACATTATCTAGAATTAGCAGTTTCATAAGAAGCACTCAATAAACATTTTGTAAGTTCTGTATGTGAATTCAATATCCTTATATATAATTTAATTTAATGATTCCAATCAACAGAATTTTTTGCAATCTACAACAGTACTTTTTAAAAATTGAAATTTGTTGCCAATATTTAAAATGAGGAAATTTCATATGAAGATCCAGATATGGGACTATTCTTTTAAAATCTAGCATCCCTGATGACATTGTACTTACCATATTCCCAGGCAGCAACAGAGTCAACAACGAGCAGAAAGTGAACAGTGGCTCCCACTTTCTCCCCAAATGGACATACTTCCCTCTTTGACATCCCCTGTCTTGCCCCAGCCAGCATCTGCAAGAAAAGCACTGCAGAATGTTAGGAATGTAGACTCTGGGGTCAGACTGGTGCTTCAATCATTGTTTAATGGTATGAATTGAGTAACTTAATATTTCTGTGCCCCAGTTTCTTTTTTTTTTCTGAAAATCAGGAATAATAATAAAACCTACTTTATAGAATTCTTAAGAGGATTAGTGAGTTAATACATATGAAGAGCTTAGCACTGTGCTTGACCAAGAGGTAAGCACTCAGCAACTGTTAGCTGTTATTGAGTTGAGTTAAATACAACACAATAGTCAAGTACATGTGCATTGGAGTCAGGGCCAAAATCTCAACTCCAGAACATACTAGCCATGTGGCCTTGAGCAAGTTATTCACTATTCTTCAGTTTCTTCATCTGTAAATTGGGGATGAAAATAGTACCCAACTTGTAGCTTGTTGTGAATTACATGAGATAGTGTTGTAAGGGGCCTGGCACAGAGTAAACACAAATAAATGCTACCTATTATTGTTATTCCAATATATCAGGAAGATGTGACTGGTCACTGGTCAAGAATATCAAATTGAGAATCAAGTTGAATGGTGTGTTGTCTAAAAAGACTGAGGAGAAGGAGACAATAAGAAAGGAAGGCTTAAAGCATTTGGGAGATAAAAATAAATATCAGAGATTTGCTAAAGAGGTTGACTCTCAGGAGGCTAAGAGCCAAGGAAGTTTACCGACTTAATCTTCCAAGTGTCCAAGCAATTTGGAAACCCTCTCTATAAGCCCAAATCCCTCGCAGGGCTACATGCCATCTTTGCAACCCATCAATGTGACCAACATGATACATTAATTGTGTCCTTAGACATCCAAGATAATGAAAGCACTAAAAATAATGGCTCCATAGATATGAATGTTCTTGAAACTGACAGATATGACAAGTAATGGAAGCAGAAATAACAAGGTGCAGGAGCAGCACTGCTGTTCAACCCATCTTTGCCTGACCTCTGACAAGGTAATCAAAACACATGAAGAAGAGTTGCATTTTCATTGGAGTGGTGACATTCATGTATTAATAGAAATTGAACTTTAATAACCACAAGATTTGGAAAGAAGAGAAAAGCAGGAGTCTGTCTCCTGCTTCCCCCAAACTGGGATCCCTGAAATCCTGCACAAGGATCACTGATAATTAGTGATGAGAGAGTTGGTCTACAGTTCACCAAGGAAACCTGGGAAAGAGTGTGATTGTAAAGAACCCAAGGCAGGTGGAACATGTCTTAATTATCGATATATTCTCACCTCATGAGACTGTTGTACGTCATCTCATGATTAGCTAAAGAAAATTTTAATCTCATGGTGACTTTACCCCATACCTCTGCTCATGCCTCTGAGCTCCCTCTGAGCTGCCCACAGATGTGTGCTCATGGAATAAAAACTCATTTTTATATTAGTCTATAAAAACACAATAAGGAAAAGTCTACAAAACAAAAATGAATACAGTATGGTGACAAAAACCATGCACCTTTCTAAAAGGTGCATGCACCATTCTGCCAGTTTTGTTGATATTTTCCATTCATTATATCACTTGATTTGTATATGCTGTGGTCCATGCACTATATTACTTGATGTGTATATGCTGTGGGAATTAGGCACAACAAAATTGTTAAGTCCAGGCTGTTTTGACCTTGTTTCCAAGAATATTACAAGGTCATCTCTTCCCTAAATACTAAGCTGGTGCTCAACTCAGCAAGTAGAAATTTTAACACTGAAAGAAGTAAACCAGAACTTGGAAGGTAAGTAGATCTGCCAAAAAAATCAAATGATTCATTTTGAGGTCAAGGGCTAATGATCTGTGGATTAACGTGACTAATATAAAACAGGCTATAATTTGCATTATTAAGTGCTGCTCCATCCAGGAAAGGGCAACAGTGGAAATCAGGCAGGAGATTCAAAGCTGAGATAGCAATGGATGGTATTCAGGAGTAAAAATGGATAACTAATGTTAGCACCTGTTCTCCCCTCTCTAGTGTCCAGAAGAGAGAAGCCAGCACTAGATCTCTAAATTGGTAGTTCTCTAACTTTAACGTACATCACCTGGGGATCTTATTAAAATTGTAATTCCTATTTGGAGGGTCTATGGTGAGGTCTGAAATTCTGCACTTCTAATAAGCTCACAGATGATACTAACACTGCTGGTCCCTGCACCCACACTTTGAGTAGAAACGTCTAAAACAGAAATCAACAACATATGACCCACAAGTCAAATCCACTGCTTGTCTTTGAGCAGCTGGTGAGCTCAAAATGGTTTTCAGACTTTTTCAAAAATTTTTAAAAAGACTAATATTTGAAATAAATAGGGGGTGACGTCACGGAAATGGCGCCGTGAGAAGCGCGTCCGACAGCTCTCCCCTAAATCACAACAAATTTATCAACTAGAAACAGAAAAATTTCTCCTCGGAGCATTCCGGAGTTCCACACAAACTGAAAGCAAAAGGACAGTTATCACTTGAATCTGAGAGACGAGGGTGTGGAGGAAGCTACCGCAGCAGCAGCAGCGACGCTCATTCAAGCCGCGAGGGAGTGCGCCTGCGGTGAGTCAGCCCATATACTTGGGAACCGCGAGCCGCCGCGAGCGGCCGCCACGAGCCGCTGCGCGCGCGCCCGGTCCGGTTGAGCACCGCTGACGTTCCCAGCGGCCCGCACACTGCGAGTGGGGGTCGCCGGCCACCGGTGCCCGGAGCGCCCCATTCGCGCACGTGCCTTGGGCATTCCATGCGCCCAGGGCGCCCTGCTGGCCCGCACACCCAGGGGGCTCCATTATCCTGCGCCTGGTGCGGTCCAGCCGCCAGCGGCGGGGCGAGCGGGACAGGCTTGGGAGATTCTCTCCGTGGGCGGGGCACCTCACCCAGCCATTCAAGATAACAATCAAGCGTTGGGGGAGGGGCGCGCGCAGGCAGCCTAAAATACCTTCGGGAGCACAGCTGCGACCCAATCACTGAAATTAGCTTAACCCATAAAATCTGCGCACCCTCGGTTCTAATTGATAAGATCTCTCTCAGTTCAGTGATCCAAGACAAGAGGCGTGATATTTTTTAGTGCCTCTCGCTAAAGGGGCGGGGGCAACTTCTGATTGATAGAGCCTCCATATTCAGGGATAAACGCTAACAAGAAGGACTTGGCAGATAATAAGGTCTATACTACACTAGTCGTAAGCAGAGACTAGTGCCTCTTCTTCCCTGCAAAAACAGGCTACAAAGTGTGGAAAGCCTGGGTTGAGAGGTCCAACTAAATGATAGGCGCTGAACAGTCACCTTGACAACAATTGACTCCCACCCCCGCCTGATTACACTGGAGGCCCTGACTCTCAGAGCCTTTCCCAAAGCCTTGCACTGAGTGGGGATAGAGTGGGGATTTCCCAGCTCTTTGAGCCTCTTACTCCCCAGGCAGAAGCAGTTGCAGCCTTATAGCTGGATCACCAGGCTGCTAATTCAGAAAGGGGGGACTAGGAGAGAGAATCCAGGAAAGCAAACTCTCTCATCGTTGGACCCTGCAAACGCCAACAAGCCTTTACTTCCAGCAAGACTAAAGCCAATTATATGACATTGCCATAGAATCCCATCAACTGCAAATCCCTACCTAAGAGTGACACAGGGGCAGAGCCTGGGGTACAGAGTCACCAACTAGGAAGAGGGAGAGAAAAGAAAAAGGAAGAAGTTAACCTCTCAAAATCAAGAAAAACCCACAGACTTTACAACTTGATCCACTAATTTTTGTTGTTGTTGTTGTTGTTGTTTGTTTCTTCTATCTTTTTGCCTTTATTTCCTCCACCTCGGTCCTTCTATTCTCTGCCCATCTTATGCTTCCCCTTTCTTGAACTACACTACCCATGAGTGTTGCATTTTATTTTTCTTCTTCATCCTCACCCTCCTTTAAGGTTATACTCCAAAACACTTAACTCTCACTCTCTCCTCTTTTGTTTTTTTTTTTGTTTTTTTTTGTCTTGCTTTATTTTGTTTTTTTCTCCTCCTATTTTATTTCTTCCTTCGTTTTTCTCTTTTTCTTATTTTTTCCTTTCTATTCGTTTTTTCTTTTCTCATTTTACTTTCCTCCCGTATAATCCTCAATCACGAACAAATTAGTTAATTTGGGACTCAAGGCTTTTTTTTGGCTTTATTTCTCTTTTTTGCTTTTGTTTTTATTTTTTTTTCTCTTGTTTGTTTATTTTTGTGGCATTTTGGGTCCTCCCAACCCAAGGTCTCCATTGTATTTAGTCTTCGCTCCACTTAATACAACAGATTTTTACTTATTATTTTTATTTTTTCTTCTTTATTATTCTTTTTTGGTCCTTTTTTCTGGTTCCCTCTTATCCCTCTCATTATATCTCTTAGTAGACCATCATTTACAAGCAAATCATCTTATGCTTGTCTAAGATTTTCTTCCTTTTTTTTTTTTTTGCATTTAGTAGGTCCCTAACTCCCTTTTTTTTGCCCCTTGAACTCTTCACCCCAAATCAGGCCCTCCATTATAGGCACGATATTTCCCTGAGGAGGGGAGAGGAGGGAAAGAGAAGAGAGAAAAAAAGGGGGAAATAATAAATTATTACTGTTTTTTTTTTTGTGGGGTGTTTTACCTTTTTTTTTTTCTTTTTACTCTTTATTAATTCTAATTAGTGCTATCAATAAGACCACCCTCAGATGCCGATAAGAAAGAGGAAATCGAATATTATGGATACAAAAGAAAGAGAGGTAACACAAATAGATGTGGAAAAATCTATGGAGAAAAGACTTAACATATTGGAAGCCTTGGAGCTAAATGACAGAGAATTTAAAATAGAAATCTTAAAAATACTCAGAGATATACAAGAAAACACAGAAAGGCAATATAGGGAGATCAGAAACCAACTCAATGAACACAAAGAATATATTACCAAGGAAATTGAAACTATAAAAACAAATCAAACAGAAATGAAAAACTCAATTCACGAGCTGAAAAACAAGGTAACAAGCTTAGCTAACAGAACAGCCCAGATTGAAGATAGGATTAATGAAATAGAAGACAAGCAACTTGAGGCACAACAGAGAGAAAAAGAAAGAGACTCAAAAATAATAAAAAATGAGAAAGCCCTACAGGAATTGTCTGACTCCATCAGAAAGAATAACATAAGAATAATAGGTATATCAGAGGGAGAAGAGAAAGAAAATGGAATGGAGAATATACTCAAACAAATAATAGACGAGAACTTCCCAAGCCTGTGGAAGGAACTAAAGCCTCAAATTCAAGAAGCAAACAGAACACCAAGTTTTCTTAACCCCAACAAACCCACTCCAAGGCACATCATAATAAAGATGACACAAACCAATGACAAAGAAAAAATTCTCAAGGCAGCCAGGGAAAAGAAGAGTACAACATATAAAGGAAGGCCTATTAGATTATCATCAGATTTCTCAGCAGAAACTCTACAAGCTAGAAGAGAGTGGACCCCAATATTTAAAGCCCTGAAAGAGAGGAACTTTCAGCCAAGAACACTATACCCATCAAAGCTATCCTTCAAGTATGAAGGAGATATAAAAACATTCACAAATACAGAAAAGATGAGAGAATTTATCAACAGAAAGCCCCCACTCCAGGAAATACTAAGGGGGGTTTTCCAACCAGATTCAAAGAACAAAAGAAAACAACACCACAAGTAACAGCTCCACCAAGAACACAATAAAACCAAACTTAAACTGTGACAACAAAGGAAAAAAAGGGGGGAGAGGATGGAGATTAACAGTAGCAAAGGATGATGAAGTGCAGAAATACTTATAAGATAGGGTACTACAATGAATATGGTAGGTACCCTTTTCATTACTTAATGGTAACCACCCTTGAAAAAACCACCACAAAAACACTTGACTTAAAAAAGGTAGCAACAGAGGAAAGAAGTATGGAACACAAACAAACAAAAACAAATGATAGAAAAACAAAAGAGAAGAATCAAACTAGATACAAAACTAACAGAAAGCAATTTATAAAATGGCAGTAGGGAACCCACAAGTGTCAATAATTACACTAAATGTAAATGGATTAAACTTACCAATAAAAAGACACAGAGTAGCAGAATGGATTAAAAAAGAAAATCCAACTATATGCTGCCTACAAGAAACATATCTAAGCAACAAGGATAAAAACAAATTCAAAGTGAAAGGCTGGAAAACAATACTCCAAGCAAACAACACCCAAAAAAAGCAGGTGTAGCAATACTCATATCTAATAATGCTGACTACAAGACAGAAAAAGTACTCAGAGACAAAAATGATCATTTCATAATGATTAAGGGGAAGTTGAATCAAGAAGACATAACAATCCTTAATATATATGCACCAAACCAAGGAGCACCAAAATATATAAGACAGCTACTTATTGACCTTAAAACAAAAACTAACAAAAATACAATCATACTTGGAGACCTCAATACACCGCTGACGGCTCTAGATCGGTCATCCAAACAGAGAATCAATAAAGATATAGTGGCCTTAAACGAAATACTAGAACACCTGGATATGATAGACATCTACAGGACACTTCATCCCAAAGCGACAGAGTATACATTTTTCTCTAGTGTACATGGAACATTCTCAAGAATTGACCATATGTTGGGCCACAAAGACAATATCAGCAAATTTAGAAAAATTGAAATTGTACCAAGCATATTTTCTGATCATAAAGCCTTGAAACTAGAATTCAACTGCAAAAAAGAGGGGGAAAAACCCACAAAAATGTGGAAACTAAACAACATACTTCTAAAAAATGAATGGGTCAAAGAAGAAATAAGCGCAGAAATCAAAAGATATATACAGACAAATGAAAATGAAAATACGACATATCAGAATCTCTGGGATGCAGCAAAAGCAGTAATAAGAGGAAAGTTCATATCACTTCAGGCCTATATGAACAAACAAGAGAGAGCCGAAGTAAACCACTTAACTTCACACCTTGAGGAACTAGAAAAAGAAGAACAAAGACAACCCAAAAGCAGCCGAAGAAAGGAGATAATAAAAATCAGAGCAGAAATAAATGAAATAGAGAACAGAAAAACTATAGAAAAAATCAATAAAACAAGGAGCTGGTTCTTTGAAAAGATCAACAAAATTGACAAACCCTTGGCAAGACTCACCAAGGAAAAAAGACACAGGACTCAAATAAATAAAATCCAAAATGAAAGAGGAGAGATCACCACAGACATCATAGAAATACAAAGAATTATTGTAGAATACTATGAAAAATTATATGCCACCAAATACAACAATCTAGAAGAAATGGATAAATTCCTAGAACAATACAACCTTCTTAGACTGAGTCATGAAGAAGCAGAAAGCCTAAACAGACCAATCAGCAGGGAGGAAATAGAAAAAACTATTAAAAATCTCCCCAAAAATAAAAGTCCAGGCCCAGACGGTTATACTAGTGAATTCTATCAAACATTCAAAGAAGATTTGGTTCCTATTCTACTCAAAGTCTTCCAAAAAATTGAAGAAGAAGCAATACTCCCAAACACATTTTATGAGGCCAACATAACCCTCATACCAAAACCAGGCAAGGATGGCACAAAGAAAGAAAACTACAGACCAATATCTCTAATGAATACAGATGCTAAAATACTAAACAAAATACTGGCAAACCGAATACAACAACATATTAAAAAAATAATACATCATGATCAAGTGGGATTCATCCCAGAATCTCAAGGATGGTTCAACATACGCAAAACGGTTAACGTAATACACCATATCAACAAAACAAAGAACAAAAACCACATGATCTTATCAATAGATGCAGAAAAGGCTTTTGATAAAATACAACACAATTTTATGTTTAAGACTCTCAACAAAATGGGTATAGAAGGAAAATATCTCAACATGATAAAGGCCATATATGATAAACCATCAGCCAACATCCTATTAAACGGCATAAAACTGAGGACTTTCTACCTTAAATCAGGAACAAGACAGGGTTGTCCACTCTCTCCACTCTTATTCAACGTGGTGCTAGAAGTTCTGGCCAGAGCAATCAGACAAGACAAAGAAATAAAAGGCATCCATATCGGAAAAGAAGAAGTAAAGCTATCACTTTTTGCTGATGATATGATCCTATACATCGAAAACCCGAAGGACTCCACAAAAAGATTATTAGAAACAATAAACCAATACAGTAAGGTCACAGGATACAAAATTAACATACAAAAGTCCATAGCCTTTCTATATGCCAACAATGAAATATTAGAAAACGAACTCAAAAAAATAATCCCCTTCACGATTGCAACAAAAAAAATAAAATACCTAGGAATAAACATAACAAAGAACGTAAAGGACCTATATAATGAAAATTACAAAGCATTGTTAAGGGAAATCGAAAAAGATACAATGAGATGGAAAAATATTCCTTGTTCTTGGATAGGAAGAATAAATATAATCAAAATGGCCATATTACCCAAAGCAATATACAAATTTAATGCAATTCCCATCAAAATCTCTATGAGATTTTTTAAAGAAATGGAACAAAAAATCATCAGATTTATATAACTATAAAAAACCCCGAATAGCCAAAACAATCCTAAGGAAAAAGAATGAAGCTGGGGGCATTACAATACCTGACTTTAAACTATATTATAGGGCCACGATAATCAAAACAGCATGGTATTGGCAAAAAAATAGACACTCAGACCAATGGAACAGAATAGAAAGCCCAGAAATAAAACCACATATATATGGTCAAATAATCTTTGATAAAGGGGCCAACAACACACAATGGAGAAAAGAAAGCCTCTTCAACAAATGGTGTTGGGAAAACTGGAAAGCCACATGCAAAAGAATGAAACTCGACTACAGCCTGTCCCCGTGTACTAAAATTAATTCCAAATGGATCAAAGACCTAAATATAAGACCTGAAACAATAAAGTACATAGAAGAAGACATAGGTACTAAAATCATGGACCTGGGTTTTAAAGAACATTTTATGAACTTGACTCCAATGGCAAGAGAAGTGAAGGCAAAGATAAATGAATGGGACTACATCAGAATTAAAAGTTTTTGCTCAGCAAGAGAAACTGATATCAAAATAAACAGACAGCCAACTAAATGGGAAATGATATTTTCAAACAACAGCTCAGATAAGGGCCTAATATCCAAAATTTACAAAGAACTCATAAAACTCAACAACAAACAAACAAACAATCCAATAAAAAAAATGGGAAGAGGACATGAACAGACACTTCTCCCAGGAAGAGATACAAATGGCCAACAGATATATGAAAAGATGCTCAGCTTCATTAGTTATTAGAGAAATGCAAATCAAAACTACAATGAGATACCACCTCACTCCTGTTAGATTAGCTATTATCAACAAGACGGGTAATAGCAAATGTTGGAGAGGCTGTGGAGAAAAAGGAACCCTCATTCACTCTTGGTGGGAATGTAAAGTAGTACAACCATTATGGAGGAAAGTATAGTGGTTCCTCAAAAAACTGCAAATAGAACTACCTTATGACCCAGCAATCCCTCTACTGGGTATATACCCCAAAACCTCAGAAACATTGATACGTGAAGACACATGTAGCCCCATGTTCATTGCAGCACTGTTCACAGTGGCCAATACATGGAAACAACCAAAAAGCCCTTCAATAGAAGACTGGATAAAGAAGATGTGGCACATATACACTATGGAATACTACTCAGCCATAAGAAATGATGACATCAGATCATTTACAGCAAAATGGTGGGATCTTGATAACATTATAAGGAGTGAAATAAGTAAATCAGAAAAAAACAAGAACTACATGATTCCATACATTGGTGGAACATAAAAATGAGACTAAGAGACATGGACAAGAGTGTGGTGGTTACCAAGGGTGGGGAGGGAGAGAGTTAGGGGGAGGGGGAGGGGCACAGAGAACTAGATAGAGGGTGACGGAGGACAATCTTACTTTGGGCGAGGGGTTTGCAACATAATTTGATGACAAAATAACCTAGACATGTTTTCTTTGAATATATGTACCCTGATTTATTAATGTCATCCCATTACCATTAATAAAAATTTATTTAAAAAAAATTAAAAATAAATAAATAAATAAATAAATAAACTCTTAAAAAAAAAGACTAATATTTTATAACATGGGAAAATTATGCTAAAATCAAATTTTGGTGTCCATAAATGATTTTATTTGAACATAATCTGTCCATTTGTTTACATATTGTGTATGACTGCTTTCTACCTGAGTTGAGTATTTGCAACAGAGACCTTATAACCCACAAACCTAAAATACATGGACCTTTACAGAAAAAGTTCCTTGACCCCTAGTCTAAAGGATTAATAATGGAGATTATGTTGTCTCAGTCCACAAAGAGGGCTTTTAGTTGAGGAGAGGGAAGTCGCTGAGCCTAGGAAAGAGCTTATACTACCCCCCACCGGGGAGAAGTCAAAGAACTGAATGACAAAACCAGTTCACCATGTGTGAATACAGTGCCCCAAACAGCATTCAAAACAGAAGTATCTCTGTGCCCACTCAGAATATCAGTACCCAAGACAGTCAATCGATAACTTCTCTATTGCAACCTCTGGAAGTCCCTGCAACAACAGTAAAGGTGAAACCCCTAAGAACTAAAGACTTGGTCCTCACCTGATTTTCTGGCACCACAAAGCCTAGGAGTCTTCAGGGACCTCTTAAAGTAATGTAGGAACCCCCCCCCAATAACTAAAATTTAATTTCCTGCCCATACAACACTTTGGACTTTGGGGGTTCTGAAAAGATTACATTTCATTTATAAGACACAGCTTATCTGTATTAGTTAACTAGGGCTGCTATAATTAAATATCACAGACTGGGTATTTAAACAACAGAAATTTGTTTCTCACAGTGCTGAAGGCTGAAAAGTACAAAATCCAGGTGCTGGAAAGTTAGGTTTCATTCTGATGCCTCTTCTCTAGGCTTGTAGACAGACCTCCATCTCACTGTGCACTCATATCACCTTTCCTTTGTGTCTATTTGTGGGAAAAGGAAGGGAGAGAGGGAGAAAGGGAAAGGAGGGGGAGGAGGAAAAAGGAAGAAAGGAAAGGAGAGAGATAGGGAGAAGGAGATCCCAAGAGCACACTCCAGCAAGTACATGAGTACAAGAGCGCCCTCTACTGTCCCTACTTATAAGGACACTAATCCTAACAGATCAACATCCCACCCTTATGACTTCATTTAATCTTAATTACCTCCTTATAGGCTCTATCTGCAAATACTGTGACACTAGGGGGTTAGGGCTTCAACATATAAATATGGGGCACAGTTCAGTCCTAACATTGACCTTAATGATGTGGACTAAAATTCGTACCTGCTATACCTATTTATATGTCTGATCTTATAAATAGACAGAGATGACTAACTTCTGGTCTGATTTAATGTGAGGATGAAGAAATACTCTCATCTCAATCTATCTCCTTCATGGACCTGCCAATTGCCTCCATACAAAATATCAGAATTATTCCTTCAAGTGACCATTACCTGGCTCAGAGGTCCAGACCAAATTATAAACCCATTAAATAGAAGAGCTGCACTTGATTTGAGCCTCATAGAAGATAAAACTCCCTAGGTCTGGAGGACACAGCCCAATATGTCCTTGACAGAAAATACAGTATTATAGATAAGATCATGGACTCTCAGCCAGACTGGCATTTACCCAGCTCTTTGACCTTCAACAAGTCATTAACTTTCCCATGCCTCAGTTTCCCATCTATAAATTGGGTTAAACATAGTAACCTACCTATTACTATTGTTGGGAAAAACATAGTAACCTATGTGTTAGGATTGTTGGGAAAATTAACCAAATTAATATAGACCAAGAACATAGAACAGAGCTTGATACCCAGTAAGCATTCCATGGCCATTAGTTATTATTTTATCTTAAAGATTTGAGAGACTATTGCATTCCACGACAGAATATAATACAAATGAGTTTCCACCATAAAAAATAACAGTACATGCAGAGGTTATACATACCCCCTGCCAAACTGCTATTGCATCCAAGATTTGCTCAGTCCGGTTTGAAAAGCATGAAGCCAAGGACAATCCAGGGAAATAGAGGGGGAAAGATACCGAGGAACACAGCTCAGGCAAAGGAAGGAGAGCTGAGGAAAATGTGGGTCTTGGGATGTTGTACAGAAAGGCCCAGTCTAGAAAAGACAATGCAGACAGGGGCAGATAGTATAAGGGTACTGTGCACCTGGAAAGAGGACTGTGCTTAGAGGATGCTGACCTTTCTTGTGAGTCCCAATGTCTGAGTTTCTCTTGGGCAGAAAGATCTTTCAGTAGTCCTAACCAGACCTGCTCTGCCCAAACAGCTTTGTCTAAATATCCAGAATACTGGAGAGTTTGCCACAAAAAAAATTTTTTTAATGCTATGTTCTCTTTCTGGAACAAAGCAATGTGATCCAGCAATAGCAGCCAAGACGCTGTTGTCCTTCATTCAAAAACCACAAAGGAAATTATCCTTAGAAGACACAAGCTCATGTTCAATAGACTAATGGAAAAAATATTTGCCAGGCTGAGTAGGCCCTCTACTCAGTATGCAAATGAGTTGAAATGGAGGGGGGGAAAGAATCCAAACAGCTGTTCTGTTTTATTTCTCCCTGTGTTGACCAGGAGGAAATGATTTTTCAAGTGGTTACAAAAATACATGACTATATTGCTCCTGCTGCAAAGGCAGCTGCCACACTTAGATTTCTTATTGTTCCATTGTCCTGAATACATGTAATTATTCTAGGTCTAGTATTATCTATTCTTCACAAACAGCAGAGTATCTTTCTGAACTTCTGTCCTGTTTCACAAGGACCTACCAAAAATAAAATCCACAGAATAGCAGAAAGTGAAAGGCTACTTCTATGCCTGGTGCAAAATTTTCAGGAGGAGGCTATATCCCTAACCTCTCTTTGCCTCCACTTATGCACATGGGCACATGCACGTGCTTGCACACATTCACTCCCAAACACATACACGGTACTCAGGAGCCATATACTTCCCTCAGGACTTGAGGAAAAAAAACAAAATTACAGTTCTCCAAACTCCTTCCACTGCATTATACTTGGACTATACTGTAGGGAAGTAGTCGCCGCCCACACACAGCCTGGAAAGTGACAGGCTTGCCTTAGAACTGCCTCGAGAGCCATATGTGCATTGGTTGCAAAGCCAACTATGATTTCCTCCTGTACACATGGTTCATTATATGTTTTTGCACAAGCAGATGTGGATGTGAAAGTCATTTTTCAAAAACTCAGATCCTCATATACACATAGTTATACACATAGCACTGTTACAGAATTTTCTATTGAGAGAGGGACATCTTGTGGATGATTGCAGAACTGAGAATTTCTGGAAGGCAAGCTAGTAAGAAAAACAGCACCCCTGATGCTAACAGTGGCCACCCTTTTCAAAGTACTTCCTATATGTCAGGCATCGTACAAGGAACTTCACCTTGGTTATCTCAGTTAATCCTCAGAGTAAACCTGTAAAGTAGGGATTCATTTTTCTCATTATGCAGACAGGAGAACTGAGGATCACAGAGACAAAATAACTTACCTAAAACATTCCCTCTAGTACTTGGAAGAGCCAGGACACAAATTCAGGCTTTACTGACTCAAAGATTAACTTGCTTTCCTTATCTTATAAAACTACCACTATATTTAGCAGAGGTGAGGGAACTGCATAGTTCATTGGTTAAAAGTACGGGTTCTGGCACCACATTTTTTGAGTTTGATTCCAACTCTGCTGGATGTCCTTGACAGGAGACATATACAGAGAACCCTAAAGGCTTATTTCATCCCCTTATTTGGTAGTTTGACTAAGGGCTGGCTCTGCTGCATTGAATCTGACTGCAGAGAGACAAGGCCTTACCTACCAGGAATGGTCTCTAGGCTGGGAGATCCTTTATTATATTCCTTGTCACTTAAAAAACTAATGTTCCCTAGCTCTTCTTAAGCCAGCCTATAAATATGTAATGTGAGTTGGGAACAGCGTTCACTTTCACTTGTAGTACTCTTTGTCCCAAGCATAGTGTGCTAGCTAAGCCCGACTCCACCCTTGCTGGAACCTTGGCCACAGTACATACAAAACATATATGTCCAGCCTGTCCCATGGCATCATGAGAATTCAGAAGACTACTTACACTTTGATACTTCTTTGTTTATAAGTGCTGCCCATACAAAACCCTATGTTATATCCATACTTTGTGGTACTACTGTTATGTGTCCACGATCTCATTATGTGACAAGCCTTGAATGTGTTACTTAACCTTCCAGTATCTTGGTTCCCTCATCCATGAAAGGGGTGATAATGAGAGTATTTATATTAAAATGGCTATTGAATGAACTGATAAGTATACAAACTATACCAGAATAAGCACTCCATAAACATTAGGAATTAGTATGGCTATATTCAGAGTAAGATCTTCAAGGTCATTGAGTTCAACCTCCTAGCCTTATAGAAAAGGAAACCAAGTCCTAGAAAATAAAAGAAAATTTGAATATGTAGACATAAATAATTAGTGATAAAATGAAGACCCCAGATCCTTCTCTCCTAGTCCAGTGTGGTTCAAAATGTTTGCATGTAAAAAGAACTTTGTAAATTGAGTGGGATATTAAGCATCCTAAGGGTGTCAACTACTTTAAAAAATCCTTAATGAGTCTTTCTGCAATATGATAAAATCTTCTCAGTTATCGTTCCCTCTTCCCAGACAGATCTTCCCCTCCTTAAAAGCTCACTTCTAGTAATATATCTTAAGAATCCAAAAACACTAATTCAAAGGAATATGTGCACCCACATGTTCATTTCAGTATTATTTACAATAGCCAAGATCTGGAAACAGTCCGAGTGTCCATCAGTGGATGAGTGAATAAAAAGGCTGTGGTACATGTATAAAATGGAATGCTATGCAGCCATAAAATGAAGAAAATCTTACTTTTGTGACAGCATGGATGGACCTGGAGACTATTATGCTAAGAGAAATAAGCCAGGCAAAGAAAGACAAATGCCCTATGAACTCACTTATATGTGGAATCTAATAAACACAATAAATTGAGAATCAAAATAGAACCAGAGGTATAGACACTGATGGATAGCTCTCAGAGAGCAGGGGGAAAGGGGATTGGATCAAAGAAGGTGAAAGGATTAGCCAGAAAACATATATACATAATATATAGGTATAGATAACAGAGTGGCAATAACCAAAGGGAAAGAGGGGGTGAAGGTAGGGGGAGGGGGGACAAAGGGATGGGAGTAGGTAGGTAGAAAGAGACTTTGCTTGGGGAGAGCATGATGTAGTGTGTAGGTGGTGTTATATTGAGTTGAACACTTGCAATTTGTATGGTTTGGCAAACCATGTCAACCCCATAAATTAAAAAAATAGCCCTGGCCGGTTGGCTCAGCGGTAGAGTGTCAGCCTAGCGTGCAGAGGACCCGGGTTCGATTCCCGGCCAGGGCACACAGGAGAAGCGCCCATTTGCTTCTCCACCCTCCTTCTTTCTTCTCTGTCTCTCTCTTCCCCTCCCGCAGCCAAGGCTCCATTGGAGCAAAGATGGCCCGGGCGCTGGGGATGGCTCTGTGGCCTCTGTCTCAGGCACTAGAGTGGCTCTGGTCGCAACATGGCGACGCCAAGGATGGGCAGAGCATTGCCCCCTGGTGGGCAGAGCATCGCCCCTGGTGGGCGTGCCGGGTGGATCCCGGTCGGGCGCATGCGGGAGTCTGTCTGACTGTCTCTCCCTGTTTCCAGCTTCAGAAAATAAAATGAAAAAAAAATAGCTCAAAACATCACCACCAAGAAGTCCTTCCTCCCTTTAGACTCCCTTCCCTCCCCTTTCTCTGTATTCTTGCAGCATGGGTTATCTCTGCTACACCACTTAACACCTAATACATTTTTGTACTCTTTTTTTGTTCAATGCTGCTAATTTCATCGGTCCAGCCAGACTGTAGGTTTCCAAAGGGTAGAGACCATTTTCTCTTTTTCATCTGTATTTCCACAAGACCTAGCAGTCTTGGTTCCAAATACTTTACATACATGAATTCATTAATTCCCTACACTAAGGTACTACTATTGGCCCCATTTTACAAATAGAAAAACTGAGGCTCAAAGTGGTAAATAACTTGTGCAGGATCACATAGCTAATAAATGACATAATCATAATTCAAAACCAAGATACCTAGTTCTAGAGCTCATACTGTTATCCACTCTACTATAGGTCTTTAAGTATTATGCTATTCTTGTGATTTTTGCAGGCATAGACAATCTGAGTTCATGTTTGCACGCTAAACTGGTTGTTCTGTTTAGCAGGCAAGAGAGTCTGAGCATTATTTGCCACTCTGGGTAGCCACAGAGCCACGGTCACTAGCCAGGTTAACAAGAAGAGACAAGAGCAATGCAGTCACTAAAACTCAAAGCTTGGAGCACATAAGGATTCTAGGACAGATAAACTGATAGTAGTGTGAAACTATGGCCTGGACCAGTGAAGCACTATAGAGGAGTGGACCTCAAACTTGAGTGGGCCTCAGAATGCCCCGAAAGGTGTGTCACAGCACAGGCTCCTGGGACCTTACCCCAGATTTTCTGATTCACTAGGTCTTGGGTACCATCTGAAATTTGCATTTCCCACTACCTTCCAAGTGATGCTAACACCTAAGACCACATTCTGAGAACCACTGGAGATTCCAGGTAGAAGGCAAAGCTCTATCCTATCCATCAGGATGTGAGACAACTGACAGCTTTCAGTTAGAAGAGATGGATATGGTGAGAAAGCACCAGCTCAGAGTTTATCCTGACATCATGTAGTATGCCCTACCCACTTCATGGCCCCTCTACTTTGTACCTGAATGCTCTGTCCTATTCCTCTTTAAAGGAAAAGTCCTGATAATGAGAAAGATGAACTTAATCAAAAAGCTTTCTTCTTAAATATCTTGGTCATTAACAACAAGTTACACTGAGAAATCAGTTTCTGTCTTCATCTCAATTCCTGTTCCTTGGAATCCAATATCCCAAACATCTATAAAGGAAATTCTGGACTTCCGTGAAGGAGAGGTGGAAAACACAGCAACAACCTCAGTGGGCAGGCACCGGCAATGCCCATACCCAAAACGCCCTAGGCAGCAACAGCAGAAAGGGTGGCGGGCCTGCAGACAGACCATACCTAGGGAACAGAGGCCACACCCAGTGGACTCCAGTGGCCAAAACCTTCCTTTACATAGAGAAAATGAGAAGGCAGAGAAATGCACCACAAAAGAATCAAGAGAAATCCCCAGAAAAGGACCTGAACGAATCAGATATAACCAAATTACCAGATGCAGAGTTTAAAATAACTATTGTTAGGATGCTCAAAGATATTAGAACAACAATAGATGGTCATTACAAACACCTAAATAAAGAGATAGCAAATATAAAAAAGGACATTGAAATAATAAAAAAGAATCAGTCAGAAATGACAAATACAATATCAAAAATAAAGAACATAATGGAAGAAATTAAAAGCAGGATGGATGAAGCTGAGAATCGAATCAGCAAGTTAGAGGACACGATAAACAAAGGCACAGAAGCAGAGCAGAAAAAAGAAAAGAGACTCAAAAAGTCTGAGGAAACTCTAAGAGAGCTCTGTGACAACATGAAGAGAAATAACATTCGTACCATAGGGGTTCCTGAAGAAGAAGAGAAAGAACAAGGGATAGAGACATTGTTCAAGCATATCATAGCTGAAAACTTCCCTCAATTAAGGCAGGAAAACATCTCACATGTTCAAGAAGTACAGAGAACTCCATTAAGGAGAAACCCAAAGAAATCAACACCAAGACACATCATAATTAAAATACCAAAGCTAAGTGATAAGGAGAAAATATTAAAAGCTGCTAGAGAAAAAAAGACTATCACCTACAAAGGAGCCCCAATAAGGATGACCTCAAACTTCTCAACAGAAACACTAGAGGCCAGAAAGGAATTGCAAGAAATATTCAAAGTAATACAGAACAAGAGGCTATAACCAAGACTACTTTATCCAGCAAGGCTGTCATTTAAAATTGAGGAAGAAATAAAAAGCTTTCCAGACAAAAAAAAATTCAAGGAATTCACTACAACCAAACCAAGGCTGCGAGAAATGCTAAAGGGCCTGTTGTAAACACGTTAAAGGAGAAAAAGAATATAGCAAAAGAGGAATACAGTTTTAAAAAAATAAAATGGCAATAAATAATTACATATCAATAATAACCTTAAATGTAAATGAATTAAATGATCCGATCAAAAGACATAGGGTAGCTGTGTGGATAAGAAAACAGAACCCATACATATGCTGTATACAAAAAATGCACATAGACTGAAGATAAAAAGATGGAAAAAAATATTTCACGCAAATGGAAATGAAAAAAAAAGCTGGGGTAGCAATACTTATATCAGACAAAAAGGAGTTTAAAACAAAGAATATAGTTAGAGATAAAGAAGGTCATTACATAATGATAAAGGGAGCAATCCAACAAGAAGACATAACTGTTATAAATATCTACACACCTAATATAGGAGCACCTAAATATATAAAGCAGACTTTGATGGATTTAAAGGGCGAGATCAACAGCAATACTATAATAGTAGGGGATTTCAGTACCCCACTAACATCACTAGATAGATCCTCAAGAAAGAAAATTAACAAAGGAACAGCAGATTTAAAGGACATACTAGATCAACTTGATTTAATAGATATCTTCAGAACCTTTCACCCTAAAACAGCAGAATATACATTCTTTTCAAGTGTTCATGGTACATTCTCTAGAATAGACCACGTTAGGGCACAGAAGTGGTCTCAACAAATTTAAGAAGACTGAAATCATATCGAGCACTTTCTCCGATCACAATGGCATGAAACTAGAAATCAACCACAAAAGAAAAACTAAAAAATACTTAAACACTTGGAAACTAAATAGCATGTTATTAAATAACAAATGGGTAAACAATTAGATCAAAGAAGAAATTTTAAAATTCCTAGAAACGAACGATAATGAGCATACATCAACTCAAAATTTATGGGACACAGCAAAAGCAGTCCAGAGAGGGAAGTTCATTGCATTACAGGCATACCTCAAGAAGCTAGAAAAAGCTCAAATAAACAACTTGACCCTGCATCTAAAAGAACTAGAAAAAGAACAGCAAGCCCAGAGCTAGTAGAAGGAAGGAAATAATAAAAATCAGAGCAGAAATAAATGACATAGAGGCTAAAGAAACAATACAGAGGATCAATGAAACCAGGAGCTGGTTCTTTGAAAAGGTAAACAAGATCTATGAACCTTTAACCAGACTCACCAAGAAAAAAAGAGAGAGGACTCAAATAAATAAAATTAGAAATGAGAGTGGAGAAATAACAACTGACACAACAGAAATACAAAATATTGTAAGAAAATACTATGAAGAACTGTATGCCAAAAAACTAGACAACCTAGATGAAATGGACAAATTCCTTGAAACACATAATCTTCCAAAAATTAATCTGGAAGAACCAGAAAACCTAAACAGACCAATTACAACAAATGAGATTGAAACAGTTATCAAAAATCTCCCAAAAAAAGAAAATTCCTGGGCCTGATGGCTTCACTAGTGAATTCTACCAAATATTCAAAGAAGAACTAATTCCTATCCTTCTCAAGCTATTTCAAAAAATTCAAGAGAAAAGAAGACTTCCAAGCTCCTTTTATGAGGCAAGCATAATTCTGATTCCAAAACCAGGCAAGACCACACAAAGAAAGAAAATTATAGGCCAATATCTCTGATAAATTTAGATGCTAAAATCCTCAACAAAATATTAACAAACCGGATGCAGCAATATATGAAAAAAATCATACATCATGATCAAGTGGGATTTATTCTTGGGAGGCAAGGCTGGTACAGTATTCGCAAATCAATCAATGTGATTCATCACATAAACAAAAGGAAGGAGAAAACCACATGATAATTTCAATAGATGCAGAAAATCATTTGATAAAATCCAGCACCCATTCATGATCAAAACTCTCAGCAAAGTGGGAATACAGGGAACATACCTCAACATGATAAAGGCCATCTATGACAAACCCACAGCCAACATCATAATCAATGGGCAAAAATTAAAAGCAATCCCCTTACAATCAGGAACAAGGCAGGGGTGCCCCCTTTCACCACTCTTATTCAACATAGTTCTGGAAGTCCTAGCCACAGCAGTCAGACAAGAAAAAGAAACAAAAGACAACCAAATTGGAAAAGAAGAAGTAAAATTATCATTATTTGCAGATGATATGATATTGTATATAGAAAACCCTAAAGTCACAGTCAAAAAACTACTAGACCTGATAAATGAATTCAGCAAGGTGGCAGGATATAAAATTAATGCTCAGAAATCAGAGGCATTTTTATACACTAACAATGAACTGTCAGAAAGAGAAATTAAGGAATTAATCCCCTTTACCATTGCAACCAAAAAAATAAAGTATTTAGGAATAAATTTAACCAAGGAGATTAAAAACTTGTTCTCAGAGAAGTATAAAACATTGATAAAAGAAATCAGAGGCCCTGGCCAGTTGGCTCAGTGGTAGAGTGTAAGCCTGGCGTACGGAAGTCCCAAGTTCGATTCCCGTCCAGGGCACACAGGAAAAGCACCCATCTGCTTCTACACCCCTCCCCTTCTCCTTCCTCTCTGTCTTTCTCTTCCCCTCCCACAGCCAAGGCTCCATTGGAGCAAAGATGGCCTGGGCACTGGGGATGGCCCCATGGCCTCTGCCTCAGGCGCTAGAGTGGCTCTGGTCACATCAGAGCAACGCCCCGGATGGGCAGAGCATTGCCCCCTGGTGAATGTGCCGGATGGATCCTGGTCAGGCGCATGCAGGAGTCTGTCTGACTGCCTCCCTGTTTCCAGCTTCAGAAAAATACAAAAAAAAAAAAAAAAGAAAGAAATCAGGGAAGATACAAACAAGTGGAAGCATATACTGTGCTCTTGGTTAGGAAGAATAAACATCATTAAAATGTCTATATTACCCAAAGCAATTTATAAAGTCAATGCAATACCAATTAAAATACCAATGACTTCAAAGATATAGAACACATATTCCAAAAATTTATATGGAACCAAAAGAGAACACAAATAGCCTCAGGAATCTTGAAAAGGAAGAATAAAGTGGGAGGTATCACACTTCCGGATATCAAGTTATACTACAAGGCCATTGTACTCAAAACAGCCTGGTACTGGCATAAGAACAGGCATATAGATCAATGGAACAAAACAGAGATCCCAGAAATAAACCCACACTTTTATGGACAACTGATATTTGACAAAGGAGGTAAGAGCATACATTGGAGTAAAGACAGCCTCTTCAACAAATGGTGCTGGGAAAATTGGACAGCTACCTGCAAAAAAATGAAACTAGGCCACCAACTTATACCATTCACAAAAATAAACTCAAAATGGATAAAAGACTTAAATGTACGCTGTAAAACCATAAGCATTTTAGAAGAAAACATAGGCAGTAAGCTCTCTGACATCTCTCGCAGCAATATATTTGCTGATTTGTCTCCACGGGCAAGTGAAATAAAAGACAGGATAAACACATGGGACTTTATCAAACTAAAAAGCTTCTGCATATCTAAAGACAATAAGAACAGAATAAAAAGACAAACTACACAATGGGAGAATATATTTGACAATGCATCTGATAAGGGGTTAATAACCAAAATTTATAAAGAACTTGTAAAACTTAATACCAGGAAGACAAACAATCCAATCCAAAAATGGGCAAAAGAAATGAATAGTCATTTCTCCAAAGAGGACATACAGATGGCCAATAGGCATATGAAAAAATGCTCAACATCGCTAATCATTAGAGAAATGCAAATTAAAACCACAATGAGATATAATCTCACGCCAGTCAGAATGGCGCTCATCAACAAAACAACACAGAATAAGTGCTGGTGAGGATGTGGAGAAAAGGGAACCCTTCTGCACTGCTGGTGGGAATGCAGACTGGTGCAGCAACTGTGGAAAACAGTATGGAGATTCCTCAAGAAATTAAAAATCAAACTGCCTTTTGACCCAGCTATACCACTGTTAGGAATATACCCCAAGAACACCATAGCACTGTTTGAAAAGAAGAAATGCACCCCCATGTTTATGGCAGCATTGTTCACAATAGTGAAGATCTAAAAACAGCCCAGGTGTCCGTCAGTGGTTGAGTGGATTAAAAAGCTTTGGTACATATATACTATGGAGTACTACTAAGCCATAAGAAATGATGTCATCGGATCATTTACAACAACATAGATGGACCTTGATAACATTATACTGAGAGAAATAAGTAAATCAGAAAAAACTAAGATCTATATGATTCCATACAATAGGTGGGACATAAAAATGAGACTCAAAGACATGGACAAGAGTGGGGGGGTTACAGGGTGGGGGGAGGAGAGGGAGGGGGTTGGGGGAGGGGACGGGCACAAAGAAAATCTGTTAGAAGGTGACAGAAGACAATTGCACTTTGGGGGATGGGAATGCAGCATAATCAAAAGTCAAAATAACCTAGAGATGTTCTGTCTGAACATATGTACCCTAATTTACCAATGTCACCCCATTAAAATTAATTTTAAAGAAAAAGGAAATTCTGCTTTGTTTAGGTAAGCCTCATCCAAGAACTAGGACTTCTGTCTCTGATTCACAGCTCAGTAACTGATATGTTGCTACCTGCTGTCTGGCATGCCCAGTGCTGACTGTGGGTCAAACACTTTAACATCTAGGGGTTCTCAAGGCTAGTTTTTCCCTTAGCATGGAGAAGAATCTCTTTCTTATTGATCAAGATGTTGTCACCACCACCAAAATCTTTAACAGGATTCCCAAATTCAAAGGTCTCTGGTGAGAAGAGTGAAGCAGATTTTTATTCACCTTTTCCTTTAAGTCACATATGGTTGGTACAGAAAGACTGGGCTCAGAAAATCCTCCTGCTGGAGGCCTTTGGAAGACCAAGAGGAAGAGAATTGAGTCCAAGAGAAAGGAAAAAGAGCACAAGCAGCTTACTTTTGCTCTGCTCTTAATCTCTACGAAAATTTCTTTCATTCTCTTTCTTCCCTTCCCTCATTTTGGTGGGAACTAGACAATTAAATAGATGGGACCAGGATTTTGAAGAGGAAAAGAGGCCTAGAGTACCTTGTCTCCAGTGCAGCCTTTGTGCTAAAGCAACAGACAAATTCTCAAGGCTCATGAATGGTTCAGACCAACTCTCCCAGAGTGACACAGCACAGGAATCTGGGGACCAAAGCCTCAGCAATTAGTGAAGAACATGCATTTGCATGTAGTATCCCCTCTGTGCTCTATATCAGTGGTCCCCAACCTTTTTTGGGCCACAGACCAGTTTAATGTCAGAAAATATTTTCACGGACCGGCCTTTAGAGTGAGATGGATAAATGTATAACGTGACCAAGACAAGCATCAAGAGTGAGTCTTAGACGGATGTAACAGAGGGAATCTGGTCATTTTTTAAAAATAAAACATCGTTCAAACTTAAATATAAATAAAACGGAAATAATTTAAGTTATTTATTCTTTCTCTGCAGACCGGTACCAAATGGCCCACTGACCGGTACCAGTCCGCGGCCCAGGGGTTGGGGACCACTGCTCTATATGACTTAGAACCCTAGCAGAACAAAAGCAGTAGGTGACTGAAACTGACTTGAAAACCAGATGGATTCAAGATATGTTGAAGTCAAAGTATCATTGACAATTTGAGCGACATCTCTAAGTTTTAGTTTCCTCACCTCTAAAATAAATATAGTAACATTCCCTACCTCACAGAGTTGTTGAATAAGATAATGCATAAAAGTATTGAGCTGAGCACTGAGCACAGTATTTAGCACTCAGTAAGGACTTTATAAGTGGTATATGTTACATTATATTATTATTATTATTATTATTATTATTATTATTATTTTCCTCAGTGCTTTTAGACTGAGATGACTCCTTGACTTGCTATGTGATATTCAACTTACTACTTTGGGTTTTGGTTTTTTGTTTGTTTGTTTCTTTGTTTTTACAGAGCTTAGAGAGTCAGAGAGAGGGATAGATAGGGACAGACAGGAATGGAGAGAGAAGCATCAATCATCAGTTTTTCGTTGTGACACCTTAGTTGTTCATTGATTGCTTTCTCATATGTGCCTTGACCGTGGGGCTACAGCAGACTGAGTAACCCCTTGTTCAAGCCAGCGACCTTGGGTTAAAGCTGGTGAGCTCTGCTCAAACCAGATGAGCCTGCACTCAAGCTGGCGACCTTGGGGGTCTTGAACCTGGGTCCTCCACATCCCAGTCCAATGCTCTATCCACTGTGCCACTGCCTGGTCAGGCTTGGTTGTTTTATCTGTAACAGGGGATACAAATATCTGTTCTATACCCCTCCAGTACGTAGTAAGAACAAAACCAACAGTGCACATGATTGGGGGGGTGGAGAGAAGAGCCCAATCTGAATGTCACGTAGTAAGGAATTTTGTTACTTGACTTCTAGTAATCATTATTCTCATGAAAAATAATTTAATGAAACTGTCAGCCCAGCGTCAGTCATTACCATCCTCCTGTTATCTCCATAAATCATCTTAAGATGATAGGTTTCTGTGTTGACTTGCAACTCATCTTATGTTTCCTTTCATAGACTTCTTAATTAAAAACCTAATTAAGATCCAATTTAATTTACTAAAAACTTTGTGGGAAACTTTGTTCCAACCCTAAGTGAGGGAAAGTGTGCTATGAAACATGGGGTAAAGATCCAGGCAGGGCCCAGAGCAGACAATTCAGGCCCTTGCAGGCCAGGAGAGCAATTGTCTTTATCCTAAGGGCAACAGACGTTAGTGCAGGGTCTCAATCTGAAGGAAAGAGAGGGATAGTGACAACATGGCTTCATTTACTCTAGATGCTATAAGGAAAATGGATTGAAGGGGGGCAAGAGTAGTAGCTCAGGTGACAGATGTTTGGTCTAGAGAGTAACATCAGTGAAGATGAAAAAAAATTGAGAGATCATCTAGAAGGTAAAATAAACAGGACTTGGTGAGGGATTTCATATGCGTGGAAAGGGAAAGAGACCAAGAATGACTCCACCAGCAGCACCAGGTTTCAGGTTGGATAAACTAGATAGATCATGAGGTCTTTCACTACTATAAAGGACACTAAAAGGGAAACAGGCTGGAGCAGATGGATATCACAAGTACAATTTGGATTACATCGGGTTTGATGTCACTGTGGAGCTCTAAGTATATAGGTGGATATACAAGGATGGTACTCAGAGAAGAGAGGTCTGAACTGAAGGTATATGTTTGATATACATTCATTCCTGCCACCACTGTTTGCCTGAAGCATAACCTGGGTCTGCTGACTGTATTTGCTTCCCACTCTCAACCATGCCCTTCTAGTGCCTATACCAACCAGTGTTTAGATCTAATCCCAGGTGTCTTTCCATGCCAGGCTGGTACTGTTGCAAAAGTTAGCTGAGATATGGCCAATTGTGCCCATTAGGTGTGTTCACATCATGATGTCCACAAGACAGAGAAGGATGGGTTAAAGTAGTAGGCTGTGATGGTATATGTTCCATACAAGAAAGAGATCCCAAACAGAAGTCAACTGGCGGCTTAGAATGTAAGACGTATAGCCCTGGCTGGTTGGCTCAGCAGTAGAGCATCAGCCCTGGCATGTGGAAGTTTCCTATCTTTCCAACAATCTCACTTTCTGCTCCCCACTCCTAAACATGCCAAATATACTACATCTCCACCCAGACAGTGCATGAGTCATTACGTCCAAAGTTGAATTTATATCTCCACCTCAAAAGACACCTGCTCTCCCAACCCAATGGTTCATGCCATTCAGTTATCTTTGAATGTTTCCTATGTTTAACTTACCATTGCCAAGCAGTCATTAAAGTGCTGTCAACTCTATCTTATAAATCTCTCTCTCTCTCTCTCTCTCTCTCTCTCTCTCTCTCTCTCTCTCTTTTTCTCTCTCCCTGTCCCTCTCTCTCTCAACAGCTCTTGAAAGTAACTGTGCACCAGAATCACCTAAGAGGAGATTTTTTAAATGCAATTACTTCGGCTCCACTCCAGTTTTACTGACTCAGATTTTGTAGGGACAGGATCTGAGATCCGTATTTTTATAAGCTCCCCAGCTGATTGAAAGTCTGCTGGTCCATGGATCAAACTTTGAGAATCACTGTTCTAATCCACCCACTCTTCTTCAGTCCCACTTCCATTGCCTTAGTTTGGGAATTCATCAATCTCCTCTATATACTTTACAGGTCATGAGGGTAAGTACCATGTCTGTTTTGATCACTATTTTATTCCCAGTGCCTATTTAGCATCGTACCTGGCACACTGTAAGCCCTCAATACATTTTTGTGGAATAAATGGATGAACTAAGATAAAGAGGCAGCAGTAATACAGTCATAATAGAGTTATATATTTTATTGCCATTTGGTTCAAAATTTCAGTTTAGCCAAGGCTACAGCTCATCTAGTCATAACCCTACAGTTGCTGTAGCAAATTAACCTAGTGGCTAAAGCTAATACAAATGAACTTCTTGATCACTTAACAATCCAATGTGGATGCTCCTGGTCAGCAGGTGACTTTTCAGATGGAACTATAGGGACCCATGCTCCTTATATCTTGTGTCTCATCCATCTTCAATACACTCAATTTTAAGATCACTATGGTTGTCTGTATCAAGAAATGGAAAGAAAGGGTGCAGAATAAACAACTATTTCTAAAAGCCACACAAATCACTTCTGCTCACATTACATCAGCAAGTATTAGTCACATGGCACCACTTAGATGCAAAGGGAGTCAGAAATACAATCCCAGTGACAACTCCGTAGAGATGAGGAATATTAATGTCTTGGTGATTAATTAGTCATCTTTACTCCACCATATAAGCTGGTAAGCTGACTCTGCAAATTCACTTAGCCAGTATATTTAATTGAACTTTAACCTTAGAGGCAGCGTACAAAATAACTTTCCTTTCAGAGATTGCTTGCATTGTTCGATTGTACCAGAAGGAATAAGGAGTTTGTTTGTTTGGTTTATTGCAGGAAATGTCCCTAGGGAGCTTGGCTAGGAACAGAACCGAAAACCAGATGAGCTAAAGGTGCCAACTGGTTCACCTCTCCTAGTTTGCTCTGGATCTCCTTGATGGCAAACTCTATTGAAACACAAAGTACCATTATTTCCAAATATAAGCTTTTGACCTCAGAGCTCCAAATACTTCCTGAGGAGGGGAGATTTAATGTCCAAGTGACAGCTCAGCTAAGACAAAGAGTTTGCATCTGAAAGATACCCCTAGAAAGTTGCAATGGCACAAATTGATCTCCATCAAAATTTTGCTGCCTAAACACTCGTGCAAAAAAAAATTGTTTGAGTATGTTTTTGCCACTCTTCTAAACTATCATAGAAAACCTCTGGGGCACAGATATTTAATCATTTTTGGAATGGAATGGCTTTGGGGACAGCATGTCTTTGAGTCTATTTCTATTCACAGTCTTAAAGTGCCTCAAGTGCCTGGCTGGCCTGATGGATTAGGTACTGAACCCTGAGGCTCTTGAGGTCAATGATTTATGGCAGCTGAAAGATGTAAAATGTCATTCTGCTGAGAGGGCCATGCAGCATTCAGTCGATAGAATTAGCAGACACTTGAACACGTATTTTATCACCAGCTGCTAGGCCCTCTAGAGATATTCAACATATCCAGATGCAAGCTTCTCAGAAAGAGCCATCTCAACAGTAGCCAAGGCTAGCCTAGCTACATGTGACATATTTCTACTGTTTCAGGAAATGAGGCATCAATAGAGACCTTATTATAGATCCTCACTCCTAAGTCCAGTGAATGAACAATGTTTGAGGAGGAAGGAACAAAAATAAATTATCAAACCAGACTTAATAACAACTCCCAATAATTCTTTTCAAGTCACTGAAAGAAGAAGAGTCAAGTTCCATTTCTCAACCTATCTTGGCCCATGTGGATTTAGCATTCTTGATCCTTTAGCTCAGTTTTGCCTCCAAGTTCAACTTCCTTAAGATCACTTATTTAATATATTCTAGAATTGCCTTTTTGGCACAATGGCACTATCTCTCTGTTCCTTCCAACTCCGACCACAGTTCTTCACTTAGATCTGAGGATTACACACCACACTTTGGAGGTACTGGCCCTGGTATTGTGGCACCAACCAGCTAAGATATTTCCTGCATCATTTCCCACACAGAGAAGGGAAATATACACCTCTCATCAGTACACACAGAACATTTCATTTAGCACTTACCATCCAGGATTGTCAGTGGCTGCCACATCTCAGCCCCATCCCGGATGCTTGGCTCTTCCATAGCACTAGGTCAAGGTGTCAGATATTTTCACAATACAATCAGGCACTGTATTAATAATTCTCTACTACTGCATAACAAATGATCCAAGCCCTTAACAGCTTAAACAACAAACATATCACAGTTTCTGAGGGTTAAGAATCCTGAAGCAGCTTAGCTGGATGGTTCTGGTCCAGGGTGTCTCTGGATAATGAAGCCATAGATCAACTCTAAAGTAATCTGAGGGAGGCTGGAGAAGCTCTCACTTGTGACTTCTGGAAAGAGTCTTTTGTTTTTCACCTCTTGTTGACTATTTATCTGTTTCCAACTTTTAATGGCTATAGTAGAACTCTAACTAAAATTTGTACAAATCATTTTACTTGTTTTTTTTTTTAAATAATTTTATTTTTTTAATGGAGTGACATCAATAAATCAGGATACATATATTCAAAGATAACAAGACCAGGGTATCTTGTCGTTCAATTATGATGCATACCCGTCACCCAAAGTCAGATTGTCCTCTGTCACCTTCTATCTTGTTTTCTTTGTGCCCCTCCCCCTCCCCCTTTCCCTCTCCCATTCCCCCCTCCCCCCCGTAACCACCACACTCTTATCAATGTCTCTTAGTTTCACTTTTATGTCCCACCTACGTATGGAATAATGCAGTTCCTGGTTTTTTCTGATTTACTTATTTCGCTTCGTATCATGTTATCTAGATACCACCATTTTGCTGTAAATGTTCCGATGTCATCATTTCTTATGGCTGAGTAGTATTCCATAGTGTATATGTGCCACATCTTCTTTATCCAGTCATCTATTGACGGGCTTTTTGGTTGTTTCCATGTCCTGGCCACTGTGAACAATGCTGCAATAAACATGGGGCTGCATGTGTCTTTACGTAACAATGTTTCTGAGTTTTTGGGGTATATACCCAGTAGAGGGATTGCTGGGTCATAAGGTAGTTCTATTTTCAGTTTTTTGAGGAACCACCATACTTTCTTCCATAATGGTTGTACTACTTTACATTCCCACCAACAGTGGATGAGGGTTCCTTTTTCTCCACAGCCTCTCCAACATTTGCTATTACCTGTCTTGCTAATAATAGCTAATCGAACAGGTGTGAGGTGGTATCTCATTGCTGTTTTGATTTGCATTTCTCTAATAGCTAAAGAAGATGAGCATCTTTTCATATATCTGTTGGCCATTTGTATTTCTTCCTGGGAGAAGTGTCTGTTCATATCCTCTTCCCATTTTTTTTATGGGATTGTTTGTTTGTTTGTTGTTGAGTTTTATGAGTTCTTTGTATATTTTGGATATTAGGCCCTTATCTGAGCTGTTGTTTGAAAATATCATTTCCCATTTAGTTGGCTTTCTGTTTATTTTGTTATCAGTTTCTCTTGCTGAGCAAAAACTTCTTAGTCTGATGTAGTCCCATTCATTAATTTTTGCCTTCACTTCTCTTGCCTGTGGAGCCAAATTCATAAAATGCTCTTTAAAACCCAGGTCCATGAGTTGAGTACCTATGTCTTCTTCTATGTACTTAATTGTTTCAGGTCTTATGTTTAGATCTTTGATCCATTTTGAGTTAATTTTAGTACAGGGGGACAAACTGTAGTCCAGTTTCATTCTTTTGCATGTGGCTTTCCAGTTTTCCCAGCACCATTTATTGAAGAGGCTTTCTTTTCTCCATTGTGTGTTGTTGGCCCCTTTATCAAAAATTATTTGACTATATATATGTGGTTTTATTTCTGGACTTTCTATTCTGTTCCATTGGTCTGAGTGTCTATTTTTCTGCCAATACCATGCTGTTTTGATTGTCGTGGCCCTATAATAGAGTTTGAAGTCAGGTATTGTAATGCCCCCAGCTTCATTCTTTTTCTTTAGGATTGCTTTGGCTATTCGGGTTTTTTATAGTTCCATATAAATCTGATGATTTTTTGCTCTATTTCTTTAAAAAACGTCATTGGAAGTTTGATGGGAATTGCATTGAATTTGTATATTGCTTTGGGTAATATAGCCATCTTGATTATATTTATTCTTCCTAGCCAAGAACAAGGTATATTCTTCCATCTCATTATATCTTTTTCAATTTGCCTTAACAATGGTTTATAGTTTTCATTATATAAGTCCTTTACATTCTTTGTTATGTTTATTCCTAAGTATTTTATTTTTTTTGTTGCAATCGTGAAGGGGATTATTCTTTTGAGTTCCTTCTCAGTTGTTTCATTGTTGGCATATAGAAAGGCTATTGACTTCTGTATGTTAATTTTGTATCCTGTGACCTTACTGTATTGGCTTATTGTTTCTAGTAGTCTTTTTGTGGATTCTTTGGGGTTTTCGATGTATAGGATCATATCATCTGCAAAAAGTGATACCTTTACTTCTTCTTTTCCGATATGGATGCCTTTTATTTCTTTGTCTTGTCTGATTGCTCTGGCGAGAACCTCTAGTACCACATTAAATAAGAGTGGAGAGAGTGGACAACCCTGTCTTGTTCCTGATTTAAGGGGGAAAGCCTTCAGTTTAGTGCCATTTAATATGATGTTAGCTGATGGTTTATCATATATGGCCTTTATCATGTTGAGATATTTTCCTTCTATACCCATTTTGTTGAGAGTCTTAAACATAAAATTGTGTTGTATTTTATCGAAAGCCTTTTCTGCATCTATTGATAAGATCATGTGGTTTTTGTTCTTTGTTTTGTTGATATGGTGTATTACGTTAACCGTTTTACGTATGTTGAACCATCCTTGAGATTCTGGGATGAATCCCACTTGATCATGATGTATTATTTTTTTAATATGTTGCTGTATTCGATTTGCTAGTATTTTGTTTAGTATTTTAGCATCTGTATTCATTAGAGATATTGGTCTGTAGTTTTCTTTTTTTGTGCCATCCTTGCCTGGTTTTGGTATGAGGGTTATGTTGGCCTCATAAAATGTGTTTGGAAGTATTGCTTCTTCTTCAATTTTTTGGAAGACTTTGAGTAGAATAGGAACCAAGTCTTCTTTGAATGTTTGATAAAATTCGCTGGTATAGCCGTCAGGGCCCGGACTTTTATTTTTGGGGAGGTTTTTAATGGTTTTTTCTATTTCTTCTCTACTGATAGGTCTGTTTAGGCTTTCTGCTTCTTCTTGACTCAGTCTAGGAAGTTTGTATTGTTCTAGGAATTTATCCATTTCTTCTAGGTTGTTGAATTTAGTGGCATAAAGTTTTTCATAGTATTCTACAATAATTCTTTGTATATCTATGGTGTCCGTGGTGATTTCTCCTCTTTCATTTTGGATTTTGTTTATACGAGTTCTTTCTCTTTTTTCCTTGGTAAGTCTTGCCAAGGGTTTGTCAATTTTATTGATCCTTTCAAAGAACCAGCTCCTTGTTCTATTAATTTTTTCTATAGTTTTTCTGTTCTCTAATTCATTTATTTCTGCTCTGATTTTTATTATCTCCTTTCTTCGGCTGGTTTTGGGTTGTCTTTGTTCTTCTTTTTCTAGTTCCTTAAGGTGGGAAGTTAAGTGGTTCACTTGGGCTCTCTCTTGTTTGTTCATATATGCCTGAAGTGATATGAACTTCCCTCTTATCACTGCTTTTGCTGCATCCCATAGATTCTGATATGTCGTATTGTCATTTTCATTAGTCTGTATAAATCTTTTGATCTCTGCACTTATTTCTTCTTTGACCCATTCATTTTTTAGAAGTATGTTGTTTAGTTTCCACATTTTTGTGGGATTTTTTTCCTCTTTTTTGCAGTTGAATTCTAGTTTCAAGGCTTTATGATCAGAAAATATGCTTGGTACAACTTCAATTTTTCTGAATTTGCTGATATTGTTTTTGTGGCCCAACATATGGTCAATTCTTGAGAATGATCCATGTACACAGGAGAAAAATGTATACTCAGTCACTTTGGGATGAAATGTCCTGTAGATGTCTATCATATCCAGGTGCTCTAGTGTTTTGTTTAAGGCCACTATGTCTTTGTTGATTCTCTGTTTGGATGACCGATCTAGAGCCGTCAGCGGTGTATTGAGGTCTCCAAGTATGATTGTATTTTTGTCAGTTTTTGTTTTAAGGTCAATAAGTAGCTGTCTTATATATCTTGGTGCTCCTTGGTTTGGTGCATATATATTAAGAATTGTTATGTCTTCTTGATTCAGTGTCCCTTTAGTCATTATGAAATGGCCATTTTTATCTCTGAGTACTTTTCCTGTCTTGTAGTCAGCATTATCCGATATGAGTATTGCTACACCTGCTTTTTTTTGGATGTTATTTGCTTGGAGTATTGTTTTCCAGCCTTTCACTTTGAATTTGTTTTTATCCTTGTTACTTAGATGAGTTTCCTGTAGGCAGCATATAGTTGGATTTTCTTTTTTAATCCATTCTGCTACTCTGTGCCTTTTTATTGGTGAGTTTAATCCGTTTACATTTAGTGTAATTATTGATACTTGTGAGTTCCCTATTGCCATTTTATATCTTGCTTTCTGTTAGTTTTGTGTCTTGTTTGATCCTTCTCTTTCGTTTTTCTATCTTTTGTTTTTATTTGGTTGTATTCCATACATCTTTCCTCTGTTGCTATCTTTTTTATCTCATGTGCTTCTGTGGTGGTTTTTTTCAATGGTGGTTACCTTTGAGTAATGAAAAGGGTCCCTACCCTGTTCATTGTAGCAAACTATTTTGTGAGTACTTTTGCACTCCATCGTCCTTTGCTACTGTTAATCTCCATCTTCTCCCCCTCTTTCTTTTTGTTGTTGTCACAGTTTAAATTTGGTTTTATTGTGTTCTTCTTGGAGCTTTTACTTGTGGCTCTGTTTTTTTTTTGTTCTTTGTATCTGATTGGAGAACCCCCTTTAGTAATTCCTGGAGTGGGGGTTTTCTGATGATAAATTCCCTCATCTTTTCTGTATCTGTGAATGTTTTTATTTCTCCTTCATATTTGAAGGATAGCTTTGATGGGTATAGTATTCGTGGCTGAAAGTTTCTCTCTTTCAGGACTTTAAATATTGGGGTCCACTCTCTTCTAGCTTGTAGAGTTTCTGCTGAGAAATCTGATGATAATCTAATGGGCCTTCCTTTATATGTTGTATTCTTCTTTTCCCTGGCTGCCTTGAGAATTTTTTCTTTGCTGTTGGTTTGTGTCAATTACATTATGATATGCCTTGGAGTAGGTTTGTTGGGGTTAAGAAAACTCGGTGTTCTGTTTGCTTCTTGAATTTGAGGCTTTAGTTCTTTCCACAGGCTTGGGAAGTTCTCATCTATTATTTGTTTGAGTATGTTCTCCATTCCATTTTCTCTCTCTTCTCCCTCTGATATACCTATTATTCTTATGTTATTCTTTTTGATGGAGTCAGATAATTCTTGTAGGGCTATCTCATTTTTTTTAATTTTTGAGTCTCTTTCTTCTTCTCTCTGTTGTGCCTCAAGTTGCTTGTCTTCTATTTCACTAATCCTCTCTTCTATCTGACCTGTTCTATTAGCTAAGCTTGTTACTTCGTTTTTCAGCTCGTGAATTGAGTTTTTCATCTCTGTTTGATTTGTTTTTATAGTTTCAATTTCTTTGGACATATATTCTTTGTGTTCATTGAGTTGTTTTCTGAGCTCCCTAAATTGCCTTTCTGTGTTTTCTTGTATATCTCGGAGGATTTTTAGGATTTCTATCTTGAATTCTCTGTCATTTAGCTCCAAGGTTTCCAACATATTAAATTTTTTCTCCATAGATTTTTCCTCATCTAGCTGTGTTACCTCTCTTTCTTTTGTATCCATGATATTTGATTTTCTCTTCCTTAATGGCATCTGAGGGTGGTTTTGTTGATAGTATTAATGAGATTTAATAAAGAATAAAAAGTTAAAAAAAATAAAAAATCAAAAAGAGTTGTTTTTTAAAAAAATAATAATGAAATAAAGAAAAATAAAATAATAATTTTTAAAAAAAGGAAATTATTCCCCCCCTCCTTTTTTCCTCTCCTCTCCCCTTTTTCTTGAGAAAATCTTGTGGTGAACTGTGAATTATAACAAACAATGCCTGTGATGGAGGTCCTGAATTGGGGAAAAGTAATAAAGGGGAAAAAAAAAAAGAAAAAAAAAGGAAAAAAAAAAGAGGGGGTGGTATGGACCCACAAAAAGCAAATAAGGAAAAAATTTGGGTCAAGAATAAAATGATTTGCTTTTAGGTGTTAGTGTTGTCTAAGAGTTATGATGAGAGGAATAAGAAAACAGAAAAATGGGGGGACAAATTAAAAAAATACTATTGTATTTAGTGGAACAAGAACTAGATAAAATGGAGAGCCAGGGATGGGAGCACTGCTAGTGAGTTAAAAAGGTGAAGTAAAAAACCCCCAAAATGCCACAAACATAAGTTTGAGTCCCAGATAAGATAATTTGTTTGTTATTGAGGTTTGAATGAGAGGAGATGTAAAGGAGAAAGGAAGAAACTAATATAGAGGGAGAAAAGAAAGAGAGAGAGAGAAAAAAACAGGGAACCAGTAAAAGAAGAAAAAAGAAAGGAGAGAGAGAGAGTTAAGGGTTTTGGAGTGCAACCCTCAGAGAGAGAAAGGAAGAGGAGAAAAAAGATAATGGGAGATGTAACACTTATGGGTAGTGTAGTTCAAGGAGAGGAGAGAGTAAGACCAGCAGAGAGTTAATCGGCCAAATTGGAGGAGGAAAAAAAGTATCAAGAATGAAGATAAGAGAAACAAACGAACAAATATAATAAAATGGGATAGGTTATAAAGTCTGCAGATTATTCTTGATTTTGAGAGGTTATCTTCTTGTTTTTTCTTTTCTCTCCCTCTTCCTGGTCGGTGACTCTGTACCCCAGGTTCTGCCCCTTTGGCACGCTCTGGTAGAGGTTTGCAGTTGATAAGTCTCTATGGCAATGTCATGTATTGTGCTTTAGTCTCGTTGGGAGTCAAGGCTCATTAGCTTTCATAGGCTCTGACAGTGAGAGAGTCCGTGTTCCTGGAGCCTTTCTCCTAGTCTTTCCTTCCTCAATTAGTAGCCTGATAATCCAGCTATGGGGTTGTTGCTGCCTCTGCCTGGATAGTAAGAGGTTCAAAGAGCTGGCAACTCCCCACTCTATTTCCACTCAGCACAGGGCTCTGGGTAAGGCTCAGTCAGTCAGAGCTGCTAGCATAATCAGGCGGGTTTTCCGCCCACTCAAAGACCTCTGGCTCTGCCACTCTGTCCGGTAACACAGGCGGGCACCCACTTCCGGGGTGCTTGGAGGAAACTCTCATTCACTATCTGCGCGCGCAGACCAGGATATCCGGCCAGTAGTCTCACGCTCTGAGTGAAACCCCCAACCGCATGGAAATTTGCAGCGCTGGAATTCGCTCTCGCTCCGTCCCCGTGCGCGGCTTTTGCAAGGTGCTGGGGCGGCCCGAGATTCCACTTTTGCCCACACAAAGGCCCCTGACTCTGCCCCTCGGTGCGATAACACGGGCGTGCACTGCCGAGGCACTCGGAGGAATCGCTCACTACCTATCTGCGCGCGCACACCAGGATATGAGGCCAGCCGCGTTTCCCTGAGTGAAACCCTCACCAGCACGGAAAATTTCCACCGTTGGAATTAGTTCTCGCTCCCTCCCGTGCGCGGCTTTCCCAGGGCGCTGGGGCTGCCCAGAGATTCTGCTTTCAGCCCACAGAAAGGCCTCTGACCCTGCCTCTCTGTGGGGCAACACGGACACCCACTTCTGGGGCTTAGGAAGAGATCTCTCGCCCACTAACTGCGCACCAACCAGGAGAACGGGTAAAATGGCTGCCCCGCTTGTCTTTCTTTGTTTGGGTTTGGCGCGAGTGTTAGCTTGTATTGCCCGGCTTGCCACAGGAACAGTTTTTCCTCCGCTAGGATCTCCGTGCCACAGCCTGGTTCGGCCTTTTGTGCGTGGCCTGGATGTATTCACCCCCTTTGCCCGCCTCAGTTTCTATATTCACAGTTACCAGAGAAAGCCGCCCTGTTTAGGTTAGTGAGGAAGGCGGAGCATTTCTTACTCCCTATTTCCTTCAGGATTTGGTTATATATTTAGCCAATTTTTCACTCGACCATACCTTCGGGTGTATTGTGAAGCATCTGGAGGCTCCAAGTATAGGTTTTTCTGTTTCTGGTTGAAGATCTTGTTGAGTTTTGGGGGAGATTTATCGGTATCGCTTCCTACTCCGCCATTACTCTGACGTCATCTCCCCATTTTACTTGTTTTAAGGTTATAAATTATTTTTTTTTGTCTTAAGATCATTTCAGTTGAAATGCTTTGAGCACATTTCAGACTCTTAATCTAATTTTTACCCTCACTACATCTAAAAAGATTTTAGGAAGTTTCTAATAAAAGCACATATACAAAAGACATAAAAACAACGAAAGTGTCTTTCAGTAAAAGATTAAAGAAGATCTGGTATATGTATGTGTGTGTGTGTGTGTGTGTGTGTGTGTATAATGAAATATTACTCAACCACAAGAAAAGATGACATTGCCATTTGCAACTACATGGATGGATCTTAAGAACATTATGCTAAGCGAAATAAGTCAGTTAGAAAAAGATAAGAACTATTATAAGATTTCACTCATGTATGACATAAAACTGAAATTCATAGACACAGAAAATAGTATGGTGGTTACCAGAAGGAAGGGAGGTGGGGGTCAGTAGCAAAGGGTAAAGGTAGCCAAACATAGTGATGGAAAATGATCTGACATAGAGTGGTGGGCATACAATGCAATATACCGATCATGTATCATAAAATTGTACACTTGAGACATATATTACCTTATTAGCCAGTGTAAACCCAATAAATTTAATTAAAAATAAAAATAGTTTTTCTAAAGCACATATAAAATACATGGCAATATGTGCCTGGACACTGATAGGACTATTAGAGGTGTAACTAAAATGATTTATATGAGGGCAACAGACTCTAAACCACGTGATTCATGTTTTAAGATAGAACAGTGATGTCTATGAGTTTACGCTTCAACTTCTTCCTATGGTGATGTTTGTTTCTGCCACATAGAAAACTTTAAGTCCCTTAAAATAATCCTTCCATACTCTGTCATCTAAAGCAACAGAATTTGGTGATGACTTGTTACCTGTGTGACCTTAAACAAGTCACTGAACCTCAGTGTTCCTCAGTTCCCTCATATGTAAAAATGAGGATAATAACTTTGCCTATAATTTAAGACTGTTATGAAAACTAAACCAGTTAATTTTAAGGCACTTAAAACAGTGCCTAGTACATAATAAATTTTATATACGTATTCATGAAGTAAATAAAATAGTGAGTCATCTACATATACAAGACAAAAAATAAAACGAAGCAAGGGAAACACATTTAAAGCCACAGTATGGTCTATTTGTAAATGCATATATTATATGGACATAAGATAAAGGAGCAAAAGATGACACAAACACTGTAAAGAGTCCCTCTTAATGTAATAATGAGGCTCAAGGTTTTGGAGTAGTAGGTGTTTAGAAGTGGAAGTAGTTTAGAGAGATTAACTTTGGAGTGGGGAATGATTCTTCCAAAAAGCATATAAATTTGTTCTAAAATAAGTAAAGTGCTTGGTTTTAGAATATCTCAAATGCCTGCATCCTATCTCAAAACCATTCATCTTTCAGATAGATTGTTTACGGTTTCTAGTCAAAGAGTTTCCAATTTTTTAAGAGGTGGTTCTTTTTCTCCCCCTAAAAAAGATTTCCCTTTTTTAAAAAGCTACTAAATCTCTACCTCATGCCACTGCCAAAATAAATACCAGATGGATTGAAGAGTGAAAGATAAAGAAAATTAGTTTAAAAGTAGTAGAAAATATATGTGTGTATTATATAATCTCAGTGTAGAGAAAGTCTTTCCAAGCCTAACCAAGGGCATAAAATAGAAAAGAAAAATTGATTTATTAACTAAACAAATATTTATAAGTTCTGTAAAAAAAAATGCCATAAATAAAATGTAAAGACAAAAACAAGCTTGGAAAAATTATTTACAATGTGGATGTCAAAGAGTTAATATACTCAATACATGTTTAATGAGATCATAAAAATCAATAATGAAAGCTAAATATCCTAATAGAGAAATAAGCAAGTGATATGAATAAGCAAAAGGAGCAATGTACAGGGGAAGTAAATGTTACCGCTTCCAATAATCACAGAAATGCACATTAAAGCAATGATAAAATAAAGTTTTTCTTGTGTAAATTGGCAAGTATTTTCTCACAAGAATGTGGGAACCACATACTCTTAGACCTTCTTGGTGATAGTAACCACCTCTTCCAGAGAAGAAGAAATACCAAATAAGCGAAAGCCTTTAAAATGCACATGCCTAATGACCTAACAATTCCATTTCTAGAAAATTAGCAACAATATGCACAGGATGTTCAGTTTTGAGTACATATAATTTCAATAGCCATATGATGGAAGCAAAACCACTAAAGATTATATGAGTGAAGAATGAGAAAATATGTAAAATCAACTGTCAAATTGAAACAAAAGGATTACAAATCAGTATGTACTAAAAGGACAGGACTTCTCAAGCCCTTGCTTGAAATATCCAATACTGTTCCATTGTTCTTAGACTTTTTTTTTAAGTGAGAGGAGGGGAGATAGACAGACCCTCGCATGTGCCCTGACAAGGATCCATCCAGCAAGCCGGTGCTCACATCAACTGAGCTATCCTCAGTGCCCAGGGTCAACACTCGGACCAACCAAACCACTGGCTGTGAAAGGGGAAGAGAGAGACGGGGGAGAAGGAGGGAAAAAGAAGCACATGGTCACTTCTCACATGTGCACTGACCAGGGATCAAACCCAGGATGTCCACATGCTGGGCCAATGCTCTATCCACTGAGCCAATCGGCCAGGGCCAGAGTGAATTTTAAAACCATTAACCTGCACAGTCTGGTCCTTGCCTTATATTCAGCTTCATCACCCACCCTCCACCCACACACATAAGCACATTCCTCCTTTCCTACTGCATTAACCTTCTTTTAACTCTCAGAATAGGAGTCAGCAAACTTTTTCTGTAATTAGACAGTTCATAAATAGTTTAGGCTTTACAAGGGGGCCATATGGTGTTTGTTGGAACTATTTAACTCTGCAGTGGAAGCAAAAAGGCAATCATAGACAATATGTATATGAATGGGCATACTGTCTTCAGATAAAACTTTATTTATGAAAACCGGAAATGCTCCGGCAAGTCTAGTTTACCCACTCCATCCTAGGATTTCTCATATTCCCTGTAGTCACTGGACTTCTGCTTTTCCTACATGCTACAGCCTCATTGAAATGATCTTCCCACCTGTCTTCCCTGCCCTACACACTACCCTATCACTCAAACTCCGTTGGCCTAAGTCCTTCCTAATCAAGGCCACTTCCTTGGGAAAACCTTCCATGACCTCTCTAGACAAAGATCAGGCCCCACTTATACCCTCTCACTGCATAGTGTGCCTTTTCCTCATAGCCTTTAACACCAGGTGTGACTGCATATTTAATTTGTGATGATGGAAAAAATCGTCATTAAACTTGAAGCTCCATGGAGACTAAAATAGTGGCCACTTTGTTTACTTTGTGTCTATAAAGCTTACAAGAGAGGCAAAAGTCTTTGCTCAGTAAATCCTTTGCTGAATGAATGAATGAGTCAATGACATACGCCAAATCAGGTAGTAGAATTTTAGATGATTTTTGTTTTGTTTTCTTCCTTTGTGCCTAAATGTGTTTTCTATTTTCCAAGTTGCACACAAATTGCTTGTGTAATTAGGAAAAATAAAAATAGAAAATGCAAAATGTTAAAACATTATAGAAGTAATGCATCAATACATATGGAATGATGACATCGAAGTAAGAAGATTTTGAGTAAATGCATGATCAGAATGGGTGGAGCGACTCTGGAGGGTCTCCCTGGAAGTGATTTTCAAGCCAGGTCTTCAAATTGATGGCTGTATGTACACTGGTAAAGGGGGGAAAGAGGGCACAGCAGGTGAGATGACTAGGACGTGCAAAGACATAAAAGTAAGAAGTAACATGTGCTCCTCTATTGGTACATGAAAATGAGAGTGGAAAATCACAAAACCAATAAATTCAGGAAAGACCCAGCACAAACAGCATAGAGGAAAGTTAATATGTTCTATTAAACGTTTCCCTTCTCTTTTCTCTTCTTCATCTTGCTTTTGAAAGTGAACAAAACAGCAAAGCCCCAAGAGTGTCTGATATGCTTTCTAAAGAATCCAAAATAGTTCACATTTCCAATCAAACTGGAATGTGATGGCTAAGCTGGGGCTTCATGGAGACATGTGGCCCTTCCTGGGTGACACATCAAATGAAATCCCTCACTAGAGAGCACCTGTGATAATTCAGCTCCTTATATAAAGTACACTGAAATGGCATTTGTTTGCAGGTTCCTCTCAGAGATTGTCTGCAGGTTCCTCTCAGCCCCTAGAATTTCAGCTCTTGCTCCTTAACTATCAAAAAGACTCACTTCCCAGCCAGGAATACATCAAACATTTTGACCAAGTATTTATCTGCACAACCACAAAACCAATATCATCAGTTAGGGGAAAACAATTTCCTCTGGCAAATAGAGACAGCCTAATTGCTTAATCTGACAGATTATTAATGGTTCAAGCCAACCAAAAGCATAATGGATATTGATAACTGCTGGCAGGTTGGACATTTGACGCATACAGTAGTATTGCTGGAAATTACTTACATTGAGGATTGCAACTGACTGTCAGACTAAATTGTCCAATCTCCATGGGTTTCATTAAACAATTCTATCAACATGATAAAGTGGCAAGCCAGAAAGTTAGCCCATTAACTATAGCTGCGGGGGGGGGAGCCTGAGAGGATAGAGGATATTTACAGTATTTATGTTTCAAATCAATGTGAAAATAAATCTCCACGGCAAAATTGCACTCTGGGTGTTAGGGACGGTTTTCTCCCCTCTCTATTTGGATGGTTTAGGAAACTAGGCCTGGACCGAGCCATTACCTGGAAATGACTGTGATTCGGGGGGATCTGAAAGTGGCACTGAGTTTAATGTTCCAGGATGTTCAGGGCCTGATTCATTACTCACTGAGCTCTTCTTGAGAAAAAGCTGACTCTCAGCCAAAGCAGCATTTCCTCATGCCCTGTCTCTCCTTTGCAGAGCAGTCGGATGGGCTTACATGAAGACAGAAATGGCCGCTGCCTCGGATCCCACTGGTGGGGGCTGAATGCAATCCTGAGCCTCACTGGGTGGAAATGACTTTGAAGAGGCATGGGGAATCCAGGAATCACTGCTGGGCTGCCACAGAAGAAACAACTCACAGCACACTGAGAGTTCCAACCCACATTCTTTCTTCTTGTACGTTAATAAAACCCTTTCATCTGATCAGTAACAGCAGAAAACCAAGTCTGAAAGATTAAACTGGATTAGGAGTTTTTTAAAAAAAGAGAAATGGCCTGACCAGGCGGTAGCGCAGTGGATAGAGTGTTGGACTTGGATGTGGAGGATCCAGGTTAGAGACACTGAGGTCGCCAGCTGAGCGCCGGCTCATCTGGTTTGAGCAGGGCTCACCAGCTTGAGGCCAGGGTCACTGGCTCAAGCGGAGGATCACTCGGGCTGCTGTAGCCCCCCCCCATCAAGGCACATATGAGAAATCAATCAATGAATAACTAAGGAGCCGCAACGAAGAACTGATATTTTCCGTCTCTCTCCCTTCCTGTCTGTTTGTCCCTATCTGTCCCTCTCTCTGACTCTCTCTGTCTCTGCCACAAAAAAAAGTAAAAGAAAAAGAAAAAAAGAGAAATGGCTCTATTAACTGTAGTGGAATAACACAGTGCTTAAGAACCAAAACAGCAAGAATAGCAACATCAACAAAAAAGCCCTCACATTCCTTCGGCGGAGAGATGATGTAAATCTGAACTAAAACAGGGGCAAAGGCAGTGCAGATAAAGAAGACGTGATGGATAGAAAAGATATGTAGGGAGTAGAATTCATGGGACTTAATTATTAATGGAGAAGGGGATACTGAGGTAGAAATCCAGGTTTGGCCTGACCAGGCGGTAGCGCAGTGGATAGAGCGTTGGACTGGGATGCAGAGGACCCAGGTTCGAAACCCCAAGGTTGCCAGTTTGAGTGCAGGCTCATCTGGTTTGAGCAAAGCTCACCAGCTGGAGCCCAAGGTCATTGGCTTGAGCAAGGGGTCACTCGGTCAGCTATAGCCCCCAGGTCAAGGCACATATGAGAAAGCAATCAATGAACAACTAAGGTGCCACAACAAAGAATTGATGCTTCTCATGTCCCTTTCTCTGACTCTCTCTGTCTCTGTCACAAAAGAAAGAAAAGAAAAAGAAGTTAATGTTTGTAAAGCACCTAGAACAATGCCTGCTACATAATAAGAGCTGGGTAAGTGCTTGTTTGTTCAGTATCTTCCTAGACAAACCTAAAGTGTGCAATGCCAGACTAACAGGGATGTGGGAGAAGTTCCACATTCAGTAAGAGATTCTATAAATCTGTGAAGTTAACAATTTGCACTGTGCCGAACCCTCCTCTACCTGCCCTCCCAGACGAATAGTTAACTGGCTCAGGATTGGGCTAGTGTAATACCAATAACCAGAATCCGTCTACCATTCTACCTTGAACCAAGTGCTTTTATATGTCATGCCATCTGACCTTCACAAGAACCCAAGAAGGTTGACAAAAAGTAAGGTGTTGGCTCTTCACATCATTTATGTTTGTGTTTTCTCCAGCTCCAACTAGATACTATGAGGGCAAGAATTGTGTCTTTTTTGCCCCTCCCATCCCCCATAGAACATAGCACTGGGAAGGCAATTTCAGGTGGTCAGTTCAGTACAGGAGAGGAGTATAAAATACTGGCTCTGGAACCAAAACACGTGGACTTGAAGCCCAACTCCAGCACTGTGTAATCTTGAGAGGTAAGCTCACCTCTTTTCACTTCATCTGGGAAATGGGAACAATAACAGTGCTTTCCTCCAATAATGGTTGAGAGGATTAAAAAAATAATATAGCCCTGGCCGGTTGGCTCAGCGGTAGAGCATCGGCCTGGCGTGCAGGGCACCCGGGTTCGATTCCCGGCCAGGGCACATAGGAGAAGCGCCCATTTGCTTCTCCACCCCCCCTCCTTCCTCTCTGTCTCTCTCTTCCCCTCCCGCAGCCAAGGCTCCATTGGAGCAAAGATGGCCCAGGCGCTAGGGATGGCTCTTTGGCCTCTGCCCCAGGCACTAGAGTGGCTCTGGTCTCGGCAGAGTGACGCCCCGGAGGGGCAGAGCATCGCCCCCTGGTAGGCAGAGCATCGCCCCTGGTGGGCGTGCCAGGTGGATCCCGGTCGGGCGCATGCAGGAGTCTGTCTGTCTCTCCCCGTTTCCAGCTTCAGAAAAATACAAAAAAATAAAATAAAATAAAATAATATACATAAAAGCCCTTAGCACATTATCTGGCTCCCTGTCCAAGAAAACTTGTTATGGTTTGAATACATGGGAGCACAATTAATCGAAAGGAGTGTGAAATAGTGAAAGCATGAGTTAAGGTGTCAAATCATGAGGCTTTTTGTCCATCAAAAAGAAAGTTAGAACAATGTGGGCACAGAAAGGCTTGTACAGCCACAGGCTTGGTTCTAGGAAAAGAGCAAAGAACTAACTCTGAGTGGGAATAGGAAAAGGTAAAGGGAAAATAGCCCAAAATAGATTCAGGAAATCGCTGCTTGGCCTGGAAACCTGAAATTTCCAAAGTGGGCTCCTCTGAATATTATGTTCTGATTTAAAAATGTGAGCTCAATTGCGTTCGGATCGAAAAACTGGCATGCACTGCAAACAGGGGGGCTCTTGCTATAAATTCCCTGCTGTGACCAAAGCATAATGAAGCTAGGGCTTTCTCGTGTGCATTTTTTAACCCACGTGAGAAATATTCAGCTCTAGAAAGTGAAGAAATGCAATTGTCCCTGTTAAACTCTATTTAAACCTATTCAAATCCAAAAATAGCAAGCCCTTGCCCAAGTTAAATGACTTCTCAAGCATCTCAATTGTGCCAAAAGGGGGCACAGAGGTTTAGCAAACAAGCCCATGGCTGTTAGAGGCCAAAATTCCCACTTCATTCTCCCAAATTGGGGAGCAGACTGCTTACTCTACCTCTCTACAGTGCTCTGCAGAGGCTCTCATAGAGCCGTCTGCATGGCGACCAGGCTTGGCACAAAAAGAAAGACACCAAGATAAATGCATCTTCCCTCTCGCTCAGTGGCTTCCCTTGGTGGCTGCCAAAATATAGTTGTTAAGGACTTACTTCTCTTCAAGTGTCTTTCTTAATCACAAAAAATCTATCAAGAAACCATAAAGTGTCGAGGTAGGCGCTGGCCCTGGGAAGGGAGGGAAGCATGAGAAACGCAATCTGAAATAGCAGTGATACAGTACAACCTTAGGTTGAGGAAAGGCTCCAGCTTATAGGCCATTTAGAACCAACTGCTTAAAATGAAGTACTGCTTGGCCAACTCAAAATATTACACCCAACAATATACTGGTCCTATTTTTCCTTCATCTCTTGGTCATTTCTGAAAATTGGGGGCTGTCTCTCACAAACAGACTGTTAGAGAATAAAAGTTTTCCCGGCCCAATATTACTGATTAGCTGGAATACATATAAATGATCCTGTACTGATAGCTACCTACCTTTTCATGTATCACATCTCACCTCTTAAATTATGCTGTAAGTTTGTAGAAGTCTGAGGTGTGTCTTGTGCTCTCTATAGACGGAAGTCCCTAGAACCCGAATGGCTGTGATGTGTCAGAAACAATCCTTGGGAGAGCTAAATTCAAATCTTGCCTCCGCATATGGTAGTTTTATGACAATGACTCATTTTCAGGAAATCTCTGGACTCCAGAGAACTCATCTTTGTAAGAGAGATGCTTTTATAAGGGTAAAAAGTCCTTCTAGAACTGGAAGAAGTAAACTTTGGATGTAAAAAGCCAATTGGCTTAAAACAGTTCTGGTAAATTGTTATGGAAGCCCTAGGAAACTAATACAGTTAGATAAGGTCTCCCTGAAATTATTTTTAGCTGAATTTTAAGTGATAAGTAATAAGTCACAGGAAGATGTAGGAAAACTGTACTTCAGACACAGGGACAGTAAGTGCAAAGGTCCTGAGGCAGGGACAAGCTTGAAATAGTCAATTCCTTAGTCAAGGAATAGAAATAAGACCAGTATGGCTAGACATTGAGTGAAGGAAGAGAAGTTAATGAAAAGATTATGCAGGCCCTTGCCAGTCGGCTCAGTGGTAGAGTGTCAGCCTACCTTGTGTATGTCCCTGGTTAGATTCCCAGGCAGGGCACACAGGAGAAGCGACCATCTGCTTCTCCACCCCTCCTCCTTCTCTTTCTCTCTTCCCTTTCCACAGCCAAGGCTCAATTGGTTCCATCATATCAGCCTGGGCAGGGGTGCTGAGGATGGCTTCATGGAGTTTCTACCATAGATGCTAAATATAGCTCAGTTGTGAGCATGGCCCCAGGTGGGCAGAGCACTGGCCCCAGACAGGAGTTGCCAGGTGGATCCCAGTGGAGGTGCATGTTAGAGTCTGCCTCACTATCTCCCCTACTCTCACTTGGAAAAACAAGGAGAAAAAAAAAAAGATCATGCACAGTTGCTAGGCCATAGTAAAAAAAAAATTAATTTTGTTCTACATGTGATGGGATGGTTTCAATCTTTCCATCATATTTAAAATAAAATCCAAACTCTTCACTATAACTAAAAGACCTGTCAAGAATTGGCCTATGCCTACAACTATCCTGCTCGCTTACTTTATTTTATCCTCACTTGCTATTTTCAATAAGTAAAGCTATTCCTTCCCCTTTCAAGGTCTTTGCATTTTCTGTTCCTTCTGTCCTGGAGTGTTCTTCCCCCAGAATTTGATTTGTCTGGCTCCTGCAAGTCATTTAGGTGTTAGGTCACATGTCACCTCTTAGACACATCTGCTCTGGTGCACAGCCAATAATTCTTTCAATTCACCCTCTTTTTTATGTCTCTCATCACTTTTGAAATTATTTTATTAATCTCTTTAGTTGTTTGATATTTATCTTTCTCACAAGACTGTATGCTTCATGAAGGCAAACGTATTTGAACTGTACTTTAGGATGAAAAGGAGTTTGCTTAATATGTACATGAGGAAGGTGAATGTGTCAAGAACTGAAAAATCAGCTACTTCAGAACTGCTGGAGCATACAGAAGGACAGTGAAGTTAGGAAGATGCGGAGTGCAGAAAGACAAAGGCATTACATTTTTAAAAATATCATTTTGGCTGTGGAATTGCAGTGGGCTAACAGTGTAAGATGAGAGACCTCTTACTTGTTCAGGAGTGTGTATCGACCACTCCAATACTCAGCACGTACCTTTTCTGATCTCTCTGCAAGCCAAACAGACAAAAACGTTTGTTCTTTTGGATCTTGCAGTCTAGTAAGGACCAGTTATGTAATTGCTGTAGATGAAGATTTGCACTGGGGGTGAGACAGTGGATAGAGAGAAGTGATTGGATTTGAGATGTATTTTGGGAGGGAGGTGGAGTAGATAGAATTTGACGATAGATAGGATAGACTGTACATCATTTCCTCCACAAAGTCTTCCCTGGACCCCCCCCCAATAACAGATTAGGTATCAAAGCACACCATGTTCACCCTATTGCTACACACCTTGTATTATAAACATTTATTCACTTCTCTGTCTTGCCTGTATCTTATCACATTATATCAGACTTCATGGCACAATGCTTGGGACAGAACAAGTATTCAAAAAATGTATTTAAAATAAATATATTTAATATTAATAATATTTATCATTAAATAAATTTACTAAAAATATAAACTAGTATTTTATCAAGATATTATTCATTGTCCATCCATTAGAAATCTTTTCTGATGTGGCATTACTCCAGTCTTTGACAAATCAAAAATATCCTTTCTAGATTGGTATGATAAAAGCCTCTATTTAAATTATAAAAACATTCGTGCAAAGACTGAAAAATTATATTTCCTTGTTATGATAGTCACATCTGATTAAAGATAGCATAACATCAGAAAACTGTAAGTTAAAGATTATAAATGTAGTGTCAGAGAGCACATTTACAAGAAATCAAATAATCAGGCTGTACAAAAAAAATTTTTTTTGTATTTTTCCACAGCTGGAAACGAGGAGAGACAGTCAGAAAGACTCCCGCATGCGCCTGACCGGGATCCACCCGGCACGCCCACCAGGGGCGACGCTCTGCCCACCAGGGGGCGATGCTCTGCCCCTCCGGGGCACCGCTCTGTCGCGACCAGAGCCACTCTAGTGCCTGGGGCAGAGGCCAAGGAGCCATCCCCAGCGCCCGGGCCATCTTTGCTCCAATGGAGCCTTGGCTGCGGGAGGGGAAGAGAGAGACAGAGAGGAAGGAAGGGGGTGGAGAATCAAATGGGCGCTTCTCCTATGTGCCCTGGCCGGGAATCGAACCCGGGTGCCCTGCACGCCAGGCCGACGCTCTACCGCTGAGCCAACCGGCCAGGGCCGCTATACAAAATTTAAAAGGTCAATGGCCAAAAGCACTCCACACCTTTAGGTAATGATCAGTGCACTTCTATAACACCAATCAGAGCTCAGAAAATGCTTCAGAAATAATTTTAATGGAGATCAAGCTTACAGGAACCCAAACAGTTAACAAAATTCAACAAGAAAGAAAAAATAATGTCACAATCATCCACACACTGGAGTCTAGAAGGTTATGAGTGTTACTCTTACTTTAAAAGCCATCTCTCCACAATTCAGACTATGTATAAATATCTAGTACTTTACTGGCCTTGGCCAGGTAGCTCTCAGTTGGTTTCAGAGCATTGTCCCAAAATGCTAAGGTTATGGGTTTGTTCCCTGGTTAGGGTATATACACGAATCAACCAATGAATGCATAAATAAGTAGAACAACAATTCAATATCTCTTTCTCCCTCCCTCTTTTACTCGCTCTCTAAAATCAATCAGTAAAAAATATCTAGTACTATAACCCTTCTACAGTTACCCAATTAAAGATTAAAGCTCACTTATCAGTGGCTGATATTCAGTGATTGTTTTCAAATCTGCATATCCATTATAAATGACTATATTATAAATGGCTTTGTGCTCTCCAGTACTTGTGAGTCTGCCATTCAAAGTCAAGAACTATATGGAAACATGTTAAGTCTGACTGTAGTAGTCAAAAAGACCCTAGAGAGAGTTCAGTTAGATAACACGGGAACCTGGCTCATGAATTCACATCCTCCAAACCCTTCTCTATCCAAAGCCTTTAGACCACTCTCTTGCCCTATGAGTGTTCTTCATTTCAAAGGTTAGGCAACCAGGAAAGGGTTGTTCCTCAGTGTCACACAGCAACTAAACTCCTGCTAAGACTAAGACCCAATTGTCCTGTCTTCTGATTCTCAAGAGGGAAATAGGAAAACAAAACAAAACAACAACAACAAAAAAAAACCCTGGGCACTCAATAATCACAATTCACACATGTCAAAATATTTCCCTAAAAAAAGTCCCAGCTTGTCTCAGCCCAAAATTCCTGAAATCCTACCCCTTTCAAAAGGCATTCTTAATTGATCAAATGAAAGGGAGAGGTTTCCCAGGTTCCTTGCTTTTATCTACAAGTGAAATTGCCATGAGCCTACCAGAAACCCGACCTCATTTCTATGTGTAGTACCAAACATTAATTATTCTGATATCTGTGTGTCAAAACCTCTCTAGTAAAAACAAAGGGACATCATGTGCATTGAGAAGGACATAACATCACTTCTATTATATTCCCACCCTAAATGCATAACCTGGGCCTTATCATAAGGAAACACTGGACAAATTCAAGTTCAGAGACCTTCTGTAAAATAATTGGCCCATTGGCTTTACAATGTCAAAGTCATGACATACAAAGACTGAATATTTCTGATTTAAAAAAACTAAAGAGGCACAACCACTAAATGCAGTGCAATGAGTGATGCTGGATTGGATTTTGCATTTATATCTTCTATAAAGGATATTAGTGAGATAATTTGAAAGTTTGGATCAAGTCTTAATATTAAATAGTATTGAGTTGATTTCCTGGGGGTTTTTTTATAATTATGGTTATGTAAGCAAATGTCCTTGCTTTTGGAAAATAACACACTACAGCATTTAAGAATAAAGGGACATCATGTATGTAACTTATTCTCAAGCAGATCAGAAAAATATATATATTTATAATGAGAGGGGAATAATAAAGCGAATGTGATAAAATGTTAACTTTGGGAGAATCTGGGTGACGAGTATAAGGAAATTGTTTGTACTGTCTTTGCCACTTTTCAGTAAACCAGAAATCATTCCAAAAAAAATTTTTTTTAATATCTGTGGTCATCCATCTTTGTCTCTAGTCTGTTTTAGAAGGAAAATCCATACAGAAATCATCCTCTTTTCCTGTATAGGTATGTATAATTAATTTAAGAAACATAATAATATTTAAATTTAAGAAATAATTTAAGTCCACTTCAATTTCAAAAAGCAGACCTATGAGGAGAAGGTGATGCAGGGAGTCCAAAATAAACCTGGCAGGATTATTCCAGGGATGCTACGCCAATTAGCTTGAGAAGTGGTACCTTAAAGGGGAGGGTTCCATCTCCTCACAAATTGCCCTGCTGGGTGCCTACCAACTTGCCTAGCCCCAGTGCCTATTCCAAGATGTTTGTTCACAGCGCCAACAGCCATTAAAAGCCATTGCAGTATTCCGTTTGACCACATGAGGGCGTGCTAAAATTACTTTTGCAAACTCGGATTTCCAAGCACTGGGAAGGGAGGTGTATGGGATGTGAGGCCCAGATATCTTCAGGTGCTCTTGGACACTCCTTATGGGCAGAAAAGAGAGGGAGTGTTAGTTCCAATCTTAGAAAAACTGTTGCCCTCAGAGTTCGGCTTCAATGTCTCCTGCCTGCATTACCGGTCCCTTTATTGTCAGAGTATTTTTATTTTATTTTATTTTATTTTAATTTTTTTATTCATTGAGAAAAGGAAAGGCAGAGACAGACTCCCACATGCGCCCCGACGAGGATCTTTCTGGCAAGCTCATTAAGGGACAATACTCTGCCCATCTGGGGCATTGTTCCACTGTTCAGCAACCGAGCTCTTCTTAGTGCTTGAGTCGGAGGCCATGGAGCCATCCTCAGCATCTGAAGCCAACTGGCTCCAATTAAGACACGACTGCAGTAGGGGAAGAGAGAGAGACAAAGAAATGAGAGGCGGAAAGGTGGAAAAGCAAATGGACACTTCTCCTGTGTGCCCTGACCTGGATTTAAACCCAGGACATCTACATGCTAGGCCTACACTCTACCGCTGAGCAAACCAGCCAGAGCCAGAGTACTTTTCTTTGCCCCTTTCTCTTCTCTAGATATCCAGAGCCATCTTGATCTCCTTCACCTTCTTCCAACAGTTTTGCCCCAAACTCATCTCCACTCAGGTATAACACTGATAATAATGACAATCATCATAGCAGAGGGCTCATCTGATAATGATAATCATGTTAGCAGAGTGTGGCTCTTCTCAAAAGAAATTTTAAAGTTTACAGGAGTCCATGCCTTAAACCGCAGGATTAGGCTCTGGTTAGAAATTTAGGTCTCAAAGCTAGTGGAGGAGAATGTAGGGGCTCATCGTAGCCTTTGTTACACTCCTAAAATCAAACCTCGAGGCTGAGAGAAAGCCTGGTTGTAATACAGCTAGGCAACAAACCGGGTGCTTAGGATTTGTGGGGCTTAGAGGGAACATTTGCATTTTAGGGCTGAAAACCGGATGCTGGCTGGAAGGTAGAAAGGCAGAGAGTGAAGAACGGTCACCAATCACTAGGGAATCTGGCAAATCCTCAGAAATCACGACCTTTAAAAAAAAAAGTCCAAGTAACACAACCGTAAAGCAAAGAATGTGGGTCCTTTTTCTTCCACCAAAAAGAAGAAATCTCCATTATTTTGAAGCAGAGAAGAAATTTGGGTGTGATACAGCAATGCCCATGGTTAAGATTTCTGGGAGAATTGATGGTGTTATGAGACTAAAGTCCATCAAAGGAAACATTTCCTAGAACAATGTTTTTGCTTTTTTTAAAAAAAACTCTAGTGTCCACCATTTATTTGAAGAGAAATTGATTTAATCAATACAGATCTGAAATCACCAATTTACAAACTTATAGATATCCATTAATTCATTCAATAAGTATAGACCTAGGCTTTAAATGCCTGTTAAGAAGTTTGATTTTAAGCCAGCCTGTTTTACCCCAATTTTCTCTGTGAATGAGCTTCTGAAATTATCCATCAAATTCTGAGCTTCAGGTTGGTCTGCCTCTGCCCCAATTCCCCAGCCCAGACTGATTTGCACCCTACGTCAATCTGTTGACACTGGCATCCCGTGAAGAAAAGAAATAAATGCCTTTGTACAGCCAAAATGGTGAAACTGTATGGTAAAACATTCTAGACCACCAACTCCTGGAAAACAGGAGGTGTGCCTCTTTCATTAAAGAGCCTGAACTTTTGGGTCACTAAATTCCCTGTACTCCACATATCTCTGCCACTGCGTATATTTAATAAGTGAACGTATAAATACATTTTTGTGAGTTTGTGGTGTATTTTAAAGGATTTGTAAAGTAACACACCATCGAAAGCTGGCAAATGACTATCACATACTCAACTCTACATTATCGAATTATTCTTTAAGTGAAAGTTAAAATCACATTAAAAAATACGGGGGACAACTGAAAATTGGAGGCAGACAACACCAAACGTAGACTCAACCAGCCCTACAAACAACATACCCAACCACAGAGATATAATGAGAAGACAGAGAAGTGTAATCCAAATGAAACCACAAGAGAAATCTCCAGAAAAGGAACTGAGTGATATGGAAATAACCAAATTACCAGATGCAGAGTTTAAAATAATGATTGTTAGGATACTTAGGGATCTTAGTACAACAGTGGATGGTCATTATGAACAACTAAATAAAGAGATAGCAAGTATAAAAAATAACATTGAAATATTAAAAAAGAATCAGTTGGAAGTACAAATACAATATCAGAAATGAAGAACAGGCCCTGGCTGGTTGGCTCAGTGGTAGAGCGTCGGCCTGGCGTGCGGGGGACCCGGGTTCGATTCCCGGCCAGGGCACATAGGAGAAGCGCCCATTTGCTTCTCCACACACCCCCCTCCTTCCTCTCTGTCTCTCTCTTCCCCTCCCGCAGCCAAGGCTCCATTGGAGCAAAGATGGCCCGGGCGCTGGGGATGGCTCCTTGGCCTCTGCCCCAGGCGCTAGAGTGGCTCTGGTCGCGGCAGAGTGACACCTCGGAGGGGCAGAGCATCGCCCCCTGGTGGGCAGAGCATCGCCCGTGGTGGGCGTGCCAGGCGGATCCCGGTTGGGCGCATGCGGGAGTCTGACTGTCTCTCCCCGTTTCCAGCTTCAGAAAAATACAAAAAAAAAAAAAAAGAAATGAAGAACACAATTGAAGGAATTAAAAGCAGGATGGACAAAGCTGAGGATCAAATCAGTGAGCTGAGGACAAGATGAACAAAGGCATGGAAGCAGAGCAGAAAAAAGAAAAGAGACTCAAAAAGTCTGAGGAAACTCTAAGAGAGCTCTGTGACAACATGAAGAGAAATAATATCCACATCATAGAGGTTCCTGAGGAAGAAGAGAAAGAACAAGGGATAGAAACTTTATTCAATCAAATCATAGCTGAAAACTTCCCTAAACTGATGCAAAGAGGGGTCTCACAAGTTCAAGAAGCACAGAGAACTCCATTAAAGAGAAACCCAAAGAAACCTACACCAAGACACATCATAATTAAAATACCAAAGCTAAGCAATAAAAAGAAAATATTAAAAGCTGCTAGAGAATAAAAGGCTATCACCTACAAAGGAGCCCTCATAAAGATGACATTTGACTTCTCAATAGAAACACTTGAGACCAGAAGGGAATGGCAAGAAATATTCAAAGTAATGGAGATCAAAAGCCTACAACCAAGACTACTTTATCCAGCAAGGCTATCATTTAAAATTGAAGAAGAAATAAAAAGCTTCTTCAGACAAAAAAAAAAAAACTCAAGGAATTATTACAGCAAAACTAATATGCAAGGAATGTTAAGGGGCCTGTTGTAAACAGATCAAAGTGGGAAAAGAATTTAGAAAAAGAGGAATACAGCCTTAAAGAATAAAATGGCAATAAATACATATCAATAGTAACCTTAAATGTAAATGGATTAAATGATCCAATCTAAAGACATAGGGTAGCTGCATGGATGAGAAAACAGGACCCGTACATATGCTGTCTATCAGAGACACACTTTAAAACAAAAGATGAACATACACTGAAGGTAAAAGAATGGAAAAATTATTTCATGCAAATGGAAATAAAAAAAAGCTGGGGTAGCAATACTCATATCAGACAAAATGGACTTTAAAACCAAGGCTATAGTAAGAGATAAAGAAGGTCACTGCATAATGATAAAGGGAGCAATCCAACAGGAAAATATAGCCATCATAAATATCTACATACCTAATATAAGAGCACGTAAATATATAAAGCAGACTTTGATGGATATAAAGGGTGAGATCAACAGCAATATTAAAATAGTAGGAGATTTCAATACCCCACTAACATCACTAGATAGATCCTCAAGAAAGAAAATTAACAAAGAAACAGCAGGCTTAAAGGACACACTAGATCAACTTGATTTAATAGATATCTTTAGAACCTTTCACCCTAAGGCAGCAGAATATACATTCTTTTCAAGTGCTCATGGTACATTCTCTAAGATAGACCACATCTTAGGATACAAAAGCAGTTTCAACAAATTTAAGAAGATAGAAATTATATCAAGCATTTTCTCTGATCACAATGGCATAAAACTAGAAATCAACCACAACAGAAAAACTGAAAAATACTCAAACACATGGAAATTAAATAGCATGTTATTAAATATTGAATGGGTTAACAATGAAATCAAAGAAGAAATTTGAAAAAATTCCTAGAAACAATTGATAATGAGCAAACAACAACTCAAAATTTATGAGATACAGCAAAAGCACTCCTGAGAGGGAAGTTCATAGCACTAAAGGCATTTCTTAAGAAGCTTGAAAAAGCCCAAATAAACAACCTAACCCTTCATCTAAAAGAACGAGAAAAAGAACAACAAGTAAGGCCCAGAGGTAGTAGAAGGAAGGAAATAATAAAGATCAGAACGGAAATAAATGACATAGAGTCTAAAGAAACAATAGAATATCAATGAAATCAAGAGCTGGTTCTTTGAAAGGGTAAATAAGATCAATGAACCTTTAACAAGATTCATCAAGAAGAGAGAGGATTCAAATAAATAAAATTAGAAATAAGAGTGGAGAAATAAGAACTGACATAACAGAAATACAAAATATTGTAAGAAAATACTATGAAGAAGTGTACGCCAAAAAATTAAACAACCTAGGTGAAATGGACAAATTCCTTGAAACATATAATCTTCCAAAAATCAACCTGGAAGAATCAGAAAACCTAAACAGACCAAATACAACAAATGAGACTGAAATAGTTATCAAAAAGCTCCCAAAAAACAAAACCCCTGGGCCTGATGGTTTCACTAGTGAATTCTACCAAATACTTAAAGAACTAACTCCTATCCTTCTCAAGCTATTTTGAAAAATTCAAGAGGAAGGAACACTTCCAAGTTCCTTTTATAAGGCGAGCATAATTCTGATTCCAAAACCAGGCAAAGACAACACAAAGAAAGAAAATTACAGGCCAATAACCCTGATGAATAAAGATGCTAAAATCCTCAACAAAATACTAGCAAACCAGATCCAGCAATACATGAAAAAAATCATACATCATAATCAAGTGGGATTTATTCTGGAGAGGCAAGGATGGTACACATTTGTAAATCAATTAATGTAATTCACCACATAAACAAAAGGAAGGAGAAAAACCACATGATAATTTCAATAGATGAATAAAAAACATTTTATAAAATCCAGGACCCATTCATGATCAAAACTCTTAGCAAAGTAGGAATACAGGGAACATACCTCAACATGATGAAGGCCACCTATGACAAACCCACAGCCAACATTATAATTAATGGACAAAAATTGAAAGCAATTCCCCTAAAATCAGGAATAAGCAGGGGTGTCCCCTTTCACCACTCTTATTCAACATAGTTCTGGAAGACCTAGCCACAGCAATTGGACAAGAAAAAGAAATAAAAAGGCAACCAAATTGGAAAAGAAGTAAAGCTATCATTATTTTCAGATGATATGATAATGTACATTGAAAACCCTAAAGTCTCAGTCAAAAAAACTACTGGACCAATAAACCAATTCAGCAAGGTGGCAGTATATAAAATTAATACACAGATATCAGAGGCATTTTTATCCACGAACAATGAACTGTCAGAAAGAGAAATTAAGGAATCAATCCCTTTCACTATTGCAACAAAAAAAATTAAGTATCTAGGAGTAAATTTAACCAAGGAGGTTAAAGACTTGTACTCAGAAAATTATAAAACATTGATAAAAGAAATCAAGGAAGACACAAACATATGGAAGCATATACCATGCTCATGGTTAGAAAGAATAAACATCATTAAAATGTCTATACTGCCCAAAGCAATTTATAAATTCAATGCAATACCAATTAATATACCAATGATATAATTCAAAGATATAGAACACATATTCCAAAAATTTATATGGAACCAAAAAATAACACGAATAGCCTCAGCAATCTTGAAAAAGAAGAATAAAGTGGGAAGTATCACACTTCTTGATTTCAAGTTATACTACAAGGCCGTTGTACTCAAAACAGCTTGGTACTGGCATAAGAACAGGCATATAGATCAATAGAACAGAACAGAGAACCCAGAAATAAACCCATATTTATGGACAATTGATATTTGACAAAGGAGGTAAGATCATACAGTGGAGTCAAGACAGTCTCTTTAACAAATGGTGTTGGGAAAATTCGACAGCTACCTGCAAAAAAATGAAACTAGACCACCAACTCAAACCATGTACAAAAATAAACTCAAAATGGATAAAGGACTTAAATGTAAATCATGAAACCATAAGCATCCTAGAGGAAAACATAGGCAGTAAGCTCTCTGACATCTATCGCAGCAATATCTTTGCTGATTTATTTCCACAGGCAAATGAAATAAAAGACAGGATAAACAAATGGGACTATATCAAACTAAAAAGATTTGCACAGCTAAAGACAATATGAACAGAATAAAAAGACAAACCACACAATGGGAGAACATATTCGACAATACATCTGATAAGAGATTAATAACCAAAATTTATAAAGAACTTGTAAAACTCAACACCAGGAAGACAAACAATCCAATCAAAAATGAGCACAAGAAATGAATAGACACTTCTCCAAAGAGGACATACAGATGGCCAATAGACAGATAAAAAAAAATGTTCATCACTAATCATTAGAGAAATGCAAATTAAACCACAATGAGATATCACCTCACACCAGTCAGAATGGCGCTCATCAACAAAACAACACAGAATAAGTGCTGACAAGGATGTGGAGAAAAGGGAACCCTTCTGCACTGCTGGTGGGAATGCAGACTGGTGCAGCCACTGTGGAAAACAGTATGGAGATTCCTCAAAAAATTCGAAATCGGGCCTGACCTGTGGATAAAGCGTTGACCTGGAAATGCTGAGGTTGCCGGTTTGAAACCCTGGGTTTGCCTGGTCAAGGCACATATGGGAGTTGATGCTGCCTGCTCCTCCCCCTTCTCTCTGTTTCTCTCTCTCTCTTCTCTCTCTCTCTCCCTCTCTCTCTCCTTTCTAAAATGAATTAAATAAATAAATAAACTATAAAAAAAAATAGAAATGGAACTGCCCTTTGACCCAGCAATCCCATTTATAGGAATATATCCCAAGGACACCATATCACCGACAAAAAAAAAGAAATGCACCCCCATGTTTATGGCAGCATTGTTCACAATAGCGAAGATCTGGAAACAGCCCAAGTGTCTGTCAGTGGACGAGTGGATTAAAAAGTGGTGGTACATATATATAATGGAATACTATGGGGCCATGAAAAGGAAGGAAATCTTACCTTTTGCAACAACATGAGTGGATCTGGAAACTATTAATTAAGTGAAATAAGCCAGGCAGAAAGAGTAAAATATCATATAACCTCACTCATTTGAGGAATCCAAGGAATAATGAGAACTGAGGAACGGAAGTGAGACTGAGGAGGGATCAAAGGGACCAGAGGAAAAGAGGACAGAGGGAAAGGGGATGATAGGATGGGATAAACCTGAAGGGAAGGAGGGAGGGTGATGTAGGGAGTGGGGCAAGGGACACGCTGAGGGGAATAGGGGGGAGGGGGTTCATTCGAGGTGACTCTAGAATCTATGTAAACATAATTAATTAAATTTTTAAAAAAGCAGCAAGGAGCAGAATAAAATTATAAAAAAATATACGGGAAGCAAATAGCTAAAATACTGCCAACATCAGCTTTTGGGATGTACTGCTTCTGTACTAAAATTTTCTGTATTATACACCTCACACCTTCCAATTAACTAACAATTAACTTATAACATCAAGTATGCCCATAAAATCTATGACGTAATTCTTCTTTTATGCTTAGAAGCACTGCAATGTTAAAAAGCAAAATACTCGCAGGTTGGCTCAGGAAACCTGAATGTAAATCACTGCAGTGTTTACAGTGAAACGAGGTGATGAGTTCCCTTCATCCAGTCTGCCAGGAAACTTGTCTTTCAAACCTCAACTCAAGAGTCGCCATGCTGTGTGAAGTCTTTTCTTTTAACAGAACTTTCCCTGATACCAATAGATTTTTCCACTACAGGGGATCTCAGGTTAGGACAGTCTCCACATGCGATGTTTCGAGTTTACAATGCTCACTCCCATAAAAACTTTTAAAAATTGAGATATGAATGTTTCGACTTACGCCGTTAGCGTCGTACTTACAGACTATGTGGGCGAACTAATTTGATCACACAAGGCGATAGAATATGCAGTAATGTGGGTTGGTTATGAGTGAGGGAGTTGGACCCTTCCAGTGTGCAAACCAACCACAGGAATAAAGGTAAGGAATTTTTTATTACACTCACTTTTTGTCATTTTTTTCTGCTACTACAGTACAGTGTACAGTACAGTATATTTATGTCCTTTTCCTTTTTCCGTGGCTTAGTTGTGTTTTTATGTTCTAGATTATGATTTATCACTGTGTTAGGATAGGTAAGTGACTTAGGCTAGGATGTGTTTTGACTTTCACCAGAATTCAGGTTATGTCACTGTCCTAGGAATGGAACTATGTTGTAACCCAAGGAGCCTCTGTACCTCCCTCTGCCCATCCCCCTTGCCATACCACTACAGACTTCAGACAAGACCTTAGGACACTTCCCCCATCCCAACACACACACCCATCACATTTCTAGGCTCACACATCTGTCTCCTTGCCAAAGGTCTGACTGTGTTTGTCTTTGTAGTTGCTCTCAGTCTTTAACCTAGTATCCCATAAATCCTTGGTATAGTTCCATATATTAATACGTTTTCATAATTATGCATTTTATTCTACCACTTGTCTGCTCCTTTCATTTCAGCTTTCTGATTGATTCCACACTTGGAGCTAAACAGGCCAATTTTAAGACAGAAGTAGAATTGTCCAGCAGAGGGAGCCCCAAAGCCCTAGTTTGTACTGGAATAGCAAGGCATATCACCTCTGCAAACTCTGCCTGAGCTTCACCTTTCCCAAAGCAAGCTTCTTTCTGCTCAGGAAAATTTGTCTATTGTCAAGTCCAGCACAACTTAATGTCTGGACACAGATTAAAGCTGGAAGTACAGGGAAAGCCACAGGAGTCCTTCCAGAAAGAGATGTGTTCTGTTTGTAATCTAAGAAGCTGAAATAGGTGAGCACCAGCAATAACCACTAAATGAGATACCAACACTTCAAGAAGAATAAAAAATTTGTGTTGTTCCTGTTGTTATTATAGATAATAAGACATGAGCACTGACGTGAGGTGCCGGGCACTACGCTAAGTGAATTGCCTATGATTTAATCATCCAAACAGCCCTATGAGGTAGAGGCCTTTACTATCATCCTCATGACACAGATAAGGAACCTGAAGCTTAAAGAGGTTAATGGAACTTGTCTGTTCATCTCGATATTAAGTGATAAAGCCGTGATTTAAAATCCAGTTTGTATAATGTGAACACCAACATGTATTTAGTGTGCTATAATTCAAGAAAGAAACTGAGATCAGGAAATGTGGTTAAATAGAAAACAAGAATATGAGTTGGTAACTGGACAGTTAATTTTTAGAAAGTTAGTCAATACTCCATCCAAAATCATCTACAACATTGCCTCCAGAAGCTGCTGGTTTGATTGCAATTATATAAACTTAGCATCCTTAACTATGTTAATGCTGAGTGTTTATTGCACTAATGGGCTTTCATGAATAGAGCTTTGAGAGGACAGGACACAAGGCAGGTATTAAAAAACAAAGGGAGCATTTAAGATGCCATGGGGAGAAAGTATCCTGAGTGAACAGGGAGGATTCATAACAAAATTATTATGCTGCTCAGAGTCTAAACCCATGCTCTAATCTCCTGAGACTTGATTTTGTTCACAGGTCCCCAAGATCACCAGACCCAGAGAGAAAAGTCACACTTCTAACTGCCTGAGTGTAACTCTTAAGACATGAGACATAGTATTTCATTATTTCCTTATGATACTGGTCTTTTTCATCTCTAATGGTAGCCATATTGCTATATGTCACACCTCAAGGAGATCTGATTACTATTCACAATCAACTTTCTTTTTAGGTGAGAGGAGGTAAGAGAGTGATGTAGACTCTCACATGCACCCCCACTGACCTGGGACCAATGCTTGAGTAACTAGCTATTTTAGCACCTGAGGCTGATACACTCCAACAGAGCTATCCTCAGCACCTGGGGCCACACTTGAACCAGTCTAGCCACTGGTTGTGAGAGCGGGAGAGAGAAAGCAGGGGATAGGGAGTGGGGAGAAGCAGATGGTCACTTCTACTGTGTGCCCCTGACCAGGAATCGAACCCAGGACATCCATATGCAGACCTGATGCTCTATCCACTGAGCCACTGGCCAGAATCCACAATCAATTTCCTATGGAGAAAAAAGGCCAATAAAGAGGATCCCGTATGTGCCCAAGCAGAACTCCTGTGGAGACAACTTGTGAGCTTTGCACACCCATTTTATCAGACATATGGCAACCTGACAGAGTGGAAAGTTGATAGTCAAAACCTTTGCCAACCCAACTGGAGTCACAAATGTTTATGCGAATGGTATAATCTTCTGTCTCAAAATGACTTCAGATGTGTCACAGGGGCATAAATTCTTGCCAAATGTACTCTTCTTCAGTAAAGCCTGAGACAAAGGCTCCACAGTAAACCATGCCCAGTTATGCATACTACTGTCATGGAGAAAAAAGGGAAACTTCACCCTTGGACCCTCAGGCCAACCCCACTGCTGCTGCTTGGAAGGCCAGACTTGGAGAAAGCACATCAAACCCTTGATCACATGGATATTATTTCTGAGTACAAGGCTGAAGTTAAAAGGTGATTTCCATTTGTATACACCAATAATGAATTATCATAAAGAGAAATTAAGAAAACAATACCATTTACAATTACATCAAAAAAATAATGAAATACCCAGGAATATACTGTATTTAACCAAATAGTTGAAAGATTGCTACTCAGAAAATTATAAGACATTGAACAAAGAAACTGGAAAAGATACAAATAAGTAGAAGTATATATTATGCTCATGCATAGAAAAAAATTAACATCATTAAAATGTCTATACGGCCTAAAGCAATCTATATATCCAATGCAATTCATATCAAAATACAAATAGTGTTTTTCACAGAACAGAATACTACAAAAATTTGTAAGGAACCACAAAAGATTGTGAATAGCCACAGCAACCTTGAGAAAAAAGAACAATGTTGGAGGTACCTGCTATCAAACTATACTACAAGGCTATAATAATCAAATCAGCATGGTACTGGTGCAAAAACAGAGACACAAATCAATGCAAAAGACTAGAGAACTCAGAAAAAACCCATGCTTATATGGTCAATTATCTATAACAAAGGAGCCAAAAACATATAGTGGAGTAAAGACAGCCCATTCATAAATGTTGTTAGAAAAATTGGACATATATAGGCAAAAAATAAAATAAAATTAGACCACCTTCTTATACCATACACAAGAATAAATTCACATAGACGAAGATTTAAATATAAGACTCAAGACCAAACAACTCCTAGAAGAAAACATAAACAGTGAAATCTCTGAGATTACGCTTAGAAATATTTTTCTCTGATAAATCTGTTGGTTCAGGAAATATAAGAAAAAATAAACAAATGGGACTATAGCAAACTAAAAAAAGTTTTGGCACAACAAAAGAAACCACCAACAAAAAAAAAAACTGCCCTGGCCTGATGGCTCAGTTGGTTCGAGTTTCGTCCCAAAGTGTGGAGGTTGCTGGATCAATCCTTGCTCAGGGCACATACAGAAATAGTTACTGGCTCACTTTCTCTCTCCCCCTTCCTCTTTCTCTAAATCTTTTTTTTTTAATTTTTAAAAGGAAACCTACTGAATGGAAGAAGATATTTTCCAATGATACACCCAATAAGGGGCGAAGATCCAAAATTTGTGAAGAACTCATATAATTCAATACATATTAAAAAAAAAAACTGCAAACAAACCTTTTAAAAAATGGGCAGAGGACCTGAATAGACACTTCTTCAAAGAGGACATACAGATGGCCAATAAACATATGAAAATATGCTCAATGTCACTAATCATCAGAGAAATGCAAATTAAAACCACAATGAGATACCACCTCACACCAGTCAGAATGGCGCTCATTAACAAAACAACACAGAATAAGTGCTGGCGAGGATGTGGAGAAAAGGGAACCCTTCTGCACTGCTAGTAGGAATGCAAATTGGTGCATCCACTGTGGAAAACAGTATGGAGATTCCTCAAAAAATTAAAAATGGAACTAACATATGACCCAGTAATTCCACTTCTGGGACTATACCCAAATAAATTCAAAACACTAATTTGAAATAATATATGCACCCCTATGTTCATTGCAGCCTTATTTACAATAGCCAAGATATGGAAGCAACTGAAGTGCATATCAGTAGATGAGTGGATAAAAACGATGTGGTAGATATATACAATGGATACTACTCAGCCATAGAAAGAATGAAATATTGCCATTTGTGACAGCATGGACCTAGAGGGTATTATGCTCAGTGAAATAAATCAGACAGAGAAAGACAAATATCATATGATTTCACTCATATGTCAAATCTAAAGAACAAAACAAATGAACAAACAAAACAGAAACAGACTCATAGATACCGAGAAAAACTAAGGGTTGCCAGATGGGAGGGGTTTGGGGGATGGGTGAAGAAGGCAAAAGGATTAAGTACAAATTAGTAGTTACAGAATAATCATTGTGATATAAAGTACAGTATAAGGTACCTAGTTAATAATATTGTAATAACTATGTACAGTGCCAGGTGGGTATTAGAATTATTAAGAGATCACTTCAGGCCTTACCTGTGGTGGCGCAGTGGGTAAATCGTTGACCTGGAGCACTGAGGTCGCTGGTCGAAACCCTGCACTTGCCTGGTCAAGGCACATATGGGAGTTGATGCTTCCTGCTCCTCTCTCTCTCTCTCTCTCTCTCTCTCTCACCTTTCTCACAAACACACACTCTCTTCAAAAATGAATAAAAAATTTTTAAAAAGAGATCACTTCAGGCCTAGCGTGCAGAGGACCCGGGTTCCATTTCTGGCCAGGGCACACAGGAGAAGCGCCCATTTGCTTCTCCACCCCTCCGCCGCGCTTTCCCCTCTGTTTCTCTCTTCGCCTCCCGCAGCCAAGGCTCCATTGGAGCAAAGATGGCCCCCGCACTGGGGATGGCTCCTTGGCCTCTGCCTCAGGCGCTAGAGTGGCTCTGGTCGCAACATGGCGACGCCCAGGATGGGCAGAGCATCGCCCCCTGGTGGGCAGAGCATCGCCCCCTGGTGGGCAGAGCGTCGCCCCATGGTGGGCGTGCCGGGTGGATCCCGGTCGGGCGCATGCGGGAGTCTGTCTGACTGTCTCTCCCTGTTTCCAGCTTCAGAAAAATGGAAAAAAAAAAAAAAAAGAGATCACTTCACAAATTATATAATTGTCTACTATACTGTACACTTGAAACTAACATAAAATAATACTGAAGATCAACTGTAATTGGAAAATAAAAGTAAAGAATAAAAGAAATAAAAGTAAAAATAACAAAAAATAAAATAAAATGATCCTGCCTCAGTAATCCAAAATAAAAATATATGCAGAGACATGGTTTTTTTTATTTGTTTTTGTTTTTGTATTTTTCTGAAGCTGGAAACGGAGAGACAGTCAGACAGACTCCCGCATGCGCCCGACCGGGATCCACCTGGCACGCCCACCAGGGGGCGACGCTCTGCCCACCAGGGGGCGATGCTCTGCCCCTCCGGGGGGTACCTCTGTCGCAACCAGAGCCACTCTAGTGCCTGGGGCAGAGGCCAAGGAGCCATCCCCAGCGCCCGGGCCATCTTTGCTCCAATGGAGCCTCGCTGCAGGAGGGGGAGAGACAGAGAGGAAGGAGAGGGGGAGGGGTGGAGAAGCAGATGGGCGCTTCTCCTGTGTGCCCGGCCAGGAATCGAACCCGGGACTTCCGCACACCAGGCCGACGCTCTACCACTGAGCAAACCAGCCAGGGCCCAGAGACATGTTTTTTAAAAGGTAATTTCGCCTGACCAGGTCCTGGCGTTGTGGATGGAGCGTCAGACTGGAACACAGGGGCCCAGGTTCAAGACCCCAAGGTCGCTGGTTTGAGTGTGGTTTGGGCAAGGCTTGCTGGCTTGAGCCCAGGGCTTCTGGCTTGAGTGGGAAGTCGCTTGGTCTGCTGTAGCCCCCCCTCCAAGTCGGGGCGCATGTGGGAGGGAGATCAATGAGCAACTGGCGTGCCACGCCAAAGAGTTGATACTTCTCATCTCTCTCTTCCTGTCTGACTGTCTCTGTCTGTCCCTCCCTCTGTCACTCTCTGTCTCTGTCACAAAAATAAAAATAAAATAAAATAAAAAGGTGATTTCATTTGAAGTCATTTTAAAGGAATACTACTAAGCGATAAGAAATTATGACATAGTGCCATTTACGACCACATGGATAGTCCTTGAGAACATTATACTAGGTGAAATAAGTAAATCAGAAAAAGCTAAGAATTGTATGATTCCACACATAGGTGGGACACAAAATTGAGCCTCATGGACATAGATAAGAGTGCAGTGGTTACCGGGAGGAGGGAAGCAGAGGAGAGAGGAGTAATGGGGAACAAATATATATCACATATAGGTGGGATATAAATAGACTCATGGACATAGATAAAAGTGAAAGGGTTACCCCGGGGTGGGGGTGGTGGAGGAGAGTAAAATGGGACAGATATACAATGTCAGAAAATGATCTCTGGGTGATGGGCATGCAACACAATCAACAGTTCAAGTGCTATAGAGATGTTCGCCTGGAACCTATGCACTCTTATTGATCAATGTCACCTCATTCAATTTAATTTCAAAATTTAAAACAACATAAAGGAAAACATTTAGTAAATAATGATATTGGTGGTATTTTAAATAGCAAAAGTTTATAAAGGAGACCTTCATGTGACCTATATTTGGGGACCCCATACTCACAAAATGTACCACAACAGTAGAAATCTCAGACATGGGGGCAGGCCTATTGGGGAGGGGTGACTCTGGGGGCAGACCATTGTTCCCTCACCCTTGACTTTCTAAGAATTGGCCTAGCCTGCCTGTAATGCACAAAGGTGCACACATATTCTGAAGCCAAGAAGAGGGAAAGATGGTTCACACTTATCTGGGGACTAGGTCCACATTTTCCTTGCCCAGTAAAAACCTGAGCAGAATTTCAGGGCTGATAAGGTGATAGGTTTCAATAAAGCATTGAAGCAAGCCTTTATTTTTTTCCACTTTCCCCCTTTTTACCCATCCTATAAAAACCTCCTACCTTGTTAAGCAAATCAGATAATTTATTTGTATTAGCACTAGGGGATTTCTGAGTCACAGAGCACAAATGCTTAAAATAAATGAACTGCCTAAGAAACATTTTCTTTAATTGGGATGGGTAAAACTGGTGAGTGGGAAGAGCAGATGCTTCTTGCTAACCTCCCAAAAAGACAGACTCAGAGTGATAAAAGGAGGCAGTAATAAAAAGAATTGCAGCCCCAAGATGGAGGCTGACCCTGCCCACTGATGTCAACAGGTATGATGAACTTGCTCCACGGAACATTGCCAGAACACATGAAGTTTCTATCTTATCCTAGTATGCCCTAACAGGTCCCCTTCCACCACGAGAGAAGTCACCTAGAGTTGGCAGCATTCTAAAATGGTGCCAGCTGAACAAATGTACAGTTGATATGTAACAGAGAACGTATTTTACCTAGCCTGCAACACCATCCACAGACCTCACCTCATGGCTCTGCCTCCTCCTTAGCAGAACCCTGTACCCAACTCATTGGAAAAGGCATATAATTTCCAAATCTTTCTCTTTGGGATAGATAAGAGCACAGCTAAAAGGAGCTACAGTTCTCAATTCCACCTTCCTTTCCCAAAAATACCACCACTGTCAAAGTATAAATCAAATTCTGGTTCAGGAACGTCTAATTCTTCTTGCTAGAAACAAAAGCTAACTCTATCTGTCCACAAAGCACATAAAAAGTAAATTCCTCAGCAATAGATTTTAAAAAGGGCTCACATACATTTTGAGTTCATCAACTGTATACCTTCTTTATTTGCATCAACAATCATATAATTATTACCCAACCCTCCAGAAACCAGGTTGCAAATCCCCTTGCTCCTTACTCCCCCCACCCATGAACTAAGTGATGGGGATGGTGACACTTTGAATATTATTGGAGCCCTGAAAGTTAAATTTATACTTTTGAGTGCCAAGGTTATCCAGTTTTAATTCAAATTATAAAAAGGGCAAGTCTGAGTATATATAACAATATCTAGAGTGCCAATTTTCTGCTTAACTTTGACTCTCTCTTCAACATCTGGAAGGCCCATCAGCACCCAAACTCAAAACATCTACAATTGAATTCATCTTTTCCCAAAACTCAGTCCTTCCATATTTCTCTTATTAAGTGATGTCTTCTTCTGGCTCAAGCTGGAAATCCAGGAATTATCCTTGACACTTCCCTCCTCCTTAATCTCTACCTTCAGTCCATCAGTAAATTATATTACTTCCACCTAAAAGATAAATCTCAAAACATTTTTTTCTCTCCACCTCCATCATTATTATCTCTTACCTAACTAACTGCAACTGCCTCATTATTGATCTCCCTGCCTCTACAGGTTCCACCTTCAAGAATTCTTCTCCATATATCAGTTGGTGGGATTTTCAGAAAACACACATCAAATCATGTTACTATCCTACTTTAAACTCTCCAATGAGAGACGTAGCATTCATGAATTCAAAGATTCAATATAGTAAAAATGCCAATTCTCCAGAAATTGATATATAGTTTTAATGAAATTCTTTTTTTATTTTTTTAGATTTTATTTATTCACTTTAGAGAGAGAAGAGAGAAAGAGAGAGAGAAGGGGGAGGAGCAGTAAACATCAACTCCCATATATGTGCCTTGACCAGCAAGCCCAGGGTTTTGAACCGGCAACCTCAGCATTCCAGGTAAACATTTTATCCACTGCATCACCACAGGTCAAGCTGAAATTATTTTTTTTTCTTTTAAAGTTTTATTTATTTATTTATTTATTTATTTATTGTTTATTCATTTTAGAGAGGAGAGGGAGAGACAGAGAGAAAGAGAGAGAAGAGACAGAGAGAGAAGGGGGGAGGAGCTAGAAGCATCAACTCCCATATGTGCCTTGACCAGGCAAAGCCCAGGGTCTCGAAACGGCGACCTCAGGATTTCCAGGTCCACGCTTTATCCACTGCGCCACCACAGGTCAGGCCTATTTTTTTTTTCTAATTAAGTGAGAGCAGGGGAGGCAGAGAGATCCCACATGCTCCCCCACCCACCAGACTCTAACCCGAAAGTTCCCTGTGGGGGGGTGGCCCATGAGGAGGGGTTGCTTCATTTCTAGGCAACCAAGTTATTTTTAGGGCCTGAGGCAGAGGCCAGCTCTGGGTCAACTCGCTGGAGCCAATAACTCCATGGTTGCAGGATGGGGGGAGGAGAAGAGTAAAGGAAGGGGGAGAGGTGGAAAAGCAGATAGATGGTCACTTGTCCTATATGCCTTGACCAGCATTTGAACCTGGGACATCCACACGTCAGGCCAACAAGCCAGGGCCTTAATGAAATTCTTTTCAAAAATCTCTGCAAACATTTTTGTAAATATATTTTTTTTCTTTTTTCTTTTTTGTACTCTTCTGAAGCCAGAAACGGGGAGAGACAGTCAGACAGACTCCCGCATGTGCCCGACCGGGATCCACCCGGCACTCCCACCAGGGGTGACGCTCTGCCCACCAGGGGGCGATGCTCTGCCCCTCCGGGGCGTCGCTCTGCCGCGACCAGAGCCACTCTAGCGCCTGGGGCAGAGGCCAAGGAGCCATCCCCAGCGCCCGGGCCATCTTTGCTCCAATGGAGCCATATATATATTTTCCATATATATATGGAAAAATGAAGGAGCTAAAATAGGTCAAACAATATTGAAAAGAATAAAGTAAAGGGAATTAGTCTACGTGATTTCAAGATATAATCACAGTAGTCAAGATTTGTGGTATCAGCAGAGAGACAAACACATAAATAAGAGAAACACAATAGAAAATCCAGAAATAAACCCACACAGATGCATCAACATATTTTGAAAAGGTGCAAAAGAATTCAAATGGTGCTGCAGCAATTAGCCATTCATAGGCAAAAGGATGAATCTCAACTTAAACCTCAACCTTATATAAAAATTAACACAAAATGATCACTGACTTAAATGTACAACATAAAACTATAGAGCTTTTAAAAAAAAATAAGAGAAAGCCTGGAACTAAGCAAAGAGTTCTTAGATTTGACATGATCCATAAGGGGAAAAATTGATGAATTGGGCCTCATCAAAATTAAAAACCTTTAACTGTATAAAGGTGTTTAAAAGGTATAAACTTCCAGTTATAAGGTAAATAAGTACTGGGGATGTAATGTACAACATAATGACAATAGTTAACACTGGTGCAGTATATTTAACAGTATATTTAAAATTGCTAATAGTTTTTTTTGGTTTTTTTTTTTCCCCTGTATTTTTCTGAAGCCGGAAACGGGGAGAGACAGACTCCCGCATGCGCCCGACCGGGATCCACCCGGTACGCCCACAAGGGGTCAACGCTCTGCCCACCAGAGGGCGATGCTCTGCCCCTCCGGGGCACCTGGGGCAGAGGCCGAGGAGCCAACACCAGCGCCCGGGCCATCTTCGCTCCAGTGGAGCCTCGGCTGCGGGAGGGGAAGAGAGAAACAGAGAGGAAGGAGAGGGGGAGGGGTGGAGAAGCAGATGGGCGCTTCTCCTGTGTGCCCTGGCCAGGAATCGAACCCGGGACTTCTGCACACCAGGCCAACGCTCTACCACTGAGCCAACTGGCCAGGGCCTGAGAATAGTTTCTAAAAGTTGTCTTCACTAAGAAAAAAATTTTATAACTATATGAGGAGATGGATGTTAACTAAATACATTGTGATAATCATTTCACAATATATGTATGTTATTATACTGTACACCTTAAACTTATATAGAGCTGCCGTAGCTGGATAGCTCGGTTGGTTGAAGCATTGTCCTAAAGCACAGAGGTTGCCGGTTTGATCCCTGGTCAGGGGACATAAAGGAACAGATTGACGTACTTGTGTGTGTGTGTGTCTCTCTCTCGCCCTTCTTCTCACTAAAATCAATAATTTTTTTTTTTTTGGTATCTTTCTGAAGCTGAAACCAGGAGGCTGTCAGACAGACTTCCACATGCGCCCGACTGGGATCCACCCTGCACGCCCACCAGGGAGCGATGCTCCGCCCATCTGGGGCGTCGCTCTGTTCTGACCAGAGCCATTCTAGCGCCTGAGGCAGAGGCCATGGAGCCATCCCCAGTGCCCCGGTCATCTTTGCTCCAATGGAGACTTGGCTGCAGGAGGGGAAGAGAGAGACAGAGAGGAAGGGGAGGGGGAGGAGTGGAGAAGCAGATGGGCACTTCTCCTGTGTGCCCTGGCCGGGAATCGAACCCGGGACTTCCGCACGCCAGCCCGACGCTCTACCACTGAGCCAACCGGCCAGGGCCAATAAAAAAATTTTTAAATAAAAAATATATAGGACTGTATTAATTATATCTTATTAAAACTAAAAATAAAATATTTTTTACATTGTGCTCTTTCAAAGACTTTACTAAGAAGATAAAAAGACAAGCTACAGACAAAAAAATTTGCAAACCATGTAACTGACTAAGAATCTAGAATACATTTTTTTACATTCCACATATAAGTGAAACCATACATTATTTGTCCTTCTCTGAGTGGCTTATTTCATTTACCCTCTAGATTCATCCACATTGTCACAAATGGCAAGATTTCATTCCTGTTATTGCTGAATAATATTCCATTGTATACTTAAATTAATTTTTTAAGAGAAGGAATCTAGAATATATAAAGAGCTCTCAAAAACTCAACAGGAAAAACAGAAATTTATTTAGAATATGGACAAAAACATTCACAGATATGCACCAAAGAGGATATACAGATGTCAAGCAAGCACATGAAAAGATGTTCAACATCATCAGCCATTAGACGATGTAAATTTTCTTAATGAGGTAGCCACTATAAAAATATTGCTGTACACCTATCAGAATGGCAAAGAAAAAAAGTGACATCAAATGTTGGTGAAGACGCAAAGAGACTCTATTGATAAGAATGTAAAATTGCACAGCCACCCCAGAAAGATTTTTGGCAGTTTATTTTAAAATTAAACATAAAACACCATAAGATCCAGAAATCATATATTGGTTTATACAGAGAAATATAACAGATGTCTACACAAAACCTATACATGAATGTTCACAGCAGCTTTATTCATAGTAACCAAAAACTAGAAAGAACCCCAAAGCCCATAACAGGTGAATAGTTAAGGAACACAATTAAGTAATAGAAAGGAACAAAGTATTGATCCACATCACAACCCTAAGTATATCAAAAGGAATTACACTGAGTGAAGAAAAGAATTCTGTGTCAAATGTTATATGTGTATAATTCCATTCACATAACATTCTCAAAGTGACAAAATTACCAAGATGGATAATAGTGCCAGGAGTTAGGGCACTATGAAGGGATAATACCAATAAGTTTCTTTGGGGTGACAGACACTTCTGTATCCTGATTGTCACAATGGTTACACAGATCTATACAAGTGATAAAATGTCCTAGAACTACATACACACACAAAAAGCGCGTCCATGCTCGCGCGCGCGCACACACACACACACACACACACACTGAATCCAATTAAGTTCTGTACTTAACACAGTGGTTCTCGACCATAGCCAATGTTGCCGCCACCCAAGGAGATATTTGGCAATGTTTAGAAATAGCTTTGGTTGTGAAAACTGAGGAGAGGAGAGTGCTACCGGCATCTAGTGGGTAGAGGTCAGAGATGCTGTTAAACATTCCACAATGGGCCCTGGCCTGTTGGCTCAGTGGTAGAGCGTCGGCCTGGCATGCAGGAGTCCTGGGTTTGATTCCCGGCCAGGGCACACAGGAGAAGTGCCCATCTGCTTCTCCACCCCGCCCCCTCTCCTTCCTTTCTGTCTCTCTCTTCCCCTCCCGCAGCCAAGGCTCCATTGGAGCAAAGTTGGCCCGGGTGCTGAGGATGGCTCTATGGCCTCTGCCTCAGGTGCTAGAATGGCTCTGACTGCAACAGAGAAACACCCCAGATGGGCAGAGCATCGCCCCCTGGTGGGCATGCCGGTTGGATCCTGGTCGGGTGCATGCGGGAGTCTGTCTGACTGCCTCCTTGTTTCTAACTTCAGAAAAATACAAAAAAAAATTCCACAATGCACAGGACAGCCCCTCACAACAATGGATTATTCAGTTCACAGTAATAATAGTGCCAAGGTTGAGAAACCCTGAGTTAATAATACCATACCAATAAGAATTTTCTGGTTTTGGCAAGTACTATGGTTATATGTTATTATTATTAGGAAAAGCTGATTGAAAGGAACATAGGAACTCTCTGTACTACTAGTTTTGCAACTTCTTGAGAATCAAACTATTCAGAATAAAAAGTTATACTAATTACTTCTACTACTATGACAACTACTATTACTAATACAACTAATAATAATAACAATAAAACCTTCCAATTACTTCCCATTACTCTCAAGATAAAATCCAAACTCCTCCCTGACCAGATGGTAGTGCAGTGAATAGAGCATCAACCTGGTACACTGAGGACCCAGGTTAGAAACCTTGAGGTCACCAGCTTGCGCATGGTTTCACCACTTGAATGTGGGATTACTGACTTGAGCATGGGGTCATAAACATGACCCCATGGTCACTGGCTTGATCCCAGAGGTCACTGGCTTGAGGAAGGGGTCCCTGGCTTAGCTGGGGCCCTCTGGTCAGAGCACCTATGAGAAATCAATCAATGAACAACTAAGGCACCACAATTATGAGTTGATACTTCTCATCTCTCTCTCTTCCTGTCTGTTTCTCTGTCTCTCTCGTGTGCACTAAAAAACAAAAATAAACAAACAAATAAAACCCAAACTTCTAAACATATATTTCTTTTTTTTTTTTTTTTTTTTTTTTTTTGTATTTTTCTGAAGTTGGAAATGGGGAGGCAGTCAGACAGACTCCCGCCTGCACCTGACCGGGATCCACCAGGGGCGATGCTCTGCCCATCTGGGGCGTCGCTCTGCCGCAATCAGAGCCATTCTAGCGTCTGAGGCAGAGGCCACAGAGCCATCCTCAGCGCCCAGGCAAACTTTGCTCCAATGGAGCCCTGGCTGCGGGAGGGGAAGGGAGAGAGACAGAAAGGAAGGAGAGGGGGAGGGCTGGAGAAGCAGATGGGCGCCTCTCCTGTGTGCCCTGGCCAGAATCGAACCCGGGACTCCCTCACGCCAGGCCAACGCTCTACCACTGAGCCAACCCGCAGGGCCTAAACATATATTTCAAAACCAAATTTTAGTTCCACAAGTTACTAGCTGTGCAAACTTGGGCGGTTTGATCTAATTCTCAATTTTCTCCTTTATAAAGTGGAAATAACAATGCTGTAAGAATTACATAATCTAACATTCATGAAAGTACTCTTTAAATTAGAAACTGTGCCTGACCTGTGGTGGTGCAGTGGATAAAGCGTCGATCTGGAACGCTGAGGTCGCCGGTTCAAAACCCTGGGCTTGCCTGGTCAAGGCACATATGGGAGTTGATGCTTCCTGCTCCTCCTCTCTCTCTCTCTCTTTCTCTCTCTCTCTCATTCTCTCTCTCTCTCTCCCCTGTCTAAAATGAATAAAGTCTTTAAAAAACAAAACAAAACAAAAACCCACAACCCTTTGTTAAAAAAATAAATAAATAAATAAATAAATAAATAAATAAATAAATTAGAAACTGCTATACACATGTGAAAAATTATCACTTTTCAGCCCTGGTTCCCTTGTCTCCTCTAGCTCATCTCTAACCAAACTGATCTATTTACTGGACCACAAAAACGCTTTGTCTGTGTCATTTTCATTTTGAGCTGTCTGCCTAGACTCTCTCCCCCATCTCTGAACCCTACCCATTGAAATTATCCCCACAAATAATTTATGCACAAAAATTCACTCATTGTAAAATAGAGGTGGAAATCTTAAATGTTTAACATTAGAGAAAGTGGCTAAGAAAATTGTTACAGATCTAGCATTATGCCTGAGATTAATCATTCATTCATTAATTTGTTCATTCATTCAACAAACATTTATTGAGCCCCCAATAAGTGTCAGACACTTTGCCTGACACTGAAATACAATAATATATATGGTTGACAATAAGTTTTTTGTTGTTGTTGATTTTTTTTTTTCTGAAGTTGGAAGCGGGGAGAGACAGACAGACTCCCGCATGCGCCCGACCGAGATCCACTGGGCACGCCCACCAGGGGCCGACGCTCTGCCCATCAGGGGGCGATGCTCTGCCCCTCCGGGGCGTCGCTCGTTGCGACCAGAGCCACTCCAGCGCCTGGGGCAGATGCCAAGGAGCCATCCCCAGCACCCGGGCCATCTCTGCTCCAATGGAGCCTTGGCTCTGGGAGGGGAAGAGAGAGACAGAGAGGAAGGAGGGGGTGGGGTGGAGAAGCAAATGGGCGCCTCTCCTATGCACCCTGGCCGGGAATCGAACCCGGGTCCCCCGCACGCCAGGCCGACGCTCTACCGCTGAGCCACCCGGCCAGGGCCTACAATAACTTTTGATGGAATGATTGAATGAGAGAATGGATAAATGAATAAAAGACAATTATGTAATCATTTGCAAGGCATTAAATTTTTTGTGTGTGTGTTTCTCTGAAGCTGGAAACGGGGAGAGACAGTCAGACACTCCCGCATGCGCCAGACCGGGATCCACCCGGCACACCCACCAGGGGCGATGCTCTGCCCCTCCGAGGCCTCGCTCTGCCGAGACCAGAGCCGCTCTAGTGCCTGGGGCAGAGGCCAAGGAACCATCCCCAGCGCCCCGGCCATCTTTGCTCCAATGGAGGGGAAGAGAGAGACAGAGAGGAAGGAGGGAGAGGTAGGGGTGGAGAAGCAAATGGGCGCTTCTCCTATGTGCCCTGGCCGGGAATCGAACCCGGGTCCCCCGCACGCCAGGCCGACGCTCTACCGCTGAGCCAACCGGCCAGGGCAAGGCATTACAATTTTTAAATGTAGGAAATACTTGTGATATGATGATAGACAAGTAAAATAAAATATTATATAGTTAAATAGAATGTAGTAGTTGTAAAAAGTATAGAAACAAGGTCATCCTTATCACCTCTGGATGACAAAGTTATAGGTGAACTTATTTTATATTAATTTTGGGTTCTTTATACTTTACAAATTTATCATAACTATCTTTAATTACTTTTGTAATTAGAAGGGAAAAGGTATTTATTTTTAAAAAGTGAAAAAGAACTCATAACAATATTTCAAGAGTCATCTGAAATTTCACCTCTTTCATACGTTTCCAGATTGAATGTGACCTCACCCTCCTTTTACCCGCCATAAGGGTGTTTTTTGCTCTCCTCTCTTGTGGCATTTGCCTTGATCCACTTTGTATTAAAATATCATATATTTTCTTTATCTCCATGTCCTGCTCTTCTCTGTGGCCCTTGTACACACTACTTGAAACTGAGAGTAAACACACTGACACACTCACACGTGCACACACACACACATATGGTAGAACATAAAAAGATGATTAACAGTGAAGAAGGATAAAGGAACAGAAGAGCTTTCGAAGAAGACAGGAGTTCCTTAGCCCTCCTCATACAGTGCTTCAGATGGAGAGAAGAGTGAGGTGCAGACTGGTTTCTCAAACTACATTTAAGACCATCAGGTAAGTCCCAGACCCTTCCTAGGAAGAACTTTGCCACCTCAAAGTTTCTCTCTTGAGAATGCCAGATGAGCTAGGAGGAAAATGAGAGGATGGAGGCAACACTGGCAAGCCAAACTAATAAAAGTCTGCAGAGTCTTGGCCGTGGACAAGGCCAGCGACTCCTATTCATATTCTCCATATCTAACAGCCAATTAACAAATTCTTACTGAATGCCCACTATGTATTCAGTATTGGAGAACACAAGAAATGTATTAAGTGTAAGGATTTTACAATCTAGTTGAGAAATCGAAACACACATCCATATACATACATACCAACACATCTGTGCACTCGGTAACACACTCAGGCAGTGTGTAGTGAGAATCAAATGAACACTTTTGACTGCAAGTACTGTAAGCACTTAGAAGATGAGAGTAATACAGGCAGGGTGGGATGGGAAGACTTCCTGCAAAAGGTGGGAGTTGAGCTAGAACTTGAAATAGCTGGCAGTCAATGCTAATGAGTGCATTGCAGTCTTATTTTAACATAAGGAGACTGAAAGCAAATTGCTTTCTCAGGTCATAGCAAGTATCAAGAAAGTCATGAAAAGTTTCCCTATGTAGTATTCCTACAGAGAATGAAGCGGTAAGAGGCAGGTATTTCCAGGCTTGTGCTCAGGGTGCCCTAGATAGATTAAAGAAATACTTAAGAGTAGTGTCCAATTCCTGCATCCCTGCTTGTAGCCATTAACAACAGTCATTCCCTCTCTCTCTCTCCTTTCTAAAAAAATGAATAAAAAACAAACAAACAAAAAAAAAAAACGTAAAAAAAGGCCTGACCTGTGGTGGCGCAGTGGATAAAGCGTCAACCTGGAAATGCTGAGGTCGCCAGTTCGAAACCCTGGGCTTGCTTGGTCAAGGCACATATGGGAGTTGATGCTTCCTGCTCCTCACCCCTTCTCTCTCTCTCTCTCTCTCTCTCTCCTTTCTAAAAAAATGAATAAAAAACAAAACAAAAAAAGAACAGTCATTCCACAAGCTTTCTGGTCATAATAGCCAAAGAAATTAAGCAGAATTGAAAAAAAATCATGGAATTTTATCCATGGCTTCTGATTAAAACGAAGAGGCCCAGCTTCTGGGTGGGATTTCGTGTACAAATTATTTAGTCTCATGGAGTAAACCTGAAAGGTCTGTGGTGTTCCAAGGTAAGATAGGAAATGCAGAAATCAATCACTTTTATTGCTATATAAAATCACCAGCAATTGCAGAGATCGCCAGGCTCTCTTTCCTTCTCTCAGTCCTCTCTAAACGCTAAGACTAGATATGCGAATAACCTCAGTGAGTTTTCCTCTCAATCTGTCAGTGTACGGAGTTTCAAGAGTCTGAAAAAGTTACAGAGAGCTGTGGTTCTCCCAAAGGTAGGTATAAGAAGCCACCATATGCCCTTACATCTCTATGAAGTAATGCCTTAAAAAATGCCAAACTTTCAGGTTCTGTCACAGATTAATAATTTGTTAATCATATTTAAGAAAAACAGACATCTCCTCACTAGCATTTCATCAAAAGCCACTCCAGTTTTCTTTTTTTTTTTTTTAATTATTTGCTTAGTTTTGTTTTGGGTTTTTTTTGTATTTTTCTTTTTTTTTTTAATTACACTCCAGTTTTCCTATCAGTCATTCTTTTTTTTTTTTTTAAGTGAGAGAAAGGGAGATAGAGAGACAGACTCCCACATGTGCCCCGACCCGACTGAGATCAATCCAGCAACCCCCATCTTGAGCTGATGCTCTGCCCATCTGGGGCCATGCTCGCAACTGAGCTATTTTTAGTGCCAGAGGTGGAGGCTCCACAGAACCGTCCTCAGTGCCCAGGGCCAATGTGCTCTGAACAAATTAAACCATGGCTGCAGGAGGGGAAGAGAGAGAGAGAGAAGGAGGAGGGTGAGCAGTGAAGAAGCAGATGATCACTTCTCTTGTGTGCCCTGACTGGGAATTAAACCCAAGACTTCCACATAACAAGTCAACACTCTACCAGTGAGCTAAGCAGTCAGGGCCACCTGTCTTCCTGTGGTGGATTATTGGGAGTGGTCTACAGGGCCTTTTGCAAAGGACTGAAAAAGTTCTAAATCCCTAGTGATAGAATCCTCTTGTAGGGAGACATAATAATTATAAGCCACACAGTGCAACGAATGTGCTCCTGCAAGGCTTTAATGACCAGAAAGCACCCCCCCATTCCTTTCTCACCACTGGCCACACTTGGAACAGGTGACCCTTGCTTCCAATGGCTAGAATCTGTAATCATGAAAGTTCCATAATATTATAGCTCTCTTGACTGCAAAGATCCTTAAAAACCAACTGAAGGCCCTGGCCGGTTTGCTCAGTGGTAGAGCGTCGGCCTGGCGTGCAGAAGTCCCGGGTTCGATTCCCGGCCAGGGCACACAGGAGAAGCGCCCATCTGCTTCTCCACCCCTCCCCCTCTCTTTCCTCTTTGTTTCTCTCTTCCCCTCCCGCAGCCGAGGCTCCACTGGAGCAAAGATGGCTTGGGCACTGGGGATGGCTCCTCGGCCTCTGCCCCAGGCGCTAGAGTGGCTCTGGTCACAACAGAGCGACGCCCCGGAGGGGCAGAGCATGCCCCCTAGTGGGAAGAGCCTCGCCCCCTGGTGGGCGTGCCGGGTGGATTCCGGTCCGGCGCATGCGGGAGTCTGTCTGACTGTCTCTCCCCCTTTCCGGCTTCAGAAAAATACAGAAAAAAAAAAAACCAACTGAAGATTGCCTCAGTTTACAAACCAGAATAAAATCCTCTGGGTTTTATTCAAAAATCATTAGGCTCTTCACAAGGGGATCACTGTCGCCCTGGCAGGATAGTTCAGTTGGTTAGAGCATAGTCCCAAAGTGCAGAGGATGATGGTTTGATCCCCAGTCAGGACACATACAGGAAAAGCTCAATGTTTCTATCTATCTATCTATCTATCTATCTATCTATCTATCTATCTATCTATCTATTTCTCCCTCTCTCCCTTCCTTTCTCACTAAAATCAATAAATACAGATTAAAAAAAAACAACGAGGGGATCATTGCTTAGCAGGACTCCTCATGGGAGTCTGAGTCTACATCAGCCAGCTGACCTTCAGCAAAAGGAAGGCAGGTAAGTGTGCCATCTTGGTGTGGCATTGCTAAAGCCACAACCAAGACACTCAAGCCTCTGTATGGTACATCAACTCCATATTATCCTGGCAATTAGTTCTTGAAGGCTAGTACCTAATACTGCCAAGAAAGTGGAATGAAATACTGATTTATGCCACAACATGGATGAACCTAGACAACATTATGCAAAGTAAAAGAAGACAGACACAAAAAGCCACATATTGTATAATTCCATTTGTATGACACGTCCAGAATAAGCAAATCTGTAGAGACAGAAAGTAGATTCATGGTTGCCAGAAAGATGGGAACCGTGTGAATGGGAAGTGAGTGCTTAATGGAGTTACCTTTTGGAATTATGAAAATGCTCTGGAAGTAGATACCGGTGACAACTGCACAGCATTGTACTAAATGCCACTGAATTAAACACTTTAAAATGGTTGTTATGGTAAATTTTACATTACGTATATTTTACCACAATGAAAAAAAAATGCATTAATCTTTTAGTTCCATTGCTAGACATTATATCTGATTCTTCTTGATATTTATTTCATCCTTGGGTTTTGTATATCCTTTCATTTATTTGAACATTAAACACGTTTTTAAATAGTTTTCATCTGATAATAAGTTTGTGGAGATCTACACCATAGGTTTATTGTTTATACTAATGGTGGCTTTAAATATATATATATATATATATATATATATGCACTTTGACTTTAAGTGATGGGCACTCAACACAATGACAATGCAAATGTTATAGAGATGTTTACCTGAAACCTATGTGTTCTTGTGGACCAATCTAACCCCCACCAAATTCAATTTCTAACTTAAATACATATGCACGTTTGACAAGGCTTTATCTGTGAGACCTCTTCAGAAAGGATTAGATTTGCTTTGCCACATGTCTGGGTTTGCTACCAGGAATAAATTGGACTATGCTGATAGTGTTCATTTGAATTCCAAAGCCACATGAGAGCAGGCTTGTGATTAAGGGACACTATTAAGAAAGTGAAAAGAAAACTTACAGAATGGAAGAAAATATTTGCAAATTAGAGTCTAGTATCCAAACTATAAAAACAACTTTACAACAAAAGAACAAGCATTTAATTAATAAATGGTCAAAAGACTTGAATAATCATTTCTCCAAAGAAAATATATGAATGATAAGTGAGCAAATTAAAAGATACTCGATATCATTAGTCATTAGAAAAATGCAAACAATACCACAGTTTTACCTCTTGACACATATGAGAATAGCTATAATTTTAAGTACAGAAAATAAGTATTGGCAAAGATGTGGATGTATTGGAACCCCCATACATTACTGGTGGGGATGTAACATTTCAACTGCTGTGAAAAATAGTTTGGCAGTTCTGAAAAAAGTTAAACATAGAATTACCAAATGATTCAGTAACTACATTCCTAAGTATATACCTCAAAAAATTAAAAACAGCCTGACCAGGCAGTGGCACAGTGGATAGAGAGTAGAACAGGGATGCAGAAGATCCAGGTTCGAAACCCCGAGATCACCAGCTTGAGCGTGGACTCATCTCATTTGAGCACAGCTCACTAGCTTAAACCCAAGGTCGCTGGCTTAAGCAAGGGGTCACTTGCTCTGATGTAGCCCCCCCCCCCCCGTTAAGGCACATATGAGAAAAGCAATCACTGAACAACTAAGGTGCCGCAACAAAGAATTGATGTTTCTCATCTCCCTCTCCCCTCCTGTCTGTCTTTCCCTATCCATCCCTCTCTGTCTCCATCACAGAAAGTTAAAAACATACTCAAACAAAACTTGCACAGCAATGTTCATAGCAACCAAAGCAGTACTATTCACAATTACCAAACAGTGGAAACAACTCAAATGTCCATCAGCTGATGAATAGATCAGCAAAACATGATATGCATGTTTTGTACATGTTTCTGTACAGTGGAATATTATTCAGCCATGAAGAGGAATGGGATGCTGAAAAGTTTCAAATCGTAGGCCAAACACTAGCTGGATGACTTTAGGCAAGTTACTTAAATTCTCTGTGACTCAATAATGTCATCTATAAAATGAACATAACAACAATAACTACCTTCCTTAGGGTTATCACGATTAAATGTGTTAATATATAGAAAGCACTATGAAAAATGCTCACCATAGTAAGAATTAGCTAAGGGTTAGTTACGGTAATCATTTCAATCAATCCTTTACAACAAACCCATGAGATAAGTCGTTTTAGTTATTCCCGTTTTACAGATGAGAAAACTAAGGCACAGGGAGACTAAGCAACTGACCAGGTTAGCCAGCTAGCAAGCATTCAGACACCATCAGTCTGGTTTCACAGTCCCTGCTCTCAACTATTTCCACGCTTGTACAGCACATAAACCTGGTATCACTTATCAAACCCTTGAAATCATAGCTATTTTTGCCTAGAATGAAGCTCAATTAGGTATTTAAGGTTTTCAAAAAGTGAATCTAGTTAAATAAACAAAATAAACACCACCATGGTTGGAAACCAGGTTTGGAAAAACTGGGGAGGGGCACAAGACTGACTGAGATTTAGAAAACAGTACAGTAAGTAAATCATGGAAATCTAAGATGTGATAGAACACACCTGAGCAATGTTACCAATATACCAGCTGGCTACCGCACACCATGCTAAAAACTTGTATAATTCTCTTGTGTAATAACTCAGTCCAGGCCAAAATTGTTCACCAGATATCAAGCCAAAAATATAGGAAAGCTTGCAGAACTCAGCAAGAGCAGGCTGAGGAGGAAATATCTTGATGGAGGTCAGAGAGAGGTGCTTTGGGGTTGCCATCCGTTTTCATCTTCAAAGTGAATTGGTCATCCAAGAATTTATTAGCTATTTTCCTACACACCACCTTCTGGAACATAGGGCAGGAGACTTCTCCATAAGGCACGGTAGTCTTAGTAAACACGATTTTCAGAAGCCCACGAAAAAATTTTAATTTCTTAAAGAATGAAGCTGAGGGCATTACAATACCTGACTTCAAACTATTATAGGGCCACGACAATCAAAACGGCATGGTATTGGCAGAAAAATAGACACTCAGACCAATGGAACAGAATAGAAAACCCAGAAATAAAACCACATATATATAGTCAAATAATTTTTTATAAAGGGGCCAAGAACACACAATGGAGAAAAGAAAGCCTCTTCAATAAATGGTGCTGGGAAAACTGGAAAGCCACATGCAAAAGAATGAATCTCGACTACAGTCTGTCCCCCTGTACTAAAATTAATTCAAAATGGATCAAAGATCTAAACATAAGACCTGAAACAATTAAGTACATAGAAGAAGACATAGGTACTAAACTCATGGACCTGGGTTTTAAAGAGCATTTTATGAATTTGACTCCAATGGCAAGAGAAGTGAAGGCAAAAATTAATGAATGGGACTACATCAGACTAAGAAGTTTTTGCTCAGCAAGAGAAACTGATAACAAAATAAACAGACAGCCAACTAAATGGGAAATGATATTTTCAAACAACAGCTCAGATAAAGGCCTAATATCCAAAATATACAAAGAACTCATAAAACTCAACAACAAACAAACAAACAATCCAATAAAAAAAATGGGAAAAGGACATGAACAGACACTTCTCCCAGGAAGAAATACAAATGGCCAACAGGTATATGAAAAGATGCTCATCTTCGTTAGTTATTAGAGAAATGCAAATCAAAACTGCAATGAGATACCACCTCACACCTGTTAGATTAGCTATTATTAACAAGACAGGTAATAGCAAATGTTGGAGAGGCTGAGGAGAAAAAGGAACCCTCATCCACTGTTGGTGGGAATGTAAAGTAGTACAACCATTATGGAAGAAAGTATGGTGGTTCCTCAAAAAACTGAAAATAGAATTACTTTATGACCCAGCAATCCCTCTACTGGGTATATACCCCAAAAACTCAGAAACATTGATACGTAAAAACACATGCAGCCCCATGTTCATTGCAGCATTGTTCACAGTGGCCAGGACATGGAAACAACCAAAAAGCCCATCAACAGATGACTGGATAAAGAAGATGTGGCACATATACACTATGGAATACTACTCAGCCATAGAAATGATGACATCGGATCATTTACAGCAAAATGATGGGATCTTGATAACATTATACGAAGTGAAATAAGTAAATCAGAAAAAACTAGGAACTGCATTATTCCATACGTAGGTGGGACATAAAAGTGAGACTAAGAGACATTGATAAGAGTGTGGTGGTTACAGGGGGGGGAGGGGGGAGAAGGAGAGGGAAAGGGGGAGGGGAAGGGGCACAAAGAAAACTAGATAGAAGGTGACAGAGGACAATCTGACTTTGGGTGATGGGTATGCAACATAAGTGAACAACAAGATAACCTGGAGTTATCTTTGAATATATGTATCCTGATTTATTGATGTCGCCACATTAAAAATAAAATTATTAAAAAATTTTTTAATTTCTTTTGAAATCAAAGAAGAAATTACTATAATCCAAGCCAGACTATATTTACCTTCATACCAACACATTTGTAATATATATATATATATATATATATATATATATATATATATCTATCCAATACAAACACACACACACACACACACACACACACACACACATGGCCATAGGCAAGTAGCCAGGCTTTCCTGCGGCTTAGTTTAAGTGTGTAAAAAAATTTTTTTTCTTTTCATTTTTCTGAAGCTGGAAACAGGGAGATTCAGACAGACTCCCACATGCGCCCGACCAGGATCCACCCGGCACGCCCACCAGGGGCGATGCTCTGCCCACCAGGGGGCGATGCTCTACCCATCCTGGGCGTTGCCATGTTGCGACCAGAGCCACTCTAGCGCCTGGGGCAGAGGCCACAGAGCCATCCCCAGCGCCCGGCCATCTTTGCTCCAATGGAGCCTTGGCTGCGGGAGGGGAAGAGAGAGACAGAGAGGAAAGCGCGGCGGAGGGGTGGAGAAGCAAATGGGCGCTTCTCCTGTGTGCCCTGGCCGGGAATCGAACGCGGGTCCTCCGCTCGCTAGGCCGACGCTCTACCGCTGAGCCAACCGGCCAGGGCGTAAAATTTTTTTAAAAAATGAAATGATAATAATCGTGGTTTAAAAGGCAAAGGTAAGAGAAATTATGTACACTGCTGACCAGAGGGCCCATTATTAGAAGTTATTCTTATCATATGAAGCGCATTAACAAGCCCTGGAGCACCGATAAATACTTGTTGGAGTAAGAATCAAAGGATCTTTCAATGGCAGCCTGACGTGTTTTTTTTTTTAAACATCAGAAGGTGCGAGACTCCTGCAAACCCTCCCCCCAAACACACATATACCAGGATCCAGCCGACAACCCGCATCTGAGGCTGATGCTGCCACATCTGAGGCCGATGCTCCGGCCATGCTCCCAGCCTGGTTATTTTTAGCTCCTGAGGCGGAGGCCCCGGGGAGCCTTCTTTGGTCCGCAGGGGGTGGGGTGTGGAGAAGCTGATGGTCGCTTCTCCTGTGTTCCCTGACCCGATTGATCCCGGGGCACCCACATGCCACCTTCTTTTTTATTTGACATACTGGTGGGGAAAAACAGCTCGGGAAGACAATTCTATAAAAAAAAGGAGGGGCGGGAGTGGTAGTGGGTAAGACCTGAACTCTTCCCACGCCCACCGTACTGGCCCGGAAATAAAGCGCGCTTTAGGTGCCTGCGGAGCGCGGTGCAGTAATGAGGCCAGCAATCCCGCACAGCACCGGGATGAAGGAAGGACCCATGCAGTGTGCATTTTTGGATATACACTAATGATTTAGCAGGTTCCAACACTTGCATTCTGATATGGGCTCGTTACTAAAAATCTGGAGTCCTCCGCGCTTTCTCAGGAGGCACGTGGGGTTTCTTGCCTGTGGGGAGTGCAGCTGAGCAGTACGGCTGCTCCTACAAACCCACGCACAAACTCCCGCTCCCAGAAAGCCTGGGAACCGATTTCAAAGACCCTGGAAACTTACCATTTCATCTCAACCACTAGCCCAATAGTCGGTTAGGTGTAAATTTTCAGATCAGCCACTCCTATGTATCACGTTCAGAGCCGCCAGGTGCAGGATTCACTAAAAACTTTGCGTTGGCGTGCTTCGGCCGCTAAGGGTTCCGCGCTTTCCCCCCACCCTCTCTTTTCCTGTAGGAAAGCGAGGGACGGAAAACCGATCATAGGCTGTGGCAGGTGGACGGCTGGGCGGAGGAATATTCACCACGCTTTCCACAAGCTCCTAAAGGTCATATGAATTATTCCTCTCCCCCCCCCGCCCCGCCCCACAAGATGTCATGCACAATCCAGCAAGTCCCTTCCTCCCACCAAACATTGGTCTGAATTGGGAATAGTCAGTTAAGCTGCAAATTGGAGTCACTGCTCCTCACACAAACGTGTCCACCACTAGTTCCATTCTTGCGCACACGCGCCGCCCTATTTTCCGACGGGCCTAATCTCTGGGTCGGCCCCCTCTCGTGCCCCTAGTCTCTGAGTCTGCCCCCTCTCGTGCGCCGCTGCGCTGCACAAGATAGGCGCGCGCACCTTGAATTTGCGGACTGCAACGTCCCCCTTTATAAAGCGTGCCGCACCACGCCTCGACGCCAGAAGTGGTCCCGGCGCGTAGAGGCGGTTTATCTCTCCGTTGGTCTCAGCTTTAGTCTGCACACGTGGAGCTGCCCGAGCAACGGACCAGACTCCACGGAAGCCTGAGACTTCGTGGACGGCACCCAAAACATGAAGTCTTTTTTAGGGAGCAGCTTCTACGACACCGGCTACCGCAACTTGGGAACTGACGAGGAAGAACCGCGTGGTGAGTGCCTAGACAGACAAGGGTTTGGCAAACTCCCGGAGAGGACGTGCGCGGGGTGGGCGGACGAGACAGGCGCAGCAGTCTCCGCTCCCCTCCCATGGAGGCCCGTTGCCGCCTCCACCCAACCACCGTGGGCGCTAACGCGCCAACAGCCCCTTTTTGCTTCCATCCTTCCTCAGGCGCGCTGCGTACCAGCACCTCGACGGTCGCAGCAGAGCTAGACCCGGAGGGTACACGGTCCGACCCTGAGTCGCGAGTCGCCCCCGCGAGCTACCTTGGCGGGGGAAGGGCCTGGCTCTCCGACAACGAAACTCGAGGGGGCGGCCACTCTTACCGCCAAAACCGCCATCGCCGACGAGGCGGCCAGGGGCGCCGGCAGCAGCATGTCGCGCAGGTCTCCCGGGCCGCTGAGGTTGCGCCAGCACCCCCAGCCGCGCACGCTCCGCCAGCGCCCCCAGCCGCGCCCCCAGCCGCGCCCCGTCCGCCAGCGCCCCCGGCTGCGCCCCGTCCGCCAGTGGCCCAGGCCACGCAGGGTGCTCCAGCGCCCCCCGCCGCACAGGGTCCGGCAGCGCCCGCGGACGCGGGGGTTCAGTCAGCGCCCTCTGGCGCGGTGGGTCCGCCAGCGCCCCCCGACGCGGAGGACCCTCCAGTGCCCTGGGCCGCGCACATTTCGCCAGCGTCCCTTGCCGCGCAGAGTCCGCCAGTCCTAGTGAGGGCCCGGCGCCGCTTCCGCACCGTGTTCTCCGCGTTGCAGCTGCAAGAGCTCGAGACCATTTTCGAACAGAATCAATATCCAGACTTGTTCGCGCGGTAAGTGCTTTGCGTGGGGGGCACCAGAAAGACCCCAGGGGCCTTGGGCTTATCCCTGGGCGCCTTCGGCTCTTTCTCAAGACGCTTTTCCGCCTCTCCTGAGTGAAAAGCCACTTCGGGGACTCAGGGGTGCTGGGGTCGCCCCTTGCTTGCTCTCTGGGGTTAGGGCGAGGCCCCCACGCTTGCGGAGTTGTGAAATGGCCGAGACTAGGGTGAAAGGAGCAAGGCCCAGTCTAATGGATTCTGCTTTTATTTAAAGTTTTGGTATTTAGTTTATTTCTTTTCTTGCAAATGTTTATATTTTTAATATAGCATTAAAATATTGGTCGTGATAAATTAGGGTGGTGGTTTTTTGTTTGGAGTTTTTTGAGGGGGATGCTGTTTCCACGTGGCAGAGTTTCGAGCGACTCCTTCGCTCCGTTCCGCTCGCCCTCCTGGAAGCCCTCGTGGTCCCGCCTGCTGTGGTGTACGGAGGGACAGCTTTCTTACGGTCTGGCAGGAAGGTAGTACCAGAACAAGACGCTGTGAGTTTAGGGAAGCCCTTTACGGTTCCACACGGTACTCCTCACCTTTCACGCGACAAAGAGGGAGAAAAAAGGATTTCCGTCGAGTGCTCTACTGAAGTGGCTTTGGAGTTTCTCCTTGAGAGTTCAAGTCTCCCTTTTACAGTGAACAAATACACTGGTTCAAAACACCCTTTAAAGGTGTTTTTGGCATTTTTATTTTCACGAAGGGACCTCCCTAGAGAAAATTTCCAGTTTACTGCTGTTCCACAACAAAAAATAAAAATAATTGAGTCGTATTTAACTAATACGCACTAATATCTTCCCTTTTTCAATCTTATTTAACAGACAAGTTCATGGGAAAACTCTCCTAACAGCAAGCCTCAATCTGTATTAGAAACAACTACACTGGTGGGGTTGGAGAGGTAGAAATAATGGACGTGATTTTATTTCTTTTCTCCACAACTCCACAAATACTGAACGTTTGCTATTTTTCCCCCTCAGAGTTCTGATTGCGGAACACCTGAATTTGGTTGAAGCCACTGTCCAGGTCAGTATATCTTAAAAGAACAATTAATTGGCAGGGCAGGAGTTCTAAAACATGCTTTAGCTTTTGTCCTGCACATTTTTGGATGGTGTATTTTGTTGTCTTTTCCATTTTAGCAAATAAGTTCTGAACATTTATTTGGGCACTTTGGGGACTAGAGAACAGGATAAGTAAGTGCAAGATTATGAAAACTGTCCATTACCAGAGGAAATATGATTTTCTAAAGGGGATAAAATAACATGCACCTCTCTCTGTATACACACTGCCCACTTCCCCCACCCCAATAAATAAAATTGACCTTCTAACACTAGTATCCTTTAGAAAGGATGTTAGCACACTCCAAAAGGAGTGTTTCTGTGTGGAATCATGTCAGGTTCAGTCCCAGCTGGGAAGTATTCAAGTTAACACACTGGAGACCTACGTTATAAGAAGGTTCAGCTATACTAAATTATTTAAAATGTTTAAAACCAGGCATAATGGTAGATTTATAAACATTTAGACATTGGCATGAGGTAGTAATTCACACACAGAACACAGGATGCGAGTAACTAATGTATGCCTAAACTGAAATGAGGGGAGCTTACAAGTTCAAGAGCCTGGTCCTCCTGACATTATTTTGAAGTGTTTTTTGTAAAGCAGTGTTAAGAGGGACAGCCTTAAATTTTAATTTTTTGCAAGACTTTAATGTTAGCTTGAAAATATTACCAATATGTAATGGGACAGGTTTACAAGATTTAGAAAATTATCTTTAAAAGTAAAACCAGAAAAGAGAAAGAACTATTTATTTTTATGTATATGAGCACATATTTTTATTATGTATTGTATTATGTATATGTATACAGGTAGAGGATAGCTGAAAATATTTTGTAAAAATGAGATACTGCTTATATCACACGTGTTCAATTTTGCAATTAACTTTTGTTTGAATTCTATACAAGAAAAATTATACTGAAAGGGAAAGAATTACTGAATTTTAAATAAATGTTTTTTGCCACAACACATATAATAAAATATTCCTTCAAGAACAGGAAAGAAGGTAGAGAGAGTGCGGGAGGAAAGAAGGGAGAGGACGAATGAAAATTAAGTAGTTGGACATTTAAAAATCCACATGTTATAGTTTTTAGCTAGTATAATTAATTCTTGCTAAGGAAGATGAGAGTATTGACATTTATACATTTTCTCTTACCATTTCTTTTGTTTCCTGATTTTTAAAAATTACACTATGATTTTTTCTAGTTTTTCAGGTTTGTAACATTCATATTTAGTTATAGAAATATATTTCTCATCATTTTTTGTTCTTGTATTTTTTTTTGTCAGTTTTATTTTGCATTAGTGTCGGGTGTACGGCTTAGTGGTCAGACAATCATATACTTTACAGAGTGTTCCCCCTGGTATTTCCGGTATGCCAACTGGCACCTTACGTAGTTATCACAATAGTATTGACCGTATTTCCTGTATTGTACTTACTTCCCTGTGACTCCCTTTCCCTCGGGCAACTCCCAGTTTGCTTTCGGTGTCTTTTGTATCTGTTTCAGTTTTGTTTGTTGGTTTATTTTGTTGAGAAAGAACAATTTTGAATAAAGTTCCACTGACCTAAGAAGGGGTGAAAAGGTAGAGAAGAATTGTATACATTCAAATCTATGCATTGCAGATGCCACACAAATTCAACTATTTAAAGCTACCAAATGCAGAAGAATACTCTTGAGAAATTTTTAACATCTAAGATTTTTTTTTCCTTTTTGGTGGTATTTTCAAACGGTGGGTTTTCTGGAATTTGATTCGTTGCAAGGGTGCTCTCACTTCAGTCCACACTCCTACCTGTGTTAATTTTTTTTCTTTTATTCAAGCAGTGATTACTATTTTGTTGGTCATAGGATCAAAAAGTGACTATTTGAGGTCAGGGAAACCCTTAATTACATCAATAAAAAGTATTTATACCCCGTGTGTGTGTGTGTGTGTGTGTGTGTGTGTGTGTGTGTGTGTAATCAGATGGCTTAGTAGTTTGTCTCAGAGTGCATGGTGAGTGCAGTGATAGAGACATTCTGCACATCTGTCAGTGGTGTGCAGAAAAGCAGCTCAACAAATCAGGCCCCTGAGCGCTGGCCCTCTAATACGCTGGACTAACAAGTTCTAGGTGGGGATGATGAGTCCACTTTTTCAGGTAGGCAAAGTGAGCTGGGAGGAAAAGAAAAACAAAGTTTGCTGAGTTGATTTTCTCCCCACTCCCCTGGGTTTACATAGTACTCTCAATGGATTTCTGAAAGAAAATGATCCAGAAAACAAAACAGATAAGGAAAAAAATATATGTACTCATATATTTCCAAATTCTGCAGCATGAATTTCCCCAACAAACTTAATAAATACTTCCCTGACCCTCTTTTGCAAATATAGTAGACCTGTTTTATAAAACCAATATTTGAAATATGGGCCTGATACCAGTCTATACCCAAATTTGCCATATGTGTGTTTTGGTTATGTTTAGAGAGGTTTGATAGGTACATTTGAATCATTCTAAAGTGAGCACTATTACACTGGCCTTCTTCAGATTATATATTCATGCAAAAGAAGGGCCCCAGATTCTAAGATAGAAGAAAGAAAGATAGAAAAGATAGCTTTTGGTAGAAAGAAGAAGCCCTTTGTCTCACTTTTGCAGCTTGGGAACTTCCAAATGGATTAAATGGTATGGAAACCTCATCAACTAGTATGCTAAGAGAACAGTAAAGACTAATTGACAGGGTTTTTTTTTCCTCTTTATTAATAGTTAGCAAGCACTTAGGATAATATCTTCCTAAAATGCATAATTGGATATCCCTACCATAGGAAGGAGTGATGGGGTCGGGGTGTCCTGGTTAATGAATGGAACTGCCAGAGCCTAGGGCACCCCACCACCCTAGGTAACAGCAGCTCCTGTCCATCCAGGATCTTGTTAGTATAGCTAGAGCCAAATGAGCTGACCTTGGCCTGAGCCTAGGAAGGTTTGGAGGCTAGAGCAGATTGCAGTATACAAAACTGATGGTAATGACAATGGGGTGCCCAATCTCATATCTGGGGAAAGGGATTTTGAGTTCAGTGAACTTGGATTCAGTTAGGCTAAACTTGGCCTTAACACTAATGGCTAAAATATCAAGACAAGCCACAAAGTCCCTAGGACCCCATAATCAGCTTCCCTTACATGACACCTAGTATTTTTCACTCCATAAGACGCACAGGCATTTTTCCCGTCTACTTTTTTTGGGGGAAAAAGTGCATCTTATGGAGCGAAAAATACGGTATTCAATTCCTAGGAGGTTTCAGAAAAAGAATGATCCCTTAAACATTATTAAAGGAAAACTTCTGTCTAAAGTACAATGCCCTCCTTGGGATTAGTTACTTCAGACTGAAGACTGGCCTTTTGAATAGGGGGTGGTTCCTCTCAGTATGACTTTAATCAGGTCCACTTTTATACCTCACTGGGCTTCACCCTACTCCTAACCAGGGCAACACTGTGCCTGGTGAGAAGTGGGTGGACGGCTGATGGTCGAAGGCTTCTTTACCTTATTACCATACACGAGTATCAACAACAGGACCGTGGTCCAATTCATCAGTTAGACCTGCATTCAAGACCTAGAAAAACCACTAAGGAATACTAAAAGTGAGAGATGAAAGACAAAGCAATGTGCCAAGCTTTGAACAAGGCATGGCTCATTAAGGGTTGGCTGAAGGCGGAGGTGTTCTCTTTAGTTTTGTAAGCTGTTTTAGCAGTAAAGAAATAGTTCCTCCTGCTGCAGTGTAAAATCTCAATAGCATGTTGTATGCTTTCTATTATGACAATAACTGTTCAACATATTAAACCAATCCCCTTTTTTTTTTCTCTGATTCAAGATTTGGTTCCAGAATCGAAGGGCCAAGTGGAGAAGACAGCAGAGGGAGATGATGTATAGAAATCTGATCGCCGTCCCCAGGGACCCCTCTATGGAGGATACCTTTGATGAGCCTTATGCAACCATCCCTACTCTGGAGCCTACAGTAAGATGTAGTCCTATGATGTCATGTCAATTCGTGACATCTGGGCCACATCTAACACCTATACCACCCCAGCCACCCATGCCACAAATGCCTTTGCCACCCCCACTGCCTGTGCCTCCGGCTGCAGTTGCTGCCGTGGATGCGGTTTGGGCATCCACGGTCAGTGGTTCTTTCCCAGGTCCCACTACTGAAATTGAGCACTCAGAATACTTTTTCTAAAAGCATTTTTCTGCATCTAGGAACTAGGCATAGCACAACATCAAAAGTAATTTGCTATATCAGTTTAATAAATGAAAAGTTCAGTGCCTGTTATCATAAGACACACTGTAGTTTCAATAAAGATGCAAGTTAACAATATATTGGTTGTGAGTGGGTTTTTTTTGGGGGGGGTTGTTTGTTTGTTTGTTTTTTGCATTTTTTCAAAGCTGGAAATGGGGAGGCAGACGACAGACTCCCGCATGCGCCTGACCGGGATCCACCCGGCATGCCCACCAGGGGCGATGCTTTGCCCCTCTGGGGCATCGCTCTGTTGCATCCAGAGCCAATCTAGCGCCTGATGCAGAGGCCACAGAGCCATCCTCAGCACCAGACCATCTTTGCTCCAGTGGAGCCTCGGCTGCGGGAGGGGAAGAGAGAGACAGAGAGGAAGGAGAGGGGGAGGGGTGGAGAAGCAGATGGGCGCTTCTCCTGTGAACCCTGGCTGGGAATCGAACCCAGGACTCCTGCACGCCAGGCCAACACTTTACCACTGAGCCAACTGGCCAGGGCTGGTTGTGAGTGTTGAGAGGAATAAGTATCGCGTGCATGGGAATGCTAAGGGAATGGCTAAGGGAATGTCCTTCAGGCAGAATGTCAGAGGTCTCCTTTCATGTCCTAGATATCCCTGAATCACCATCAATAAGCCCTTTACATCACAGGTTTCTCCAAGTGCCTATAGCAGGTTTACACTGACCGTGCATTCTCCTTCCACACTTCCCCCTAACCTCATCCCCATCGCAGCCCACTGGGAACACACATACGTGCAAGATGGAGAATGGTGAGTCTCCAGTGAAAAAAACTATTTCCAGGCAGGGCTGTGTCTCATTCATGCCAAGATTTCAACAGCCATGGACTCGAAGGGAAACTTCCTTAGGCTACATACGGAGCTTTAAGGGAAGGTAGCTGCCAAACATCAATCAATCCTCCAAATTCTATTCACTGCCCTCCATGTCATGGAGGTGATAGGGGAGTAAGAACCATTCTGGTTCAGAGACAAAAGAGAGCCTGACCTGTGGTGGCGCAGTGGATAAAGCATCAACCTAGAATGCTGAAGTCGCTGGTTTGAAACCCTGGGCTTCCCTGGTCAAGGCACATATGTGAATTGATGCTCCCTTCTCCCTCCCTCTCTACAAATGAATAAATAAAAAAAATTAAATAAAAGGTTAAAGTGAAAGTCAACAAGCGTGTGTGTGTGTGTGTGTGTGTGTGTGTGTGTGTGTGTGGCTACATTAAGATCAGAAAAAGATGCCAAGCAGCAAAGCAATTGTATCTAATGTGTACTTTTTACAGCCAGGAAGTTATTGCTACCTCAGAAGGTCCCATTCCCTACTGGGAGTGAAAAACACCTAGGAAGGCACCTGTGCATACAGTTGCTGTCCTTGCAGGGTGATTTTAAAACGCAGCCATTATAATTTCCCATTCTTGATCCCTTTCTTGTTAAACAACAGGTTCCTCAATGCTTTAAGTCCTCTTGGAACTACAGAGTTGATAGAGTAAAAAGCTCCAGGACCCTGTCCAGCCTTGCCGCCCTGAGGCTCAGAATCAAACACTACTCAGCACATAAATCCTGCAGTTAACTCTTTTTTCTTTCTTTCTTTTTTCTTCTTGTATTTTTCTGAAGCTGGAAACGGGGAGGCAATCAGACAGACTCCCGCATGCGCCGGACCAGGATCCACCTGGCATGCCCACCAGAGGCCGATGCTCTGCCCATCCAGGGCATCGCTTCTGTTGTGACCAGAGCCCTTCTAGCGCCTGAGGCAGAGGCCATGGAGCCATCCTCAGCACCCAGGCAAGCTTTGCTCCAATGGAGCCTTGCTGTGGGAGGGGAAGAGAGAGACAGAGAAGAAGGAGAGGGGGAGGGGTGTAGAAGCAGATGGGCGCTTCTCCTGTGTGCCCTGGCCGGGAATCGAACCTAGGACTTCTGCATGCCAGGCCAACGCTCTACCACTGAGCCAACCGGCCAGGGTCTGAAGTTAACTCTTACAAACAGTTTGGTATACACAAACAGAACATGGTTTTCATCTCTGTTGCCTGGAAGAAGCAAAGAAGTGAATACTTTCCTTTAAGTGTATGAGGTCACCATGAGACATACATACTGTCTTTTAAAGAATACCTACTTCCAGATGTCAGGAAATTTAAGGAAGGGTGGTGGGATGGGAGCAGAAGAAATACACAAAACATTTTTATTTATAAGGTTCCCCTCCATCTATGTTTTTTGTTTGTTTGTTTTTTAAAGTGAAAAGAAAGGAGATACAGAGACAGACCCCCACATGTGCCCCAACTGGGATCCACCTGGCAACCGTTATCTGGGGGCCAATGCTTTGCCCACCTGGGGATGATACTCATGACAAAGCCATTTTCACTGCCTGAAGTAGAAGTTGCAGAGAGCCATCCTCAGCACCTAGAACCAATGCACTCGATTCAATCGAACTATGGCTGCAGGAGGAGAAGGGAAAGAGAGAGAGAAGGGGGAAGGTGTAGGAGGAAGCAGGTAGTCAGTCGCCTCTCTTGTGTTCCCTGACCAGGAATCGAACCCGGGACTTCCACATCTAGTAGGTCAATGCACTACCACTGTGCCACCCAGCCAGGTCCCAGTCTACATTTTAAAAGAGAGAGGTCTTCTAAAATAACCCCACAAAGAACATTCCTCTTAAAGTGCATTTCAAATACCCCTAAGGCATGGTTCAGAAATTAATGATTCTGGCCCTGGCCGGTTGGCTCAGCGGTAGAGCGTCGGCCTAGCGTGCAGAGGACCCAGGTTCGATTCCCGGCCAGGGCACATAGGAGAAGCGCCTATTTGCTTCTCCACCCCTCTGCCGTGCCTTCCTCTCTGTCTCTCTCTTCCCCACCAGCAGCCAAGGCTCCATTGGAGCAAAGATGGCCCGGGCGCTGGGGATGGCTCTGTGGCCTCTGCCTCAGGCGCTAGAGTGGCTCTGGTCGCAACATGGCGACGCCCAGGATGGGCAGAGCATCGCCCCCTGGTGGGCAGAGCATCGGGCGTGCCGGGTGGATCCCGGTAGGGCGCATGCAGGAGTCTGTCTGACTGTCTCTCCCTGTTTCCAGCTTCAGAAAAATGCAAAAAAAAAAAAGAAAGAAAAAAGAAATTAATGATTCTAATATAATTATTTTGATTTATTAAAAATTGTTAGAAACTGGCCCTGGCCGGTTGGCTCAGCGGTAGAGCGTCGGCCTGGCGTGCGGGGGACCCGGGTTCGATTCCCAGCCAGGGCACATAGGAGAAGCGCCCATCTGCTTCTCCACCCCCCCTCCTTCCTCTCTGTCTCTCTCTTCCCCTCCTGCAGCCAAGGCTCCATTGGAGCAAAGATGGCCGGGGCGCTGGGGATGGCTCCTTGGCCTCTGCCCCAGGCGCTAGAGTGGCTCTGGTTGCGGCAGAGCAACGCCCCGGAGGGGCAGAGCCCCCTGGTGGGCATGCCCGGTGGATCCCGGTGGGGCGCATGCGGGAGTCTGTCTGACTGTCTTTCCCCGTTTCCAGCTTCAGAAAAATACAAAAAAAAAAAAAAATTGTTAGAAACTATTAGCAAAAATAAAGCCTCAGAGGAGCGTCAGCATTTCACAGTAATAATTCTGAATGTGTTCCTTTCTTTCTTTCTTTTTTTTTTTTTTTTTGTATTTTTCTGAAGCTGGAAACGGGGAAAGACAGACAGACTCCCGCATGCGCCCGACAGGGATCCACCCGGCACGCCCACCAGGGGGCGACGCTCTGCCCACCAGGGGGTGATGCTCTGCCCCTCCGGGGCGTCGCTCTGCCCCGACCAGAGCCACTCTAGCGCCTGGGGCAGAGGCCAAGGAGCCATCCCCAGCGCGCCCGGGCCATCTTTGCTCCAATGGAGCCTCGCTGTGGAAGGGGAAGAGAGAGAAACAGAGAGGAAGGGGGGGGGGTGGAGAAGCAGATGGGCGCTTCTCCTGTGTGCCCTGGCCGGGAATCGAACCCGGGTCCCCTTCACGCCAGGCCAACGCTCTACCGCTGAGCCAACCGGCCAGGGCCTGAATGTGTTCTTTCTAAAGTTTTTTTCACATTGATGGACCTATGACAGGGAGTTTTCACAATAGTAACTTTCATGGCCAAATTAAGCAAAGAAGCTATGAAGTCTTTTGGGGGAAAGAAAGCTTTTTTGATTAAAACTAGTTTATCTGACCTGGACCTTGTTTCAAACAAATCTAATCAGCACTTTGGCAATCTAACCTAGAAGTGCCTGAGAAACTTGCATCCATTCTTTTTACTATAAATACTTGGGGGGGGCAAGGAGAGAAGGGACTAGAAAAATTCTTTAGCTGAGAGTACAAAGGTTTCCCTTGAAATTGGTGTGAAAAGTGACCTTTTAAACAAAGAGTTAGTGTAAATGTATAAAAAATAGGGAAACGGAGTTCAATCTCAGCTGTTTTCAAAAGAACAATCAGACATTTGCCTGAATTCTGATCATGGGTGTTATACCTAAAACTGGGCATGCTATGATCATGGACATACTGTTTTCTCACCCAGATATTTGGTGCTGGTGTGACTCTAGGAATTACTGAAAACCTAAAAGTAAAATAATGGTGCAAAATAATAGAGTCCTTCCCTGAATTTTTTTTAAATTTTTTTTTATTTATTTATTTTTATTTATTCATTTTAGAGAGGAGAGGGAGAGACAGACAGACAGAGAGAGACAGAGAGAGAGACAGAGAGAGAGAAGGGGGGGAGGAGCTGGAAGCATCAACTCCCATATGTGCCTTGACCAGGCAAGCCCAGGGTTTTGAACCAGCGACCTCAGCATTTCCAGGTCAACGCTTTATCCACTGCGCCACCACAGGTCAGGCCCCCTGAATTTTTTAAGTGAGAAGAGGGGAGAGAGAGAGAGATAGACTCCCACATGCACCCCAACTGGGATCTACCCAGCAAACCCTGTCTTGGGCCAATGTTTGAGTCAACCAAGCTATTAAAAATAGCATCTGAGGCTGACGTTTGGACCAACAGTTATTCTCAGTGCCAGGGGCTGACACTTGAAGCAATTGAGCCACTGGCTGTGGGAAAGAGGGAGAGAAGGGGGAGAGGGAAGGGAAGAAAAGCAGATGGTTGCTTCTCCTGTGTGCCTTTACAAAGAATTGAACCCAGGAAGTCCATACTCCGGGCCAACAATCTGTTCACTGAGCAAGCCTGCCAGGTGGGCCTAAATTTAACTGGTAAACCCAACTTTGTCTAATCCTGCTGATTAAGATGGGGAGTTAGCATGAGTACCCTGATTGGGATACTCAGATCTTGAATGGACATTCTCTGGAAGCAAATAATATCATAATATAACCGTCGTCACATACTCTTCTTACTAAGAATACTGCATGAAATTGTTTTTATTTGGGGAATCACTTGAGGTCTTCCTAATGCTCCACTTAGTCAAGGCAATAAAATTTCCCAAAAATAATGAACTTTTGCCTCAACTCCTTTTCGTAGCATACATTTTCTCATTTTCTTTCAAGGAACTTCAACACAATATCACTTTAATCTGGCAAATGAGGCAAACATTTATGAGTCCTGCAGCGAAAGAATGATGACAACAGGAAAACAGTCCCATCCTTTCATGCCACTCTTCCAAGCCAAGTGCCTTTCTTCTTCTGGGGACCCTCAGCTTAGAGAAAGAGATCCTGCTATTCTCTCTGAACTGGAGGGGACTTTCACGGTCATCCAGTCTACTACCTTCATTCTACACAGGCCCAGAGCAGGGAGTGGTCTGACAGAGGTGGCATGCAGATTTCATCCAGAGAAGGCCAGCCTCTGTGTGGCCATGCCTTCCCTTGGGCCCAGGATTTCCCAGTTAGCGGCAGCACACACCAGCCCAGATTCAGCTCCTCGGGGCTTAGCACCTTCGTCAGGCCAGAACTCCTTCCATCAAGGGGCAACAAACCCAAGGTTCCTCCCCAAGCCTCGGCACTGGGCCATTTTACCTCTAGGAAAAGAAAGCAACTTTCCCTGAAGGCACGCAGTGTCCTGATGTCCACTGTTGAACACTGAACAGCAAGGGCTTGAGAGAGTGATGCAGTTTGTACCCTGTTCACAAAAGGCCGAGTGTGCTTACACTACAATAACCCTCATCTCCCCCAATCCCCTTGCAATGTTGTGCCTGCCAACTGGCAGCACAACACATAAGCAACAGCCAGTTCTGGGCTTGTGTTGAACTGATGTTTTTTTTTGTAAAGTAGGCTAATAGTTGGAAACTGTCACTATGCAATTAGTATTCATTTTGAAATGTAGTTATTTATGCTTTTCCTTGATCAATGCCACACTCTCTCCTTCTCATATGTCACTGCAACATTGTGGGGCAGGGATTCAGGGTGCAATGGTTTAAATTTAATTTTAAAATGCACCCAAAATGGTTTGTATGCCTCCCCATGCAAAGTGTAGATTTTAAGGAGCCTGTTTGAATGCTCAACATTTATATGGAAATATTTTTCGACTCTAACAATACAAAAGACTCCTGAAAGCGCACTCTGTTGTGCTTCACAAACAAGGAGACACAGTGATTAAAGTGGGAGCACACAGACATGGGCAGCATAACTGATGCACCTGGAATCTTCTGACATACAGCCCCCAGATAAAACTAGGGCTTCTATGAGAGCCACAGAATTGGAACATGATTTTCTATTCTTGGTCCAAGAATCTTGGTTTAAGGAAGAAAGAAAAGGTAGGATACTGACCAAGAATTAATCTCTAACTAGTTCTTTTCTTGAACAAAGAAGACAAAGAGATGAACCAAAAGATGTTTGGAAACCAGGAGTGGGAAAGGAGGCTATGGTGACTCAGGGGAGAAAGAAAACCATGCCCATGCGTGGTTGGGCCCCTAGCTGTTTCTGAGTGGCAGGTGTGGGGGTAGAGAGTAGATGCTGGCAACAGGATAATGTCTCTGGGAGGTAGCCAGTGGGGGAACGTGGAGGTGGTCCTGGCCAGCTGAGCTTTACAAAAAAGAAGAAAGGAAAAACAGAAGTAAGGTTAATCAGTCCCTAATATCTTTTTTTACAGTCCTCATCACAAGATAAAGTAATGAGGCTGCTATTTCCTCTCATATCTACTTTAACTCAACTGATCACCTTAGGAGTTACCAGGGTTGAAGCATTCATGAGGAAAGAGAGAAAATCAGGACAAAGAGGGTATCCTACTATATGATTGATTTTGGAGCAGGTCTCCAGCCCCAGCACCTCAAGAACCAGCCAGGATTGCTCTATTTCTTCATTTTAACCAGAAGGGATTTTTTAGATTGAATTTATTGGGGTGACACTAGTTAACAAAATTATACAGGTTTCAGGTGCACAATTCTACAATACATCTCTGTACACAGCGTTGTGTTTACCACCATCCCCCAAGTCAAGTCTTCATCTATCACTGCCTGTCCCCCATACCCTTCTCTAACTGCCCCCTCCAGAGATCACCACACTGTTGTCCATGTCTATGAGTTTTCCATTTTATTGTCCTGTTTTTCTTCATCCTTCTACACCTCACAACCAGCCGCCCCATCCCAACAGCTTTCAGCCTGCTCTAAATGCATGAGCCTGTCCTTATTTTGCTTTTTAGTTAATTTTCTTCATTAGATTCCACATATGAGTGAAATCATAAGGTACTTGTCTTTCTCTGACTGGCATATTTCACTTAGCATAATGCCCTCTAGGTCCATCCATGCTGTCACAAAAGGTAAGATTTCCTTCTTTTTTATGGCTGCATAGCATTCCATTGTGTATATGTACCACAGATTTTTTTGTCCACTCATCTACTGATGGGCACTGGGGCTACTTCTAAATTTGCAACATTATTTACAGAAGGAATTCCCAAGAATATCCAATGAATTCCCTGGGCCTACAATATCAAAACCTCAACTCCAACAGGGAATCAGACAGGAATATTGTGGGGTGCTAAATTGGTTCTTCTGTTGTTCATTTAACACAGAGGCTTTAAGTTCAGTCACCCTCATGGCCAGATCGGTTTTTCCATCAGATAAACATATTCTATAGCCTTTTAACTCTCCTTATCACTTTCTTTAAGAGTGTTCTGTCCCTTCATTTCAAACAGAATGTAAGGAGACTGGTGATCAGCTGTGATCCCAGTAAACATATGGAACATGAAGAGATGAGGAAGTCATCTTCACAGGTCAAGAGGCTACTATTCCAGAGCAACAAGTAAACCCGAGGCCAGAAATCAAGGTCCATTCACCTCACCCTACTCTTCTTTCTTTCCTTCTCTGAGAACCATGAGAAGCTTGCATTCCAAGAAGCTGTGGGACAGAGATTCCTTCAGCACCCACTGGGAGACTTCTTATCAGGACAGGAGTAACTGCTCCATGCTACATACTTCCTTCCCTTCTGCTTCATGTGTACTACAAAACAAGCATTGTATGCCATGGTGAGCCCATCAATTCACGAAAACAAGCTCTGGTAGCCCACTCTTCCATCTTGGAACTGGCTCAGGTCCTACATTACTTTGTCCACAGCCAGAGGGTCTTTTTGATTTTCTAAAAATCCAGAAAATTCTTTTTCCATAAGTATTCACAGGTCCTCCTTTGTTAGGTAGTCTTTATCTGCTGCAAATTTCTGAAAGATGAACATCGTGGTTTCCAAGGTGTGCTCCATTTGAGGTGCCATCTTGGTGAGGCCTTGGCCAGAGGTGGGGCATGATCGCTGGGCTGGCAGGAATATGTGGCCCATAATGACCAGGCACCCCGGCTGATGCCTTAGTAGGTAAGGGTGGAGGGGATGTCAAATAGTAATTTTTATAACTTTATGAATAGCCCCCTCCAACATTTCAAAGATCTCTGCACAACTGTAGCTTGTTCTCCCACATAACTTTATATATTTATTAAAATTATATGCCAATATTTCAAAGTCACATTTGCAGGGAACTTCAGTTTATAAAAATTATGTATCAATGTTTTATAATTTTCCGAGTACAAGTCTTTAATCTCCTTGGTTAGATTTATTCCTAGGTACTTTATTTTTTTGGTTGCAATGGTAAAGGGGATTGATTCCTTGATTTCTCTTTCTGACAGTTCATTATTAGTGTATAAAAATGCCTCTGATTTCTGACTATTGATTTTATATCCTGCCACTTTGCCGAATTCATTTATCAGGTCTAGTAGTTTTTTGACTGAGACTTTAGGGTATTCTATATACAATATCATATCATCTGCAAATAATGATAGTTTTACTTCTTCTTTTCCAATTCGGATGCTTTTTATTTCTTTTTCTTGTCTGATTGCTGTGGCTAGGACTTCCAGAACAATGTTGAATAAGAGTGGTGAAAGGGGACACCCCTGCCTTGTTCCTGATCTTAAGGGGATTGCTTTTAATTTTTTCCCATTGAGTATGATGTTGGCTGTGGGTTTGCCATAGATGGCCTTTATCATGTTGAGGTATGTTCCCTGTATTCCCACTTTGCTGAGAGTTTTGATCATGAATGGGTGCTGGATTTTATCAAATGCTTTTTCTGCATCTATTGAAATTATCATGTGGTTTTTCTCCTTTCTTTTGTTTATGTGATGAATCACATTGGTTGATTTGTGAATATTGTACCAGCCTTGCCTCCCAAGAATAAATCCCACTTGATCATGGTGTATGAATTTTTTCATATATTGCTGGGTCCGGTTTGCTAATATTTTGTTGAGGATTTTTGCATCTAAGTTCATCAGGGATATTGGCCTATAATTTTCTTTTTTGTGTTGTCTTTGCCTGGTTTTGGAATCAGAATTATGCTCGCCTCATAAAAGGAGTTTGGAAGTCTTCCTTCCTCTTGAATTTTTTGAACATTGATAAAAGAAATCAGGGAAGATACGAATAAGTGGAGGCATATACCGTGCTCATGGTTAGGAAGAATAAACATCGTTAAAATGTCTATATTACCCAAAGCAATTTATAAAGTCAATGCAATACCAATTAAAATACCAATGACTTACTTCAAAGATATAGAACACATATTCCAAAAATTTATATGGAACCAAAAGAGAACACAAATAGCCTCAGCAATCTTGAAAAGGAAGAATAAAGCGGGAGGTATCACACTTCCGGATATCAAGTTATATTATAAGGCCATTGTACTCAAAACAGCATGGTACTGGCATAAGAACAGGCACATAGATCAATGGAACAGAACAGAGATCCCAGAAATAAACCCACACTTTTATGGACAACTGATATTTGACAAAGGAGGTAAGGAAATACAATGGAGTAAAGACAGCCTCTTCAACAAATGGTGTTGGAAAAATTGGACAGCTACCTGCAAAAAAAATGAAACTAGACCACCAACTTACACCACTCATAAAATAAACTCAAAATGGATAAAAGACTTAAATGTAAGCCGTGAAACCATAAGCATCTTAGAAGAAAACATAGGCAGTAAGATCTCTGACATCTCCCGCAGCAATATATATGCTGATTTGTCTCCACAGGCAAGTAAAATAAAAGACAGGATCAACAAATGGGACTTTATCAAACTAAAAATCTTTTGCACAGCTAAAGACAATAAGAACAGAATAAAAAGACAAACTACACAATGGGAGAATATATTTGACATTGCCTCTGATAAGGGGTTAATAACCAAAATTTATAAAGAACTTGTAAAACTTAATACCAGAAAGACAAACAATCCAATCCAAAAATGGGCAAAAGAAATGAATAGACACTTCTCCAAAGAGGACACACAGACGGCCAATAGGCATATGAAAAAATGTTCAACTTCGCTAATGATTAGAGAAATGCAAATTAAAACCACAATGAGATATCACCTCACACCAGTCAGAATGGCGCTCATCAATAAAACAACACAGAATAAGTGCTGGCGAGGATGTGGAGAAAAGGGAACCCTCCTGCACTGCTAGTGGGTATGCAGACTGGTGCAGCTACTGTGGAAAACAGTATGGAGATTCCTCAAGAAAATAAAAATCGAACTGCCCTTTGACCCAGCTATACCACTGTTAGGAATATACCCCAAGAACACCATAGCACTGTTTGAAAAGAAGAAATGCACCCCCATGTTTATGGCAGCATCGTTCACAATAGCAAAGATCTGGAAACAGCCCAAGTGTCCATCAGAGGACGAATGGATTAAAAACTTTGGTATATATATACTATGGAATACTACTCAGCCATAAGAAATGATGACATAGGATCTTTTACAACAACATGGATGGGCCTTGATAACATTATACTGAGCAAAAGAAGTAAATCAGAAAAAAACTGAGAACTATAGAATTCCATACATAGGTGGGACATAAAGAGGAGACTCAGAGACATGGACAACAGGGTTGGGGTTACAGGGTGGGAGGAGGAGAGGGAGGGGAGGGGCACAAAGATCATGGCTTTTCAGCATTTGCCATATTCCCCCTTTAATGTATAGACAGACAGTAAATATTTACTTATGGTGTTTCCACTATAAAGACTGCTGTCTTAGGGACAAATGCTGATGAACTATTTCAGCAGTTCCTCCTTCTTCAAAGACTTATATGTCAACATAGAGCTCCATGTTTCATAGGACATACTCAAGCTCACTTCATGCTCCCTGGAGCTTTAGCACAAGGGAATGCCCCCCCTTTTTTTTCTTTTCCTTTTTTCTTTTTTTTCTTTATTTTTTTTGTTGTTGTATTTTTTCTTTTATTTATTTATTTTTTGTATTTTTCTGAAGATGGAAATGGGGAGGCAGTCAGACAGACTCCTGCATGCGCCTGACCGGGATCCACCTGACATGCCTACCAGGGGGAAATGCTCTGCTCATCTGGGGTGTTGCTCTGTTGCAACCAGAGCCATTCTAATGACTGAGGCAGAGGCCATGGGGCCATCCTTAGTGCCCGGAGTGGCTTTGCTCCGGTGGAGCCTTGGCTGCGGGAGGAGAAGAGAGAGACAGAGAGGAAGGAGAGGGGGAGGGGTGGAGAAATAGATGGACGCTTCTTCTGTGTGCTTGGACTGAGAATCGAACCCGGGAATCCTGCACACCAGGCCAAGGCTCTACCACTGAGCCAACCAGCCAGGGCCTAGGAATGCCCTTGTTGATCAAGCTACCCAAAAGAAAATTATATAGAGCAACCATGACAGACCGAGCAAGTCAGTCTCATACTATTCATCACCAGAACGCTGCAGACCGGTGTAAACAGTTTCAACTTTCTCAGGAAGCAGCACGGCAGATTGGGAAATCCTGTCCAAGGGGTCTTATACTGCCCCTTCATTTAGAGTTAACCCTCAAGGACCCCTACCAGGACAACTTTGGCAGATGGATGTTACTCATATACCTTCATTTGGCAAACAGTCGTATGTCCACACTACAGTGGATACATATGCTGGATCTATAGTAACCTCTGTCCGAACAGGAGAGGCTGCTAAGCATGTTATAGCTCATTGTCTGTATGCATTGTTCTATTATTGGATTTCCTAAACTGGCTAAACTGAAAATGCTCCTGCATATGGAGCAAAAGCATTCACTGTATTTTGTCATGCTTACAATCTTTAAAGTTAAGGTATTATTAAAGTGTACTCAGCAAACATTTTAAGGTCAATTAAAAAAAATTTTTAAGGGGGTAGTCATATCCTGGAACTCCTACGGGTCTACCATATCATACTTTTTACTTAAAAAAATTTACATTTCTTTTGAATGCTGATGAACAGGAGACACCAAATCTTTTTCACCTGCAAACTACTACCCTCTTTATTAGATCCAGCTAATAACACTGTTTTGTCTTTTTCCAAATAGCTCCAGATATATGGAAAAGATTTATATAGGCGGATGGGGATCCTCAAACCCCTCAGCGAGATCTTCTGAGCATGGCTTTTAAGATACCTAGAGGCAGAAAAAGCCCAATAGAGATCAGGGGAACTACCAGCTTTTAGGATACACCCTTAAAGGCTCCAACGCCCCAAAGGGGTCTCATAGGATGCCATCTGGGTCCTGCTTCAATAGTGGAAAGGAAGGTCATTGAGCTAAAGCCTGCCAGGCTTACACACCTCTGCTATGAGGAAACAGGGACAGAAGGTAGGCTTCCCCCTCGCTCCTCTAAGGGAGGGTTCAGTCTCTTCAAGCCCTGCTCCAGCCACCTATGACCTAACCTTGCCCAGAAAGCTGGGGTTTGCCACTGAAGGCTGAAGGTGCCCAGGGCCGTCGGCCCCATCTACAACACTGTGGACGAGCCTAGGGTATTTCTTCCAAGAAGCAGGTAAACTGATCTCATTTGCACAAGGGCCACTTAACTATGTTTTGCCTAAATAGTCAGGTTTTTTATTCTTCCCTCAAAGATCTCTGTTGTGGGTGTTGATAGTCCTATTTTCTGCTGCTTTGCTTAATATATAGTGTTTCCTTTATCCCTCCTACCTCAATGCCCCACTCATATTTCAGGCTGGGACCTACTCCTAATTTAGAGCTCTCTTTCCCCCTATTGCCAGTTTCTATTATGAATCTACCTTTGCCACCCAGCTTAGTGTATCCCAAGGTTCTCTTTACCATGCCACAGTCGCAGAGCTCCAGGGAAAAGCAACCTGGTCTCATCTCTCCAGGCAGAGGAGAACAGAAGCTCCATATCCACGCATGCTGCAAATGGCTTTTCCAGTCTACCTGAATCATTACCAGCTAGAAGCAGCGGTCATTGGGACTTGTACATGAGCTGCAAAGTATAGAATGGTGACAACTCCGGTGCCATGCGGACTTTTCCTGGTTGTGGACTTTTCCTGGACTCCTGCTCCCTGTGACAGCTCCTAACAGACTGAACTGTGGTTGGGTTGCATTTTTCAGGGATTTAGCATGGTGATGGGGCCAACTTGGACTTGGTGAACATGTTAAGGACACTACTCTTTTATGGATGCTTGCTGTATTGGCCAAGAGTTTGCTTAAAAGCTTTTAATCACTGTTAAAAAAATAGAAGACTGGATAAAGAAGATGTGGCACATATACACCATGGTATACTATTCAGCTAGAAGAAATGATGACATCGGATCACTTACAGCAGAATGGTGGAATCTTGATAACATTATGCGGAGTGAAATAAGTGAATCAGAAAAAAACAAGAACTGCAGGATTCCATACATTGGTGGGACATAAAAACGAGACTAAGAGACATGGACAGGAGTGTGGTGGTTATAGGGGGTGGGGGGAGGGAAGGAGGGAGAGGAGGAGGGGAGGGGTACAAAGAAAACTGGATAGAGGGTGACGGAGGACGATCTCTTTTTAGGTGATGGGTATGCAACAGAACTAAATGACAAGATAACCTGGAAATGTTTTCTTTGAATATATGTACCCTGATTTATTGATGTCACCTCATTAAAATAAAAATTTATTTATAAAAAAAAACTATGTATCTATTGCAGGAAAAAAAAGCAAATTGCCAGGAAAGCCTTTTTTTCTCTTTTCTTTTTTTTAAAGTTCTTTTTCTTTCTATATTTTTCCTGTTGTTTTCATTGTGCTGTGCTTTGTATAGCCATTTAGAAGAAGTCGCAGGTGTCAGCACACATTCAGTCTAATTGCCTACATCTTTTCCAACTGTAGTACTAGCAATAATTTGATTTCTGGAATGATAACTCTAAGACATTACAGCCTCACAGTGGATTCTCAGAACATGCTAAGCTCATTCCTGACCCTACCTACACCTTTACATGTGCTGTTCTTATACCCCTTCTTCATCTAGCTGAATCATTCAAGGCTTGCCTCCTCCTCCTTTTTAATTTTTATTTTTTTCTTCTTTTCCAAGTGAAAGGAGGGGAGATAGAGATACAGATTCCTGCATGTGCCCTGACCGGAGTCCACTGGCAACCTCCATCTGGGCCGATGCTTGCCCATCTGGGACCATATTTGCAACCAATCTATTCTTAGCAGCTGAGGCGGAAGCTCTATGGAGCCATCCTCAGTGCCCAGGCCAATGCGCTTGAACTATCAAGTCATGGCTGTGGGAGGGACAAAAAAGAAGAAGGAGGGGAGGGGTAGAGAAGTCACTTCTCCTCTGTGCTCTGACTGGGAATCAAACCCGGGACATCTGTAGGTCAGGCCAACATTCTACCATTGAGCCAACCGTCCAGGGTCTTGCCTTCTTCTATCCTGCCTTTTCCTCCTTGTTTGACCACTCCTTCCTTTCTCAATCCTGCCTACCCAGCTGTTGTGACCCCTCCCTGAATCTCTATAGGCCTGAGGTACAGACCACTCATTTGACAAGAACCTTCATAATTTATAGCATCCCACTAAAACTTAACTATTTCATCGATGCAATTCTTGTATCCCTTACCTGCACAGTAAGCACCTGAAATTTTCAATTGTGTCCTATATTTTTGTTTCCCCATTGCACTGAGGATGTTGCTTTACATTGAACAATAAATACTAAACAGTGAGGATGATAATAGCATTTACCATTATCTTCTGGGGACTTACAATGTACCAAATACTGTGCTCAGCAATATGTATGAATTACAATTATCAATATTTTGCAGAGAAGTAAACTAAGACACAAAGAGGTTAAATAACCTGTCCCAATTGACACAGCTGATAAAATGGCTATGATAGAATTGAAGTCAAAGTCTTTGTCACTTTGGTGCATACATATTCATTGCATCAAACATGAAATCAGTTTGCTGGACTCTTTAAATTTGAGAGGAAAATAGACTAATTTTTTTTTCAAATTTTTCAACAGAAAAGATGGAAACTCACAAGAATGAGTTTCTTGTTAAACTTCAATTTATCAGAAAATTTCATTAAAAAGAATAACCACATTTGTTGGGCACTCTGAATTAATTTAATATTTTGCCATGCTAAAGTACTGGATAAAAATTAAGCAGATAAAATTATTTGATAGCAACCTGGGATTTCTTTTTCATTTTTTCTTCTACCTGAGCCACTTAAAAGGATTGCCTTTTTCTCTGTTTTAAGTGGTCCTCTTTAAAAGAGAAAATGATCTCCCTTTCTCTGGGTGAATGCTAAACAATCTGTGAACACACAATATCATTGAAATCTGGAAACTGTCATACTATCAAAAGCAAGGTAAGATCAGGGCATGAATGTGGCCAACTTTCTCCTCCTTTGAATCTTGTTTTCAGAGTGTGTCTATTTTAGTATTTATTTTTCAGTTTATTGGTGTAGTTTATCTGACAATACTTGTAAAAGTACTTTATGGACTATATATATAGTCAAATGATTTTCAGTAACAGTGCCAAGACCATTCAATTCAGAAACGGCAGTCTCTTCAACAACTGGTGTTAAGAAAACTGCATATCCACATGCAAAACAATGAAGGTAGATCCTTACCTTTCGACTGTTCACTTCAAGAAGGGATATACCTGCCAAGAAGGACTTTGGGGTTAATTGGATTCAAAAATCAGAGCCTAGCAGATATTGCTGTCAGAAACCTTTCATGAACTGTGTATTTCAGAGAAAAGCAACAGAAGGAGCTTCTAGCCTCCTGAATGCTGAGTCAACTATTTTAAAGGAGTTCTTGGAATTATATTATAAACAGTAGGCTGAGACCTGCCCCACTGTCATATCCTCATTTGCATCTTTACCAATCAATTAGAGCAGCTCCATAATGACCAGTCAGGACACCCCATTTCAACCAATCAAGACAATGCTATTTGGCCCAGTCAGGACAGTGTGATTTGGACCAATGAAGGTGTGCAAATTTCAGTTCCTCACTTGCATAAAAATGAAGCTATCAGGGACCAAGGCAGGCACTTTATATAGCAGTCCTCCCCTTTGTATGTATGGGGGGGAGGGGAGGACAGTGCACCTTCTTTTTTCTTTTTCTTGAAGCAAGATTTACCCAGTACACAAACTGTTCATCTGAATAAAGTCTCTCCTTTTTCCACACCCTAGATGGAGAACTTCTTTCAGAATTAGATTAGTGGCAGTGAACTTCCATTAACATAACATATACAAAAACTACCTTAAATGGAGCAGTGTCTATTCAAGTCTTCTGCCTAGTTTGTAATTGGGTTGTGTGTTTTTCTTTTTTTAAATTAATTTATTTATTTTTCTTAGTGAGAGGAGAGGGGGCAGAGACAGACTCCTGCATGCACCCCTACCGGGATCCACCCTGCATCCCACCAGGGGGCGATGCTTTGCCCATCTGGGGCCCTTGCTCTGTTGCAACCGGAGCCATTATAGCACCTGAGGTGGAGGCCATGGAGCCATCCTCAGCACCCAGGGCCAACTTGCTCTAATCGAGCCTTATCAGGAGGGGAGGGGAGAGGGAGAGAGAGGGGGAGAGATACAGAGGGAGAGAGAGAAGAGAGAGAGGGAGGAGTGGAGAAGTAGGTGGGTGCTTATTCTGTGTGCCCTGACTGGAAATTGAACCCGGAACATCCACACACCAGGCCGACGCTCTACCACTGAGCCAACCGGCCAGGGCCAAAGGTTGTGTGTTTTTCTGCTGTTGTCTGAGTTCATTATAAGTTTTGGATATTAGCCTTTTATCAGATGAAATATTAGTAGATATCTTCTCCCATTCAAAGGGTTGTTTTCTCATTTTGTTGATGGTTTCCTTGATGTTATGCCATCAGTTTATTTTTTCTTGTTTCTCATGCCAGAAAAGATATATCAGAAAAAAATATTTCTAGAAAAATATGTCAGATTTTTACTGCCTATGTTTTCTTCTAAAATTTTATGGTTTTGGTCTTACATTTAAGTCTTTAATCCATTTTAGTTTATTCTTGTATATGGTGTAAGAAAGTGCTCTAGTGTCACATTTTGCAGGTATCTATCCAATTTTTCCAGCACCATTTATTTAGTAAACTGTCTTTACCCCATTGCATGTTTGTGTCTCCTTTATCAAATATAGACACTTTTCCAAGGTAGACACACAGATGGCCAATAGATATGTGAAAAGATGCTCAGCCTCACTAATCATCAGACAAATGCAAATTAAAACCGCAATGAGATACTTCACACTTGTCAAAATGGCTATTATGAATAAATCAAGAATCAAGTGTTGGTGAGGATGTGGAGAAAATAAAACTCATGTGCACTGCTGGTGGTAATGCAGATTGGAATAATCACTATAAAAAACAGTGTGAATGTTCTTCAAAAAATTAAAAATGAAATTGCCTTATGACCCAACAATTCCACTTCTGAGAATATATCCAAAGGAACCCAAAATACTAATTCCAAAGAACATATACACACCCATGTTCACTGTGGTATTACTTACAAAAGCCAAGAAGTAGAAGCAAACCAAGTGCCCCCCAATAGTTGAACGAGCCTGACCAGGTGGTGGCACAGTGGATAGAGTGTCGGACTGGGATACAGAGGACCCAGGTTCAAAACCCCAAGGTTACCAGCTTGAGTGTCTGCTTATCTGGTTTGAGCACAGCTCACCAGCTTGAACCCAAGGTCGCTGCCTTGAGCAAAGGGTCACTCAGTCTGTAGCCCTCTGGTCTACACACACATATGAGAAAGCAATCAATGAACAACTAAGGTACTGCAATGTAGAATTGATGCTTCTCATCTCTTTCCCTTCCAGTCTGTCTGTCCCTCTCTCTGTCTCTCTCTCTGTTTCTGTCACACAAAAAACAGTTGAGTGAATAAAAAAGTTGTGTTACATATACACAATGGAATACTACTCAGCCATAAAAAGAATGAAATCTTACTTTTGCAACAGCATAGATGGACCTAGAGAGTATTATGGTAAGTGAAATAATTCAGACAGAGAAATATATATACCATATGATTTCACTTATATGTGGAATCTAAAGAACAAAATAAACAAAGTAGAAACAGTCTCTTAGATAAAGAGAACAGTCTAATGGTTGCCAGAGGGGAGGATGGTTGGGGGACTGGGTGAAAACATGGAAGGATGAAGAAATACTAATTGGTAGTTTCAGAATAGTCACAGAGATGTGCATTACAGTGTAAAGAATGTAGTTAATAAATGTTCTTTCTAGTGCTGAGTGTGGAGCCAGTTGGATGCTCGAGGTATTAGGGGACCACTCTGTCAGTTGCTTGATTGTTTGGTAAGTATTTTGTGCATCTCAGACTAAAACAAAATGTTGTTGAATGTAAACTGCAATTTTAAAATAATTTAAAAATCAAAAGAATAAAAAATAAAATAAAATAAATTAACTCAGAGATCCAAGATGGCAACAAAGTAAGCAGATGTTCCACTCACCTCCTCCCAGGACCAAATCGGACTTATAACTAAATTTAAGAACAATCATTCTGAAAAACCAACTCAGGACTAAATGAAGAGGAGTCTATAATCAAGTATTCACAGAGGAAGCCACATTAAGACTAGTAGGAAGGGCAGAGATGCAAAAAGGGCTGCCCCCACTCCCAGGAATGAGCAGCCACTGGGAAGTTCTCCCTGAGAGGTGTAAGTCCTACCTGCCAAGCTGGGCTCCCCAGCCTAGAGGACTAGAGCCTTGAAAAGGGGCCCACATAGCATTTAGCGGTGAAAAAAAGGTGAGGTTTCAGTCTGCAAGAAGGGGGCAGGAGTTCTCAGAGATGCAGACACCATTTTAAAGGGCCAACACAAAAAATCTTATTTACTTGGGTTTCGGTGGAGGGAGGGCTGAGTAGATTAGTCGTATGAAAAGGGTCTGAGATAACTGGCCCTGGGAAGAGACATGGAGAGGGGAAAGCCACTGGGACCACTGTGCTGAGTCATTTGCCAGTAGCACAGCCATCTTTCTTAGATGGAGTAGTCCCCTCTGTGTGACATAAGCGGGAGGATTGCCACTATCTCACCCTATGGAGATTAGGCCCTGCTGGGAAGTAAGAAGGCTTGGCCAGAAAGCACGTGGCTGAAAAGACTTAGGGGGTGACAGTGACTCAGTCATCTGGCATTGAGGCCAGAGCTTCCTCCCGCCCCCGCTTTTCTAATAATATAACTGATGCTCCCACTCTCAGGAGATTTAGTAAATTGTCAGTACAGTTGGCAGACCAAATGCCTGCATTTCAGAGGCCATACCCCCCAGATTCCAAGTGGCCACACCTACTGAGGTCTGAGAAAAAAACTCAGGACAGATGGACAGCTGGAGCCCTGGGGTGGAAGCCGCACCCACCATTATGCCTGATACCTGACTAGCCCCAGCCTCTATACATATTCTACCAGAGGTTCTATTCAGGGGCCAGCCTAACAAGCAGCCAGCAGACAGAGGCAGCAGGATGCGGAACTCAGGGAAACTTGGCTCTTTTGCTGACCTGCCTCCAGGCCTGGTGCTAGTAAAAGCCACCAAAAGTATGCAGCTTGGACCTTCCATTGTGCAACTGAAGCCAGCAGAAGCAGCCACAAACTTTGGATTGCTTAGAACTCAAAAAAAAAAAATTACTGAAGGCCAGTCACAGGCAGTGTCTTACACTGGTCTGCACCAGGTTCCCTCCTAAAAGTGATCCAACTAGCATTACTAGCAACATATCCAAAGGAAGAGCTTGTCAGGCACCACACCCAGCTGAGGCAAATCCCGCTTTCTGTTGTCAGCACCTGGACAGCAGCTCGCATGCACTGGACAAAGTAGAGCGTCAGAGTCAACCAGCACAAATCCCGAATACACTGCCCTGCTAGGCTCAGTATCACAGGGAGAAAAATCAGAGACTTAGATCTCAGACGTTCAAAGTGTGAGTTCCTTGGAGCCTATTGTCAGTACTAGTAGAGGGGTTTAGCCACCTCCTGGGGGAAGGGCTACAATCAGCCCCAGTGGAAGACTCCCTCAATCTTCCTAGCCAAGACCAGGGGCTCCTCAGCTGGAAGAACTTTTGCAGAGGATGTGTCAGCCCCACCCAACCTGAACCTGCTGCTCACTTCTCTGAGGAAAATCAGAACTGGAGAACCCAGCAGTGGCTGAGGGGTTAGACTCTGGAGTAGAGGTGTAATGCCAGAGAGAAAAACAGAGAGAGAGATGGCAGGACAGACGGGCAGACAGGAAGAGAGAGAAATGAGAAGCATCAACTCAGCTGCAGCACCTTAGTTGTTCATTGATTGCTTTCTCATACGTGCCTTGAAGGGGGGGCTGCAGCAGACCAAGTGACCCCTTGCTCAGGCCAGAGACCTTGGGCTCAAGCCAGAGACCAGGGGGTCATGTCTATGATTCCACACTCAAGACGATGACCCCATGCTCCAGCTGGTGAGCCCGCACTCAAGCCGGCGACCTCAGGGCTTCAAACTTGGGTCCTCAGCATCCCAGGCCGACAATCTATGCACTGCACCACTGCCTGGTCAAGTCAGATTTCTTTTTGAGTAGATTAAAATGTTCTGGAAATAGATAGTAGTGATGGTTGTAAAACTTGTGAATGAATTAAAAGAAAGTGGTTCACTTTAAAAGGGTAAATTTTATGGTATTTGAATTATCTCTCAATAAAGACATCTATACTTTTGGGAATAATGGAGAAGTTTTTACCAAGAAAAAAGGAAAGAAAGAAATACTTACTACTGTGTACCACTGAGATTTTGTGCTTGGTTGTTACTCATCAATAGTTGACTGATGTTGAAGGAAAGGAAAATAGGTGACATTGCAATTTACAAATGGCAACATCTATATAGCAATTTTTGCCTCCTTCCTCCCCTCTGCTTCTCAAAATAAAACAAGAACATACTCTCTACCCTTAGGGACACCTTTGACAGTTACCTAGTTACTTTTTTCTTATTATTTCATTTTATTTATTTTTTATTTATTGGATTGACCTGGTTCACCAAACCATACAGGTTTCAAGGGTACAATTCAATATAACACCATCTACACATTGCCCTCTACCCTTAGGGACACTTCTGACAGTTAACTCTGGCGGCCCACACGACAGAGAAAGGGGCATTTTATGAACCACTCCCTGCTGAACCCATATTTGCTCCTGCTTCTTCATCTTCTTGGACTGTGCCTTCTCTCCCCAACCTCTGAGGGAGTCTGACAGAGCAGTATCTGCTGTTGGGATCATCTTTCTTTTTCAGCAGGGTTATTATTTATGTACAGAACCATGGATCATATGGTTTTCTGTATGCATCATATGTAATGAAGACCATTGAAGTCAAAGGCAGTTATACACAGTAAAAAGATACACTAGTAAACTGGCCTAAATTACTATTTTCTATCCACATTAATTTGCTTTATACACACCAAGTGCAGCTGAAAAAGCAGCATGATGTCTGACAGGCCCTGAAAAGCGACAGTTGCCATAATTAAAATTGAGTCCTGTTATCATTTACACATTTATTCTGTTGAAAATCAATAAGAAGGAAAGAGCTAAAAACTTTAAGCTGATGCCAATCACTTTTGGTTCGGTAATTCCTTGTTTTCAAGTTATATTTTTCCCTTTGTATTTTAGTCATTGTTTCTTCTTAGGCAGTAAAATACAGGATGGAGAAAAAGCAGGTTTACAGTTGTGAGTATCTGAAACAGAGTTCATTTTTCTTCTTCTTCTTCTTATTATTTTTAATTCCTTTTTAAAAGCATTTTAATTTTTATTTATTTATTTTGTGACAGAGACAGAGAGAGTGACAGACAGGAAGGGAGAGAGATGAGAAGCATCAATTCTTCCTTGCAGCACCTTAGTTGTTCATTGACTGCTTTCGCATATGTGCCTTGACTGGGGAGCTACAGCAGACTGAGTGACCCCTTGCTCAAGCCAGAGACCTTGGGTCCAAGCTGGTGAGCCTTGCTCAAACCAGATGAGCCTGCGCTCAAGCTGGTGACCTCGTTCAAGCTGGTGACCTCGGGGTCTCAAACCTGGGTCCTCCACATCCTAGTCTGACGCTCTATCCACTGCGCCACCGCCTGGTCAGTCCATTCTTATTATTAGTTATTGTATTATTTTTCAAACAACTGTAAACTAATCTTTGCCCCACCCTGTATTTAAATGAGTTTTAAATATTTTACAAGTTCCCCTTTCCTTCCCTTCCTTTCATCAAATTTAGCATCTATGAATTTGTTTCAGAAGAAAACTTTCTTTGGCGAGGGTTGATCACAAGCTCAAGGGGAAAACAGCAGCTAACAAATCTAGATCTTGAGAAGAAAATAGGGCTGGTGTCTAAGGTAACTTTATTATAACCTATTGACGTCCTTTACTCTCAACACAGGCCTTGGATTGAATATTGGCCTTGGAAGGATACTTAAGGATCATCTGCTTTTATTTCCCCTTTCCAGATAGGGAATTTGAAGCCAAAAAGGGAGGTGGCTTCCCCAGGTCCCAGAGATTCAAGCCTTTTTCTCCCACCCACCTCCCTCCCACTAGCCTTCACTTATCTCTGCTCCGGTCTGGACTCCAAGGTTACCTATTTAAGTCATGTTATTCCTAGAACCTGGCAACCCCTGAACTGTCTGATCTGCTCTGTCAGTATCCAAACTGGCAAACACCACTGTCTACATTACTGAATCTTACTTGACTCAATCTTTGGGACTTGCACCAACCCACTGCCAAAGCTAGTGATTCCATTTCAACAGAATTCTCCAAATCAAACCAGGCCTTCAAAATCCCTACTGCCAATAATCAAGTCCAGGTGCTCATTGCTTCACCTCTGAATTACTGACACAGCCTCCTAACTCTTCCCAACCACCAGTTTCTCAACTTCCCACCTCATCTCCACTGCCACCCTCCATACAACTGGAAGGCTAACATTCCTAAAACCAACTTATTTTTTGATGTCTCTGCTTAAAACTTGTCAATGGATCCCTATAATGGACAAAAAAACAAAGTCCTAACTTATATGTCCCAAACTAGACCACTAGCCTTTTCCTAAATGAGCCCATTTTCCCTTATCCTCACCTTCACTATTAACATTTCTCAGGACCAGTTTAAATGTTACCCCTGCCACATAACACACCAGAAAGTTTCCTTTCTCTTTCATAGCAATTAATCATTTTAAAGATTTTATTTATTGATTTTAGAGAGAGGAGACAGAACGAAGGGAAGGAAGTGGGAGTAGAGGAGCAGGAAGCATCAATTTATAGTTGCTTCTCATGTGTTTCTTGACCGGGCAAGTCCAGGGTTTCGAACTAGCAACCTCAGTGTTCCAGGTTGATGCTTTATCCGCTGTGCCACCACAGGTCAGCCAGAAATTAATTATAATACAATTTTTGAAAGAAATATTTGATTTGTATATCCTTTCTACTCAAATTGTAAGCTTCCTGACGGTGTGGAGCATCCACTTAATCTCTGATTCAAGCAAGTCATGGCTGAGCACGCAGCCACTGGAGCACATCTGTGCAATGAAAATATCATATGATCACATATGTGATGTTAAGTTCTCTCGTAGCCATATTAAAAAAATGAAAAGACACAGATAAAACTATTGTAATCATATATATTTTAAATCATATCAAAATATTAACATATCCAGGCCTGACCTGTGGTGGTGCAGTGGACAAGATGTCAACCTGACATGCTGAGGTCTCCAGTTTGAAACCCCGGGCTTGCCCATCAAGGAACATATGAGAAGCAACTACCATGAGTTGATGCTTCCCATTCCTTAAACCCACCTTTCTCTCTCTCGCCTCTCTCTAAAATTAATAAATGAAATCTTTAAAAATATATTAGCATTTCCACATGTAATATAAAAACATCTCAATTATGTTGAGATGTTTTTATTCCTCTTTCATACTGTCTTTAAAATCAGGTGTTTTTAAGCTTACATCACATCTCAATTTGGACTATATTGAACAGTTACTTCCCTCCCTCCTGCCTGCGACCCAAATTATTCCATAGCTTTAACAAAGGTAAAGAAAACTGCTGGGATTTGCTTTAATATAAAGGCAACAGATATCTCATTTTCAATGAAAATGTGCTCAAGATACAGTATCAAGATTTATCAAGCAATAATATAATTACCTTATTGCTAACAAAATGCATAATGATTTTGAAATGAATAAGACTAATAGTTATAGTTTTGATTCCTAGCCAAGTAAGGATAACAGATATTTAATATAAGGAATTATTTATATTTATGGATTAGGTATAAAACAAGAGTGTCCTTATTTTTTAGAAGTCTGATACTGATATATTTAAAAATGAAATGTCACCTGGAGTTAATTTTAGTATCATCGGGAGTTGAGATGAAGTGAGCGGATGACAGGGTAAAGGAAACCAGACAGGCCATGAGAAAAGAGATGAAGTAGATATGAGTATAGAAAGATTCATTTTACTGCCCTACTTGAAATTTTAAAGTTGAGCTCTGGCTGGATAGCTCAGTTGGTTAGAACATCATCCTTAAATGTAGAGGTTGTTGGTTCGATCCTGGTCAGGGCACATACAGAAACAAATTTATGTTCCTGTTTTTCTCTCTCTTCCATCCTCTCTGTAAAATTAATAATTTAAAAAAATCAAATGGGATATGAGATTTAAAAACAATAGCTCTAATAAGGGGTTAAGATTCAAAAATATATAGAGAACTCACAAAGCTCAGCAAGAAACAAGACGACAATCCAATTAAAAATGGGGAGAAGACCTGAACAGACACTTCTCACAAAAAGACATAAAAATGGCCAACAAATATATGAAAAGATGCTCATCTTTGTTAGCTATTAGGGAAATGCAAATCAAGGCTACAATGAGATACCACCGCATACTTGTTAGGTTGGCTATTATCAACAAGACAGGTAATAACAAGTGTTGGAGAGGCTGTGGAGAAAAAGTAACCCTCAGTCACTGCTGATGGGATTGTAAACTGGTACAGCCATTATGGAAGAACGTATGGAAGTATGGTGGTTCCTCAAAATATTAAGACTAAAACTACCATATGACCCAGCAATCTGTCTACTGGGTATATACCAAAAAACCTTGAAAACATTGGTACATAAAGATACATGCACCCCCATGTTCATCACAGCATTATTCACAGTGCCCAAGACATGGAAACAACTAAAGTGTCCCTCGATAGAGGATTAGATAAATAAAGTATGGTACATGTATACAATGGAATACTGCTCAGCTACAAGAAATGATGACATAGTGCCATTTACAACAACATGTACGGACCTTGAGAAAATTATAGTAAGTAAAGTAAGTAAATCAGAAAAGGCTAAGAACTATATGATTTCACAAATGGGTGGGAAATAAGAATGAGACTCATGAACATACACAGAAGTGAAGTGGTTACCAGAAGGAGGGTGGGGGAAGGGGTCATATAGAGGAGGGGAGTAGAGGGACAAATATGAGGTGACAGAAACATATTTGACTTTGGGTGATGGGTACACAACATAATCAACAGTTCAAATGCTATAGAAGTGTTTACTTGAAACCTATGTACTCTTATTAATCACTGTCACATTATGAAATTTAATTTTCTAAATAAAACTATTAAGAAAAGAAAAATTGTGATAGATGATTCTTAAACTGACATTTTTATTTATTTGACATAGCTGGCTGTTCCTGTCACACCAGTCACCCACAACAGCAGTTTTGAGCCACTGATTACTTTTCATTGGTAAAATGGTAAGTCCCTACAGAAATCATCAAATGAACTTCATAAATAGTCACTACATAAACTATCTAATATCAGTACTGTCCAACAGAAGTTCCTTTGATGATGGAAATTCTCTGTATCCTGTGGTTTTCCATATAGTAGTCTCTTGCTATATGTGACTATTTGGCGCTTGAAGTGTTGTTAATGGGACCAAAGAACTAAATTCTAAATTTTAATTTTAATGCACTTAAATAGCCACATGTGGATAGTGATTTCCATAATGGACAACATAGCTCTCAAATACCAAAAAAGAAAACATGCGCGCGCACACACACACTCTCTCTCTCTCTCAATATCTTTTATTAAAAATTGAAGATTACAGAAAAGCATGAATAAACTTTATTACACAGCTCAATTAACTCACCTTAGATTAATAAATGAAAGTATTTAATACCACAAAAGGAATTTAGAAATTAAAAACAAAAGCAGCTAAGACATTTTCTAAAGAAGTGAGCAACCACACCTCCCTCTAGTGGCAAGAGATAGAGTTGCTGCTGAAAAACAACTGCTTCTCTCTATTTATAAAACTGCTCACAGGCATTTCTTTTATATAATTTTAAGATTCTAGATCAACATATTAGGAAACATATGTGATTTTTGTGAACAGAAGTTAGACTTAATTTTCACTTACTATGAATGGTAATCTCTCTAGAAATCTGAACTCTCCAAAAAAAGTGATTTGCCAATGAAATTTGGGAAATGGGGCCTTTCAGAAAACACAAGTTTATGGAACCTTACCCAAACTGTGAGCAAAAGAAAAGAGAGCAATTCTTCTCTTGATAAATGTTCTGGGATGTAACATAAAAAGCAGTAGATTCAGCAGCAATGGGGCTTGTAAAAACTCATGGCACTCCAAAAAAAAAAAATTAACAGGAATTCTTAATAACCAAAACAACTCTTTTAATTCTGATATTTACTTTCAAACAACAGTTCTGCCTCATGGCCAGTTTTAATTACAACCATACATATTCATTTCGACGTAACTACTGTACTACTACAGTCAAATACAAGAAGGAACTCAAAATAGAAATGACTTGTGTTACAGCTACTTGTTTTTCCCTCACAACTACAGGAAAAACAGCTCTTATGTGCACTGTAGTAAGTACAGATAATGTACAGAAGACAGTTATATATACAAAAGTGCATTAATATAATAATACATTTAGCAGAAATATAGGGAGAAAATCCTGGTTAACATTCTGTTAACATTACAGCATTTAAGACTACTTGAAGATTCTCTGAATGAGTCAACTTCCTACTTGCTTTGGTTATGATATTGATGCTATAGAACCTTTGAAACTAAAGAAAAAAAGGGGAAAATTTTAACCATCTGCGAAATGTTTTACATATACTTGTGTTTATCTTCAATACCTTTTGACAACAGTCATATTAAACTCCCAACACAATGACTTAGAATCTATAATACCTATACCTAACTTAGAGTATTTAAAAGGGAAATTAAATTGATCCACAGGAACAGATATTGTCTGCTCTATTCCTAAATCTCAGCCCTCAAAGTTTCAACTTAAATCCAATCGGTCAGCAAGCAGCTCCATAAAACAAGCCATGGCCTCAGGCCACTAGTCCTTAGAACAATTCAGAACACGTAAATGTTACCTTGTCATTTATACTGTACATATTAATTCTACAACTACCTTTATATAGTCAAACTGTGTATGTGTAAGTAGAGCAATACTCTTCTTTTCCGATCCCACCCCTTACCACAAAAAGAACATGTATTTTCCATAGATTCCATTGACCAAAGATGTAACATAGGAACTTGATCAACTACTACATATTGAAACCCAAGACCAAACCAGTTTTTCTAAGTTTAATATAAATATCAAATTAAAAATTAATTTAGCACAATGTGAACTAAGTAAAAACATTAATAACCCTAATTTAAAATATAATTGTGAGGGGAGCTGAAAATAAATTTAATGTATGAAAATGAAATTTTGGTGCAACTCAGATCTTCAGCTATACCATGCAACTTCCTTACTCTTAATACCCAGATAATTAGAGGAATTTGAGTTGCTTCGAAGCTGTTCTGAATAAGTAAATTATTTTCAAAGGAAATAAGAATTAAGCATTCTGAGGAGCTATGTTCTGGACACTATGCTGACAGAGATGCCTAGGTCTAAATATCTCTCAGGTGTTCCTTACACATTTAGTGTAATTTCATTGTAAAAACAAAATTTATTTTACTCTCTGAAACTTAAAATGAATTCCAAGTTTTCACAGAACATGTATATACAAACACTATCTAACAATAGTTCTTTTAGGATTAAATTTACCTCTAAATTTAGACATGTTGAATGTCAGTGGTGCTCACCATCAATAGTATTATTAGAATGCAAATGGGAATTTCCCTATCAACCCTTTCAAATTATAACCTGACTTTACCCACCTTCCCAATTCCAAGAAAACATTTTTTTTGAAGATAGAAGTGCCAAAAAGTACTTTGTTAAAGGGAGAGGAATGTTCCAGCTACTACACAAAACAATGCAAAGAATCCCTAAAGTTAATGAGAATCAACTTGCTATGTTATATTTGTTCTTGAAGTACTTTTTGCTTTAAAAATTATCTTTCTAGATATTAATAGTTATCTGGTTTTTTAAAGTATTCTGTCTTATGATGTTTTCAGGAGAAAAATACATTAATCTATATTTCAAGTAACTTTCAGTGTTCTTCAATGACCTAGATAGGCCAAAACAAATTTAGGCAAATGAAATTTAAAAATCTAAGGTTTTTTCTTTTCTTGTATTCTATTACCACTGACTGGTTCAATTTAATGGCTTTGCTTACTGATATCCAACAGTAAGAACATTTTATAAAATGAATTACAACATTTAGATTACTTTTTTGTTTGAAAAAGCCTGATACTGGCAAAAAGTAGTTTTTACCTTTCAGGCACATGAGGCTCTATAGAGTAAGCCACAAACAGAAATCTCATCTAGAGTCTGGTAAAAAGACTTCTCGATTTGGCATGTACTAATACTTTTAGCATAAGTATCACACTTGAAAAACTTTCACAATTTCTAAAGCTCATCACAATCTGAATACCTTTATACTGTAGCTCAGTGGTTCTCAAAGTCTGTGCCAGGGTGCCCTGGTACGCCTTATGGTATTCCAGAGAAATATGTGCCTGTTGGGGACCAAAAAACCAATAGGGTTTTTGGAGTTTAGATTTTTGGGGGACAGAGGTGTGGGGAATTGGCTGTAAACTGACAGTCTGCCCAACTCCCCACCTCACTTGCCTGATTAGGTTGCAAAAGGCTGTTAATCTGTGGTGCTGGATTGTTTACACTACCCCCTGTGTTCCCTGGAGAGACTGGAGGCAAGTTTCTTCTATCCTTTGTTTGGTGTAAAGTTAAGATGATATATATGGTGGGGGGTTTTCTGCACTCAACACAATTAAGAGTAAAAAGAGAGGAATTCTTCAATATATCGATGAGGAAATGAGAGTTTGCCTTTCAAATATAAACCCAAACATTGAAGAAATCGCTAGGACACATCAGGCTCATGTTTCTCATAAACACAAGAATGAAAAAACTTAACACATTTGTGCCGGGACCTACCTAATTTACTAAATCTTACTAAGAATGTGTGTGTGTGTGTGTGATATATATATATATATATATATATATATATATATATATATATAGTCATTTTTTATTTTTAAACCTTTTTTTACAAATTCTAAAAAGCATAACAAAAATGTAACAAAAATGTTTTATGTCAGAATAAATTTTTGTCGTATTTATTGTTTAATTACCATAAAAGCACGCTTAGACTTTTTCTTTAATATTTGACTTAATTATTATAACATATTTCTCAGAAATTTGTATATAGTGCACCTACAATTATTTGTAGGATTTTAAATGTGCACTTACTTCAAAAAGTTTGAGAACCACTGCTGCAGCTTCTTATAATTTTTCCTTTGAGGCAATTTAGCACTTTTAAAAACTCTATACAATGAGATGTCTGCCCACAAGGAAACTCATACTGGACAAGAGACTTAGAAGTCAAGATTGTGGTAAAACTCTTAATAGGCCTTCAGGTCTTATTCAACATGGGAGAGTTCATACTGGGGTGAAGCCTTACAAATGTAGAGAATGTGGCAAAGCCTTTAGCCAATCCTTAACCTTTACTGAACACGGGAGAATTCATACTGAAGAAGCCTCATATAGAATCAAGGGGATGGAAGTTTGGACATGTATAATGACTTAAAATGTACCCTACTTTATACTGACAGTACTCGAGATATTTTGAGAAAGAAATATTGTTTCCATTCTCATATCACCTGATGCTGTTTTTATTTCTAGTAATATGTGTGAATTCATGGGATGATGGTTGCTGCCTTAAAGATCTGTGAGCTCTTGTATAACAGGTGGGCTTCATGCTTATCTACTTTTCCATGTTAGACTGAGGACACTGTCGTGCACAATGTATGAAGAATATCTAAATGGAGATGCTGTTTGCAGTTGACTTAGAATGTTATGTCACCATGAAAAGCATCTTTTACTGCATTAATGTAAGACACAAATATTATAGATTTTAACTACTTTTTCCAATTACTTTTTAAGGAAAATATGGTAGCAGTTCATTAAAATCCTAATGTATCTTCATAGTAGTCATAGATAGAAGAGATAAATATTAGTTGATGTGGTTAGAATGAGTAAGTATAGACAACTCATCCCTAAGTGCCCCAAATTATTGTATATCCATGTTTGCTAAATAAGTAGCCTCCATTTTGAAAACAACAAAAAAAGCTGAGTTCATTATATCAGAATAGGTACACTTCTTAAATGATTTTAATGTGTATTTTGACAAATGGTCACAGTTTGTCATGCTTTACTTAGACTGTGAACTTATTGATTTATAAGGCGAAATGAATGTCTACCTAATCCATAGCCATTAAATTATAAGCCATTAAATTTCTAGGATTACTTCAACAATATTTATCTAACCCAAAGGACTTAGGAAGTGGACAAAACCGCCACAGCCTAACCAAAAATGAGAAAAGTGTCATGGAAAAATAATAGGATGTTATTTTACTTTCTTGTTGGGACAGAATGAACTAGCCATTTACATTCCACTATGCATCATACAACATTGCCATATTTTAATTCCACTGTAAAACTGTAGAAAAAGAGAGAGAATTTTGTTTAACTCAAGGTTCATACTTCAATTGGTTAGTTAGGGCTTATATTTAAAAAGAAAAAAGGAGTTGGGATTATTTTAAATAGAACTCAGAGATACATCAGATTGAATAAGTTATTACTTATTTAAGAAAGAATTCAAACTTGAATTTATCTACATGAGGCATTAAAATAACAAAAGTATAGCACATTAACAAAGGCTTAATGTTCTCATAAAGTTTAGAGAACATTTTGTCTTTTTCTGTTTTTCTTTAAGGGGGACAGAGAAAAACTTTGTCATCTCCCTCTTCAATCATAAGCAAACCTAAGTTGTTTTTCTTCTTTTTATTAGAGGAAGTATTTCAATCTCCTCCAAACCAACTTCAGGGGCTCTCATTTATAGCACCGTGAAGATAGTTCATCCAGATTGACACAAAATTGCATGGCACACTTTACCATAAACTCTCAAACCTTTACATCCTTTTAAAATTAGCTTCGTGGTGCTTTGGCGAACCTGCTTAATAGTGACCTAAATTAATTCTACGGTAATAAGACTATGTGATTGTCGGGAAAGTAGAGGAATTGGTCTGATTACATCAGAACCCTGTTTAGGATTTTCTTTTACTGGTCACTGTGAAGTCAACTATTTCCAAGTATTTAAGAGAGAAATTCTTCTCTAAGGTCTCCAAAAGGGGCCTGTTTTCTTTGAAGTCGATCAAGAGAACAATCACTCTCTGGAATTTTACTTTTGCTAAGAGAATTCAGCTGTATTTGCTCTTCTTTCCATTTACTCTTCCTAGACTTGAAAGGGAAAACACAACGTTGACCCTTTGCACTTTCCCCCGAGAATTCTGGGGTCCATCCCCAAGCTGACTTTGGGCCCTCTAGGCTAGTTAGGAGAGTCAAAGAGGGGGTAAGAGGAAAGTCAGGACTACTCCGACTGGTAACCACACACACATACTTTTATTTTAGTAAAATTTTAAAGTGTGAAATTAATGGTCTTCAAAATGTCGCAGACCTCAGCAAAAAGCTGCAATATGTCCATTTTTATCCTCCATTCCAATTCTTTAACTTTCAAGGAACCAAAATGAAATCAAATTTTCAAAACACAGAATGGTAAGAAAAAGTTAAGTCTTTATATTTAGGTTAAGAATTTTAAATTAGGAAATTTAAGCCATCGATCTTTATCTTAAGTTAATTGAAAAGGTTAAAGTTCTCTAGTCTTGAAAATATTGACTACAACTCCAATAGTATAATGATTACCTTCCAAAAGCTATCTACAATAAAAGGAAAATGGTGAAAACCAGAAAGCAGCTTGATTGTCAGTAGTATCAATTTCCATCTTCTTTAACTCGGGTGAATGATTAAAGATGTGTAATAGAAGAAAAGGAATCACACTACTTCGAATGTTCGTAACACATACTCCATGAAAGCATTTAAAGAAACTCTGTCATTTCATATTTAAAATTAGTTCTACTTTAACAGCCAACAAGCTAAGAGTTTTTCTTTTTTCTGTTATTTCACTGCTCTATGTATTTAATATATAGTTATAGAGAAGTATAGCAGAACTGTAAGGGTTTTCTTTATTTGAATTTTGAGCATTAACTTGTTCACATGCCAGAAGTTGTTACACTAAATATATATTTAAAAATTAGAGCTGTGCTGAAAAAAAAATGACCTACAAAAAGAACTTAAGATATTTTCTGCCTTTAAGACAGTTTCACAGCCTAAAACTTCAGAAAGCAGTGAAAAAGTAGAATTGATTGTATTATTTAATTGCTTTCTCACTTGAATATTACATAGCATCAAGTCTAAAATTCATCTATTAGTAACACTATTTCCTCAGTAGTCATCACTTACAGAAAGGACTCTAAGTGTACATAAAGTGAAAAGCAAAAACAAACCTAACAGAAAAGATTATAGGGCCTGCTTTTACACTTTTGAGTGAATAGGAATGAAGACAGAACTAAACCTAATGAAGGCACTGTTGTAAACAGCTATCCACACTCCACTCCCACAGCCTCAAAAAAAGATTTCCACTAGGACTTGAGAATTATGCTACGGCACTTTAGAAAAAAATAAACGAAGAAACTAATATGAAGGAAACTGAATTATGAGCGCTACACATGTACATACACTGACATAATAAACTACCTGCCAGCAGTACCTTGAAGTCTTCTAAACTGTAAAAGTACTAGTATTTGAAAAAGCCTGCTTACACACGCTAAAGTTTAAGTCAAAACATTTCCTAACTCAGTGGTTCTTATAACCAGTGTGCACGCCAGCCTAAGCTACTGCTTATTCACACACAGTGCTGGACCTCTCCCTGAATGGGGTTTCTGACTTCTGTCTGGGGCAGGGCCCCAAAGAACACATTTCTCACAACTCCTCAAGTGATGCTGAAGATGCTGGTCCAGGGACGGCCTGCTGAGAACCACTGGCCTACATTATTAATGGTCTATCAGCACAGCCCTAACCGAAAGTTTGGTCAAGATGCATGTAAACAAATAAGAAGAGAACGCTTTAATGCTTAGAAAGAATGTGGATGACTTCACTCTTATTACATCAAAACATCTACGTCAGCTTCGTGGTCTTCCTCGGTCACTTTCAGCGACAGCACCTCTTCGTTCAGGAAGAGCCCGCTGAGCCGCTCCTTGCGCGCCTGCCTCTGCTCCTTCAGCTGCCTCTTGCGCAAGGCCTTCTGCTGCAACTTCCGCTGCTTGGATCGCTTCTGGCAAAATAAAAATGTTCGAATCAATAAGGTGGAATTCTGGCACATCCACCCCAAAGTATTTGATGGATCCCATTCTGTATTTTCAGAATTTTTAGAGATGCTCAAATTCCTCTGCAGCATGACCCTGGCACCTGGAAGCGAGCCACCAGTTTAGACCTGAAGATGATTCTTCAAGGTTCTACTTTGACGGTATCTGACCGGTGAGCCTTCTGAGTGAGGGGTTGAGACTTGATCATTTTGACTAGATATGGATAAACCAATCATTTCAAAGATTTACGAATCAAATTAAGATACACTGGTGTCAGTGCAGAGTGAACACACGGTGAACACGCTGAACACAAACGTCGAGAACATTTCCCAGATCTGCAATGCTTATGCTTTTAAGGTTCTTTTCATCCAACAGCACCAGTAATTTTACCACTACTGGAGAAGAATCATGATTTTTCTATATTAGGCACTTGCCATCTTAAAAGCCCATTAGAAACCCAGTGGGAACTCTATTCTTTGTCACTGGTGAATAGGCTAAAAAGGAATGACCACATATTCAGAGGAATCCCTTGGTAACCAACAAAGCTGGCTGTTTGTTACTTCAGTGAAAGCCAGAGAAGAAATCATTGTGTATCTTGTTGTCACCACTGGGTTCTCAAAGAGTTATAAAAATACCCTCATCATCCTGATGTTGGTGAACTCCCCTGCCACGCATATATTTATATCTCCTATTTCTTATGTGCCCAGTAAAACCACACAGAATTTTTTCAACTGTGAAAACAGTAGACAGAAATTAGAGAAAGCACTATTACACTTTATTTTTTTTAATTTTTTTAATTTTTCAATTTTATTTAGAAAATGCACTATTACATTTTTAAAAGGGCTAGTAAGAAACATTTAAGACTAAAACATCAAGAAAACATTTAATTCACACAAAAGACAGAACAGTCTTAGGAGCTAATAGAAACACCAGCAATATAGTGAGATCCACTCATTGTCAGATGCAGTCAATAAACGCAATCCTGAGACTCACTCATTGTTTCCATCAATTTATCTTACTTAAAACAGACAAAAAAAAATCAGATAAAACTGAGTGACCTGCAGCCACGACAGCTTTTCAAAGCACTCAGCCTAGAGGGCTTTGTTCAATTGAACCAGCTGCTAGCCCACCCACCCTGCAATCACTGTAAATTTCAGAAGTTCCGTGCACGAAGATGCAAGAGCTTTGTCCTCAGCACAATCACTATTCACACTGTGGCTCTAATACAAGAAAATACAGTTTAATTTTTCTGAATCCTGTGGTTTCTTTCATAAAAGCCCACTTTTATCACCTTAACCCCCGTTTATGTGTCTTTTGAATTGTCTGCATGGCCTGAAAACTGAAATCAGTAATGATGTCTCAAGTTCGGCTAGTCTATAAAGTGTACAAAGATCTATTTTACCTAAATCTACTTTGGGGAACATTACCAATAGAATGCCTTGGAAGGATTACTGGATAGAACCAAATATTGTACAGAAAACAGATCTGCATATATCTATATTAAATGAAAGAATACAAGACAAAAAAAATCATGGCCAAAACCCACAGGCATCTAGATAGCAAGATAAGTTTAACATTCAAGGAGTTTATACGAGGGAGTACTAATGTTAAGAGCGAGAGGTAAAGTTTGGTATGAATTAGATGTTTTACTTTTGAATCGCGAATCCGCTCGGCTGCACTTGCGGACAAGTTGCTGTCGCTGTGTGCTCGACTCATGTTGGCACTGGAGTTTGAGGCCGAGTTTCCGACGCTGGACCCACTGCTGCTTGCGGAGCTGACCATGCTGGCGCTGCTGCTGCTGGCGCTGGTACCGCTCACACCACTGGTGCTGGCACAACTGAAGTTGCTTCGCTTCCAGGCCTCTCTCCCGGGCCGCTGGCGAGGGCTATGCTCCTTGATATAGTTTCTGACCTTGGAGCAGGCGGACAAAAACTGGTTAGTGTTGTTACTTGATGCTCTACCCTCAAAATATTGGGGAAAAGAAGATTGTTGTACTTAATTTAAAAGACTGTCGAAAGTGTTAGAGATATCCATAGGCAGTAGATAAGGGAAGAAAAAAAAACCTCTTGACAACATTCAAAATTCTAGAATATGTATTATGGAGCCAGATTTCCAAAGCACATAAAATAAAATCAGTAAATGGAAATGCTACCAGCCCCCAGAATTTAGGATTATAGAATAATATCACAGAGAGAAAGTAACAATAAAACAGATGAGATTTTTGAAAGGGCTCCACTCAAGATGATTTAAGTAAATTGCTAATTTTAGCTCACATTAGGGTGTTTCATAAATCTGAGCTAGGGCCCCTGGTTTCTGTCTTCAAATGCAAAGCATCAATTTACCACACTAATGAACAATGGGCTGGAATATAGAAAATTACAGTATGTCTGTCGAGAGAAATACCGAATTGAGAAAAATGTTTCATAATTGATAAATGTGAAAATGTTTTGAAAAAGTAGAACACAAGTATTCATTTAGCTATGTACCAGCGAAAAAGAGCAGTAAAGACTGTATTTAAAAGATACCAAAACCCTAACCAGTTGGCTCAGTGGCAGAGCGTTGACCTGGTGTGTAGAAGTCCTGGGTTCAATTCCCGGTCAGGGCACACAGGAGAAGTGACCAACTGTTTCTCCACCCCTCTCCCTTTTTCTCTCTCTCCAGGGATCAACTAGTTCAAGCAAGTTGGCCCTGGGTGCTAAGGATGCTCCATGGCCTCACCTTAGGTGCTAAAATAGCTTGGCTGCCAAGCAACAGAGCAGTGGCCCCAGATGGGCAGAGCATCACTTGGTAGGGGGCTTGCCTGGTGGATCCCGGTAGGGGTGCATGCGGGAATCTGTCTCTCTGCCTCTCACTTAATTTAAAAAAAAAAAGATGATACCAGAAATGTATACTTCAGAATAGCAGAAGAAAAAATTAATTATGTTTTACCATAGCCAGGCTCAATTACTCCATAGGCCTACTTAAATCCTTCAGTTCAGATATTCATTCAAGCATACCTCTCAATAATCAATATTTTCATTCCGTCAATCAGTCTTTTCTAAGCTGAGTAGGATAAATCTATACTTTAAGGTAACACTCCTCGTTTGGGGAAATTAAGTGTCAAAGCCTACACAGCTAAAAAGCAGGTGCTGATCCACAGGATCCCAGAAACATCCTGCCAGGTGAGATGTCCAAAAACCTCTTTAAAAACTTTTTTTATTTATTGATTGATTTTAAGGAGGGGAGGGGAGGGGAGGAGAGGGGAGGGGAGGGTGAGTCTGAGAGAAAGAAAGAGAGAAAGGAGAAATGTGGGTGGGGGGGCACTGATTTGTTTTTCTACTTACCTATACATTCACTGTTTGATTCTTGTATGTGCCCCGACCAGGGACCAACCTGCAACCTGGCGTACTGAGACAACACTAACTAATTGAGCTGCCCGGCCAGGTCGTACCTAAAACCTCTTAAAGTCATGTGTTCTCAAACAGTGCCATTTTTCTAATATTACATTTCACAGCAGTGATTTTGATCTTAATTATCTATGTATTTACATATGATTATTTAAATACGTATGTTATAAAACAAAGGTATTTTCAATAGTTGAACAACCTGTATTTCCTTTACATACCTGCTTCAGTTTTTCATCTGTAAGACAATTCAGTTCAATAATAAACTCACTGTCCGTAGGGGAGATTTGAGCAGAAGGATCAATTATTTTAATAATATCAAGTTGCTCCCGAAGACCCATCTCAGTACTGACTTTACGACTCAGATACTCAATATATTCCACCTATGCAATGAAAAATTGTAATAAACAAGATCAATGCCAAGACCTCTGATCGTTTAGTGCATCATTTATAACGTGTTTAATATCAAAGCAATTAATAGTATATTTGTTCCCTATAAAAAGTTATAGCTCAAATTCAGATTTACTAAAGCAATCCACATTTACTCTGTGACTTTAAACAGGCAATAAACCGAGGTTCGCATGTTCTCCACATACATGCTCTTAATTAAGAATGCTGAGATCACTACCTGCTCATCATTTGTCATCGCACTCCAAGGAAGTTCATCTAAATTCCGGTGCTTATTTTTCTTTTTAGAAAGCAGGCAAGGCGACGTTGGAATGCTAGGTATGACGTCAGAAAGCACGTCGCTCCCGCTGGCAATGTCACTGCCTGGTAGCTTTATAAAAATAAGGAAAAATGGGTAAAGAAAGCAAAATTTGTTTAAAATGTATTTTAAATACAACATACTTTATACTTATTAAAAACTACTTTCATAAAAGACTAATGACAAAGACAAAATCAGAAGACATTCATTCTGATTCACTCCTATTTTAGACAGTGCAGCAAAATCAATATACTCTTTGTATGCAGTCCCCTGTTCAATGAGAGATCTTTTCCAAAGCTTAAAATCATTACCAAGACCTGTTAAAACGTTAACTTAAAGAGTTCATCATCATTTAGGCTTTTAGTTCATAATGTGAAGGCAGGCCAGGGCCTACAAAGCATAATGAAGAAGGAGCACTGGTCTCCATCTCAGAAGTCTGAGCGAGTTGCCATCACCGGGCTCTTGGCCCGACACCACTCTAGACATACTCCAACACAAAGACAAACCAACCATTGTCCTTGCCCTCAAGTTTGGTATTAACGATCCCAAGACAATTAAAGTGATTAAAATATGCCCTTAATATAATGCAAAAACACTTTTAAGACTGAAAGTATTATATAAAAAAAAAACTAGAGCGAAAAAAGGTAAGACACAATATGGAGGCAAAAGAGAAACACAACAGTGACGGAAATGATCTGACTTTGGGTGATGGGCACACAACACAATCAACAGTTCAAATGCCATGGAGATGTTTACCTGAGACCTAAGTACTCTTATTGATCAATGTCACCCATTCAATTTATTTTTCTCAATAAAATGTTTCAAAAAAAAAGAGAAATGCAAGTGAGCCTAATACACAGAAAAATCAGTTTAAAGTGAGATGAACAGCAAAAATATGTGCTATAATTTTGTAGCCTATTAAAAGCCAGTTAGGATAAATTTTAAAAGCTTTATTGATTTATAACTAATATACAAAGAACTATAACATGCTTAATGTATACTATTTGTTGAGTTTGGACATCTGCATATACCCTGAACCCATCACCCCAATCAAGTTAATAAACACACATCCACTAACCACCTCCAAAACTCAGAAAGGGTTTAATTTTAAAGAAATGTGTTTAACTCATTTATCAAAAAGATAAAATATTCTCTTTTACAAGAAGTACATAACCATTTTCAAAGATAAAGCTTTTGTTTTTATAAGGTACAAAACAGAACTTTGTTGTTGCTTGGTTCCAAGACTTTGTAATTATATCGGAATTCTGGATGAATAACTAGGTTTTTGAAGTTACCAAAAGAGAAAAGCTACTTTTGTCATAAAGACACTGTCAATTGATGTATTTGGCTTCCTATTTTACCCAAAGCACTAAAATAGGTACAGGGGACTCAAAGAGTGCAAGTCACGATGCTCACAGAAAAACTTGATACTCGGGGACACAACACAATAATAAACATACAATTATACAACATAGAAAATGCTGAATGTTAGGTTTGATATGACAGGTCACCAATGGAAAGATCTAGCAGTAAGTTGAAGCTGCAGGATTAAAGCTTAGGAAAGCTACCAGGGGGCTGGGTATTAAGGAATCAACCGCATAGAAGAGAAGAATGAAGTCACAAAAATAGTGCTGGTCACTATGCAGGGTAACCACCGTGTTTAGAAAGGAACTGTCTAAACTACTACTCTTAAAAACCACATTTACTTTGACAGTCCTTGATGAATCCAAGTCTATAAGTAACTTCCAACAATTTGTATAACTTTCTTTAAAATCTCATTAACAACACTGTTTGAATTGCTCACCCTTAGCCCTAATGTTACCTAGTCACCGTCGTGAAAGGATGATTACTGAACATACACATGAAGGCTACCTCTTTTTCAGCCTTTAATATCAAAAAGGAATATACTTTACTTTTTCCCTTTGAAAGAGTTCAAATCACATTATGCCATTAAAGATCTCCCTAGGGTTCCTGAAAGAAAATGAAACACTCATCAGATGAAAGGCCTCCTTTACTTCATGCCCCTTTGATAAACTAGGTAGAGAAAGAACTCTCAAAATATCTGTGCTCAAATTTAAAAAAATTTCCATGGAAATATTTAGCAAATATATGCTAGGTGCCAGATAATGTTAAGCACTTAAATCTGTGTCTTTAATTATGTTTATGTGTTTGTTGGGGGGGGTGTAAAAAAGGCAACTAATGATTCGTTGATCATTTTTTTAGGGAAAAGTAACAAGATCCCAAACAGAGTTCAAATCCCAGCTTCTACTGCTCACTAACTGTGGGTCCTTGTGGATGTTGGTTCACTCCTTTGAGCTTCAGAACCTTCCTTTTAAGTTATGGTTAATGCCATACACTTCAGAGAACTGTTATAAGGTTGAAATTAGGTAATATGTGCAGCACATCAGTGACACTTAATAGATAGGCATACTTTGCTTTTTCCATATCCTGTCATGGTTTTGGACCCTAAAAACAGTGGCAGAAACCCTCAGAGAATGTCATGTTACTCAAGTAGCTGGGTTAAGTTTCACAAGGTAATCTCTCAGAGTGGCAGAGGGGGGAAAGGAAAAGGTATTCGGGTAAGGAGAATAATTTAGTAAAACAGATGGAAAAAACCAATATGATTAAAACAGAAAATTGTGCTAGAAATGTGAAAGCTAACAGAAGAAACAGAAACCTACGGGATATGTGGAAGCAAGCCAATAACACTCCCTAAGTAGAAGTAACTTGATGAAAGTGGTCTCAAAAGAATAGTTCAAAAGCAACTTGGGGACAAAAAAGAATGATGAAAGGCTAGAAATAAGGCCCTGGCCGGTTGGCTCAGTGGTAGAGCATTGGCCTGGCGTGCAGGAGTCCTGGGTTCGATTTCCAGCCAGGGCACACAGGAGAGGCGCCCATCTGCTTCTCCACCCCTCCCCCTCTCCTTCCTCTCTGTCTGTCTCTTCCCTCCCACAGCCAAGACTCCATTGGAGCAAAGTTTGCCCGGGCGCTGAGGATGGCTCTGTGGCCTCTGCCTCAGGCGCTAGAATGGCTCTGATTGCGGCAGAGCGACGCCCCAGATGGGCAGAGCATTGGCCCCCTGGTGGGCGTGCCGAGTGGATCCTGGTCGGGAGCATGCGGGAGTCTGTTTGACTGCCTCCCCGTTTCCAACTTCGGAAAAATACAAAAAAAAAAGAAAGGCTAGAAATAGACAGGAAGCTCCTCTTTGATCTAGGCCCGGACTAAGATAAGCAAAACTGGAAAGAAAAATGAGAAAAGTTTGAATAAGAAAACAATTTACAAGGCTGTTCACGACCAACTGGAGACCAGAAGAAAACCAGCAACATTTCCGTCACACAATCCATCCAGGGTGATGCACTTAAACACCTCAATTTTTAGAACAATATACCTGACGCAATGTTACAGATCTTTTAGTCTAGCACCCTCATTTTACAAATAAGGAAAAGTGATGTCTAGAGAGGATCACAGAGTTAGTGGCAATATCTAAAGTAGCACACAAGTCCAGTGCTTTCAATTGTGCAAGGATGTCTTGCCTTGCCAGTTTATGGAATGAGAGAAGATGGAGATTTTGCAGTGATTATGCGAGAAGCAAGAACAAGTGCCCTTTGAAATGATAATAGCCGTTTTGCACTACATTCTAGGACATGTCACAGTGTCTATTTTTTTCCCACGGAAACACTATAATTGGAAGTTTCATTACTGATCAAGGACTCAGCATCAGATAATAGGTTAGCATTAAATAATCAGGTCATCCAACTGGAAATTTCAAAGTCATTTGGAGATATGGGATGAGAGCAGCAGATGTACATGACAATCAACTGTATGGCTCCTGTATAAATATCAGACCACCAGTTTTCCATTTTATTACCGATAATATATTTCAGGATAAAAATGCTTAATAATTCTCATCCCATATTTTACATAGACAACATTATCTGGTATATTTATATTAAAATCAGTAATTGTGGCACATAGGGAGAATTAAATCAAACTCTGCCCTATTTTCTGCAGTATGAAGCAAAATTTTATGAGTAAGCTCATTTCTGTAACAGCTGATATGTAGTTTCAAGTTGCACCTCTAGGTTTTAAGGATGACAGCGGAGTTATTCACTCTTTAAATTTTCTATGCTTTCCTGCTCCACAGTAAAATAATTTCTCAAGCTCTAAGGCTAGTCACATATATCTTTAATAACCAAAGGACTGCAAGCAAAGAAAATGATCAGCAAAGCAAAATGATCTAAGGCTATTTCAAATGCTAAGATGCTACTTCATTCAAAGGTCAAAATCCTGTCTTATTAAATAGCATCTTGCCCTGGCCGGTTGGCTCAGCGGTAGAGCGTCGGCCTAGCGTGCGGAGGACCCGGGTTCGATTCCCGGCCAGGGCACACAGGAGAAGCGCCCATTTGCTTCTCCACCCCTCCGCCGCGCTTTCCTCTCTGTCTCTCTCTTCCCCTCCCGCAGCCAAGGCTCCATTGGAGCAAAGATGGCCCGGGCACTGGGGATGGCTCCTTGGCCTCTGCCCCAGGTGCTAGAGTGGCTCTGGTCACAACATGGCGACACCCAGGATGGGCAGAGCGTCGCCCCATGGTGGGCGTGCCGGGTGGATCCCAGTCGGGCGCATGCGGGAGTCTGTCTGACTGTCTCTCCCTGTTTCTAGCTTAATAAAAATGAAAAAAAAAATAATAAAATAAATAAATAAATAGCATCTTTCCACACTCTATTGACTCATTTATATTTACTTTAGTAGTAACTGAAAACATCTGTTAAAAAAGAAAAGATTTAAACAGATGCAGTTTTTAATCACAACAGGGACAACACGGATTTTTAAACTATAGTCAACAATTTTTAGTCTACATTAATCCAAACACACAATCTGTAATTATCTTCTTAGATACTCTACTGCTCATCATTATGAGGTCCTACAAAAACAAGAGCACATTTTAAACCTCTCAGCATATTTAAATAGCAAATATCCATGGCAACAGAGTACCCACACTCCAATTTCATAAGTGGGAAAACGCATTACCAAGGCAGGCCTGATTTTTGTTCCAGTGCTCTCTACTCAGTCACGTGCATTAACAGTGAATGGCTGAGGACAGAGCTCCACTGTAACTCCTCATGAAATGAGGGAAGAAGTCAGCAATTTAAAAATGCCTGCCACTTTGCAGCATTTGAAGAACTCTTTATGGACACGAAATAAAGCAGAAAAATGTTTCTCTGGATTATCAGGACTCTATCCGGTAGCGTTTTATCAACAGTCTTGTAGTCTGCTTTTAAACACAAAGAGTGACCTGACCAGGTGGTGGCACAGTGGATAGTGTCGGCCTGGGATGCCGAGGACCCAGGTTTGAGACCCCGAGGTCACCAGCTTGAAAGCAGGCTCATCTGATTTGAGCAAAGCTCACCAGCTTGGACCCAAGGTCACTAGCTTGAGTAAGGGGTCACTCGGTCTGCTGAAGGCCCACGGACAAGGCACATATGAGAAAGCAATCAATGAACAACTAAGGTGTCACAATGCGCAACGAGAAACTAATGATTGATGCTTCTCATCTCTCCGTTCCTGTCTGTCCCTATCTGTCCCTCTGACTCTCTCTCTGTAAAAATACATAAATAAATAAACACAAAGTGTGAGCTTAAAACATGAGGCACTGAAGAATAAAAAGGTACCCACACACAGATTCTCACTTCTGTGTTACCTTTAACAGGAAAACAATGTAAACGCATGTACACAGGGGAATGGTTTCACAAGTTCCGGCACATCCAGTACCAGGAATATTATGTAGTAGTTAAAAGAGTCATTATGAAGATCATGACAAAGTTTGTATGTGAAACGAGAAAATTTTATTGCAGTATTTTATGCAGAAGGGAACACTTCCTAACTCATTTTATGAGGTCAAAGCCATATAAAGACATCACAAGAAAACTACAGATCAATATCCCCCTGAATACAGATGTAAAAATCCTCAACAAAATATACACTAGCAAACAAATCCAGCTGCATATTAAAAGGTTTATATACCAATTAAAATGAGTTCCAAGAATGCAAGGGTGAGTCAACATACAAAAATCACTTGATGTTGAATATCATATTAATAGAATGGGGGAAATTGCATGAACATCTCAATACATGCAAAAAAAAAGGCATTTGACAAAAATCTAATGCACTTTCAGATAAAAACACTGAACTAGAAACAGAAGGGAAATTCTTCAATATGTTAAAGGGCTTTTATTTAAAAAAATCTACTGCTAACATTATAGTCAATGGTGAAAAAGTGACTGAAAGCTTTTCCCTAAGATTAGAAAAAAGAAAAGAACGCCTGCTTTTGCCACTTCTAGACAACAGTGTACTGGAGATCGGGGCAGAGCAATTTAACGAGGAAAGGGAAAAAAAGCTATCCAGATTGAATAGGAAGAAAAAAAACCCCTCTCTATTCACAGATGACAGGAGTTTAAATATAGAAAACCCTAAGAAATCTACAGGGAAAAAAGAAACTATTAAAGCTAACAACAGAGTTCAGCAAAGTTGCAGGATATAAAATCAAAATACAAAAAGCAGTTGTATTTCTATACAGTAGAAATGAACAATCCAAAAATTGAGAAAACAATTCCATTTACAACTGCATCAAAAGAATGAAATATTTAGGAATAAACTGAATCAAAAAAGCACAAGATTTGGACACTGAAAACTATGAAACACCATTGAAAGAAACTAAGAACTAAATAATGATATCCCATCTCTTGTCCAAGACTGGAAGATTTAATACTGTTACATGGCAGTACCTTGCCAAATCAATCTAGAGTCAACGCAATTCCGATCAAAATTCTGACTGCCATTTTTGCAGAAATGGACAGACAACCTAATCCTAACATTCATATGAAATCACAAAAGAGACTCCAAATAACCAAAGCAATCTTGCAAAAGAACAAAGTGAGAGAACTTCCTGATTTCAAACTTCCTGATTTCAAACATACTACAAAGCCAGGTTAATTAAAAACAGTATAATACTGGCATAAGGATAGACATCTATATTAATTAAATAGACAGTCCAGAACTAAACCTATGTATCAATGACCACAAAGGTACCAAGACCATTTGATAAGGAAAGAACATAGCCTTTCAAACAAACGGTGCTTGAACTGGATATATATGCAAAAGAATAAATCCGGACCCTATCTTACACCACACACAGAAAGTAACTAAAATGGATCAAAGACCTAAAAGATAGAACTAAAACCTAAGAAGGTTTTTAAAGATAACATCGTAAGCACAGCATTCAAAGAAATAAAACAGGTAAATTAGACTTCATTAAAATTAATACCTTTTGGCCTGACCAGGCAATGGTGCAGTGGATAGTGTCGACCTGGGACACTACAGACAAGGTTTGAAAGCCTGAGGTTGCAAACTTGAGCACAGGCTCACCAGTTTGAGCCCACGGTTGCTGCCTTGAGCATGGGATCATAGACATGACCCCATGGTCGCTGGCTTGAGCAAGAGGTCATTGACCCAGCAGGAGCCCCCCGGTCAAGGCACATATGAGAAAGCAATCAAGGAACAACTAAGGCGCCACAACAAGTTGATGCTTCTCCTCTCTCTCCCTTCCTGTCTCTTTCTCTTAAAAAAAAGAAAAGAAAAAACTTTTGGAGATGAGGGGAGGTGGAAGAGGGCCAAGAGAGGATACATGATAGTGGAAAGGCCTTTACTCTGGGTGCTGAGCACATAGTGCAGTACACAGATGATGTGTCTGTTATTGAGTTGTACACTTGAAACCTGTATGGTTGTATTATCCAATGCCACCGCAATAAATTCAGTAAAAAAAATAAAAATTTTTGTGGGTCAAAGGACACTTACCAAGTGAAGAGATGCTATTAAGTGCAAAGACAACACACAGAATGGGAAACATTTCTGCGAATCGTATGTAGTATAATGGTCTAGTAGCCATAACATAAAGAACTCTTACAATTCAACAATAAAAGACAAATAATACAATTTAAAAAGGGCAACAGGTTTGAGCAAAATTTTTTTTCTAAAGAAGTTATTCAAATGGCCAATAAGCACAAGAAAGGATGCTCGGCCCTGGCCGGTTGGCTCAGCAGTAGAGCGTGCGGAGGACCCGGGTTCGATTCCCAGCCAGGGCATACAGGAGAGGCGCCCATTTGCTTCTCCACCCCTCCGCCGCGCCTTCTTCTCTGTCTCTCTCCTCCCCTCCCGCAGCCAAGGCTCCACTGGAGCAAAGATGGCCTGGGCGCTGGGGATGGCTCTGTGGCCTCTGCCTCAGGCGCTAGAGTGGCTCTGGTCGCAACATGGCGACACCCAGGATGGGCAGAGCATCGCCCCCTGGTGGGCAGAGCATTGCCCCATGGTGGGCGTGCCGGGTGGATCCCGGTCGGGCACATGCAGGAGTCTGTCTGACTGTCTCTCCCTGTTTCTAGCTTCAGAAAAATGAAAAAAAAAGAAAGAAAAAAAAAAGAAAGGATGCTCAACATCATCAGTCTTCAGGGACAGGCAAATCAAAGCCACAATGATACCACTTTACAAACAGCAGGATGGCTACACCCAAATCAGACAATACCAAGTGCCGTCTTCAAGGAGGTGGAGAAACTGGAACTTTGATACAGTCACGTGCCACAAATGTTTCAGTCAATAGCAGACCCTGTATATAAGGGTGGTCCCATAAGATTGTAATGAAGTTGAAATATTCCTATTGCCTACTGACATCTTAGCACTCATAACATCAAAGCGTAACACTTCACTCATATGTCTGTTGTGATGCTAATGTAAATAAACCTACTGTACTGCCAGTGGTACAAAAAGTATAGCATAGAATTAGGTAGAGTATGTAATAGTTGATAATAAGAAATAACTGTTCATGGTTTGTGTTTTTACTATACTGTACTTTTTATCATTATACCATTATTTTAGAGTGCATTTTCTACTTATTAAAAAAGGTTTGCTGTAAACAGGGTCACGTCACTCCAGCAGCAGCCTCACGTCTTGTGTGTGTCGTAGTTCTCAATTGCATCATTTTCTTTCTGCTAGATTTAATCTTCTGTTGCTTTAGAAAGTAATGTGCTGTATAAGCCGGTAACCTCAGAGGAATAGGCCGGATCATACAGCCTAGGTGTGCAGTAGGCACTACCACCCAGGTTTGTGGACGTGCACTCAGTGATGTCCGCACAAGAAAATCACCGAATGATGCAGTTGTCAAAACATATCCCTGGCACGAAGGACGTGACTGCACTACTGGTGGGAATGTAAAATGGTACAGCCACTTTGGAAAACATTTTGGCAGGTCCACAGAAAAGTTAAACATAAAGATATCACATGACCCAGCAATTCCACTTGTAAGTACATATCCTCGCGAATTAAAAATACCATCTATGTAAGAACTTGTACTTGAATGTTCGCAGCATCCAATTCAATGTGCAAACAACTCAACTGTCCATCGGTTGATGAACAGATAAACATAATGTGGTGCATCTGTACAATCAATGGAATACTGAGCCACAGAAAGGAATCGCTGTGAACGGAAAGTTTCCGTGCCTCCCCCTGAAAATCTCTATCCTGAAGCCCTGATCACCAATGTGCCAGTATTTGAAGGGAAGACAAGGCTTTGAAAGGTAAGTAGGCTTCTGTGATTCAAGAAGGGGAAGCACTCATGATGGGACTGGTGACTTTATAAGGGAATAGAGAGACCACAGCTCGCTCACTTGCTTGCTCTCTCCCCACCCCTTTCCATGTGAAGATACAGCAGCCATCTGCAAACCAGGAAGAGGGCCCCTGTAGAGCCTGCCCACGCTGGCATCCTGACCCCAGACTTCCAGCCTCCAGAACTGCAGAAACAAATGTCTGTTGTTTAAGACACCCAGACTGTAATATATGCAATAGCAACTTGAACTAAGACAGGAATGAAGTACTGTTACATGCTACAACATGGATGAACCTTGAAAACATGCTAACTGAAAGAATTCAGAAACAAAAGGCTACATATATGAGTCCATTTATATGAAATGTCCAGAAAGGCAAATCCATATAGAAAGTAGATCAGTGACTGCCAGGTGATGGGGGTGGGGGGACCGGAGACTACCCCCTAACAGGGATGGATTTCTTTTTGGGATGATGAAAGTGTCCTGGAATTTGTGGTGATGGATGCACATCACTGTGAATATATTAAAAATTGCTGAATTATATACTATAAAATTATTTAAATAGTGAATTTTATCTCAATCTTTTTAACTTTAAAGAAATGATATACCGTATTTTTTCACTCTATAAGACGCACCTGACCATAAGACACACCTAGGGTTTTAAGGAGGAAAGTAAGAAAAAAAATATTCTGAACCAAATGGTGTGTTAAAATATTTAATAAAAGACCATATTTTTCACTCCATAAGAAGCACGGGCACTTTCCCCTCCATTTTTGGGGGGGAAAACGTGTTTCTTATGGAGCGAAAAATCCAATAATTTTTATGCAAATCATATTTACAACTATATATAAAACAGAACCCTTTGGAATTATATAACACAAAAATACAGAGGCTGTGAATGATTTCTCTCCTCTTCAAAAATTTAAACTTCAGTGCTGCATTGCTTATAACAAGAAAAAAACTGAAACCAATCTAAATATCACTAGGAAAACTTACTAAATTATTATGCAGCTCTCAGAAATAACGAAATACTACTAGTTGAAAAAAGGACAGGGCCAAACAGTAGTTGAAGTATGATTTAATATAATGCAAACAGACTAGTGTCTATACAAGCTCTTAACAGAGCTAACCACAGCAGAGTGGAACTTAAAAAACTCTTATTTTTAATTTTATGTCACCCAATATTATTTTAATAAAAGCTATCTGAAAAGAAATAATACTTAATTCCTCTTTAGAATACAACTTCAAGTATTTGGATGGCTTTCAAACACATTAAACATTCAAGGATCTGTTGAAGATAACACTTGTTGTATTCAAGAGAAGCATCTTTAAATGTTACTGTCTTTTCCAATCAGAAAATGAGCGTGGCAACAAGATGATATGCGCTTTCTGATAGACTGCATTATCATTATCAGGCAACAGTTCCAAGCAATTTGCCACAAAGCCATGTTTTACATGATATATACGCCACCAGGAAGAAAGGACACTATCCAGAGAAAAACAGCTCTACATATAAAGAGAATACAAAATGAGAAATTATATTTCTGAAAACATGGTTCAAAGTTATGTATTTATGATGACACTGATTTGTGATCTGAGATATATAACATGACCTTGATATAAGGATGCTATGTCTATAAGGACATGAAAGCTTTATAATGTAGGTAATGTAGGAAGAGTAAATTTGCTTTGATTCACGCACAGAAAGGTAGTGATGAGACAAAAATTACTTGAAAATCTACAAAAGGATGTTAGTAGCATCAGAAACCTAACAGGTATAGTAAGTAGCAAAAAATAAAGGATACACATTCCATCTTATTCTCAATGTTGTCAGAGATTTGGTAGGTTTGGATAAACACTGGAGAAATTTGCTTTGAGATACAGATGAAAATATCAAAACAGTGATCCACACTTGTACTTAGGAAGTAATGAAGGTAATATAAGGGGAAAAAACCTACCTGCCATTCAAACTCGCTATCTGACCAATCCCAGTATGTGCTGATAGAAGAGGAAACATCACTGCAGACACTCCCCTCAGGGAACAAATCAAAAGAGGTAAAGTCTTGATCATCTAACAGGGAATAGCAATCATCTTGATCTCCGACAGAAACTGATGAGAACAGCTCCTCACTGCATTCTGAGCTGGCCACACTCGTCCCACAGGAAGTGAGGTTCCACCTTAAGAAGAGGACACAGAAAAAACCACAGCAGGAATTAGAGAATCCATCCAACTTTTAAGATGTTCAGAATATAGTTATGAGGAATGGGAGTATATTTTAGATAGGATCATGATATTATGATTGTTTTCAAAAGATTTATCTTTTGAGGTTATATACTGAAAAATACTGGAAGGAAATGTCTGGGATTTGTCTCAACATAATTAGGAAGGGCTTGATAATGAGCAGGGATGCCACCTGTGAATAACTGTTGCAGCTGGGTGATGGGGATGTCAGGTTCATTACGCTATTCTTCCTACTGTGTATCTGTCTGAAACTTTTTATAATATATTATTTTTAAATGTATTTAAATTAGAGATCAAGTAAAACCTTCACCATAAGCAAAACATATAGCATGCTGGTTATGAGTAAGCTCTGAGGTCAAACTGAGTTCAAATTCTGACTTGGTCACTTTCTTGCTGTGCGATCTTAAACAAGAAACACCCTCTCCAAGCCCGTGTTATCATTTTGAAACCACAGTTATTGTGCAAATTACATAAGAATGCATAAAAACGCTTAGCAGACATAAAAAGTGCTCAATACATAGCAGCTATTATATTATTAATGGAAGAGGGTAGTCATTGCAAGACAGAGAAGAGCACCATGAAAGCATACAGGTAGAAGCTCAAAAGTGTTTCTTATATTTAGAAACTTTTGGCCCTGGCAGTTGTTCAGTGGATAGAGCGTCAGCCTGGCGTATGATTGCCCTGGGTTCAATTCCCAGTCGGGGCACACAGAAGCACCCATCTGCTTCTCTCCCTCCCTCTCTTTCCCTCTACCCCTCCTGCAGCCAGTGGCTCGATTGTTTCAAGTGTGGCCCCAGGCCCTGAAGATAGCTCAGCTGGTCTGGCTGCATCAGCCTCAGGTGCTAAAAATAGCTCAGCATTCGAGCATTGGCCCCAGATGGGGATTACAGGTGGATCCCAGTTGGGGTGCATGCAGGAATATACCTCACTATCTCCTCTCCTCTCACCTAAAAACAATAAAAATAAATTTAGAAAAAGAAAAGCTTTCCCATATTGACCCTGGCTGGTTGGCTCAGTAATAGAGTGTCAGCCTGGCGTGTGGATATCCTGGTTTGATCCCTGGTCAAGGCACACATGAGAAGCAACCATCTGCTTCTCTTCCCTTCCCTCTGTCCATTTTCTCTCTTTCCTCCCCACTTGCAGCCAGTGGCTCAGTTGGTCCATCCAAGCATTGGCCTCAGGTGCTGAGGACAGCCTGGCTGATTGGAGCATCAGCCCCTGGTGTGGGTTGCCTGGTGGATCCTGGTTGTGGCGCATGTGGGAGTCTATCTCCTCTCTTCTCACTTAAAAAAACAAAACAAAAACTTTTACATATCAATGGTTTAGGAGTCATTGCAAAGATGTTGGAGTAAGAAAGGAGTAATTAAGAAGATTAAAATGACCAATAATACCCAGTAATAACTAATTCATGATATTTTGGTACTTCTGCATGCATATATATTTTTTAACAGAACCAGCATTCTATATATATTGTAGTATTCAGCTTTCTTTCACTTATTTTAAGACCTATATAATATTCCATTGATTAAATGCATCATAATTTATTTATTAACCTTATTCCTTCAATAATATACTTAAGCTATCCAATTTTTTGGTATTACAAATAATATTGAGATAAAAACTTTTTGTTTATAATTGTGGTATTTATTCAAATATATAATCTCAATCAGGATAGATTACTTGAAAGGAAGTACTGCGTCGTAAAATACAAACACTCCTAAAGATAATATACTTAACTACCTTTCTGAAAGGCTGCACTGGTTTACACTCCCCAAAGCAGTACATGAAAGTGCTCATATCAGCCTAAGCCAGTGGTGGCGCAGTGGATAGAATATCAGATTGGGACACAGAAGACCCAGGTTTGAAACACCAAGGTCACCGGCTTGAGTACAGGTTCATCTGACTTGAGCACAGGCTCACCAGCTTGAGCTCGGGGTTACTGGCTTGAGCGTGGGATCACAGACATGACCCAAAGGTCGCTGGCTCGAGCAAGGGGTTACTCGGTCTGCTGTAGTCCCCGGTCAAGGCACACATGAGAAAGCAATCAATGAACGAAGGTGCCGCAAGGAAGAATTGATGCTTCTCATCTCTCTCCCTTCCCACCTGTCTGACCCTGTTTGTCCCTCTCTGTCTCTCTGTCACAAAAAAAAAAAAAAAAAAGTGCTCATTTCACCACAACCTTAACAGCACTGGCATTTTCATTTCTCAAATTTTTACCTGATGGGAGAAAAACATTTTATATCAATTTTAATTCTTTGATTACTGGTAGGATCAAATTAAAATTATTAGCTATTCTGCTATAGCGTTTTTCTGTTAATATTTTCCTTATTGATTTTGTAAAGAGTTCTTTATGCATTAAGGATATTGACATTTCATCCGTAAAATATGTTGCAAAATTATAATTTTTTTTGGTCTTGAAATCTATAAATCTGTTTTCTTCTGTAAATTTCCACTAGCTTTATACTAGTTAGGAGATGATTTTCATTGCTTTGGCAGTAGTAGCCTAGGAAATTAATCCTTAAGATAATGATTTAGTATATCCAATATAATAAGGAACTGAAATAATAACTTCCTGAAGGAAAGCCTGTTATTTACCTATAATTAGGTTGTTTCACATTTATTAAATCCAGTTTTTTCTTACATTGTATATTTCACTTTTTAACTCCCCTTCTTATTTTGCATGACTAGCCTTAATTCCAAAGCTCTTAATTTACAAAATTCAAGAAACCCAGCAAATTCTTTGGCACCTTTTCTGCTTAGCTAAAGGTCAAGTATTTTAAATCTCTGAAACACACACACAGAGATACATACACCCTTTTATAAACAGGCAAATTATAAAATTCATCTAAGAATCCAAGAATATAACTTGTAACATTACCTAATTTCATCACATACTTGCTAGGCAGGAAGTATCCTCCCTTATTAAAAGACCAACAAACCCAGAAGAATTCACCAAACTGTCAAGGTCATGTATTAAAACAATATAAAAGCTGTGAATAGTAATCATAAGTTCTATCCTGGACACAGGTCAACTATATCTATATTGTGTACTGGGCAAACTATTTTCTCTCTTTTGTCTGCAAATTGCATGAGTTATTTTTTTTAACCTTTATTCAATCACCCACTCAACAAACATTTAGTCAGAATCCTCTATGTGCCAAGTACTGTATCATGTGCTAGAAAAAGCTGTTAGATAATTGTTTTTAATGAGAATTCCTTTTCAGTTTGCAAAACTTTAATAGAAATGTGTTATCTCCCTTTCAGAAATAATGATTTTTAAAAACTATGCCATATTTAATAACCTTATGCTTAAATCACTGACAAGGGAGTCAGGAATTTTGCAGACTTGGTTTACTATTGGTTTTGTGTTACCCTTAGGGCAAAATCAGTATGTTCCTCAGTTCTCCAGATCCATGACTTTAAGAGATAAAAAGTTCCGGGTATTCTTAAGTCTTTTGCCTTTTCTCTTAAAAAAAAAAAAAAAAAAACAACAGCCTGACCTGTGGTGGTGCAGTGGATAAAGCATCAACCTGGAACGCTGAGGTCACCGGTTCAAAACCCTGGGCTTGCCTGGTCAAGGCACATATGGGAATTGATGTTGCCTGCTCCTCCCCCTTCACTCTCTCCCTCCCTTCTCTAAAATGAAAAAATAAAAACATAAAAACAGTAGCATGAAACCTGGCTCATACTTAAATCACTTACAAAACACAAAAATAGTATGTTTTACTATTAGAGATATTTTTAATTCTATTATCTTCTAAATTTGTAAATCTTATCTTTATTATTAAAAGCAACGTCAATAAAAACAAAGTAGGAAATACTTTTATCTATTACTTGTGGTAGTGTTAAGTTGGCATAATTTTTCTGAAAAGTATTTGGTAGTGTGTATATATCAAGAGCTTTAGAACTGCTCATTCCTTTCAACTCATTAATCTATCCCCTTGCACAAACAGAAATTTGGAAAAAAGATGTACAAACATGTCTAAACAGTATTTTAATAGCAAAAAAAAAAAGGAGAAATAAACAACTCTGAGAATGAGGAATAATTAATAACAGTTTTTATAATAATTAAAAATCTTATTTTCAGACTATTTATTGAAAAGGAAAACACTCAGAATATAAATGCAAATAACCTAGTCACAAATTATACACATGGCCTGATTCTGATTTTTAGTACTTATATATGTACATAAAAAGAAAATTAAAAGTAACATAAAAATGTTGACAGTTATCTTGAATGAAAAGGATCATTGAGTGGTCTTTAGTTTTGTATATGACCACAATTTTCTATAATAAGCTTTCATAATAAAAAGCTATGGGATTCTCTCCGACTGTTCTGTTGGTTTCAAATGTATAACAAATGATCAGTGAGTACATGCACTCGCCACTGAACTACTCAAATTTACAAAGCCTTTACATCTTATTCCACTAAGAGAAAGCTCCCTAAGACTAAGATTCTAGCTATAACCATAAAATATATTCACAAAGGAGACTTTCTCCATACCATAAGAATGTTGCAAAGAATCCAAGTGAAATGTGGTTTAACCCAATAACTAGGCTTCCTGCCCAAATTTTAATTAAAAAAAAAGGTAAAGCGAAGAGTATTTATCTACAAGGCTGTTTTTTTGCCAAGAATCCAAAAACAAAGGGCTTTCAATGGTATTTTGGTAAAATCAGGAAAAGCATGTACACCCTACATACATTCTTCTGCAGTCCTTTCTCTCGCATAAACCTGACCATTACCTCTCAGGATGAGAAGCCAGCCAATAAGCAGTATAGTCCCACTGTCCGGCTAATGAAAGTCATTCCAAATCTGTGCCATTCATTCTCAGAGAATAGTCCCCTCACACCAAGAATATTCCATCACTGACTCCCTGCCAGAATCCCTACAGAGCACCCCTGACCTCAGCTACTCCTCTGGAGCCCCCAGGTCCAACTTTGGAGCAAAGAACACAACCCTCCTAACTCGACTCAAATTCCCAACTCCCTCCCAGTGACTGTAATTGTCTTGGGATAATTACACATTCCTCTTACCTCCTCTACAGTCTCGAAAAGACAAACATTCCAGGTCATATTTTTTCCCCTTCGTATTTATTGATTGATTTTAGAGAGGAGGCGGGGAAGAGAAAGGGAGAGGGAGATGGGGGGGAGAGAAAGAGAGAAAGAGAGAGAGAGAGAGAGAGAGAGAGAGAGAGATAGATGGATAGATGGCGGGGGCAGGGAGAGAAGGGCTCCAGGTCATTTTTAAGGCAATTTCTTCCACTTGGGCTTCTGAGTTTACCCGTTCTACCTCTGTGATGCCCCCCCTTGTATTTCCAATTTCTCCCTTTCCTGTAGGTTGCTTCTAAGGAGCTAAATCTCTATTCTCAGAAAGTAAAAACTAAATACGGCAAAAGACAAAGAAATCACCTTTATTTCCAAATATTACCACATCTCCTTTCCTTCCTGTCCCTGCTAAATTTATTGGAAAGGTACAGCTAATGTCTCAGCCTTGGTAACCCACAGTTCTACTTGTGTCACGCTACCAGAATTTCTGTTCTGATTACTCCCAAATCTGTATTTTTTTTAGCCTGGAAAGTTCTCCCAAACCTGATCCCCATTCTTAACTTGTCTCAGCAAGTCCCCAAACCAAATTCCTCCTGCCTCTGTAACCTACATCCCTTCGTGGAACGTGCTCTCCCGCCTGTGACAAGCAGCTCTTCTGCACCTCTATTTCTATCCTGAGATAGGAAAACTGTGGGTGGTACAAAAACACACAGTAGTCCTGGGGTTTTTCTGGTTATGAGTGATTGAAAACAGGGCTGCAAAATCACTTAACGAAGTAACTGCTTTATACAATAGCTCACTTCGCATCCTGCCAACAGGCTGTGCAAAAGGTGTGGGGGACTTTCCTCCCACACAATTTTTGCAATTATTCAGCGTCAAAGCACTGATGCACTCCGGAAAGATGAAGAAACTAACACATCCAGCAGTTCCTATTAACCTCCTTCATCTCACAATTTAATTACAGGACCTACCAATAACATTATAATTTTTTCAATTTGCTAAGATAAAATGACATCTTTTTTTTTTTTTTGATGGTGATGGTGGAAGTCACAGTGGACAATTGTGAAGAGAAAACGCACAACCATATCAGAAAAATCATGTCCCCAACATCAAAAAAAGAAAAGTCTTTAACATTATATATATTCCACATTGACATTTGAATTTTAAAAAATATTTACATTATTTTGCTTATTGAAATTCATTTTATTCTCCCAAATTCCAGACAAACCTACCTTGGTGGTAAAACCCTAAAAGATACTACCAGGAAAGTGAATTCTTAGCAAAATGGCTGTGTTCATGTACTTTACTTTCCACCGAACCTAGACCAGTAATACACCAACCGAAGTCACAGGTGACCCTAACCTAAACACCACAAGCATTCAACCTTAGCGGTTATAAGTAATAGTGCCAGACTCTCATGGTTCATGAAGGTCGCAAACGTAGCCCAGAGTCTAACAAACGGAACACGCAGCAAATTGTCACCATCCTAAGGCCCTTATCAACAGCAATATTTAAACAATCTCCACAGCTTTCTTATCAGGCAACGAGTAAGAAGCAAAATGAAGGTAAGTCAAGAGTCTGTCCACATACAAGCTTTCTACTTTCTTTCTTTCTTTTTTTTTTTTTTTCATTTTTCCGAAGCTGGAAACGGGGAGGCAGTCAGACAGACTCCCGCTTGCGACTGACCGGGATCCACCCGGCATGCCGACCAGGGGGCGAAGCTCTGCCCCTCTGGGGAGTCGCTCTGTTGCGTCCAGAACTATTCTAGCGCCTGAGGCAGAGGCCATCTTTGCTCCAATGGAGCCTCGCTGCAGGAGGGGAAGAGAGAGACAGAGAAGGAAGGAGAGGGGGAGGGGTGGAGAAGCAAATGGGCGCTTCTCCTGTGTGCCCTGGCCGGGAATCGAACCCTGGACTCCTTCTGCACGCCAGGCCGATGCTCTACCGCTGAGCTAACCAGCCAGGGCCAAGCTTTCTACTTTCAATGAAATTTGTTTTATAATGTCTAAACCCAAAACAGAATATACTCTATCTACTATATAGATATGATTTTGGGATTGTTGCTCAAATTGGTGAATGATCTGATGAAGAAAATAAAAGGCAACAAATAAAACTTCAAAATAAAATATAAATAAAAGAACTCCCTAAATTCTGCCCCATGTACACGAGTTAGCCGTTTACTTCTCCCTGAATATTGGAAGCACATGGTCTTCTCAAACACTATCGTGAGCAGAACATTCCAGAAGAAGTTTTTAAAGCCATGGGAGGCCAGGGCAGAATCATCACCTGCTCTAAGCACCGCTAATTCTGCCCTCCTTGGTCTCTGCTGGGAAGAACAGAGCAAGATATATCAGACCTCCTACTTCCATTCCAAGCCTTGCGAGAAGCAGGGTAGGAGAGGAAGGTTTTTTAAAAAAGCAGACAGTAACTAGGAAAAATAATGCTTGACTTGGAAAAACAGGGTTGAACAGGAAGTTCCCCCTCTCCTCTCTTCACTGCCCCATTCTGCAAAAACCAAACTGAAATCAACATTGTTTTGATTTCACCAGTTTCTGAGAAAAGGGGTAGGAAGACACAAGGAAAAAAAATGAGGAGAAAACAGTAGGAAATATATTATTCTGTTGCTTCATCCCCCACCCCCTAACCCATCTCGTGTGTACTCTCAGCCTCTGTCCCTACACTCCCTCGCCCTCACCATCAGAGCAAGCTAATTCTGAAATAATTTCTTTCCTGTGTTCAACTTAAAGCAACGCTGCAAAATGTAAATACCAAATGTGCACAATAAAAGTATTCTTTTACAGTATTTTCCAATACGAGCTATCCTAAGCATACTGATCTCATGAATACGTGACACTCACGTTATAGTTACCTGATGGGTTAAATAGGCCTCTGAGTGCTAGTCTAAGAAACTATAACAACCATTTAGAACAGGGGAGCCTTTAGCTCTGTTCCAAGTTTCAACACTGGCTCCAAAGGAGTAATCATGGTTTTGCCTAACTCATTTTTATGACCTTGAACTAAGGCTTTTCTCTCTGGGCCTCAGTTAACACCACTTCCTTTTCAAATGTGTTTCACTGATGTCCTGGATGACTTTTTCATTTATAGCACCTTGTTTCCAGACATTATAACTTTCTTGTATGTAAGAAACATGTTTCATACAACCCTTGTATCTGATAGAAGCTCAGTTAGGCTGCAGACTGATTTAAAAGATAGCTGGGAACATACAAAAAAAAACACTAAAATGTGGAAAGATCTATTCATGCTCACATTACAAACTGGATCAGAAATCAAAATGAGAATCCTTAATTGAACTCCAGTATTTTCCATAGCTGACTCCTCTCTTCCTCCCTTTTTCTCCACACATCCACCCAGGCCTTTGCATAGGTATCTCAAACATCCACCTATAAAGGTTGGGGTTATGTGCAAAAACATCTTCAAGTCCCCCACATCTGATATAACACTTAAATGCTTGCATGAGAGAAGTCTCCAGAATACTCCCTTCTAATAAAAGTTTATAGTTAGAGGAAGCACCCTCTGAATAAATTCGTATTAAGCAAACTTATCAAATCTCGCTCCATCCTTCCACGGGGGAGCAAATCTAAGAGACGCGCTACATGAAGGAATCTTCCAGATTTAAGCTTGTACATTTTTGGAAGGGCCTGAAGAGCAAAGGTAAAGAGTTAATAAAGGGTGGGGAGAGTATTGTCTGGTTTCCTACAGCTTTACTAAAAAAATGGGGGACTGGATTTGTGAAACAGGTTAAAAATTGGGGGGAAAGAACACTATAGCTTTAAATGGGCCACGTTTCAAAAGATCCATGGATTGGTTTTGAGCCATCGAAAACCCACGGCTCGGAAATGGAAGGGGTTAAACTTTTGCGGGTGGAAGGGGAGCAACTAAAAATCAAAGGTGAGGATTTGGGACTCGCAGGAGACAGATGGGGGAGGAGGAAGGGAGAGAGGAGGGAGGGAGGGACGAGGAAGGAGGGGCAGGGCGGAATCGCCACGGTCAGAAGATGAAGGGGAAGAGAGCAAAATGCCGGCCTAAAGGAAAAAGGGAGGGCAGGGGTGAAAGGAGGGGGGAGGGAGGGAGGGAGGGACAGAGCCTGGGAATAAGCGCCGGTCGGAAAGGCCGGTGGGGGAGGGGCGCGTGGCCGTGCAGACCCGGGGCGGGACCCCAAGCCGGCGCCGAGCGCCGGCCCCGGCTGGAGGCAGGGCTGCGGGCCGGCGCCCCGCCCCCGCGGCCGCGACCGGCGGCTCCTACCTGTTGGTGTGGAAGCGGTGGAGTGGGTCGGTGCGATGGCAGGAAGAGAGCTGGCAGCCGAAGTCGCTGATGTCCAGGCAGCCCGGCTCCTCGCTCGGGCAGGTGCCCGCCCCGCGAGGGGGTGCTAGGAGCGGGAAGGGCTCCTCAGGGGTCAGAAACTTCTCGTACGAAGTGGCGGCCGGTGCCTCGTCAGACATGGCTGCAAAAGGCCAGGCTAAGGTTCCCTCTCGGCTCGGGCCCCGGGCTGCTCCCGCGTCCGCCCCTGCCCCTGCCCCCGCTCTGACCTGTCCGCTGTAGTCGTCGCCGTCGCGCCCGGCTGTAGCCGCCTCAGGTCACCAGCAGGCTGAGCGCCGCGGCCCGACGCCGCCCCAGGAGTATGGCCCCGCGCGATCGGGCTGCTCCGGTCCGCTGTCGCCTCCGGGCCCCCGCGCCAGCGACCCAGGGGCTTCCGCAGCCGCCTCTGTCGCCGGCCTTGCTGCCGCCCAGCCCAGCCTCGTCCGCGGAGTGCCGCCGCCGCCGCCGCCGCCTCCCGACGCGCCCACTGCAATCACCGCCCGGCGACTGCTGCAGTCCGCCCAGCGTCCGCCGGGAAGAGAAGGGCGGTGGGAAGCTGCTCCCTCCGCCCCCTGCTGGAGCGGAGGAGGAACTGAGCCTCTACAGGCCGCCGCCGCCGCTGCACCGCCCACTCCCCTCCACGCGGCCAATCCAGGCGCCTAAAAGGCAATTCCAGGCGCCTAAAAGGCTGAACACTTCAGGCCAACCCCTTCCTCCGCCTTCTCTCCCACGGCTGCTTACTGAACAGCCAGCCGCAGGACTTCGAAAAGGGACTTAGCCAAGGTAACACTGTGGTTGCGATAGAAAGAATCCAGATACCCCGGTTACCAGCACGATCACCCTGTCCCAGTTCATCAAGTATTTATTGAGCTCCTGCAGATGTGTGCCTAGTACTGCGCAATGAGCTTTAATAGAAATGAGCAAAGCAGAGAAAAATAGTCCCTGCCTCATCTCTGGTCACCAAACCCTGAGAATTAAAGGCAACAGCCACCAGGCTACTCAGAGGTGCTGGACACGTCGAGCTCTTTTGTGCTCTGTGCTGTGGATTGCATTATGCATTCTGCTTAGAATGCCCTGCCGTTCCTCCCTTGCTATTCCTTAAAGCCCCAGTTCAAACGTTACCTCTTTGGTGAAGCCTTCCCTGACTCGAAGGAGACTTAGGTATCCCTACCAATGCTCCTGTAGAAAGGGTGCTTCATTTGTCCAACTTAAATCAACTGACTATATGTCACATACTGTTCTTTCTTTCTCTCTTTTATATGTATTCTGGACAAGTGGTTCCAGATCTTAGGTCAACACATTTTTTAAAATAGAGGAAAACACAAGATTGCTAATTTCTTATTTTGACAATTGAACACAATTTTTAAAACTACCTACTACTACCTGACCTGTGGTGGCGCAGTGGATAAAGCAAGGACCTGGAACCCTGAGGTCGTCAGATTAAAACCCTGTGCTGTAAGGCGCACAGGGGAGTTGATGCTTCCTGCTCCTCCCTCCTTCTTTCTCTTATTCTCTTTCTCTTTCTCTCTCTCTCTCTCTCTCTCTCTCTCTCTCTCTCTCTCCTCTATATAAAAATGAATAAATAAAATCTAAAAAAAAGTTAAATAAAAACCTACCCACTACTATGTTGTTAAAGGAAGTACATTTCCATATAAAATTATGTGAGCCCTGAGTACTAATAAGGGTCCCTGGAGGCTAACCGGGCTCAAAACAAACCAACAACAAAAAAAGGCAGACCCTCTCAGCGGTTTCTGCACGGGGCCTTCATACAATCTGCACCTCCCAGAGAACTCTCTATAGCAGTGGTTCTCAACCTTTCTATTGCCGTGACCCCGCAATACAGTTCCTCATGTTGCGGTGACCCCAAACCAAAAAATAATTTTGGTGGCTACTTCATAACTGTAATTTTGCCACAGTTATGATTCGGAACGTAAATACCTGATATGCATTATGTATTTTCCGATGGCTTTAGGCGACCCTGCCGGGGTTGCGACCCACAGGTTGAGAACCGCTGCTCTATAGACGCAGCCTACCTCTACGCTGCTAACCTGCCTGCCTACACTGTTTCCGCCATCTGAGCCAGCCCTTACAAAGGAGTTCCTGCAATTATATTTCCATCAATAGGACTGAGGCCTTCCCCCACCCAATCAGGTTGGTTCTATCTGACCTATCAGGGGCGAGGATCAGGTATTTAAGTCAGCTCACCTGCTGCTCCCCTTCTAGTGAAATAAATATATGCACAAACTACAGAGAGGACCAGAGGAAACCTGCATCAAGGAGGCGCTGAGGAACTGCGTCGCGGGGGAACGACAACGGACGACGACGACGACGGTGTCCAGGACTGGCATCGGTTGGCACAGGCCAGTGGAAGCCGGCAGAGGTCAGTGGAGCTTACTAGCGGGGACTGGCCCCAGGGCCTTCATATTCCCAGGGGCGGCATTCGGGTTACCTGCTGTTTTTACAGCAACCCTGCTCCATCCAGCACTACCACGCTGTGTTGCAACCATGCTCTAACCTAGCTGTCTGGCAATCCTGCTTTGGCACTACCCAGTTGTCTGGAGGTCCCGCTCGAGCACTATGAAGCTGTCTCACAGCCATACTTTATTATCATGAAGCTGTTCATACTAAATAAGGTTTTTCTTTTACCATACCCTAATTGGGTATTCCTCTTGCTGTTTGAATTGACACCAAGAATCCTCGGTTGACAATAAAGGCATAATCTCTCAATAAATCATTAAATATATTCGTTTGTAGGAGGGGCAAGTGCTGGGGAAACAGTTGTGTTAGGTTGGCTTGCTTGCATTTCGCATGATTAACGCAGAGATGAGTTTAATAGGGGTTGCACGTCCTGGGCCCTGACTTCTAAAGGGCCCTGCAAAACACCAGCTTTACACTGTTTTCTAATGACAAGGGACACTATTGGAAGCCGATCAACAGCTACTGGTTGATGTAAGGACCAAGAAAAGATCAAAATGTTAGATTCAGGAAAGTGTGCTGGGATTGCCAGAGTGTAGGAGCAGAGACAGGGAAGTAATGATAGGGACCCTGTAAGGCTGAGAACAAAGGAAGACAAACGTTTGCATTCCATTGGTCAGAGACCCTTATCAGAAGTTTATGTTTGAAATTCACCAATGAGCTAGACCCAGCCCCTGTTGCTATGCTGTGTGCGACCCCCTTAGCGAATAGGTAGCTGCCACATCTGCTTCTGTATAATGCTTGCTTACTTAGGATATATAAGGACATAGCTGTAAGCGCCAGGCACGATTTCCGTTTGTAGCTCCTTGTGGGTACGGTGTCTCCAGACACCTGGGAATTCGCCCCTGCACAGGTTAAACTGGCCAATAAAGAAACATCTATACTCCTGAAAGTCTCTGACGTCTGTTCTCGTACCCGGTGCATGCTACAGTTGACATAGTCACAGCAAAGAAGATCAACAACTGCTGGTTGACACAGTCACAGCAAGGAAAAGGCACGATACTTCCCCCTTTAAAGTTTGGAATTAATTTGGTTTTTTATCCCCCCTTTTCTGGGTGCTATCATTTATGGCACAGGAATAATAGCACCGACTTTCCCTGCAGATTTGTAGTAATTTCTCTGGAAATGAGACAGAGGTTGTGAGTTCCACAGAAAAGCCTATAAACCCCCTTGCCTGGGCCCATAGACATAGGAGGCTGGCTATGATATCCCCCGAAAAGGGCTAAGTCTGTGGGAAAATTCCCTCCTATAAATCATATTAGGAAAAAATAGACTGTGACTTATGAATAAGTAGGAAACAGTAACTATACCCAAAAGCACCTTTCAGCTTTCACCTAATCCATTACTTTAGCTCCCTAGCCTTTTCATATAATAGAATAGAAAAACTTTCCTCTTGCATACCTGACCTGCAGGTAGTGGAACACTCTGAGAAAAATAAAGTGAGAACTTAACTAGTATATGAATATAGTAGACAAATAAAATTTGACTAGACAATAGGACATTAGGTAAGGTAGAGTTATTGATCAATACTGACCTTTTAGAAGCTTGCACAAAAACTGTTGTTGCTGTTTTCAAGTTATTGTATAACTGTCCTTAGAATGACTTACCATCTGATTTGTAGCTTATAGAAATGTACTAACCATTGCCTAGAAATATGTAACCATAGTGAAACAAAAATAATTATTAATCAATGTATTCTGTATACCATGTGATTGTAACTTAGTGTGTGTGTATAAAAATAAAGCTATACTAGCCATTGGCGGAGATGCCTGGCAGTTAATGCTAAAGAATTTGGCTCTCTCACTCGTTTCGTGCTGATACTGTCTCTTCTTGTGGGACCCCTGGATACCCCCTGGGCTGGACCTCGGCATTTGGCGCCCAAACAGGGACCCGCAGGTAAGCCCCCTCGTTGTCTTGGGATGGATAGGACTCCACTCAGGGTGCTGCAGACCCCCCTGTAAGGAAGACAGGGTGAGGATAGGTGGAAAGTAACAGAACTTGACATTTTGAGAAGTCATGGGCCATACTGAGTCTAAAGAAAGAAGACTCTTATAGGAATTATTCAGCATACACTTTCTCTGAAAGGAGTTAGTATTTCCCCTCAACAAGTAGCTCGTTTTCTGCATTTTATACAAGAATGTTCCCCATGGTTTCCAGAAGAGGGAACACTGAGTCTCGAGACATGGGCTAAGGTTGGAAAAAAATTAAAACTCTCTTATGAGCTACATGGGCCAGAAAAGGTCCCAGTTGATACATTGTATTATGGATCTTGATTAAAGATGCCTTAGATCCAGAACATGAGGCACATAAATTTTCAAAAGCAACTGATCCTCCAAACGAAGAGACTCCATTGATTAAAAATAGAAGGCAGTCTCAAGATAGTGCAGATTATGGAATGGCCTCTAAAATTGAGTAAACATCAGGATGATAATGAAGACCCTTTATTGCCATCTGATGAGGCTGAATTAGAAGATGAGGCAGCCGAATATAATAGGGACAATGAGACTTGGGGTTCAAAAACAATATTGCCCATATTATATCCCCCCAAGACTGACAAAAAGGGTCAAAATAAGGTTATTAGAATGACTTTGCCTCTACCAGTACAATCACCAGATGTTAATAAAAAGGAAAAGTCATCAGGGTTAACATGGTTGCAGAAGGCAATTCAAGCTTCTTGCAACCAAGGGGAAACTGATTTCGCATTATGTTTCCCTGTGGATGCAGCTGGTGAATTTGATGATGAGGGGGTTCCTACATGGGAGCCACTTCCTTATAAATTATTGAAAGAATTAAAAACGGCTTGCAGTAAATATGGACCCACCTCTCCTTATACTATGTCCTTCGTGGAAACAGTTTCTCATAATTGGATGACTCCTTATGATTGGGAACAGGTCGCTAAAGCCTGTTTATATGGAGAAAATTACCTCCTTTGGAATGCAGAACACGAGAAGCAAGCCTTTTGAGGGGGTTGAATTGGAGGGATTTCGGCTGCCAGTTGTAGCAGCTATTAGAATTTAAGAATGATTAGAAGACTGAGATGAGTTTTAAAGTTGTGTTATTATCTGATTTTCTTTAGTAAATAGAAGAACTTAAGAGTTTGGGAAAATTACAGCTTTTTCTGTTCTTCTCTTTCTCTAAATTCATAAAATTTCTTTCCTGTTCTATGCCTGAAAAGAGGGCGAAGGGAACGCCTGTTTGGATATGGCTAAACAGAATCTCATAAACGGCTGTTCTCGAAACTTTTCGAGAGAGAGAGTTCTGTTTGGTTTCTATCCTTTATGTTCCTATCAAAATAACCCTGCGTAAAGATCAAGCAGGCCACGTAGTAATCTCTAAAATCCCAGGTTTCTCTCTAATCTGTCTGATTTGTCTACTTTGTCTGATTCTTGTTTGTGTTTGGTCTTTGTTTATTGTTGTCTAAATGTGATTTTTTAAGTTCTTCCATACAAAAATTGGATATGCTGGCTCTAATATTATAAAAATATCATCCCTACAAATTTATAATTTTAATTAAAACAAGTAAAGTGTGCTCATTTAAATTTAAATAGAATGGAATGTGAATCCTAAAGACTTCCTAATTTTGACTAAACTGCTTCAAGCTTCAGGATGCTTGCTGCAGCTGCAGAGCTTGAAGCAGAGTAGATTTACCTAACAAAGGTGTAGATTTTTTTAATATAGGGAAATAATAAGAGCCACACTAGAATTTTCCAACTTTAATGTGCTCTTTAAATTGCGTGTTAATTAATGGAATAGAAATGTTTTTTTATGAGTATAGGAGAGTCATATCCTGGAACTCCTTCAAATCTTCTTTATCATGCTTCTTACTTTAAAAAATTTCTTTTAAATGCTGATATACAGGATTATTCAACAGCTGAGAAACTCTGGAATCCTACAGGAGATGCTGAACCTGTTTCTCCTGCAAACTTTTACCCTCTTTTATTTGATCCAGCTGATAATGCTGTTTTGTCTTCCAAATAGCTCCAAATATATGGAAAAGGCTTATATAGGTCAGGGGTAGTCAACCTTTTTATTTATTTTATTTATTTTATTTTTTTGTATTTTTCTGAAGCTGGAAACGGGGAGAGACAGTCAGACAGACACCCGCATGCGCCCGACCGGGATCCACCCGGCACGCCCACCAGGGGCGACGCTCTGCCCACCAGGGGGCAATGCTCTGCCCCTCCGGGGCGTCGCTCTGCCTAGACCAGAGCCACTCTAGTGCCTGGGGCAGAGGCCAAGGAGCCATCCCCAGCACCCGGGCCATCTTTGCTCCAATGGAGCCTTGGCTGCGGGAGGGGAAGAGAGAGACAGAGAGGAAGGAGGGGGGGTGGAGAAGCAAATGGGCGCTTCTCCTATGTGCCCTGGCCGGGAATCGAACCCGGGTCCCTCGCACGCCAGGCTGACGCTCTACCGCTGAGCCAACCGGCCAGGGCCAAGTCAACCTTTTTATATCTACTGCCCACTTTTGTATCTCTATTAGTAGTAAAATTTTCTAACTGCCCACCTGTTCCACAGTAATGGTGATTTATAAAGTAGGGAAGTAACTTTATAAAATTTATAAAGCAGAGTTACAGCAAGGTAAAGCATATAATAATAATTACTTACCAAGTACTTTATGTTGGATTTCGCTAAGTTTGGCAGAATAAGTCTTTATAAAACAACTTATTATAGTTAAATCTATCTTTTTATTTATACTTTGGTTGCTCCGCTACTGCCCACCATGAAAGCTGGAATGCCCACTAGTGGGCAGTAGGGACCAGATTGACTACCACTGATATAGGTGAATAGAAATCCTCAAACCCCTCAGTAAAATCTTCTGAGCATGGTTTTTAAGGTTTATAATAATCAAGAGAAACAGAAAAGGCAGACAGAACCCAACAGAGATCAGGCAAAATACCAGCTCTTGGTACATGCCCTTAAAGACTCCAATGCCCCAAAGGGGCTTCATAGGACTCCATCAGGGCCCTGCTTCAAGAGTGAAAAGAAAGGTCATTTGAGCTAAAGCCTGCCTTTAAAAGGTTTTGTGATACCTTTAACATTTCACATGTTACTGGCATCCCTTACAATCCACAGAGACAAGGTGTCATAGAAAGGACCCATCAGTCCCTGAAAATGCAGATTCAAAAACTACAGGAGGGCCCTGGCCGGTTAGCTCAGTGGCAGAGCGTCGGCCTGGCGTGCAGGAGTCCTGGGTTCGATTCCCAGTCAGGGCACACAGGAGAAGCGCCCATCTGCTTCTCCACCCCTCCCCCTCTCCTTCCTCTCTGTCTCTCTCTTCCCCTTCTGCAGCTAAGGCTCCATTGGAGCAAAGATGGCCTGGGCGCTGGGAATGGCTCTGTGGCCTCTGCCTCAGGCGCTAGAATGGCTCTGATTGCGGCAGAGCGATGCCCCAGATGGGCAGAGCATCGCCCCCTGGTGGGAATGCCGGGTGGATTCTGGTCGGGCGCATGCGGGAGTCTGTCTGACTACCTCCCTGTTTCCAACTTCAGAAAAATACAAAAAAAAAAAAAAAACTACAGGAGGGTGAGTTAAAATATAATTCCCCACATCAGCTCTTGAATCATGCTTTGTTTGTTTTTAATAATCTTAATTTAGACAGTCAAGGCCATACTCGCATGTTAAGACATTAGAATCCAGATCTGGAAAAGCCTAAACCAATGGCAAAGTGGAAGGATTTATTAACAAGTCAGTGGAAAGAGCCAGATGTAGTTCTAGCCCAGGGGAGAGGGTATGCTTGTATATTTCCACAGGATGCTGACTCTCCTCTCTGAATCCTGAATTGGCTAATCTGCCATGTCTCGCCAGAGGCCTCTGCTACTGCCACTTTCCCCTCCTTATCTCCATCCTCCTCCTTTTTCATAAAGTCAGAGGAGACTCCTGTGCCATCTTCATCACTGGTGACTCTCCAGCAAAGGCCATTAAGGAACTCTCCATATGATCCTGTTACCCAAGCAATGCAACGATTGTCACTACAGGAAGCTAGACAACCTCACTATTGTGGTCAAAGGCTGGCTCACTCTACTCGAACCATCAACCCACCAACTTGGGGCCAGTTGAAGGCACTATCTGAGAGGGCTGATTTAGTTTGTGACCAAGAAAATATACATCGTAACCCTACTACTATGTTTGCTGCTATGCTAGCTGTAATTTCAATTCAGGTACTTACTGTTGGGGCTATTGGACAAAACAAATCTTATTGGGCTTATATTCCAAATCCACCATTAGTTAAGCCTGTTACTTGGGGAGGAGATGATATACCTGTATTTAATAATCATACTAAATTCTTGAGAGGATCATCTAGTTCTTGTATTATGCATAAAACTAATTCAAATTTCTCATTCCATAGAAAAACAGATAATGTACCTATATGTTTTATGTTTATTAATACTCTCAAGATTTCTGGGTGTTTTCCTACTACACTTAAGACTATTTTGACTGACTCTCCTAAAAGTAATAAACCTGGACACATAACAAGAGACTTATGGTTTCTCACAATTTTAATTCCTGGAGGCACTGACCCCCATGAGTATAATCCTGTTACCTTGCCCCTAAGGGATTTCACCCATGTAAACTTTATCCTAGAAGAAGGGTAGCTCAAGAGTCTTACTGGTGGTCTTTAGAGAATAGACTTGATTTCCCCCCATGGCAAAAATGTGCATATCCCAATTACATAAATTATAAAGCATATGCTGTTAATTTCACTGTACAAGATTGGTCTAGTCCTTATTTTGCTCATGATTATAGAATACTAGTGCAGGAAATGAAATATGTATATAATCGGACAAATGAATATGACCTTTTAAATAAATATATCACATGCTGGCAAACTACCGGTTGGGTATCTGCACAGCTGACTTATCAGAATGGATCAACCACCAGATATCAAACAAAGCTTTGGCAGCTAATTGCAGCTGCCGCACCTGCGCGTATGGTTAGGCCTCACCCTTATCCTGTTCAAATATTTTTGTTCATGGTTGTGTACAGGCTCCTTATGTGCTCTTGATTGCTACAATGGACAGTAATCTTTCTGTTATCACTTATGTCTATGTCTAGCACTTCCTGCTCTCACTGTGTTTTAACAAACTGTCTATCTTATGATACCAAAGCACAAGCCATGTCTATTTTACAGCAGCCGCCTTATGTGATGTTACCTGTTAGTCTGTCTCAGCCTTGGTATGATGACCCAGGGTTGCATGCATTACAGGCTGCTTCTGAAGTGCTTGTTCACCATAGAGAAAGGCGATTTATTACAGAATTAATTTTAGGAATTACTGCTCTTATTGCTATTATAGGATCTGTAGCTGCTTCTACCACCACTTTAGCTCAATCAGTTCACACTACAAATCATGTAGATAGCTTATCTCATAATATATCTCTTGCTTTAGCAGTACAGGAGACTATAGATAGAAAGTTAGAAATGAAAGTGAATGCTTTAGAGGAGGCTTTTAGTCACATAAGAAATGAGCTGTTAGCTATGAAGGTTAGGATGACTCTTAGATGCCATGTAGGGTTTAAATGGATATGTGTAACTCCTCTAGAATACAATCAGTCTATCATAGCATGGAATAATATACAGAATCATTTATTAGGTATATGGAATAATAGTGATATTAGTTTAGATTTGAAAGAATTACATCAGCAGATAAAAAATTTAGGACACTTGGGCTCTTTAGTCTCTGCCTCAGAAGTAGCCGATCAATTTGTTGAAAATATTAAAAGTATGTTTTCTATGCATGGCCTGACCTCTTTAGCTAACAATATAGGCATAATAATAGCTGTGGTAATTATCACTCTTCTTGTCCTTCCAGTCATCTTCCGACTCTGGGAAACAATGGTACAAATACAAAAGCTTCATTTAAAAAATAGAAAAGGGGGAGATGTTGGAAGCCCATCAACAGCTGCTGGTTGACATTGTCACAGCAAAGATCAACAGCTGCTGGTTGACACAGTCACAGCAAGGAAAAGGCACGATACTTCCCCCTTTAAAGTTTGGAATTAATTTGGTTTTTTATCCCCCCTTTTCTGGGTGCTATCATTTATGGCACAGGAATAATAGCACCGACTTTCCCTGCAGATTTGTAGTAATTTCTCTGGAAATGAGACAGAGGTTGTGAGTTCCACAGAAAAGCCTATAAACCCCCTTGCCTGGGCCCATAGACATAGGAGGCTGGCTATGATATCCCCCGAAAAGGGCTAAGTCTGTGGGAAAATTCCCTCCTATAAATCATATTAGGAAAAAATAGACTGTGACTTATGAATAAGTAGGAAACAGTAACTATACCCAAAAGCACCTTTCAGCTTTCACCTAATCCATTACTTTAGCTCCCTAGCCTTTTCATATAATAGAATAGAAAAACTTTCCTTTCCTCTTGCATACCTGACCTGCAGGTAGTGGAACACTCTGAGAAAAATAAAGTGAGAACTTAACTAGTATATGAATATAGTAGACAAATAAAATTTGACTAGACAATAGGACATTAAGTAAGGTAGAGTTATTGATCAATACTGACCTTTTAGAAGCTTGCACAAAAACTGTTGTTGCTGTTTTCAAGTTATTGTATAACTGTCCTTAGAATGACTTACCATCTGATTTGTAGCTTATAGAAATGTACTAACCATTGCCTAGAAATATGTAACCATAGTGAAACAAAAATAATTATTAATCAATGTATTCTGTATACCATGTGATTGTAACTTAGTGTGTGTGTATAAAAATAAAGCTATACTAGCCATTGGCGGAGATGCCTGGCAGTTAATGCTAAAGAATTCGGCTCTCTCACTCGTTTCGTGCTGACCCTGTCTCTTCTTGTCGGACCCCTGGATTCCCCCCAGGGCTGGACCCCAGTAGGACCCAATATATTTTTTATGCACCACCGGCCTCAACCAACCAACCTTAATCTGCTTCTGCATTAATGCCTGTGCACAGGGCAGGGCCATGTGTGCCTAGCCTGTGTAAGGCTATGGGTGCTTGCCATCAAGGTGGCTTACACAAGGACCGGCGGGGTCGTGCATCAAGAACCGGGTGTCGTGGACTGGTGTCGTGGACCGGGTTCAAGAACCGGCCTCAGTTAGCGCAGGCCAGCAAAACTGGCAGAGGCCAGTGGAGCTTACTAACGGGGACTGGCCCCTGGGCCCTTATATTCACAGGGGCATCCTTTGGGTTATGTGCTGTTTTTACAGCAACCCTGCTCCAGCACTACCGAGCTGTTTCATAGACATGCTTTATTACCATGAAACTGTTCACACTAAATAAGTTTCTTTCTTTCACTGTACCCTAACAAGGTATTCTTCTTGGTGTTTGATTGACGCCAACGACTGTCGGTTGAAAATAAAGGCATAATCTCTCAATAAGTCATTAAATATATTCATTTGGTGGGGGCAAGTGTTGGAAAAACAGTTGTGTTAGATTGGTTTGCTTGCATTTTGCATGATTAATGCAGAGGTGGATTTAATAGGGGGCTTGCACCCTGGATCACAACTTCTGAAGGGCCCTGCAAAACACCAGCTTTACACTTTTTTCTAATGACAGGGGACCCAATACAGTGGCACCTTGAGAGATGAGTTTAATTCATTCTGTAACCGAGCTTAAGTCAGTCAACTCGTATATCAAACAAATTTCTCCCATTTAAAATAATTGAAATAGATTTAATCCGTTTCAGCCCTGTGAAACATCCCCAAACCATCCTAAATTATGAAAAAATACATGTTTTTAATTAAGAAACACACATATAAACTTTACCAATGCATAACAAAATATGTGAAATAAAAGAAAAAAGTATTATTTAGTACTGTATTCTTACCTTGGAGACAGACGAGTACAGCTAATGGAGGTGAATGGCGGAGGAGGAGGGAGCGAGGAAGGGATGCAGGCACTGTAGACACAGAAACTAAAACTGCACTTTCTTAACACTAAATGTAAACTAAAACTGCATTTTCTTTAAACAAAACTAAAACTGCACTTTCTTTACTTAAAATGAAACCACAAAAACTTAATTGTACAAAAATGCACTTTCTTAACTTTAAACTTAAGGTAAGCTTAACATTACGTATTTTTCATTTAATCATCACCTGTTTTTGCCTTTTGGGCTGCACTTTCGGCACGTTCACTTGCAAGACATACAAATAAAAATCTATTCAAAGAGGTTTGCTTTTGCCTGCCTTTTAAAATGTTATAGAAATGTGACAAACAAGTGTCATTGAAAGTGCTGAAGCACGACCAGTTGAAACTTTCTCTGGGTGTTTCTTTTCAATGAAACTTGAAAGCTTCTCCCACATTGCCAGCATGTCTTTAATTTCACTTGTAGAAATCACTTCCTCCGACTCTACCTCCTCCTCACTGCTAATCTCTTGCAGAAGCTCCATATGTTGCATCATCTGTAGCTCCTTCAACTCCTCAGTTGAGAGTTCCTCCTCATGTTCTTCGACGACCTCGTTTACGTCACCCTCATCTACCTCCAGTCCCATCACTTTCCAAGGGACACAATCTCCTCCAACGCTTTTACCTTGGTCTTGGTCTCTGGTTCAAATACTTCAAAGTCCCTGTCTGCAACAACATCAGGCCATAACTTTTTCCATGCCGAGTTCAAGGTTCTTGTAACCTCTTGCCATGCCAAGTCAATAATGCATAAACACATCACGATGTTGTAATGATCTTTCCAAAACTCTTGAAAGGTTAGAATTGTATTCTCAGTCACCTCAAAGCAGCAGCAGAACAAGTGCTTTGTGTAAAGCTTTTAAAAGTTGGAAATGACCTGGTGATCCATAGGTTGCAAGATTGAAGTTGTGTTGGGTGGGAGATAGAGGACTTTCACAAATTTGAACTCATCGAGAATGTCATCTTCAAGACCAGGTGGGTGGGCTGAAGCATTATCAAGGATTAGTAATGCTTTCCTCGGGAGTTTATTTTCTTGAAGATATTTCTTCACTGCAGGACCAAAGACAAGATTTACCTATTCAATAAAAAACTGCTGCGTAACCCATGCCCTAGCATTGGCATGCCACATAACCTGCAGTTTTTCTTTAACAATCTTGTGAATCTTAAAGGCTCAAGGATTTTTGGAACGATACACTAGAAGTGGCTTTAATTTACAGTCACCACTAGCATTTGCACACAATGCAAGGGTCAGACAGTCCTTCCTGGATTTATGACCTGGCAGCTTCTTCTCCTCTGCGGTGATGAAAGTCCTCCAGGGCATTTTTTTTTCCAAAACAGTCCTGTTTTGTCTCAGTTGAACACTTGTTGGGGGATGTAGCCTTCCTTTGCGATAAGCGCAGCAAAATGTACAATGGACTCCTCAGCTGCCTTAACATCAGTACTCACAGCTTCACCATGCCTCACCACCGAGTGGATGCCAGATCTCTTCTTGAAATTTTCAAACCAGCTATGACTTGCCTTAAAAGTATCTTCTGCTGCCTCTTTTGAGGTTGATGGTTCTTTCTTCTTCAAGTCGCCGTAAATAATACGTGCCTTTTTGCATATTATAGTCTCTGTCACTGTATCTCCTGCCAGCTCTTTCTCTTTCACCCACACCAGCAGAAGCTTCTCCATTTCTTCATGGATATTTGTCCTTAATTGGGACAGAATTGTAGTTCCTTTCTCTGGATTTGTGCTTTTGATGGCATCCTTTTGTTTAAGGATGGTACAAATTGTAGATGTACTGTGGTCATACAGCCTTGCCAATGCAGTCACTCATACACCACGCTCATGTTTTTCTATTTTTTTTTTTTTGCTTTACTTCCTTCAACATCATTCTCTTCTTCTCACCACTGTCCTTTACACTCACTTTCTTCGGCCCCATGATAGCACACAAATAAGTTAGTAAAAGATGAAATGCTGTAGTTCTGGAATTCCATATACCGTATTTTTCACTCCATAAGACACACTTTTTTCCCCAAAAGTGGAGAGGGAAATGCCCATGTGTCTTATGGAGTGAAGGTTCATTTGTTTTTAGCTGCTGTGGGTTCCCGGACAACTAGAAGAATATTTGAACATTACAGTCTCTTCTCATTTGTTAATAACAGTGCTGATGGTTGTTAACACTGCTGTTGAGTTTACATTGTTGAAATATTATTGTGGTTATGGTATATTTTATTAAATATTTTAACAGAATTTGGTTCAGAATATTTTTTTTTCTTATTTTCCTCCTTAAAACCCTAGGTGCATCTTATGGTCAGGTGCATCCTATGGATCTAAAAATACGGTAATTTCTGTGGCATAACTGGTGAATTTTGAAAGCTGGATGATGAACTTAAAAATGCACTTTTGATTAGAAATGGATGATGTGGCATTAAACATAAGTAATCATGGGAACCATTAAAGGTTGATGGCCAAAAAAATTTTGACCAAGGGGCACTATTAAAATAAAATTTACATATTTTCCCTCATATGAATTTCTTATTTTCCTTTATTTATTTATTTATTCATTTTAGAGAGGAGAGGGAGAGACAGAGGGAGAGAGAGAGGAGAGACAGAGAGAGAGAAGGGGGGAGGAGTTGGAAGCATCAACTCCCATATGTGCCTTGACCAGGCAAGCCCAGGGTTTCGAACCGGCGATCTCAGCACTTCCAGGTTGACGCTTTATCCCACTGCGCCACCACAGGTCAGGCTGAATTTCTTCTTATTCCTGGAAAGAAAATAAAAATATGTTGTTCCTCTGTGTAATTCTATTCATCCTAATGTTTAAATACTTTAAAATTTTAAATGAATGTTACTTCACCATTCTTCAGTTGCTCTTACCAAACCTTCATTTCACCATTGCTATTGATAAGTTAGGAAAGTCATATCTCCTCTTTAGTCTATATGTGTGTTAAGCAAGTAAATATAGTAGTCTTTCCTACACTGTATTGACAGTCTTGGACACAAGTAATTTACCACACAATACCTATAAATATTGTGATTTATTTGACTAATAGCAAAAAGGATATTTGGAAACAACAAACATTTTTCGCATCAGTAGAAAGTTTTAATTAATACTGTTTTCTTGTGAAATAGAGAATTTTATTTAATTTACATTGGGAAAATCAAAAGCAACCAATTGAAATGCCCTCTATAATCTGAATTTCTTTTTGGAGGGAGAATATGATCAATACAGTCTGATAAATAGCACATTTAAAAAAATAAGCTATAATATACAAATAATATTTGTAAATAAATAAAAATAATAAGGAACTAATTACCAGAAGTCACAACAAAAGGAATGTGTTTGAATATGCCCATAAAAGGTTTTTCAGACACATTTGGGTCTTATGGTTGAGTCATGAGGGAAACAGGATAGGGGAGGGGAAAAAACACTAAGTCATTTGGAGACCAGCTTTAGCCCAATCCCACAAGGAGTGCTGGAGTAGGATTTACAGACAGAATTGGTTTACCTCGAGGCAAGGTGACTGACATTATGTACTCTCAGCATTCAGTCATTTACTGCAGGTTACAGTGCTGTGTGGGGAGTGGGGATGTTGAGTACTGAAGCTCTTATTCTGAAGAGTGCAATTCTCCAGTGAAGGGAGCAGCTGTAATTAGCAACCAGTGCCCACAGCTGCTGAGGGGTAGGTCTATCTGCCTTGTAAAGGGAGCCTAGACTGGTGCAGTGTGTGCACACTACAATATGCAAGCACTGTCAAGGGCATCAAGACCCCAGATCAGCACTTAATAAACATATAACTGAAACATACCATAGAAAGCACTGCAGCCTGACCAGGTGGTGGTGCAGTGGATAGAGCGTCGGACTGGGATGCGGAAGGACCCAGGTTCGAGACCCCGAGGTGGCCAGCTTGAGCGCGGGCTCATATGGCTTGAGCAAAGAGCTCACCAGCTTGGACCCAAGGTCGCTGGCTCCAGCAGGGGGTTACTCGGTCTGCTGAAGGCCCGCGGTCAAGGCACATGTGAGAAAGCAATCAATGAACAACTAAGAAGTCGCAACACGCAACGAGAAACTGATGATTGATGCTTCTCATCTCTCTCCGTTCCTGTCTGTCTGTCCCTGTCTATCTCTGCCTCTGTAAAAAAAATAAATAAAAAAAAAAAAGAAAGCACTGCAGAACTTGAACACTCAAACTACATGTGATATGTTTGCTAAAACTATATTATGAAAACTACTAGGAATATTGGGAAAACAGTTTCCTTTCTAACATTGGGTTTCAGAATATCCTCTCCCCTCCCCTTACCTACTTTCTTTGCTAAGCATTAGCAACTGGTGGTGGCTTCCATGATTTTGTTCCATCAGTGAAAGAACCTGGTTGGTTAGGAAAACTGAAGACAGATGAAGTCTCTGGAATGGGGATATCAGGTTTAGAGTGAAAGGAGCTGGAAAGGCAGGGTCTCTTGTTTCTGTCTGAGATCTGCACCCAAACCTCCCCCCACCCCCTTTGTTTATTTCTACTGGTCCTAAATGCACCCCTGTCTGCTTTTCTTCCCCTGTCAACACTTTTGCTTTGCACAGGTTTTTTGTCTTTCCTGGCCTCTGGAACTGGTCTTCTCACAACTTTACCACTACGTTGATATTTTCTAATAGTTTGACAGCTAGAAATACAGGGAAATGAATTAGAAAAGCTTCTTATGTTTATCTTTCTCCTTTTTCTTTTTTTAGCTTTTCTACTTTAAGTAAGACTAAACCCAGATATACGTGCTATTGTTGAGTGTTGGGGGGAAAAGACACAATTTTGATTCTTGTGGAGTTCAAGCCCAGAGTTGTGCAAGGTAATGGACTCAGAAGTGCCAAGGAGGAGTGAAGAAGGTTAGGGAGCTACAAAAGTGGCACAGGAATGGGGACAAAGCAGTGCTTGGTTTACGATCAGCAAACTGGGGTGTATATCTCCTCCTCTTCCCCAGTTCTTTCACCATCACCAGCCTTTCACCTGAAAACACCACTGGGGACTGCCTGAGGATAAGTGAGGAAGTAGCAGTAGGAGATTGTGCAGCAAGAATAACAAGACCTTCTTGACCAGGTAGGTGGTGGTGCAGTGGATAGACATAGAGCATCTGACTGGGATGCAGAGGACCCAGGTTCGAAACCCCAAGGTCACAGGTTTGAGTGTGGGCTCACCAGCTGGAGCACAAGGTCGCTGGCTTGAGCAAGGGGTCACTCGCTCTGCTGTACCCCCACCCAAGGGTAAGGCACATTTGAGAAAGCAATCAAGGAACAACTAAGGTGCTCCATGAAGAATGGATGCTTCTCATCTCTCTCCCTTCCTGTCTGTCCCTATCTGTCCCTCTCTCTGTCTCTCTCACTGTCTCTGTCACACACACACAAACACACACACACACGAATAATAAGACCCTGGGTACTAGAGTCTCTGAGGAAAAAAAGGAGATATTTTGGTTTTAATATGTGAAAGAGGAGATATCCCTGTGCTCTTAGGATGTGGTAGAAATATCTGGTTCTATGAACTGCTAATGTGGTAATTACTAACACTTTGGCTAAAGTCAGAATAATATATTAAAGGGTCTCTTGTGATGTCCTAAAACAAGCAAAATCTGTGATACTATACAAGCTTTGCAGAATGGTGGAGTGAGAGAAGTATCCTACACCTCTGTCACTGGTGGCCTTAGGCAGTGTAGGCTGTAATGGGGCCTGTGTGGCACAGTGGGGCACAATAAAGGAGTTGGTTCTTCTGATTGCTATGTTAGTCATCTCCACTGCTGCCAGCCTTCAAGGTAGAGACCCTTGCTTTATTGTCTTTGGCCCTTCTGGCTGGAAAGAGAGCCTAGATTTCCTGCATGGACAATGAGGCAACTCAGGGGGGAAAAAAGAAGAATAGAAAATAATTAATCGATGGCTGTTTTCTCAGTGATATTTGAGAATGGCCAGGACACAGGACACATGTGAGTTTAAGTCTTGGCTCTATTTGTTACTCGCTCTGTGGTCATGGGCAAGTTATTGAGGTATCTGTTGTCTCAGTGATCTGAATTTTATTAACTGCTTTAGAAAAACAAAAAGGAGAGGAAAGGAGGTATGGATAATACTTGTAATCACCACCAATAATTGTGAGGATTAAACAACAACAAAAATGGGTTTAGAGCACTTAACATAGTACCAGGTCCATAGGTGCTCAAATGTTAACCATTATCACTTATTATTTATTATTCTAGAAGGTCTTAGCGGAGAAGACAGCTCCATCAAGATAAAGAATTATAATTTTTCCAACTCAATTTATTCTTATTATCCTGACAGCTGGCATCATTAATACTTCAACGAAACCGCTTCAAATTAGCCACACATCTAAGGTAGTTACATGTACAAAAGCTATAGAAAGTAAAACCATTTAAAAAGCAACAGATACCATAATTTTTTTTCAGATACCACAATTTTTACTTGACTATAACGTTTGTATTCAGAAATTATTGTACAATTAAAAACTAAGATAAAAACTGTACTCCAAATACTCTGAGTGATTTAAATATTAGAAAACAAAAGCAGTCTTCCACTGTCACATGTGTAGTATCTCTGCTGGGATGAGAGAGAAACACCACGATACTTGGAATTTTTCTACTTTTCTCTGATTGGCTGTTATATGTGCTGTAGTGCCCTGAGGAAAGTAGGTCTGGTAAAGGTCCAGGAAACAAGGCTTCAAACTTTTCAGGGTATACACAGTCTTTTGTACCAAGGATTCAGGCCAACTTTTTCCTGTGACTGTGTAGAGTGCTAAATGAAAGGCCACTTGGCAATAACTGATGGCAATACTTAAAAGATGGGTCAGCTTCTGTCAAACTTAACTCTCCAAAACACTACAGTTCACAGGCTGCTGGTACAAAGAGTACTGGGTAAGACACTGATTTACTGTTGTTGCAGTGAAGTTAAATGAAGGACTTTAAGAACAAGGTGCTGCATTCTTAGAACTTGTTTCTTTGTATAGAACATTTGTAATGTACACAAACTGCAGCTCTGGGGGATAAATTTCTTCAAACTTTGAGGCCAATGGCATAGGAGCAGTGCCCACAAACTGAAGTTTTCTCTCAACACAGGCATAGATGAAAATGAACCTATCAATGTAGTTCAACAGCCAAGTGCCAGGTCTCATTCTGTAGTTTATATTCTTCTCTTACTTCAACTAACCAGTCCACAAGGATAGTCCTCCTACTGTTGCTGATGTCTGGCTTTTTCTTCATGTAACCCACTTTAGGCTTACATTTAATTTCCATTTCCCTAATTGACATGTCCATAGTGTGTGGTTACTCAAAACTACCAACCACGGGACAGTCAAGAGGTCCTGGGTTGTTTTTTTGTTTTGTTTTGTTTTTTTTGCTTAAGTAAAGTAAAGCTGAATTAAACTCCAGGACATCTTCATATTCTGTTTTTGTTGTTGTTTTTTAGATTCACCTGGCCTCTTATTTGAAATTTATTTTTAAAGTTGAATTATTGGGGTGACACTGGTTAACAAAATTATGCATGTTTCAGGTGCCCAATTCTACAACACGTCTCTGTACACCCTATTGTGTGTTCACTCCCCAAGTCCAGTCTTTGTCCATCACTATTTATCCCCCCATACTGTACTTTCCTACACCACCACCACCACCACTCATGTTGTTGTCTGTGTCCATGAGTTTTTTTCTCTATTTTGTCCTTCTTTACTCAATCCCTCCACCGCTCACTCCCGCACAAACAGTCTCTTCTTCTGCTTTGTCCACATGAACAGATTTATTGTTTGCTTTCCAGGGAGGAACCATAATGACATGTTTATCACTTACAGGAAGATCCTTAAGAGCTACAACCTATCGAGTTTTGGGCCTTGGTAGCAACGCTGAATCCTGCTGGCTCCCAGTCTCTGGTATGGCCAGCCTAGGCCAGGTCTGAGGATGCTGAGCATGCGAAGCTTTCTTTAGGTAGATGTTGTAGTCCTCTTGGGGTGCCATCTGCTGCAATGTCAGTAGTGCTGAGCCCAACTTGCGGGTCTCAGAGGTAATTAGCATCACTGCTCCAGAGGAAACCGCTGGGTCAGTCAAGCAGTGTGCACTTGGCCCCGCTGACTGCAGTACAGAGAAATGCCTGCTGTGGCCTAGGCCAGCTGGCCCACTCGAGATGGCTGGGAACCCAGGAGGCTGTGAAAGGTCCCGGCTGTGGAGGGCCAGAAACACCAAGCTAGGAGCCCTAATTATAATTTCTGTTTCAATAGACGGTTGAACTGTGCCAGGCAATGTCCTAGGTGCTGCTCTCATGGAAACTTTTAAAAGCACGCTGCATTTCACAAAGTGGCCACAGACTGAGAGGCCATCCTCTTAGACCAGGGGTCTCAAACTCAACTCAGCATGTGGGCCGCAGAGCAAGATCACAGCCCTTTGGCGGGCCGCACTAGGTCTACAAAAGGCAACTGTTATGCAACACTTTTCTCACGGCAGTTGAAAACAAAAAAAAATCAGTACAACAAGCACCATTGTACATGCAGTTTACTCAGTGTCACAAAACGACCAGAAACTGTAGTTCGCATCACAACTGCTGTTAACTAAGCTAATATCTAGCTAGGATGCTAGAGAAATGAAAAATACAAGTAGGCCCCTAGGCTTACTTAATTTTATCCAAAATATTTTGAACTTCGTGGATTAGTCTGCGGGCCACACAAAATTGTTCAGTGGGCCGCATGTGGCCCGCGGGCTGCGAGTTTGAGACCCCTGTCTTAGACCGTGCATCTGTTGGCAGAGCTGATACTTATAACAGAGTTCCTGCAATGTATTTTCACCAGTAGGACTGAGATTTTTGCAGTCCAGTGGAAACTGTGCACCTATATCATCATTTCCCTTTATACAGATCCATCAGAGCAGCTCTATAACAACTAATCAGAATGTGCAAAGCCAACCGGTGCTATTTGGGCCAATCAGACTGTGCAGATTTGGATTCTTAATTTGCATAAAATGGCCTGGTCAGGAACCAAGTCCCAACTTCTTCCATAAAAGGTGGTGTAATGCTGGTGGTCAAGGCCAGGCCAGTTCACCTTGAATTTGAGTAGAAGAACTATGAGCAGGAAAGCATTAGGCCAGGGGTCCCCAAACTTTTTACACAGGGGGCCAGTTCACTGTCCTTCAGACCATTGGAGGGCCAGACTATAAAAAAAACTATGAACAGATCCCTATGCACACTGCACATATCTTATTTTAAAGTAAAAAAAAAAAAAAACAGGAACAAATACAATATTTAAAGTAAAGAACAAGTAAATTTAAATCAATAAACTGACCAGTATTTCTTTTTTACTGTTTTTTTCCTTTTTTTCTTTTTTTTAATTTTTATTTTATTTATTCATTTTAGAGAGGAGGGAGAGAGACAGAGAGAGAGAGAGAGAGAGAGGAGAGAGAGACAGGGGGGAGGAGCTGGAAGCATCAACTCCCATATGTGCCTTGACTAAGCAAGCCCAGGGTTTCGAACCAGTGACCTCAGCATTTCCAGCTGACCAGTATTTCAATGGGAACTACGGGCCTGCTTTTGGCTAATGAGATGGTCAATGTCCAGTTCCATATTTGTCACTGCTAGATGTAACAAGTGATGAGACGTGCTTCTGGAGCCGTGAGGCGTGCATCCCACGTCACTGGAAGTAGTACTGTATGTGAGCGATGCCATGCTTTGCGTCTCTCACTGACCACCAATGAAAGAGGTACCCCTTCCGGAAGTGCGGCGGGGGCTGGATAAATGGCCTCAGGGGGCCGCATGTGGCCCGCGGGCCGTAGTTTGGGGGACCCCTGCATTAGGCTATCCCTGTTTAATGGAGGCTCACAGACATGGGTGAGCGAATAAGCAAAGGAAAACCACCCCTCATGGTGGAGACAGAGGGAATCCCGGAACCGCACTGCACAGTGGCAGGAGAGCGATCTGAGAGAATCACCACGGAAGGAAAGCACCCAGAGCTTTTCATAGAGACGCACATGTGGCTTTTTGCTACGTGCTCATGCACTATTCCTGCAAAGTGCTTGCAGCCAGGAAACCAGCAAGCAAGCCTAACCACAGATTTTTTTTCCTCACAGGTGGACACCCCTTTTTCTCTTCAAAGTGCACTTTTGGTTTCTACCAGATTCTTTGTTTTTCCAGTTTGTAAACTGTTCATTTGAATAAAGTTTATTTTTCCCACATACCCCTGATATGGGATTTTGGTGAAAACAGTTACTGCTATTATACCTGTTCTAAAGATGAGGGAGCCAAGCCTGACCAGGCGGTGGCACAGTGGATAGAGCATCGGACTGGGATGCGGAAGGACCCAGGTTCGAGACCCCGAGCTCGCTAGCTTGAGCGCGGGCTCATCTGGCTTGAGCAAAAAAATATTGATAAAAGCGCACCAGCTTGAACCCAAGGTCACTGGCTCCAGCAAGGGGTTACTCGGTTTGCTGAAGGCCCGCGGTCAAGGCACATATGAGAAAGCAATCAATGAACAACTAAGGAGTCCCAACAAAAAACTGATGTTTGATGCTTCTCATCTCTCTCCATTCCTGTCTATCCCTCTCTCTGTCTCTCTCTCTGTCCCTGTTAAAAAGAAGAAAAAAAAAAAGATGAGGGAGCCAAGGAATAGCATGCTTAAATTACTTGCCTAGATTCCACTGTTTGTATAGTGGTAGAAATTCAAACCCAGAAAGCCAGGTTTACAAAGTCTGTGTTCTTAATCAGTGAGGTATGTAGTTCAATAATCAGACAAGAACCAAAGGGAGATGAGTGTTACCGGACTACAACTGGTCCGGGGTTCAAAACAGGCATCTTTAACCAAGATTGCCAGCAACTCGAAAAGACTGGAAGCATATCCTAGCCCAAAGCCTGCCTTACAATGTCAGATGTGAGGGCTGATTATATACTTTTTTCAGGTGAGGTTAGTACAGTGGCGGGGGTGGGGGTGGGGAACATGCAGTTGATCATAAAGCAGGATAGCTGGTTCCCGGCATTGTAAGAGTCATCAAGCAGGATGGCCAGTTCTTGGAATCGTAATTTCTTCTTTGTGGCATTCCGATCTAATCACCGTCTTTATTGCTTCTTGGGCGCAGGTCATCTCCTCAGGGGGCATGGGAATGTCCAGCTTCAGTAGTTCTCCTGCATTCCTGGGTGGGGGTGCTAAAGACAATCTAGGAAATAGGTCACATATGGTGCACTAGCAATCATATATATGTATATGTGTGTATATCTATATAATATACTATATATGTACACACACATATATAGTATACTATATTGATACCCTATCAGGAGAAATGGAGGGTAGAAGGAGTCCAGGTTCAAGGTGAACAATCAGAAACTGCAAATTTAGAGTTTGATTTGGAAGCTTAAAGGCATCATTATGAACTCTTCATGTTAATTTGCTTAACAAGTTAAGCTCCTATTTAAAAATAATTGGTCTCTTTACAAGCCTATTGAGAAAAAGGTTTAATAGATGGCTATAGCTAAGACATGCATGGTTTTTTGAGTCTTTTAACAGATAAGTGGCCAGGATTTTTGAACCATGCAATCTGCGAACAAGGTCGATGAGCCTCTGAACATAGCCCTGAAGGCGTTAATGCGGCTGGGTTGTGGGAGGGGTTGGAGAGTCATCACGAAGAGAATTGTGGGAGTTCCGTTGCACCTCACTCCCGTGTACGCCTGGGAAATATCCGGTGCGCGTCTCTATTGTGACCGACTCCAAGTAGGAGCACCGGCAGGGTGGGGTCTGGCCACAGCTGTGTCCCGAGGCAGCAAAGCAGGGGCCGTCGCCACCCCTGGGAGAGCAGAGGAGACAGAGCTTTGTAGCACTCCTTGTGGGCTGAACGCGTAAGCCTGTCTTTCTCCCAGCCTCGCAGGGAGAGCGGGGCGGATATTAGAGTGGGTGAGGAGTACTGGGACTTGAGAGACTGACGACCCAGCGGTGAGCGTTGATGACGTTGTGACGGAAGGAGGAGCGTAACTGTGTTGTGGAGGTGTTGTCTTTGAGATGTGTGAATTTTTCTAGTTGTTTGGAGTTGAGGAACACGGCGAACAGATGAATGAAGGGTAAAATTAGGGGGGCATAAATATGTTGTCGGCTGGGCACCACCGTGTATAAATTGTACTTAGACAGGATGATTTTATTGGGCCCTTGGTTTAAGATTCTACTTTGATGGATTGATTCCCTTTAACAAATAACCAAGTACCTGCTCTGTGCTGGGTACTGCAGTAGAGGCCTAGATGAGAAAAGAAATTAGACAACCACTATCCTCAACATTTACAGCCTGTTAGCTACTGTGCATTTGGAGGTAGGCAATCACAGTACAGGAAGATAGAGATAATACATCAAGTGTTTTTGAAAAACCTACTAGAGGCCACCAAACTCACCTGAATATGCAATCTGGAATGGTCTTTGATGGAGTGATCAGACATGTATATTGAGAATAAAATAAGCAGGCCAAAAACTATGTGCAATTTTCTCTAAGGCACGTTCCCTCCCTGCTTGGCTCAGGTACAGTTACCTGGAGACCTGCATAGCACTTAAGACCCAAACTAGTTTATTCCCGGTGAGGGTATTGTTCCACTAAAGTGGCACCGTCAAGACCCCTGCTAAAGAGTCAGACTTATCCAAGAGCAAGGCCTCCTCTTGCACATGGAGTCTGCATGCTCTACAGAGCAGGATGCAAGGGTTCTTTGACCTGTACATCGGAAACGTTTCTGTGCCACTATTTGGTTTTCCAGAAAACTCAGCTCACAGCAGGGAACTGTGTATCCACCTGGAATACTAAGCAATATTTTCAAACTTCTGATCATCAAACCTGATGCTTAGTGTACCAGGGAAACAACAGTGTAGCAAACAATTTAAGTCGTTGGTTCTCAAACTTTCCTGTGCATCAGAATCAGCTGGAGGGCTTGTTTAAAAACATATTACTTGGTGTTGCCTGACCAGGCAGTGGCATTGTGGATAGAGAGTTGGCCTGAGATGCTGAGGACCCAGGTTCAAAATCTTAAGGTTGCTGGCTTGAGGCGGCTCATCTGGCTTGAGCGCGGGCTCACCAGCTTGAGCACAGGGTCACTGGCTTGAGCCCAAGGTCACTGGCTCTGCTGAAGCTTCCCACCCCCATCAAAGCACATATGAGGAAGCAATCAATGAACAACTAAGGTGCCGCAAGGAAGAATTGATGCTTCTCATCTCTCTTCCTGTTTGTCTCTCTGTCTCTCTCTCTCTCTCTCTCGCTAATAATAATAATAGTAAAAACATATTGCTGGGCCTTGACCACAAAGTTTCTGATTCAGCACTTGTATGTGTGCACACACATATGTGTGCACATGCACACGTGCTAGGCCCCCAGATTTACATTTCTAACAGATTCCCGGGAGATGCTGATACACTGGTTCTGGGACCATATTTGGAGTACTGGTCTAAACAGAACTGACATTAGTAACCTAGAAAGGACATCTCTAAGGAAGACTAGGCAAACTCCTAAAGGTTAGACATGCCTGAATCAAGCCACAGGTTATATGAAATAAAATGGCATTGTTTTTGTTGTTTGTATGTTTTGAATGGATGAGCAAAGGTGAATCTTCCTGGCCTGCAATAAGCAAGGTTTGCTTCTGTTTTTTCTTCACTCATAAGTGTCAGACTTCTTTCTACCATAAATTATTTTTAAAAATTAGCTATTTTCTTTTCAGATATCTTGCTGAATTATATACAAGTAGCTAATTGTCTGTAGTGGAACTCACATCCTCACTTGTGTCATTATCCCCCCCCAAAGGTGTTCCTCATTTCTGTAATAAATTTTTTTTGAAGTTAAAAAGAAATGAAAAACAGGAAAATCTAGCTGACATGGAATGAAGAGGTGATGTTTAGGGTTTGTTTGTTTGTTTTTTCACCCTCAGTCAAACCCTTCTTTCTCAGAAGAAATAATTAGTTCACTCTAGAGCATTGAGGGAAACAGAAATATTATTGTGTCTGGGTTTAATTTGAAACTTTTCTTTAGGGATTAGCCTAAACAATCTTTTAAAAGGTGGCAGTCCACAGTTCTGCCTACCCTCCAAAGCCTCCCATGAGTTCAGAAAAGACCAGGAGACATTTTCATAAATGTCACTAATCATTCTAGACCCCTGTCATTGTTGGATTCCAAATCTACCCCCAGGCCAGTTACAAAATAAAACCTAAAAACCAAACATGGAGATATACATAAAACATATACAAAAGTCCAAACAAACTCATCTGGGTCTATTATGAACCTTTTCAGGGGCCAGGAAGATGCTCGGATGGCCAATAACCTAGATGTTTCAGAAATCTAAAGATCGATTACATCCACATTCCAAGGGAGTCAGCAGGACACTCGTGGGGAGGAAATTGTTTTCCTTGACCCTCTTAGAGTTCCAGACTTGGGTCTGAAGATTAAAATGACAAAGACAGATTAACAGGAGAGAAAAAGATATATATTTAATGTTTTATGTGACACAGGAGCCTTCATAAGGAAATAAAGACTCAAACAAACCTGAATACTTTATACTAGGTTTGATGAAGAGTGGACAGACAGTAGTAATGGAAGGAATAGGAGAGGTTAAAAAGTATGAGGCAAGTGTAGTAAACTGGAGGAAGATGAACAAGGCCTGTTTGTTAGGATTCTTCTAGTTGTCCCTTTGTCTACAGAGAGAAAGATGCTCCTTTCTTCTGGGTATAGGGAGGGCACCTCCCACATAACTGTTTCATGACCTGTTTCAAGAGAGAATGGGGGCAGGCAGTGGACATGACCTTCCTGCTTCTACTGTTTTCTCAGATTCCATCATCTTAAGATACTCAGTATGTCATGGTTTAATACTTTAGGATAGCCTGTGCTAAACCCCCTCAGCACACACGTGCCGCTTGAGTATTAATCAGATTGTGACAGTTGGTGAGCCTCTCACTTCTACTTGTGCCCCAGTTCACCCCCTCCAAACCAGTACTCATCTCTATTTAATAGGCATCTAGTCTTGCAGGATAATTTTCTATGAAATGTGAAGAGATAAAAGGGGGAAAAAAACCTGTGTTTGAACTATGCATCACTGTGTCTTAAGTGATTTCTAAGTAAGAATGATTTAATTTTCTTGCTTGAACACTCAATATTTCACAGACGCTGAGAGTGCACAGATGAAAGCTAAAGAAGAGTTTTGGGCCATATATGTCAGAACAGCAAACACGTGATCACTCCAGAATTCAAATTCAGACAGGATTGTTTGAATTCACATTTCCTCCTTGCGACAGCTGATCCCCTAAACAACTTTACATTAGTGTGTGTCTCTAACTGAAGTAGAGTGGTGTTACAGGTCTGGCGCCTCTAACCACGAGGCTATGAGAGGTCATTGTTTTATTTGAAACAGTTTTTCTGAAATTGAGAGTTCTTAAATCAATGAATGAAAACTGTAAAGGAGAGGGAAAGAGTAATTATCATAATGTCACTTTTTTTTTTCTTTGCAAAATAAGATTAGAGAAAAATGAAGAACTCACTAGGAGGAAGAGGCAGAATCTGTATTCTAGAATCTGATATCTGCAGCTGAGGAGCCAGATGCCAGGTGCATGCTTATTGCTTTTCCCACAATGGAGGTTTAAGTTCCTGTATGTAAGCAACCAGGTTACCCCTTGGTCCTATGACTGTGTTGTGGACAGGGCAGCTATTGCCACTGTTATCATGGTAACCTGTCTGCACTTGACAAGGTAGTGAGGAAACCTGGAAGATCTAATCTTGTTTTTGTGTGTATGTGTGTAACAATAGGGACATTTTAATGGCTTCTGGAAGTCTAAGGAATTCTTATAGCTGTCTTTCAAAACTGCATTATAAAAGAGCCAAACAAAGTCTGACTGAAAGCTGGAGTTCAGGAGATTGGAATTAACCTTGGCAGAAATAAGTTCTCTAATTTCAAGGTCTTTAGAGGTTGTCAGTGCCCTATAACCAAAGACCACCAGGCATTTGCCTGTGGTTGAATAAATAAGGTTGATTAGTCAATTCATGTAGGGAGAAGGCACACCATGGGGAAATTGGGGACACATCTCAGAGGTGTTAGAAAGGATTTATTATGGAATTGGGACTTGTATTAGATGTATTGTGGGGGAGGGTTTAAAGAAGCAAGTTTTTGCTCTGGATTGGATTCTGTTAGGAAGTAATAATATATTTATTTATATTGAAATATGTACATATGGGTTAATTCTGTGATTGGGTACAATGAATCTTATTTAGAAAGAGGGTAAACTAGGAGGTTAGTTGGCAAAGTAGCAGCAGTCTTTATTAGCCAGGATAGGATGCTTGGTTATTTTTGTGGTTTGGTCAAAGTTTATGTTTTGTCTATTTTCAGACATGATTGTGCAGTGGTCTTGCTTTTGTCTTGATCACTGTGGTCACATAATGGCTTTGTGTGATGTTGATGATCTGCAAAAGTGTTCATGTTCACTAGGAGAACATCAAGGCCTGTGAGAGAGAGTCCAGCTCCCATATGTCAGTGGCTGCTTTTTCCTTAGAGTGATCAGTACTGGGTCCAGCAGCCTGTAAGAGGCCAAATTCCCTTTCTCCCAGAAGCCATATATAGCATAAAAATAACTCTGATGTGCTGAATAGGAAAGGTTGTGGATTGCATGTGGATGATAGCATATGGTTACCTTCTAACAGAATTTAGGAGCCTCAGTAAAAATAGTAGTCTCCTGAGGTTGTTTTCCCTTTTAAAAATAAGAACAGAATATCCTTAGGCCAAGAAAAGTAGATGGAAGCATATAGCAGATTGTATTTTTCAAAGATGGCCACAAGAGTATCTTTCATCTTATACTCTCTTCTATAATGTGGCATTACCTCCTTTCCATTGAAGAGTATGGTTGATGTCCCCTCTGCTTTGAATCTGGACAGACTTCTGTTTTTCTAACCAATAGGACAGGGATAAATGAGACTCTGACTTCGGAGGCTAGACCATGAAAGGCAGTGCAGCTGCTGCCTTAATTGCAGAGATGTTGACCTTTCAAGTCCCGAGCTACCGAGTAACAAGTCCGACTACCCTGAGGCTGCCATTCTTTGAGAAATTCCAGGCCCCTAGAAGGCCACCTATAAATCCGCTGGGTTCTAGCTAATGAAATGTAGTAAAGAAAGGCTCTTAGCATAAGTAACTTTTAGCAGAACCTACTTTCTCTAAAACAAAGATACTTTCAGAAGAACTTGCATTGTTTTCTAAGACTCCCTTCCCCTGGCCTTGAGGCTGATTTCCAGGCTGTAGCTTTGGGAAAGTTCTGCAAGGTTGCAGATATTCCCAGAGTGTTTCTCCCTGAATCAATCTTATAGATAAACATTGTAAAAGAGCTTGTTTCACAGCTTTGTTTTACTGCAATGCTCCCCCTCCTCCCTCTTCCCTAATCAGTGTGTAATTTTTTGGGTTTTTTTTTGTAATTTTGTCTTTAAAAGCTGACTTCCAACTGTGTTTTGAACCACATAATTTGAATGACTTAGGTCTCTGTGAGGTCACTGGCTTTGAATAAAGACTCCTTTAAATTTGAACTTTGGTGTGGAGAATATCTGTATACTCTCGCTGGTTTCGATACAACACTAATAGCCAACATCAACCAGGAGACTCATGAATGAAAATACCTCTATCAGGCATCCCCAAACTATGGCAGGCCGCATGCAGCCCCCTGAGGACATTTATCCACCCCCCCTCCCGCCACACTTCCGGAAGGGGCACCTCTTTCATTGGTGGTCAGTGAGAGGAGCACTGTATGTGGCGGCCCTCCAACGATCTGAAGGACAGTGAACTGACCCCCTGTGTAAAAAGCTTGGGGACCCCTGCTAGATGATCAAAGCCCCAGCTGTTGAGTCTTCCAAGCTGAGGCCTCAGATACTGTGGAGCAGATAGACAAAAGTCTTCCCTGCTGTACCTTTCTGAGTTCCTGAAGCACAGAATCTGAGAGCAAAGTAAAATGATTGTTTTGTGCTGAATTTTCGACTGGTTTATCACAAAGCTATACTAACTCAAACAGAGGTAGGAAATTAGGTTAATGCAGAAGGAATAAAGTAGAAGGAACAAGGATTGCAAGTACCATATTTCCCCATGTATAAGATGCACCTTTTTTTTTTCGAAAAATTTGGGGCCTAAAAACTGGGTGCGTCTTGTACAGTGGTTGTAGACTTTTTTACTTGCATTTAAGAAGTGTGGCATTTCAAATGCCATAGATGGAACTGAGGACGAGGCAATATATGAAGACAGTGATTCGTCATCAGACACAGATGAGGACAAGCTAATGGATGGGAGTTTTGACACTGATGAGTTGTATGAATTTTATGATGAATAAAACTTGAGTTCAATAACTATGTAATACATTTTTTTTTCAAATTTCAGGACTCAAAATTAAGGTGTGTCTTATACGTGGGTGTTTCTTATACATGGGGATGTGTGACAGTTGGTAGAGGAAAAACAGGCTAGTGACAAAGCATTTGGCTTTGCTGCTGCTGAGCTCTTTGGGCCCAGGAACCCCAGTGTGGACAGAAGTGGACAGAAAAGAGAAGAATGGACAGAGAAGTCACCCAGTATGCTAAATGAAACTTATGCACATAATTGCACTTTCTTTTCAAATAAGATCTAGAACTATTTAATTATTTCTTATCTGAGCATCTTAATTGAAACTAACAAGAGTGGTGGGGTACTTTTTTCTATGGAAAAAGTAGTCATATTAACATTAGCTAATTAGTGAATAGCAAGATTTAATATTATAGTTGCCTATGGGAACAATCCTTTGAGGAAATCCTGCTAGTCATTTTCAGTTACTTATCTTCAGTTATTTATTTATTTATTTATTTATTTATTTATTTATTTATTTGAGGAAGGGAGATAGTGAGGCAGACTCCTGCATGTGCCCTAACTAGGATCCACTCGGCAAACCCATTAGCACCTGAGGCTTATGCTCAGACCAAGCAAGCTATCCTCAGTGCCTGGGGGCCACACTGGAACCATTTGAGCCGCTTGCTGTGTGAGGGAGAGAAGGGGTAAGTAGGGAGAAGCAGATGGTTGCTTCTGCTGTGGGCCCTAACTGGGAATTGAATACAGGATATCCATATGCTAGGCCAACGCTGTATCCACTGAGCCACCATCCAGGGTCATATTGAGTTATTTACAAAAAATAATTTCTACTTCGCTGGGGTTATATGAAGGCTTTCCTCAGTATACCTTATTTGAGGTGTTTGCATTAGACACCGATGATGTTAGTGTTGAAACTCTCTTGAAGACTGTTAGCTCTTAAGTCTTCCTTGGTAATAGTACTTAGTAACCAGAGGGTTAGAGATGTTTGCTCTGCTCTGTCTCATTGTATGAGGTCGGAAGAAAGCATACATAATATTATTTCCAATGATGTGTTGGAAATAGGAGTTTCATTCTTTTAATCTGGCAGACCCTGGTTCATTTTTTTTTTCTGAAGTGAGAAGCAGGGAGGCAGAGACACAGACTCCTGCATGTGCCTGAACGGGATCTACCCAGCATCCCCACTAGGGGTTGATGCTCTGACTATCTGAGGTGTTGCTCTGTTGCAACCGGAGCCATTCTAGTGCCTGAGGCGGAGGCCATGGAGCCATCCTCAGCACCCCAGCCAACTTTGCTCCAGTGGAACCTTGGCTAGGGGAGGGGAAGAGAGAGATAGAGAGAAAGAAGAGGAGGAAGGGTAGAGAAGCAGATGGGTGCTTCTTCTGTGTGCCCTGACCAGGAATTGAACCTGGGACTTCCACACATTGGGTAGACACTCTACCAATGAGCCAACCGGCCAGGACTGTAGATGTTTTTTTTTTGTTGTTTTTTTTTTTGTTTTTTTTTTTACAGAGACAGAAAGAGAGTCAGAGAAAGTGATAGATAGGGACAGACAGGAATGGAGAGAGATGAGAAGCATCAATCATCAGTTTTTTGTTGTGACACCTTAGTTGTTCATTGATTGCTTTCTCATATGTGCCTTGACCGTGGGCCTTCACAGACCGAGTGACCCCTTGATCGAGCCAGTGACCTTGGGTCCAAGCTGATGAGCTTTGCTCAAACCAGATGAGCCCGCGCTCCAGCTGGCGAACTCATGGTCTTGAACCTCCGCATCCCAGTCCAATACTCTATCCACTGCGCCACTGCCTGGTCAGGCATGTAGATGTTTATTATATCCAGTTGATTGATGGTGCTGTTGAGTTCAAATATAGCTTTATGAATTTCCTGCTTGCTAGATCTCTCAGTTCCTGATAGGGGATCATTGATGTGTCCAGCTATAATAGTGGATTCATCTGTTTCTCCTTGCAGTTTTATAAGTTTTTGCTTTCTGTATTTTGAACTCTTGTTAGACACTTACATATTAAGAATCATTATGTTTTCTTGAAGATCTGATCTCTTTATCATTATGCAATGCCCATTTTATGTCTGATAACTTTTCTTACTCTGAACCTGACCTGTTGCTGTCTCAGTGCATAAACTGTTGGACTGGGACGCATAGGACACAGGTTCAAAACCCAGAAGTTGCTGGCTTGAACATGGGTGCATCTGGCTTGAACGCGAGCTCACTGGCTTGAGCGTGGGATCATACACATGACCCCATGGTCACTAGCTTCAGCCCAAGGTTGCTGGCTTGAGCAAGGGGTCACTCATTCTGCCGTAAACCCCTGGTCAAGGTACATATGAGAAAGCAATCAATGCACAACTGAGGAGCCCCAACAAGGAATTTTTGTTTCTCATCTCCCTTCCTGTCTGTCTCTATCTGTTCCTCTCTCTGTTCTTTCTCTCTGTCTCTGTCACAAAAAATAAGTAAATAAATAAATAAAATATAGCATAGCTACTACCGCTTTCTTTTGAGTAGTGTTAGCATTGTACATCCTTCTCCATCTATTTACTTTTCATCTGTATGTGTCATCGCACTTAAAGTGGGTTTCTTAAAAATAACATATTGTTAGGTCTTGCTTTTTGGTCCATTCTGATAACTTACGTCTTATACCTGGTACATTTTGACTTTTGACATTCAAAGTGAGTACTAATTTGTTATTATTATCTATTTATTGCCCTTGTTCTGTTTCTGTTTTCTCTTTTACCCCTTTCCTTCATTTTATGCTTTTTAAAATTGTTTTGTTTTTTTTAATTTTTATTTATTGATTTCACTGAGAGAGGAAGGGGGGAGAGAGATAGACAGGAACATCGAGCTGTTCTGTGTGTGCCCTGACTGATGATCGAACTGGCAACCTCTACACTTCAGGACAATGCTCTAACCAACTGAGCTATCCGGCCAGAGCCATTTTATGCTTTTGATTGATTGAACATTTTATGTTTTTTTCTCCTTTCTTAGCATATCAATTATACTTTTTAAAAGCTTTTTTCTGTAGTTGCCTTAGAAGTTGCAACATACACTTACAGCTAATCCAAATCCATGTTAAAGTAACATACAGCTTCATGAGTCATGCAAGTACTTTACAATAACCAAATAATTATAATTCCTCCACCTATCCCTTGTATCATTGCTATCATTCATTTCCTACACATAAGCATACATAAAACATAAGTATATACATAGGCATAGATAGTCAAGTACAGGATTGCTATCGTTGTTTTGAGCAAATTTTTCCTTGTTAGATCAATTAAGAATTTAAAAAGTGGTTTTTAGTTTACCTTTACTTATTGTTTCTCTAATTATTTTCCTCTTTTTTGTGTACATCTGAATTTCCTACCTACCTAATTTTCCTTATCTTTAAAGAACTTCAAAGATGTCTTATAAGGCATGTCTACTGACAACAGAATACCTCAATTTTTGTTCTTCTGAGAAATGTTTTATTTGTCTTTTGAAAACTAATTTTACAAGGTATAGGATTCTAGGTTGGTAATTAAGATCTTAACTTGTCTTGTGGATCTAAGAAGACTTGTTGATTTTTTTTCAGTTGATTCAGTTTTTTAACTTATTATAATGGATTATCTACTTCTAATTTTTTTTTTACATGCAGGACTGGAAACCAGAAGTTATATTCTGTGTTTTTAAGAGAATATATATGTCATTGACTTTCATCATAGGCTGTTCCTCTGTCTCCTTATAAGTAATCACTTTTATCAGTTTTTGTTTATCCTTCCACCTTTTGAAAATATAAGAAAATATAGCATATATGTTAGTTTTTATGTTCATCTTATTGATTTTAGAGAGCAAAAGGGGTAGAGAGACACAGAGACACTGTTCCTGTATGTGCCCTGACTGGGGATCAAACTGGTACCTTATGTGCTCTGGGACAATGCTCTAACCTACTGATCTATCCGCCAGGGCTGTATATTAGTTTTACTTTCTGTTCATAGGTAGAAAGTAGCGTATTTAACACCACTGCAGTCCAACAGAAATTTCTGTGGAAATGAAAACGTTCTATATCTGCACTGCCCAGTATAAAACCTGGTGAGTGCTATTGTGGAACTTAGTTATAATTTTATTTAAATTTGACTTATGTAATGTAAGTATCCCTTATGGTGAGTGGCTACTGCACTGGGCAGGAGAAGTTCTACATGCTTTTCTCTACCTAATTTTTCACTGAACCGTTGTATCCTGGAGATCACTGCACAGCAGTCTCGAGAGAGAGTCCTTACTGCTTTAAAGTGCATAGTTCTCTAGGATGTAGATCTACCTTAAATTATTCAACGAGTCTCTTATTGGTAGGCAGCTGTGGTGTTTCTAGTCTTACGCTGTTATTAATTGTTCTGCCAGGACTGGATTTATGCTTATGCTCTTTTGTCTTTTTGCATTTTTCCTTGGGAGAGATTGTCAGAAGGGTGATTTCTGGTTCCAAGAATACCTGTAATTATAGTAGATAATATCAGATCCCTTCCTGAGGGATTGTACGTGACCTCCAGAAAGGCACGAGAATGTCTCTTTCCTCACAGACTACCTAAGAGGAGCCCTGAGGGGAGGTGAATATGATATGAGATATCTGTGCAAACCATTTTAATAATCAAGAGAATTAGATGTTTGGACAAGGCTCCTAGTCCTGTGCTTGTCTTTGAAAACTCTGGCTCCACTCCTTTCTGTCTCCTCTGGATCTGGGTCCAGGCCCCTCCAAGTGAGAGAGGAGATTACCACGTGAAGCAGAAATTCTGTGCCACCTCAGAATACTAAGTGGGGGTGACTTCCCTCTAGAGATAATGCAGGCACAAAACCGGTTCGGAAATCTATCTCTGTGGGCTAAAGTAAACAAATAAAACCTGTAGATAGTTTCTGCTATCAAAAGAAACAATGCTGAAACCTGTCAAGGAATACCTTGTTCTTCATGTCTATGTGAGTGAGGTCCTATGTGAGTGAGGTCCTGTAAGAAGAAGGTGGGAGACTGTTAGTACTGTGGAAGAGGAGGGTAAGATGGGTTATAAGGTACAGCAGCTTCTCAAGTTTCAAGTTTCCCCTTTTCAACAACATGGTTTTCTGCTTAGATACCGAATTTCCAAGACTTAGGACTAAACTTGCTTGGAATGGAGTCCATTTGAGGTCTATACCATGGGGTAGTCCACTAATATCCATCAGGCTCCCTGTGGCCATTTCAAATTTCAGGTCTAGAGATCAAGAAGGATGATGTGGGATGAAGATACGGAACTGCACTACAGTGCCTGGCACACAGTAAGTACCCAGTACATGTTAATCAATTAATGAGGCGTAGATGCAAGAATAAGCAGAATAAGTTTTTTCTCTCAATTTTTTTTATAAATGTGAATTTTTCAAAGGGAGTTGTGATCACTCAGTACTTATTATTTCATAATCTGTTTTGAGGGAAACATTTTGTATCTCTTTATAAAAATTAGGCCTTTTCATTGGCATAAAAGTACTAACCTGTAGAAAGTGGAGAAAGACGCCACCTGGCGATCAGAGTCAGAATTGCAGGTGTAAAAGTCTGTCCTAGGGATCCTGGCGAAGGATGAGGTGAGGGGAGGGAGAGTGGGAGGTGTATGGATTGCACCCTATAGGCCAAAGCTTCCTGAAATTTCCTACACACTTGTGGTGGTCCTGCTATATTCCCGCCTTTGGTCAAGGAAGTCTCAGGGGCTCAGTCTCTCAACCCCCACTGAGCCACATAAGAACGGACCTTGGCCCTGGGACACATCCTTACCAAGAGATGAAGGGCCCACACAGCCTGTGTCAGGCTTGTTGCCTTGTGTGGGAATATCTTTCTCTGTCAGACTCAATGAGCACGCCTTTGTTTTGCTCAAGGGTGTGTGACAATTGCTCTCAGGCCAGGCCTCCCCTCACCTCTGTCACATTGCCAGTTAATTCTTTCTTTGTTTAAGGAGTATCAAACAATATCAAAATGTGTATTAGAAGTTAAAATTATTCTCTCTCCTTTCTCCCCTACATAATACAATGGTAACTTTTGTTAATTTATTGGTACCTATTCTCCAGAGTTTTTCTCTATATTTAATAGAGAAAATATTTATATTTAATCGTACTTCTATAAGCCCATGTTGATATATATATTCTTGTGTATAATGAGACATTATAATTTGTTACTTGCCTGGTTGAATAAATATTACTCTTTTCATTTTATTTATTTGTTTTGATGTGTTTCCAAGTATTTGTTAGGGACTTATATAGCTTTTTATGTGCATTCTCTCTTTTTAATGACATAAAATTGACATACTATGTTAGTTTGAGGTGTACAACATAATGATTAAATATTTGTATATATTGCAAAATGATCACTGTGACTAGTTAACATCCATCACCATGCATAGCTACAAAGTATTTTGTGATGAGAACTTTTAAGATCTACTCTCTTAGCTTTCCTGAACAAAATATGATATTGTTTTGCATGTTTTCACTATATACACACACTGTTATTCTTCAGCTTGCTGATGTATTTTTATATATTGTGATATATATTTATTTTAATTAAATATAAAATATTGTGAATATTATATATAGGGTCTAACTATATGTAAGAAATATTAAATAAGTTATATATAATATATATGTATAGATCCTGGTCCCTACACTCAGGGGAGCACTGTGACAGGTCCAGGGGGAAAACTTGATCAAGGTCCCAGCACAGCATTTGGTGCGTCACCCACAGCACTGATGTTTACTTCCTCCCACCCCACTTCTGATCTTTAACTTGTATGTTGTTTCTTAAGTATCGGGGAAATATAAGAGGAAACTGACCTCACTCATCTAAATGACAGGAAATTTGGTGCCATCTCTGTGACATGCAGTGTGATGCAGTTGGGCTAGGGAAAAGTCCTCATCCTTCCCATGGAATAATTATGCTTTTCCTCTCCTCTGCTAACGCCCGCTGTGCTCACATCAGGAACTCATGGAACCTGGAATCTGACCCCACTGGAAGCTGCTGGAGGCGGTGACTGGATCTGCAGGGTGGGATACCGCAGTGGCATTTAGGAGCTCTTCCGGGTCCCAGTGCGTGAGCGATCCTAAGGTGAGTTCCTGCTCCTGCATGACCTGCGTCTTCACACAGGTGTCCACTGGGCAGCTGTCACTCTTCACACCTGTAGTGATCCAGGGACTACAGAGTTCACAGTAATGGTTTCACCTGGTCCAGGTCCCTGTGAAGTTAGGGTGGCCACTGTAGAACCTGCCTAGTTTATGAAGAGGAAAAGAGCTTCACGGGAAGTGTCTGAGATGCCTCAGAGAGGAGGTGGGCCTGGTACGGTGGGCAAGACTAACGGGGGCAGGATGGGAGGGAGGGGTCAGGGAGTCCGGCCTGACTGCAGTCAGCAGTGGGCTCCCAGGTGAGCAGACGGGGCTCAGAGGTGACTGATTGGACACCCCAGGGCTCTGAGGCCGTCCAGGTTGAGGAAATGTGGAGGAAAGACACATTTGCTTCCATGGGATGTTACCCAGCCCGTTTACATGCTGAAATGACAGCAGCGTTGGTAGGAAGGAAAGTGCCCTGGAGGCTGTCACTGGTCCCCGGGGGCAGGGAAGAAGCAGGAGCACTGCCAGGAGTGACACTGAGCTGATGCTCAGCTCTCTACATGTTCACTAGCCAGGAAGCAGCCGTCAAAGGGAAGGATTTTCAGTAATGGATCCCCACGCGGTCTGGAAATCGTACACCCTCCTTAGTTCTCACTGACCCTGGGTCCCTGGGACTCCCACTTGCCAGCACGTTTCTGCCGGCCTCCTGCGCTCACATTCTTATGCAGAACACGCGCTCTGTTTATAAGCGGTTTCATCTCTGCACCTTCCCAGAGGTCACTCAGGCTTGTCGCCTCCTTTGTTCTCTCCATTCCTTTCATCAGCTCAGTGAGGTGCAGCAGAGCACCCCGGGGCTCTGACAGGTTTAGGCAAAATTTAACATTCACCTTCACTACTTTTTACACATTGCTTGTGCACTTTTCATTTCTATAGGGTTAATCTGAAACTATGACCACCCCCCAAAAAACAGAAATGCATTTAGTGATCAAACACCCCCTTATGCTTGGTTTAACTGTGCATTTTGTTTTTGTCCACACTCTCAGACCTTTTCCACTGTGTTCAGTCGAGTCTGCACAGGAGACAGTTTAAAGACAGTATTAGTCTAAGTTTTGTCTTTTTTTTTTTTTTTCTGAAGTAAGAAGCAGGGAGGCAGAGACACAGACTCCCAGTGCACCCGGCATGCATTCCGAGCCATTCTAGTGCCTGAGGCGGAGTCCATGGAGCTGTCCTCAGGGCCTGGGCCATTTTTGCCTTAGCTGAGGGAGGGGAAGAGAGAGACAGAGAGAAAGGAGAGGGGGAAGGGTGGGGAAGCAGATGGGCACTTCTCCTGTGTGCCCTGGGTGGGAATCAAACCCGGGATGTCCACACGCCGGGCCAACACTATCCTGCTGAGCCAACGAGCCAGGGCCTGGTTCACTTTTAAAGTTTCTGTAATGTCTATATGTATTTTATACAGATGAGTAGCTCTTGTCAGGTAACTCATTCTATCTGTAAATTAGCATAGACATCTGGTACTACCATTGGAATTGTGTAATCAGTGAGCTCTCAAAGATGGTTATATATGTTGAGTACAACCATCAACTGACTTCATGGTTATGGGCCAAGTAGAAAATGTCTCCACTTCTTATTTCATTGTAAAAATTCTTGTGAATTAGTATTTGGCTCTTTCAATGTGTTCTAGCCACACCAAACCGCTGTTTTCTCCCTTTCTAGGAGCCTTGATCATCCCTCTCCTGCTACTGAATCTGCTTATCCCCTCTGCATATTCTACCTTGAAAAGTATTCCTGTGCATTCACACGTACCCAAATCTTATCCAGCACTCAAGGCCTGTAGTCAGTGTCACTTGTCTGGGAACCTTTTAGGTCTCATACTCTCCTCTTCATCATCTTTCCCTGTTTCTCTTTTTCTGTCACCTTCAGTTTTGCATTAGAGTTCTCTGGGTATGTGTCTGGCTTTCCTGTTAGTCTGTTAGCGCCTGGAAAACAGAGTCTATATTAGATTGATTTGGGGTGTGGACCCTGAGAAAGAAGATGCCTACTAAGATGGGATCCTAGCAGCTAACTGGGTGCAAGTTTAAAAGCAGAGCCTAGCAGCCATTTCTACACAGGGACCTCTCCTGCAAACTGTGCTCACAGTGAAGCCTGCACTGAACTCCTGCCCTCACTGTGTTTCTGCCTTCTGAGCCCATCCTTATAAGGGAGTTCTGGAATCCAGCAGAACTGAGGCTTTCCTGCACAACTCTATTCCCATCAGCTTCTTCACCAAACGATCAGAGTGGCTCTATTCTGACCGATTAGGCCAGTTCCTTTTGTATCAGTCAAACTGTGGGGCTTTAGAGTTCTCGTTTGCATAAGGATGGACCAATCAGGGACCAATGATGCGGACTTCTGTTTATATAAATCAGCTCCCCTCTGGTTCAGGGAGCATATTTTTCCTTTCCACTGGAAACTGAGGATTGTCTTTCCCCAATTGAGCTGAAACACCAAAGATGTCTCACCAGAACAGAGGGAGCAGATCAGCAAGGAGCAGAGCAGAGCTGTGTAGGCAGAGAGGAGCCTGGGCCCCCGGCTTCCTTGCAGCCATGGTGTTTCACAGCTGGGCTATATCAGCCATTGAGCTGTTTGCACTGAATAGTTTTCTTCTTCACCACATCCTAAATTGGGGATTTCTATTGCCGTTGAATTGGTGCCAATGACCGTCAGCTGACAGGGTTCCCCATAGCTCCAGGGTGGCTGTTCTGTTCTTTAGGATCTGCACAGAGGGCACCCGAGCCTGGAGATGCTAGTGAAGATCACACAGCTAGTTAGTGGCAGAGTTAGGAACAGAGCCCAATCTCCTTACTCACAGCTTCATGTTCCCCCCTAAATAAAGGAGAAAAAAGAGAGGCAGAAGAAAGAGGAATAGCAGGTGAAAGTATTACGCTTTATGAAGGCAAAACGTTTTATCTGTTTGGTTCAGTGCTGTGTCCCCAGTGCCTAGAACTATGCCTGGCACATAGTAGGGACTCAGTAAATATTTATTGGAGCAATAAGTGATGGATACAAATAGGAATTCATGTACAAAGATGGTAACAACAATCTTTAGGACTGTCGATATTGTTTACTTATCACAAGTTCTTATTTCATGCATTGCCTCTATGCATGGAAAGAGAAAACCAGAAAACCCTGGAATTTTTTCCTGTGCTTATATTTTTTCTACTTCTCTCTTGTACCACTTTTCTTCCCCTGGTAGCAATTCCGAGAATCATGAGGCAGCTCCCACTGAACCTATTGCATTAATGTTCTGCTAAAAGAATAATGTGATGTGCTACACACAAAATGTCTTCATTCCATGTAAAAATTTTCTTGGGAGGCCCTGGCCGGTTGGCTCAGCGGTAGAGCATCGGCCTGGCGTGCGGGGGACCCGGGTTTGATTCACGGCCAGGGCACATAGGAGAAGCACCCATTTGCTTCTCCACCGCCCCCCTCCTTCCTCTCTGTCTCTCTCTTCCCCTCCCGCAGCCAAGGCTCCATTGGAGCAAAGATGGCCCGGGCGCTGGGGATGGCTCCTTGGCCTCTGCCCCAGGCGCTAGAGTGGCTCTGGTCGCGGCAGAGCATCGCCCCTTGGTGGGCAGAGCGTCGCCCCTGGTGGGTGTGCCGGGTGGATCCCGGTCAGGTGCATGCGGGAGTCTGTCTGACTGTCTCTCCCCGTTTCCAGCTTCAGAAAAATACAAAAAAAAAAATTTTTTTTTCTTGGGAAAGTATTTCCTTGAAACAAAGCAGTGCTCATTACTACAGCTACCTTTTATTGGCCTTGCTCTCTGGCATCACACAGGACACTGGCTGGAGTCTAAGGTTGTCCGGGAAGCCCTACTGTCTTGGTGGAGTGGGCCCCAGGTAACGGAGGCCAGGGGTGTGGCTGAAAAACAAGAAATAGGATAGAGAAGACCACATAGCTTTTAGCTCCTATACTCACTAGCCTGTGACCATCATCCTCATAACTACTACCTCAGGCTTTAATAAGGGAATCCTCTGCCCACCCATCTCAATTTTTCCTGCCATAGCAAGGTGGTCTTTTTTGCCCCTTGCTTTTACTTATTGCGTTGTAAGATGCCTTATTTATTTATTTATTTATTTATTTATTTATTTATTATTTCTTTGTTTGTTTGTTTTAGCTCTACTCCAGTCTTTCTTCTTCCTGACTCCTATCCCTGGGCCAAAGTGATTTGAAGAAATCTATGCAGGCATTTATAATGCTTCACTTTATTGCACTGCACAGATGTTGCATTTTTTACAAGCTGAGGGCCAGACCCTGCACCCGCAAAAATGTGACTGCTCCTTTTCCTGTGGTGGTCTGAAATTGAACCCACAGTATCTCCAAGGTATGCCTCTATAGGAAGATTAGCCGCTCTGTTGTCTATGGTGCCTGGAGTTACAGTTTTTAAGATTTAAAATTGGGGGCAGAGGGAGTGAGAGTAGGAAAGCCACTTTAGCCTCAGTCTAGTCCTAACTCACATCGTATACAAGAACCCCTCCATCTGATGAGTTAAGGCAGCTATCCCAGATCAAGAGCACAGACTCTGAAGCGAGACTGCCTGCGTTGAAATCTGGGTTCCACATACTATCAGTTTCGATGAGCCTGAGAAAGTTGTTTAAGCTCTCTGTGCTTCGGTTTCCTCATCTGTAAAATAGAAGGTTGTTAGGGGGACTTGCAGAGTTAAATATAGGTAAGTCACTTAGGATGATGCCTGGCAAAGAGAAAGTGTTGTTTTGATGTTAGGTACTATTATATCTGTTAGTATTACTAAAGTTATTAAAAGAGACCTTTGTGTGTATGCACTACCAGAAGCCTGGAAAGGAAATGTTTGTGTCACCCATGTGTGTAACTACCGAATTTTTGCTCCATAAGATGCACCTGACCATAAGACACATCTAGGGTTTTTTGTTTGTTTGTTTTGTTTTTGTATTTTTCTGAAGCTAGAAACCGGGAGAGACAGTCAGACAGACTCCCGCATGCGCCTGACCGGGATCCACCCTGCGCACCCACCAGGGGGCGATGCTCTGCCCCTCCGGGGCGTCGCTCTGCCGCGACCAGAGCCACTCTATCGCCTGGGGCAGAGGCCAAGGAGCCATCCTTAGCACCCGGGCCATCTTTGCTCCAATGGAGCCTTGGCTGCGGGAGGGGAAGAGAGAGAGAGGAAGGAGAGGGGGAGGGGTGGAGAAGCAAATGGGCGCTTCTCCTGTGTGCCCTGGCTGGGAATCGAACCCGGGACTTCTACACGCCAGGCCAATGCTCTACCACTGAGCAAACCAGCCAGGGCCACATCTAGGGTTTTAGGAGGAAAATAAGGAAAAAAAATATTCTGAAACAAATAGTGTGTTAAAATATTTAATAAAATACCATATTTTTCACTGCATAAGAAGCACAGGCCTTTTCCTTTCCACTCTTTTGGGGGCAAAAATGCGTCTTATAGAGCGAAAAATATGGTAATAGGTGTTAGAGAAGCAAAACATGGTGAACAGACCTGATGAAATTAAGTGATTTTACCTAGGTGATGTTTTCAGGAGTTTTATTTTGGTTGTTTTAATCTTTCACGAAAAACAAATTGGAGGGAGCTGTCACACACAGATCATGTAATGACAATGCCCTGGGGGTGCGAGTTCTGAGGCACTTCAAGCTGTTCTACCCCCTCCAGTGACAGCTGGGTGGCTGGCTTTCATAGTTTACCGTGGGTACAGGCTGCTGGTTTTCAAGACCACCACTGAGCAAGAGAGAGGGGTTTGGGAATAGGGCAAGTTAAAAGGCCCCAGAGATCAGTGTTCTTCGCAAGATTCAGTAGTTTTCTTGAATAAATACTACGTGCACTATAGAAAGCTTTTGGATCCTTTCCAGAATTCTGAAAAAGGTTGACCTTAACATGTTTTCCTGTGCTCTCATTGCTGTTTGGGAGAAGTGGATCTTTAGAGATTCTTCCTGTGCTGTTATGAAATCCCCTACTCACAGATATTAAAAAAAAATTTCTTTTTTTGGAAGATAGAAGGTGAGGAGGATCAACTCATAGTTGTTTTCGCTTTAGTTGTGCATTGAGTTTGTCGTACATGCCTTGACCAAGATCATGCCAGTGTCCTCTTGCTTAAGCCAGTGACCTTGGGCTTTTCATGTCAGTGACCTTTGGGCTTAAGCTGGCAATCATGTGGACGATCCCCTGCTCAAGCCAGTGACCCTGCACTAACAAGCCTGTGCTTAAAACCAGTGACCTTGGGATTTCAAACTGGTGACGTCAGCGTTCTGCGTTGATGCTTTGTCCACTGCACCATCACCAGTCAGGCCCTCCACACAGAATTTTATTCTATTTAGGGTACAATCAGATTTCCATATAAAGTAACCACCTTGCTATGGGGTAGGTCTTAGCCATTGGTTAAAAGATGATTCCAGGAACTCCTTTATAATGGTCGCCTCAATTGGCAGGAACACAGGGCAGGGGTCTTGCATCTGTGTCTGCAGCTTTTCTCTGAAGTGCAGTACATGTTAAAGGCTTCTGTAGACAATCGCTTCTGGATTCTCACTATGAATTTGTGCTCAGTTAACCACAAGGAGTCCTTCTTGGCTGATAGATTTCTTCTCAAGTTCCACACTGCCTATTAGGAGATTCTACTACCTGAGCTTTTCTCTCCTAAGCTTTCAGAGGTCCCAGGGTTTTGTTTGTTTGTTTGTTTTGTTTTGTTTTGTTTTTTTACAGAGACAGAGATAGAGTCAGAGAAAGGGATAGATAGGGACAGACAGACAGGAATGGAGAGAGATGAGAAGCATCAATCATCAGTTTTTTGTTGCGACCCCTTAGTTGTTCATTGATTGCTTTCTCATATGTGCCTTGACTGTGGGGCCTTCAGCAGACCGAGTAACCCCTTGCTCGAGCCAGTGACCTTGGGTCCAAGCTGGTGAGCTTTGCTCAAACCAGATGAGTCTGCACTCAAGCTGGTGACCTCGGGGTCTCAAACCTGGGTCCTCCGCATCCCAGTTCGACGCTCTATCCACTGCGCCACCACCTGGTCAGGCCCCAGGTTTTTATTTAATCATAAAATGATCATTGAGGAAGGTGCAATAGTTTGTTTGTTTGTTTTTTACTATACATAGATTCTGGACTGAGGCTAGGCTTGAATCTGAGCTTTAGCATTTCCTAGTTCTGTGACGTTGGACAATCTACCTAACCTTTCAGTGCCTCTGTTGCTTCATCTGTAACATAAGGATGATAATATAACTTGTCTTGCAGAGTTGTTATAACAGTTAAATGAGTTAATACTTGTATATCTAAAAAACTTAGACAATGTCTTGGAATATATTGTTTTTAACAAATATTAAATATTATAATAATTATTTCTTCTACAGTAGATGTGAAGGTGGCTGTTTTAATTCTCCGATAAAATGTTTGATTGTCTGTTTATATGCTCAGCTAGTTTTGTTCACTGTTGTGTTTCCCATGCCTTAATTCTGTGTCCTCGATACAACACATAAATTGTTGGGTGAACGAATGCTCACAGGTAGCATCCTACTAAAGTGCGAGGTGCTTTAATAGAGCTTGAGTGCAAGGCACTTAGCAGTACATGAGCAACAAGATATGATATGCTCAACTTTGAGTAATGGAGGAAACAATTTGTTGAGAGGCTATGCAGTCAAAACTGAGATCACATTTCATCTGGAAACAAGGTAAAGCAATGCTAGGTAGCCACCAGGTGGCAGTATTGCAAAGGGATTCAAGAAGCAGAGAAAAAGACCAGCCCTTTCCAAGTTCGCATTTATATCTGAGGCTGTTTTTCTCTCATTTCCGCAAAGGATCAAGAGGTGATTTCTTTCCCTTTTTTACCGCTAGTCGTGGAGCACTACCATTCTTATCCAAGGCTGCCTGAGAGCCATCTGGCATTCTAGCTACTCTCTCTTTACCAGGAGAGAAATGGTGCTGAGTACGTTTCCAGTTCTTGGGATGTGCAGCTTCTATTTCTCACACCACTGACCTGCTGTTTCTCCTGCTATGCCCACATAGATAGAGTTTAAGGGGTGAAGAGAGAAGCAAAACTAACATTTTTTTGAGATAGAAGACACTATATCAGAAATTTGATATAATCATGCCATTGAATTGCCACAAAACCCAAGAACATTAATTTTGTCAATTACTTTTCTCCATCACCCAGCTTTGGCAATTATTATTATTATTATTATTATTATTATTATTACAGAGACAGAGTCAGAGAGAGGGATATACAGGAACAGATAGACAGGAACAGAGAGAGATGGGAAGCATCAATCATCAGTTTTTTGTTGCGACACCTTAGTTGTTCATTGGCTGGTTTCTCATATGTGCCTTGACTGTGGGCCCACAACCTTCGGTCCAAGCTGGTGAGTTTTGCTCAAGCCAGCAACTTTCAGTCCAAGCTGGTGGGTTTTGCTCAAACCAGATGAACCTGTGCCAAGCTGGCGACCTTGGGGTCTTGAACCTGGGTCCTCCGCATCCCAGTCCAACACTCTATGCACTGCGCCACCGCCTAGTCAGGCTGGCAATTTTTTTTTTTCTGAAGCTGGAAACGGGGAGAGACAGTCAGACAGACTCCCGCATGTGCCCTACCAGCATCCACCCGGCACGCCCACCAGGGGCAATGCTCTGCCCACCAGGGGGCGATGCTCTGCCCCTCCGGGGCGTCGCTCTGTTGTGACCAGAGCCACTCTAGCACCTGGGGCAGAGGCCAAGGAGCCATCCCCAGCGCCTGGGCCATCTTTGCTCCAATGGAGCCTCGCTGCGGGAGGGGAAGAGAGAGACAGAGAGGAAGGAGAGGGGGAGGGGTGGAGAAGCAGATGGGCGCTTCTCCTGTGTGCCCTGGCCGGGAATTGAACACGGGACTTCTGCACGCCAGGCCGACGCTTAGGCTGGCAATTATTAACGTAGGTATTACCAGTCTAGTTTCAGCTATACTCCCACCCAACACCACTGGAATATTTTCAGGCAAATCCTAGATAATATTTCATTGACTCATTTCATTGTTACATACTTCCATACATACTGTAAAAGATAGGGAATTTTTAAGCACACCGGAGTACCATTGGGACAGGGGGAGTGACGAGACCTCAATTCTTGTCTTCTTGAGAGAAAAAATTCAATCACAAGACAAAGTGCAGCAAGTGAAGGAAGAATTTATTTTCCGTGCAGGAAGAAAGTCAGAAAAAAGGGGACCTGGGGGACAGGTTCAGGGAGTTAGTTGGGATGAGCCACTGCTGCCCTCTGCTCCCCTGGTTCCTTAGAAGTTAGAAAGAGAGGAGCAAGGAAAGTGTGCCTCAGGGGAAGAAGAGAAGAAGGAGGAGGGGAAAAGGAAAGGCATGGGCATGCTTCTGGGAGGGAGAATACTGGGAACTCTGTCCCAAGGGATTTTAAAAGGGTGGTGAGCCTGACCAGGTGGTGGCGCAGTGGATAGAGCGTTGGACTGGGATGCCGAGGACCCAGGTTCGAGACCCCAAGGTTGCCAGCTTGAGCGCGGGCTCATCTGGTTTGAGCAAAAGCTCACCAGCTTGGACCCAAGGTCTCTGGCTAGAGCAAGGGGTTACTCGGTCTGCTGAAGGCCCGCGGTCAAGGCACATATGAGAAAGCAATCAATGAACAACTAAGGTGTTGCAATGCGCAATGAAAAACTAATGATTGATGCCTCTCATTTCTCCATTCCTGTCTGTCTGTCCCTGTCTATCCCTCTCTCTGACTCTCTCTCTGTCTCTGTAAAAAAAAAAAAAAAAAAAAAAAAAAAAAAAAAAAGGGTGGTGATTTCAGGGGAGGCCCCAGGGGAGGATTTCAGTACAATATTCATCAGTTCTTCAGGTGTGTTTTTTTAGGGTCATGGTCTTCATTGATTGATTGCTGACAAGTCAGGGGATCATTAGTCAGTGCAGCTGGTCCTGAGGCAGCCATGGCATGCTTGTTTGGTTTTGCTGCTTTTCTGGACCTGGAGCTGAAATGCAACTGGAGCCTAGATGTTATCTCTAGGGTTAATGCTTAAATGCTGTTCTCCAGCTTTCTTGTTTGTTCTTCCACTAAGGGGGTCTAAAACCACATGGTTAGTGAGTGATATGCCAGGAGAGTAAAGGTCAGGGGAGGGCCCGAATTCCATGACCAGCAATATGAAATCAGGGGGTCTAAACCACGTGACCAGCTAAGGGGGAAAGGTCATTCTGGGGGTAAGGTCCTTGTTTTCCCAGTTTTGTCCCTTGCTAGGTACCCTGGGCTTTCCACCCTGGTGGCCTTCTATTACTGGCCTATAGTGTTTACTCTGCTCATGTCTTTCTAACTGCTTACCACACCATTATAACACTAAAAAGCCCTGGTAATAATACCTTAATATCACCAAATATCTAACCAGTGTTCAGATTATCTGGTTGTCTCATTTTTTTAAATTGTACTTGGTTTATTCAAATTGGGACTCAAGGCATAGATTGCATTCATTTGATAGATGAGCTATGAGCCATTTTACATAGAGAGAAACTGAGGATGAGAGATCATCTGTATAGTTTGCAAAAACAATTCTCTGTGAATCAGACCTGATACCAGATATTGGGGATATAAAGATTACGAAGACACGGGTCTCAGAGTTTGGGAAACTCAGTCTTATGTTCCTGTAGTGCTCTGTGAATATATCTATGACAGGACTTATCACATTGTTATTAGTATGTGGTTAGGTGCCTGACTTCCCAGATAGATGGCAAATACTTTAAAAGGAGCCATTTTATGGTCAACATTGTATTCCAAATACCTAGCATAGTCCCTGGCCATATAGGTTGTATTTAACAACAATATGGAAAGGAATAATTTTGTATGAATGGGCAGTGGGAAGCAGTGAAGAGTTTCAAGCAGTACAGTTGCATGATCAGGTTGTCACTATAGGTAGGTAACTCGGGTTGCCAGTTGGGTTGGAGGCATGACAGACTAGAAGCAGAGAGGGGAGTATTGTGGAGAGAATGATCATGTTAGAGAAGATGAGAGAGCCAGATCAGGGCAATGGCAGCGCATATGGCGAGAAGACACGTTAGAGAGCTAGTGAGGTTGTAAATTTGGCAGGATTTGGCAATTTAGAGTAAAGAGGAGAGGCAAGTTTGAGATGGAGAGGATGACTTCCATTTTGGACATGCTCAGCTTGTGCCTTTGTGATCTTCAGAAGTTACTATCCACCAGGATGTTTGAGACTAGAGCTCAGACGAGAAGTCATCAGTGGAGAACAGGGAGTCACAACATGTAGTCAGAGCATAAAAACCTGCCAGGGCCTGACCAGGTGGTGGTGCAGTGGATGCAGCATCGGACTGGGACGGAGGGGACCCTGGTTCAAGGCCCCAGGGTCACTGGCTTGGGCGCAGGCTCATCTGGTTGGGGCAGAGCTTGAGCCCAGGGTCACTGGCTTGAGTGAGGGGTCACTTGGTCTGTTGTAGCCCCCTGGTCAGGGCCCATATGAGAAAGCAGTCAATGAACAACTAGGGTGCTACAATGGAAGAATTAATGCTTTTCATCTCTCTCCCTTTCTGTCTCTCTGTCCCTATCTGTCTCTCTCTCCCTCTCTGTTTAAAAAAAAAAATCTGCCAGGGATGCTATCTCTCTGGGAAAGGACATGAAGTGAAACAGGAAGTGGAGTAAGGAGGGAACTCATCTCACTAGCCACAGTTGATTTAATGGTTGATATGTATGCATGTGATCTAGATAAGAACAATCAAAATCCACCTCTTCAATTTTTTTCTAACTTAAATGGGGGAGGGATACTGTGTCTCACTTTTGTTGCAGAGTTGAGAGATATGTGGCCTGGGACTGCTGGTGGCTCTTTTACAGCCATAGGAGGAAGCTTGTTTGAGATAATGTAGGCAATGTACAGGATGAGCAGTAGATTCCTATTGGTGTTCTAGTCTCTAGGGCAGGGGTCGGGAACCTTTTTGGCTGAGAGAGCCATGAACGGCACATATTTTAAAATTTAATTCCATGAGAGCCATACAATATGTTTAGCACTAAATACAAGTAAATGTGTGCATTTTATGGAAGACCAACACTTTTAAAGTACAATAAGTCTCTGAATTCTTTTTAATAATGTTGTTATGCGGTTGCTAACCAGTCATGAATAAGGTACTTCTTACCATTGATGCGACTTCTGGTGCTGCATGGTTTTGCTAATGGCTTTGTAGTCTGGTTGATACGTGGTGAGGTTACGCTTCATACAGGCATTGAGACTTCCATCCATTAAACGTGATCGTAGGTTGGTCTTAACATTCTTTAGATGTGAGAAAGACTGCTCACATGCATACGTAGAGCCAAACATTGTCATCACAGCAATACTTATACGCTGCAGTGTGTGGTATGTGACGGTAAGCGCGTTCCAAGTTTTTTTTTTTTTTGTATTTTTTTTTCTGAAGCTGGAAACGGGGAGAGACAGTCAGACAGACTCCCACATGCGCCCGATCGGGATCCACCCGGCACGCCCACCAGGGAGCGACGCTCTGCCCACCAGGGAGCGACGCTCTGCCCACCAGGGGGCGATGCTCTGCCCCTCCGGGGCGTCACTCTGTTACGACCAGAGCCAGTCCAGCGCCTGGGGCAGAGGCCAAGGAGCCATCCCCAGTGCCTGGGCCATCTTTGCTCCAATGGAGCCTCGCTGCGGGAGGGGAAGAGAGAGACAGAGAGGAAGGAGAGGGGGAGGGGTGGAGAAGCAGATGGGCGCTTCTCCTGTGTGCCCTGGCCGGGAATCGAACCCGGGACTTCTGCATGCCAGGCCGACGCACTACCACTGAGCCAACCGGCCAGGGTACGTTCCAAGTTTTGACAATCAGTTGGTCCACAGGTTGAAGTTTTTTCATTTCTCCCCACTTGTGTTTGCTCGCCAGCTCTGCTTGCTGTCGTGCAAGTCTTTACAAATCTTCATTCAGTGACTTGAACTTATTCACCCACATGTCTGAGGCCTTCAGGTCAGCAGCTTGTAGCTCAAAATCTCTGACAGAGACACCAGGGATGTAACTCAGGTCGGCGCTGTCCACTGCACACTCATGTGGATGGGTGATGAACTTAAAAAGAAGAGTGCCCTCACGAAATTCTCCAAAGCATGCTTTGAATGACTGCAGGAAATTAGATGTGAAGCCCAATAGCTGCTGGAGATCAAGATGTTGAGCAGGGTCCCTTGCTGTGCATCCATCGTTAAACTCTCCCAGTTTTTCAAAGTGTAGTAAACGACCTGTTTCAATGTAGGTGATGAAGAGTTCCAGCTTGTTTTCAAATGCAATCACTGCTTGTTGAAGGGATAAGACTGAATTTCCAACACCTTGCATTTTCACATTGAGCTGGTTCAGATGTTCAGTCATGTCCATGAGATAGTAGAACTTCAGGAGCCACTCAGTGTTAGCTAACTCAGGATGCTCGACGTTTTTCATTTCAAGAAAAGTCGGATTTCGCTCAGACAAGCCGCGAAATATCTGAGCACCTTCCCTCTTGACAACCAACGCACATTGTTGTGCAGAAGCAGACCAGGATAATTATTCCCAACTTCATCAATCCATGTTTTAAACTGGCCATCATTTAAAGCTTGGGCAACAATAAAGTTGACCACCCAAATTACCAGCAACATCACCTCACCAAGCTGCTCACCACACATCTGAGCACAAAGTGCATCCTGATGTAGGATGCAGTGAAAAATTAGGAGGGGTCGCTTTTCATGTTCACGAAGAAGCACTATGAATCCTCTGTTTTTCCACCATGCACGAAGCACCATCAGTACACACTGAAATAAGTATATCTATCGGTAGATTTTTTTCTTTAGCGAACTCAGTGAAAGAGTTGAATAAATCCTCCCCTCTTGTTGTCTCTTTCATAGGCAAAACAGCAAGACTTTCCTCACATAGTGTGTCACTGACAGCATACCTTGCAATTATGCTGAACAGGGATACATGGCTTACATGTTTGACTCATCCAAAGCGAGAGAAAAGAATGGTGCTCCATTTATGTCCTTCGCTTGTGTTGCATCAATTTGATTTGCCATCATGATGGTACGATTGTGAACAGTTCTTGTCGACAGAAGCATGTCTTTTATTCACTTGATTATCTTGTCTTTATCTGAAAAGTAGTCAAAAAGTTCATTAGCAACATCAAGCATGAATGTTTTAGCATACTCCCTGATCTGTGAATGGCTTTCCGTTTCTCACAATTGCTAAAGCACCAGCAAAGCTAGCCAAATTCCAGTCACCTTGTTGGGTCCAAACACAGAGTTGCTGCTGATTAGCTTGCACTCTGCACAGTAGCTCTTGACATGCTTTCTTCCTGCCGTCCCTCACTGGATATTTTGATGCAAATGTAGTATGGCGTGTGTTGAAGTGCCGCTTTATATTTGACTGTTTCATCAATGCAATTTTATCATTGCATATTAGACACACTGCAGAACCTGCTCTCTCCACAAAGGCGAATTCCTCTGTCCATTCCTGCTGAAAAGTACGATACTCCTCATCTTTTTTTCTTTTAGTCATCTTCTTCGTCAAAAGTGTTTCTGCAATTAGCTAGCTGACTACTTGATTAAAAGGAGGGAAGTTTACTTCCTGACCTCACAATGACCCATGTACTTTACACATTATCCAATAAAAATTTGGTGTTGTCCCGGAGGACAGCTGTGATTGGCTCCAGCCACCCACAACCATGAACATGAGCAATAGGAAATGAATGGATTGTAATACATGAGAATGTTTTATATTTTTAACATTATTTTTTTTTTATTAAAGATTTGTCTGTGAGCCAGATGCAGCCATCAAAAGAGCCACATCTGGCTCATGAACCCTGGGTTCCCAACCCCTGCACTAGGGCTTTGGGGCCCAACTACGTCCTTGCCCTTCCTATGATTATGTGAGACTGTCAATAAGTTTTCACTTTTGCTCAAGTTAAAGTTGTGTTTCTGTCATTTGCAATCAATACAGTCCTGATTAAATCTGTGTTCTAACAGTTAATTCTGGAATGGAAGTAGATGTGTTTAGTATCTGAGTGTGTGGGGAGGATGGGTATAATAATTACCAACCTGAAGCAGGGAGACAATTTTTGAGACTTTTAATAGTCTACATGAGAATCTGAACTAAGGCAATGTCAGTGGCTACTATCACTCTTGGCCAGGCTTCCCATATGTTTAGTAGACCTTGAACCAGTTGCCCATATCTATAGGCTCATCATCTTTACCTAGATGGAATACAACTGGTTACTATTCATTATCATCATATTTTCCTCTATGTCATTGGGAATTGTTTATAAACTCCTGTCTCCCAATTTCAGCATCTAGGTTGTTTTGGGACCAGTCTTCATTGATTACCTTTTGTCTTTACTATGTGTCACATTTTTTGTTTGTTTCTGATATGTCCAGTTATTTTAATTTGTTGCCTGGACAGTGTAGGGAACATGTTGTAAAGAATCTGGATTCCATTTTGTCCCTCTGAAAAGTGTTTTTGTTTTGTTTTGTTTTAGCAGGCAGTTAATGTGACTCAATTCAAATCCCATATTCAGTCTCCCTTGTGGTAAGCAGCAGCTAAACTTTCTATTCATATTTTTTAGTTTTATATGGGCTATCTGGAGAGTGGCCCGTGCATATATGGTTCAGAGGTTGGTCAGATATTTACACAGAATTTAGAGTCCCCTCTGTCAGGATCTCTCCATTCCAAGGCTTTACCTCCACGTTTCAGCAGCTAAAACCCTGAACTCAGTCCTCTGGTAAAGACTCAGTTTTACTCACCCATCACATCACTGATTAGGGCCTGCGTGTGGCTAAAAACCTTAAAAAATAGGAATTCAACCTAGTTCTAATTCTAGGAATTTCACCTAGTTTTAGTGCAGATTCTCTTCCAGTTTCTGCCTGCTTTAGGTTGGTTGTTAATAATACTTTCAGGTAGGTTTTTTTTTTTTTTTTGGATACTTTGTACAGAATATGTTTGTTTTGTTTGTTTGTTTGTTTTATTAAGTGAAAGGCAGGGAGGCAGACAGAGTCCTGCATGTACCCCAACCAGGTGATGCTCTGTGCATCTGAGGTCGCTGCTCTATGGCTAGGCAGATGAACTATTTTAGCATCTGAAGAGAGGCCATGGAGCCATCCTCAGCACCCAGGGCCAACTTGCTCCAACTGAGCCATGGCTGCAGGAAGGGATGAGAGAAAGAGAGAGAGAGAGAGAGAGAGAGAAGGAAGGGGAGTGGTGGAGAAACAGATGGTCTCTTCTCCTGTGTGCCCTGACTGGGAATCAAACCTGGGACTTGCATATGCCGGGCTGACACTCTACCGCTGAGCCAACCGGCCAGGGCCCAGAATATGTTATTGTTATATTTGATGGAAGATGGGTTTGATAGAAGTTACTTGGTCATTTACTGGAATCTAGAACCTGTCTGGTCACTATTATGTAACTTGTGGCTAATATAGAATGAATGTTCTAGTAAAGCAGTAAGAAATTTTACCCAGGATCTGGACATCAGCTCCCGATGAGGTGGCTTGGTAAAGGCAGTTTTTATACACAGGTGAGTTAAATGTGATGAAGTTTCAGGATGACAGGTTTGTGGATATAAAACACTTGATAACCCTCCACTTGGGCTTTCACATGAGTAGAAATAAACTCACTCTGGAAAGGCAGAATTTTGCTGACACCAACCTTCACTGCAAATACCCCCTATCCTGTTATCTCTTGTTCATCTCTGCTTTTTAATTTTTTTAAGAGAGAGGAAGGAGAGATAGAGAGATCAGTTCATTTTTCCACTTAGTTTTGCACTCATTGATTGCTTCTCACATGTGCCCTGACCGAGGCTCAAACCAGCAACCTCAGGGTCAAGCTGGTAACCCCAGGATCAAACCAGCAGCCTCAGTGCTCCTGGATGACACTTTCTCCACTGTGCCACCAGACAGGGCACCTCTGCATTTTAAAGGAAATACATTATTTGAGTTTATTGCAGTAAACTTTAATTTCTATACAATTTATAGATCAGAATAATAGGCCAAGACCCCTACCAGTACTCTGCCTAACCTAGTATCTGGGATGAAGAGGAGTGAATAAATTGAAAATATTCTAGCAGATGGAATGGTCAGGGGTGAGTGACAAAGAATTGGAAGGGGAATTAGAGAGAGGTAGAGTTAAGGATGGCATCCAAGTCTCTGTCTTGGGCATCTAAAAGGATGATCAGTACAGGAAACAGAATATAAGAAAGATAGCAATTTTAAAGGAGAGGATGAATTCAGCTGTGGCCATGTTTGGGTACCTGTGGGACAGCCAGTCAGAGTTCATATGAATCTGAATGACTGCCCAAGGATCTGGGGTGGAGATGTAAGTGACAGATGAGATGTAGATAATATAACCAGATAGAATGTCAAGAAAAGTTTGCTGCCACCAATATAATACTAACAGGAGTCCCCAGTATGGAGTAAAAATAAAAGGAGAAAATTTATTCAGGTAAACAGTTTATAAATGGAAGAAAACAAAAGTGCATTCCTCCAAGACAAAGGGGAGGCCCACTTATATAGAGAAAGTGGTCACCATGGTTTTGATTGGTACATTTTTGAGCAATGAGGAATCCAAATTTTCCCAGTTTGATTGGTTCAAATAGCACTGTCCTGATTGTTCAGAATTGTGTGTTCTAATTGGTAATTGTGGAACTGCTCTTCTTGGTCAGTAAAGATCCAAATGAGGATATAGCTGTACAGTTCTGCTTGGACAGGGCAAGTCTCAGGTGGTCACAATACAGTTCTAGAAATGACGTGATAAGGGTTGGCTCAGACAGCTGGAACTCAGTGAAGGAGACTTGGTGGCTCAGTTTCTGGTTTTTCCCTGATAAGCAATGTGCATGAGGGGCTTCTATCAGCAATGGCGGTTAGACTATAGTTGTGAATTTGGGTCCAGTTAACCACGAAATGTCCTTTTTTTCTGAAGTGAGAAGCAGAGAGGAAGAGAAACAGACTCCTCCATGCGCCGGGCGGGGATACACCCAGCAAGCCCATTAGGGAGCTATGCTCTGCCCATCTGGGACATTGCTCCATTGCAACCAGACCCATTCTAGCACCTGAGACGGAGGACATGAAGTCATCCTCAGTGTCCAGGCCAACTTTACTCCAATGGAGCCTTGGCTGCAGGAGGGGAAGAGAGATAGAACAAAGAAGGGGAAGGGTGGAGAAGCAGATGGGCGCTTCTCCTGTGTGCCTTGGGTGGGAGGGACTTCCATATGCCGGCCCACGCTCTACTGTTGAATCAACCCTCCAGGGCGGTGCTGCCGCCTTTAGTCTCGGCATTACCTATCAAACAGTGATAGGCTCCCTGCACACAATCATTTCATCCAACCAGAGGTGGAGACTGCCCATGACGGCAGGCGAGGCAGTGCTTATAAAAAGGGCAGTGCTGCCTCAGCATTCGCTGTCTTACTCCCTCACAGGCTGGATGGAGACTGCCTCTGCCGTGGCGAATCCTTCCTCTGAGGCTGCTGAGGATTCCCTGGGCACGAACAAGCCACAGAAGAGCTCCGAATATCCCAGAGGAGAAGAAGCCCAGGCGCCTGCGCCTCCGACGCCGCCGCGGCTGCTCCCGCAGCGCCTCTACCTTGGGCAGCTTTGGCATCTATTAATATTTCCACAGGGTCCTGAAGAGCGTTCACCCGGACCTGGCCCTGTCGAAGCACACGGTGTCCGTCATGGATTCGTTCATACAGGACGCCTTTGAGCGCATCGTCGAGGAGGCCGCCCTCCTGACCCGCTCCAATAACCGGGCCACTCTCACCTCCGAAGAAATCCACACAGCCATGTGCCTGGTCCTGCCGGGGAGGCTCTGCATGCACGCTATGTCCATGGGTACCAGGGCAGTCCTTGCGTACCAAGGCCAGTGAGCAGCCTCCACACCACCCGACCATCTGAACATCGCAACCCAAAGGCTCTTTTCAGAGCCACCTCACTTGTCTCAAAAAGACCTGTAGCTGGAAAAGTGCGATCTAACTCAATGTTTGATCCTCTGGCATTCTGCCAACAGAAAGCATGCATGGGTTCAGGAAAGCTGCTTTAGCAGATCTGTTACATAGAAATGGCGCACGTTTCCATCTAGATCAAGTGGGCCCTGACTTGAGAATGCTAGGTGATTTTCCATAGAGTCAGAATAGTAGAAATTGGCCCTGGCTGGTTGGCTTAATGGTAGAGCGTCGGCCCCGCATGTGGAAGTCTTGCGTTCAATTCCTGGCCAGGGGAAAAAAAAAATTCCTGGCCAGGGCACACAGGAGAAGCGTCCATCTGCTTCTCCACCCTTCCCCCTCTCCTTTCTCTCTGTCTCTCTCTTCCTCTCCTGCAGCCAAGGCTCCATTGGAGCAAAGTTAGCCCAGGTGCTGAGGATGGCTCTATGGCCTCCGCCTCAGGAGTGAGAATAGCTCCAACCGCAAAGCAGCATCGCCCCCTGGTAGACATGCCGAGTGAATCCCGGTTGGGTGCATGCAGGAGTCTGTCTGACTGCCTCACAGGTTCTAACTTCGGAAAAATACAAAAAAAAAAAAGGCAAACCAATAAAAAAAATCAGCAAATTACACAAAAGAATCTCAGGATAGTTTCACTCAAACTTCTCTTTCTTTCAGTCTCCAGCCTGGCCTTTCTGCTCATTCACCTCCTTGGCTTACCAGCTCCCATCCACAGGAGTTCCTTCTGCTGAGAAGTTGACTTTAGCTGGGTCCAGAGAGCCTCGTTCACCTGCCCAGCTAAGCAAGCATTCCTGTAGGTATGTTCCTAATGCAAAGACCATTCCTATCCATTCCTATTCTGAGAGGAATTATTTGGTTAGCTCATTAAGGATTTTATTTTCTCCCCTTTCACATAGGTAAAGTAGCCTAAAGCTACTGAGTTTAATGAAGTTCCCTGTGAAGGTGCTGAGAGGGATGGTTTAGGTAATTCATCCATTAGGCTGTTCAGAAATATTGGAGCCAAGAGTTTGATGTGGTTAGGCAGGTTTTCTATGACACAGCACTGACAGTGCACCAGGTACTCTTTTAAAGACTTTGCAAGTATTCACTCATTTAATTCTCACAACACTTCTATGAGTGACTTTCTGTTATTACTCTATTTTACTAATAAGGAAATGGAAGCACAGAGAGGTCAACAGAGGTTAGCTATCTTGTACAAGTTCACACCACTTGTAAGAGAAGGAGTTAGAGTTTCAGTGATGCCCAAATCATGTCTCTCCTCTCTGTATCCAACAGCCCAACCCCTCCATAAGGTATCAAGGATTTGCTAGCCTCATAAAATGAGTTCAGGGGTACAACCTCTTTTTTCTATCTTCCTGTGGCTTTCTCCATTTACAAACAAAACTGAGGTCAAAGGTATTTAAATAGATAATTTTTCATATCTGCATTATATCCAGCTATTTGCTTATAACCATAATTTGTTGAACCAATTTCCTTATCCTTGTTTCTGACATTTAGAAGCGACTGGCCACTTCTATACAAAGTACAGTATTCAGATTGTAATCACAATATCAATTCTCAAAGAGCTCAGCAAGTGCCTAACTTCCAAAAGCTGGATTGAAGAACATGGCCTAGTTGGTACAGTAGAGCAAAATGTTCTGCTTGAAACTAAACTTTGATTACCTTCTTTTTCATTAATATGTTATTGAGAGTAGTTGTATCCTCATAAAAGGCTTCTTTAGGGTGGCCAAAGATAGGTTGTATAGTCTCATTCCAGAAAAAGCAAGTGAAATCAGCCTTTTCTTTTTCAGTTTAGTACCTCCAGATGTATTACCAAACTAGGGTGAAATTAAAGTGCATGGGGCTATGGATCTGGAAGTTTACAGAAGCCTGTGTCCTTATTGAGACTAAATTCTGCCATTGGTCTTAAGCAACTACATCTCCTGGAAATGGACAATAAAACATGTAGAACTGAATGATAATGAAAATCTTCCTTTCAGCCAAGTTTGTATTCTGTACCTCAAACAGTACTCCAAAACAAATTTAAAGCCAATGTGGGTATATTTAAAATGGGGAAAGACAGGCCTTAGCTTGGTAGCTCAGTTGGTTAGAGCGTAGTCTCGACATGCTATGATTGTGGGTTTGACCTGGGTCAGGGCTCATACAAGAATGAACCAATGACATCATGAATAAGCAGAATAACAAAATTGATGTTTCTCTGTTTCTCTCTTTCTCTTTTTCTCTCTCAGTTCCTTCCCCCTCACTCTAAAAATCAATAAATAAAATATTTTAAAAGTGATCTGGAAATAATGAATTTTAAAATAAGTAAATAAATAAAATGAAGAAAGATAATACATGCAGCAAATGTCCACTATAATAAATTAGGAAAGGCAAAAGGGAGGATCTAATAAAGATAAGAGTAGAGATTAATGAAGTAGAAAACAAAGAAATAGTGGAAAGGTCTAGATATGCAGAGGTTGCCTGTTTGATCCATAGTCAGGGCACATACAAGAACAGATCGATATTTCTGTCTCACTCTCTTTCTCTTCCTCTCTCGCTAAAATCAATCAATCAATCAAACATTTAAAAAAGAAAACAAATGAGCAATTTCCCTGAATGTGAGCCAGTGCTACCAAAGTAGGTCATGCCATGGGCCACTTCGCCCCTGCAGTTCCTGTGGAACATAGCCCTTCATTCTACAGCTCAACTTCTAGGAATGTATCTTCAGGGAATGATTGGTCACACATAGAAACCTGTATGTGAAATGAGGATGCTCTTTTAAGCAGTTTTGTAATAGTGAAACTTCAGAAACAAGGCTATATAAGGAGCTTGGTTCAAGAAATCATGGTTGTAAGCAAATAATTAGATATAATACAGATATGAAAAATAATCTAGGCTGGTGCTCAGTGGATAGAGCATTGGCCCAGCATATGGATGTCTTGAGTTTGATTCCCGGTCAGGGCACACAAGAGAAACGACCATTTGCTTCTCTCCCAGTCCCTCTCCCCCTTCTCTTCCTCTTCTTTTCCTGAAGCCAGTGGCTTGATTGGTTTGAGCATGGCTCCAGGCACTGAGGATAGCTCCACTGTGCATCAGCCTTAGGCACTAGAAATAACTGGGTACTCAAGCATTGGCCCCAAGTGGATTCCGGTCAGGAGCACATGCAGGAGCCTGCCTCACTATCTCCCCTCCTCTCACCTAAAAAATAATACTACTAATAATAATCTATTTAACCTCATCTTCCTCATTTGTTAATAGGGTAAACCAAAGGAGGATAGAAAAAAGAGATTGTACTCCTGAAATGGTCTTATGACGCTAGCAAATCCTTGATACCAAAATATGACAAGAATATTACAAGAAAGTAATCTCTTATGGACATAGGTACAAAAAATCCTACACAAAATATTAGCAAATTTAATGCAGCAATATATAACAATTATAATAAATCGGGACCAAATTGGTATGCCTGGTTGGTTTTATTATTAGAAAACCAAGCAATATAATTTAACATATTAAGAAATAAAAGGAAAATCACATGATTGTCTTAAAAAAGAAAAAGAATTCGGTAATATAAAACATCCATTGAAGACTTTTTAAAGTTTTGATAAATTAGGAATTGAAGGAAACACTTTTACTATGATAACTGGTATACCAAAATCCTGCAGCTGGCATCATATTTAATGTTGAATTGTTGAAAGTGATCCCCTTGAATTCAGGAAAAAGACAAGGATATCCCCCCCTCACCACTTTTTGTATTCTAGGTCCTGCCAGTGCAGTGAGACAAGAAGAAATGAAATGAATATGGATTGGAAAAGAAGATACAAAACTTATTATGGTATTTGCAAATGATTTGCTTGTGTGTGCAGAAAATCCCAATGAAGCTACAGATAAAATTTTGCAATTATTAAGAAGGATTATAAAGATCAATACACAAAATCAGTATCAAAAGCTCTATTATATTTCTATATACCATCAGATATCATTGAAATGAAATGGAAATAAATATTACATTTACCATAGTATAAAACCAAATACAGGTTTTCCCAATTATCTAAAAATGTTGACTTCCTACTTTACCTTTCCTAAATCCAAATGGCATAAAGGGAAGCTGTTACCATTAATTTCTTTGGAATTTTTTTTTTTGTATTTTTCTGAAGCTGGAAAAGGGGAGAGACAGTCAGACAGACTCCCGCATGCACCTGACTGGGATCCACCCAGCACGCCCACCAGGGGCGATGCTCTGCCCACCAGGGGGTGATGCTCTGCCCCTCCAGGGCGTTGCTCTGCCATGACCAGAGCCACTCTAGTGCCTGGGGCAGAGGCCAAGGAGCCATCCCCAGTGCCCAGGCCATCTTTGCTCCAATGGAGCCTTGGCTGCGGTAGGGGAAGAGAGAGACAGATAGGAAGGAGGGGGGGGGGATGGAGAAGCAAATGGGCGCTTCTCCTATGTGCCCTGGCCGGGAACCGAACCCGGTCCCCCACACGCCAGGCCGACGCTCTACCGCTGAGCCAACCGGCCAGGGCCTGGAAAAATTTTTTCATCGTTTCCAGACACAAAAGATAATCTAGCAAATCATAACAAATATGCTTAATGATATCCAGTTTTACACTAAGCATAACACCCTCACATGTTTTCTTAGGCTTTTCTAATACCTTAAGATGTATCTTGCTAATAGATGCACAAAATAAACCAAGATAAAGCACAGATGCTCACAGACACAGTTCAAAGTTATAAGGGGTTGAAGTTGAGATGCTGAGTGTAGTTCCCTGTAAGTGGCTTAGTGGTGCCACTCTCGCTTGTAAGGTATTCTCTGCGGAGGAAGAAAGAAGGGCATAGGCACCAAGTGTGGACCAGCAAAAGCTTAATTCAGAGTGCATCCCGGGTGAAGTTCTCTAGTCCGCGAGACAGGCCAGAGAAGTCACGCAGATTCCCATGCCCAGGGGTAATTTATAGCGTTGGTATGGTGGTGGCAGGTTGATATGACGTGGCAAAATTTCATTGGCTGATACACAGTCATTCTTTTTCTTCTTTTTTTTAAATCTTACCTTTTTTTTATTTATTCATTTTAGAGAGGAGAGAGAGAGGAAGAGAGAGAGAGACAGAGGGGGAGGAGCTGGAAGCATCAACTCCCATATGTGCCTTGACCAGGCAAGCCCAGGGTTTCGAACCGGCGACCTCAGCATTTCCAGGTTGACGCTTTATCCACTGCGCCACCACAGGTCAGGCGACAGTCATTCTTTTTCAAAGGGCTCTGGGCCGTTTCTTTGGTGGGCATGGATGTGGGTGGTTCCAGCCAAATTTCTGGGACCTGGTTCATCATGTGACCTTCCCCCATTGCCAAACGACCTCACATTCCAACCTTTTGTTAGATGGGGCGCCACTATTCATATGGCTACTTCCTGCTGGTTAGGGGCATCGTGTGGAAGGGAGGTGGGAAGGTGGTTGCTCTGAGGGGAGTCACATATATGCGTGTAGGAGCCTTTGGCTGACCATGACTCGAGAAACCTTGTGGATGCGGCCCAGTAAGAATTTTTAAAAAGAGCAAACATGAGTAACATGCTGATAATTAGAAGAGGACTTAGGATAGGAGCAACCCAGGTGAGAATGGGTGACTGCCATTAGGAGTTAAGCGGGTTGTAGGAAGAGAGATTATTGCGCAGTTTCTCTTGCAGACAGTTGAGGACATTGATGTTTTCTTTTGTCAGGCCAGTCTCATTGAAGAGCATTGCTCCCTGCTTTAACTCACTCTGGCGGCAGGTTCCAGTGGGAGGGACAGGAGCAACAGGAAGATCTGCAGGGCCCAACCTTCTGGTGAGCCAGAAACGGGTGGGGCCCAGTGATTCCGACTGCCAGCGGTCCATATGGGGTCCCTTCCACCTAGGCTGTAGGGAGCCAGGCTGGAGCTCCCTCAGAAGAACCCTGTCTCCTGGTTGGAGGGTGACCACTGGGTGTGCTTCATCTGGACCCCTTATGGGAGGAAGGGTCCAGTCCGCGTGTTCCCCGACGATTGAGGGTGATAGGGTATGTGGAGTCTCCACGTAATGTTGAGAAAGGTGGTGACCTGCTGGACTATTTGGGCAGTGAAGGCCAGGCCGTTGTCTGGATGGTAGTCAGCACTCCAAACCGCGGGATGTTTTCAATGAGAATGGAGGCAACTGTGTCTGCTGTCTCTTGAGAGGTGGGAAAGGCTTCTGTCCACCCTGACAAGGTATCAACAAAAGTTAAGAGATAATGGAGTTTTTTGTGAGGGGCATATGAGTGAAGTCAATTTGCCAATCCTGGCCTGGCATGTGCCCCTCAGTTGATGAGTGGGGAAGCGGGGGCGGAGTCCCCCTGTGTAGAGGCTTTGGAACAGATAGTGCATGCTGCGTGTACCTTTTCAATAGTCTGCTGGAGGCCTGGGAAGAAAAAGAGTGGTTGCGAGAATCGATAGAGAGCTTTTGGCCCTATATGTAAGGAACAGTGGATATCAGAAAGGAGAGTTTCAGCCTGTCCTTTTGGTAAGGCAATTCTATCTCCGAGAAATATCCATCCCTGGTTGCACACATCTCCACCTTTCCTGAAGAGGGCCTGTTCTTCCTCAGGAGTGTAGGAAGGTTTCAAGTAGGTGGAGAGAAACATGAGAGGAGTGGGGGAGGTCCCCTTGGTGAGGTCTCGAGCCGTCACATCAGCCTAAGCATTTCCTAAGGCCACCGGGTCCTGAGAGGTTTGATGGCCCCTACAATGTACCACAGCCACCTCAGTGGGAAGCTCTAATGCCTGCAAAAGTTTAGAAATGGGGGTAGCTTTGATTATGGGGGAGCTCTTGGTAGTGAGGAAGCCCCTTTCCTTCCAGAGGGAAGAGTGGCTGTGGGTGATAAGAAAAGCATATTTAGAGTCAGTATGGTTACGTGTTTTTCCTGGGCCAGAGTGAGTGCCCGCGTGAGGGCAATTAGCTCTGCTTTCTGGGAGGTGGTGCCCTCTGTAAGCTGTTGGGCTTCTAGGGTGGAGGGGGTGGTGACCACCACATAGGCCGCCCATCGTTTTCCATTGGGTCCCTATACAGAGCTCCCATCTACAAAGAGTATTAGATCTGGATCTTTTAAAGGAGAATCTGATCATCCATCTCGGGGTCTGTTGAGGAAATCTATTAGCTCTGTACAAGAGTGGGTGGGTTCCGGAAGTGTCTTTGGAGCTGGCAGTAGAGTGGCTGGGTTGAGTCAGGGAGACGGCAAAGGAGTGACTAAAGGGTTTATGATGAACAGGAGGTGAAATTCTTGTAGGTGGGAGGGACCTAACAGAGAAAGAGATTTGTGCGAAAAGAGGTTGGTGAGCCTGTGGGAGGAGAAGACAGTGATGGGTTGGGAAAGGGTGAATTTAGTAGCTTCCTTAGTGAGTTCTGCTGCCGTGCCCAGTGTCCGGAGGCAGGGCTGCCAGCCTTTGATGGTGGTGTCCAATTGTTTAGAGAGGTATGCCACGGGGCGGTATGTAGGCCCCAAGGTTAAGTCAGTACTCCAATTGCATTACCATGCTTTTCATCGTGAAAAGGTAGAAGGGGTGTCTGGGGTCAGGTAAAGCAAGAGGGGGAGAGGAGATGAGGGTGTCTCAAAGGGTAGAGAAAGCCCTTTTGACAGCATTGGGGGATGTGAGAGGTCCCGTGGGAGTCTCTTTTGCAGCCTCATAGAGGAATTTAGCTAAGAGCAAAATTGGGAATCCAGTATCTAAAGAAGCCTATTAGACCGAGGAAAGAAAGAATCTGATCAGTGGTGGTAGGTGGAGACTGCAGAGGGTCTGAGTTTGATCTAGAGTGAGGCCTCGGGTGATGGGGGTTAAGGCGATGCCCAGATAGACTACGGACTGAGAGTGAAGTTGAGCCTTAGTAGAGGAGGCACGATACCCCTTCACGGCGAGGGAGTTAAGAAGGGTGGTGGTGTGTTTCCTTGAGGCGGACAGGGAGGAGCTGCAGAGGAGTAGGTCATCTACATGTTGCAACAGGGTACTGATCGCATGCAGCTAGATCCCGAGCTAGCGCCTGCCCAAACAGGTGTGGGTTGTCCCTGAACCCCTGGGGTAGGACAGTCCATGTAAGCTGTTGGGCTGTGCTAGTACCTGGGTCAGTCCAGGTGAACGCAAACTGAAAGTAAGAGTCAGAGTGTAGAGGAATGGTAAAGAAGGCATCCTTGAGGTCTAGGACCATGAAGCGAGTGGTGTCTGAGGGAATGTGTGACAGTAATGTGTAGGAATTAGGGACTACTGGATGGAGGGGAACTACTGCCTCATTAATTAGGTGTAAGTCTTGTATGAGGTGATAAGTCCCTGAAGGTTTTCGAACAGGAAGGATGGGAGTATTGCAGGGAGAGTCTGTGGGGATGAGTAAGCCTTGGTTCAAGAGGCAGGTAATTATTGGTTTAAGGCCCTGATGGTGACTTGCTGAAATATGGAATCGGGGTCTTAATGGGAATTGGGAAGGATTCTTTAAGTGGATGTGAATGGGTGGGTGGTGGGTAGCTACTACAGGGGTAGAAGTGTCCCAGACTTGAGGGTTGACAACGTCTGGTGGAATAGGGGGTGCGATCAGATTAGGGAGATCTGTGGTAGTGGGAGAGCCTTCAGTCAGGAGTGGTAGAAATAAGTGGGAAGATGTTGTCAGCTGGATAGTGGCTCCGAGACTTTGTAGAATGTCCTGACCCAGGAGGGGTATAGGGCATGAGGGCATAACTAAGAAGGAATGCGAAAAGGGGAATCTGTCCAAACTACATGTCAAGGGTGGCGTGCGAAGGGGAAAAAAAAAGGGTCCCATACACTCCCATAATGGAGACCTGTGAGGGAACTAGAGGTCCAGAGTGTGATGGCAAAACAGAGAAGGTAGCCCCCGTGTTCACAAGAAATGAGATGGACTTACCCTCTACCTGCAGAATTACCCTGGGCTCGGCGAGCGTGATGGGGGTCTTCAAGTCTGGGCCACGTCAGTCGTCCATGAGACCAAGAAGTTTGAGCAATGGGCCTACCAGGCTGGCTTGGCCTCCAATTTGGGCGGCTTGTCCTCTGCGTGGAGACGTCAAGGAAGAGCCTGTTGCCCAAAGGGGGAAATCGCTCCACCAGTGACCAGGCTGCTTGCCTGTGGGTGGCCTCAGGCAGGGGCACTGCCAAGCCCAGTGACCCTCTTTGCCACATTTAAAGCAAGCTCCTGGTGGGGTTCCTCTTTGTGACCTGGACTTGGGTCAGGCACCTCCTATGCCTTGCCCCTGTTGCTCTGCCGGCCTCAGGGCTGCCACAAGAGCCTGGGTTTGGAGTGTTATCTTCTGCTGCATGCGGGCCTGGAGAGCAGCCTTGGCCTTTTCCTCCCCACCATTAAAAACTTTAAATGCCATGTTCATCAGGTCTCGGATAGGGGTTTGGGGGCCCTTTCCCACCTTTTTTAGTTTCTTCTGAATGTCCGGGGCCAATTGGGAAATAAAGTGAGTAGCTAATACAGTGACCCCGGCATTGGAAGTAAGGTCTGAATGAGTATGGAGGACCATAGTGTCAGTGAGGCGATTTAAGAAGAGGGCCAGAATTTCCTCAGGTCATTGAGAAATTTCCCTTAATTTGTCATAGTTAACTACCTTTTATGCTGCGCTCTGCATGCCAGCTACAAGACATTCAATCATTTGGTCTCGTCATCTCCTACCTGTTTGTTCTGTCTGGTAATTCCAGTTGGGGTCTGCATCAGGGACCGCCTCTGGGCCCATTGGCATTTGAGGGTTTGAGAGGTGGACCTTATCTGCATGAGCCAATGCCACCATCCAGATCCAGTCCCGTTCATCAGGGGTAAGGGTAGAAGACATAATAACATAGATATCATGCCAAGTGAGGTCATATGCCTGAGTGAGATATTAGAGTTCCTTGGTATAGGCAGTAGGATTAGAAGAGTAGGAGCCTAAGCACTTTTCGATTGCAGACAGCTCAGAAAGGGAAAAAGGAACATGAACCCTAACCCTTGCAGAGAGGGCAGAGAAGGTTGTCTCCCTCTTGTGGCTCAGAGCAGGATCTGGTGTGAGCGCTGACAGGGGAAGAGAGAGAGGGACTGGTATTTGCAAGTGACTGAGAAACGGGATACGGTGAAGGGAGGGGAGGAGCCCAATAGGATGGAGGGGTCATACAGGAGGGGAAGAGAGTTCCTCAAGGGGGTCAGTGGAGGAGAAAAAATTAGGAGCGAGGGTTTAGCTGAGGTTTCTCTGGCCAAAAGGACCTGTGCTGTGGATCAGGCAGCACAGAGATTAGGACGGGAGTGCAAATGCCAGAAGCCCTGAATATAAGGGATTTCCAACCATTTCCCAGTTTTTTGGCAATAGTTTTGTTAATCAGTAAGGGTGTTAAAATCGAAAGTCCCTTCACAAGGCCACCCAGTCTGGTTATCCAGTGGGTATTGTGGCCATGGCATTTTGGAGAAGAAGATCAATTTCTTCTTCTTTAGGGAGGGATGAATGTTTAAGAAATTCTGGATAAGTAAGGCATCCCAGGGGTGTTTTCGAGCCAGGTTTAGATTCCTGTGCCCCCATGGCTGCCTTCAGCATCAGAGTGATCAGAGATGAGAATTGCCATCCCGCAACTCAATCTCTGGCCACTGGACAGTCAGGTAGAGTGGGTGTGTCCAGGATGTCTCCAGAGGCACATATGCACTCGGAACGGATAGGAGGTCCCAGACGGTCCCAGACGCAGCTGCTACGATTACGGACAGGGAGCCTTGGCAGAAAGAACTGAGGGGAGGCTGGAGGCAGGGTACTTACCGCACTGTGTGCTGAAGTGGGTTGGAGGTCCGAGGTCCTGTTCTTCCTTGGAAGGGAATGGGAAAGGAGTGGCCCCACTGGGCTTCAAGCTCCTCCTAGTTTTCACCACCAAATGTAAGTTATTCTCTGCCAAGGAAGAAAGAAGGGCTTAGGTACCAAGTGTGGACTAGCAAAAGCTTAATTCAGAGTGCATCCCGATTGAAGTTCTCTGGTCCTCGAGACAGGCCAAAGAAGTCGCGCAGATTCCCATGCCCAGGGGTAATTTATAGTGTCGGTATGGTGGTGGCAGGTTGATATGACGTGGCAAAATTTTACTGGCTGACAGCCGGTCGTTCTTTTTGAAAGGGCTCTGGGCCATTTCTTTGGCAGGCATGGATGTGGGTGGTTCCAGCCAAATTTCCCGGACCTGGTTCCTCATGTGACCTTCTCCTGTTGCTCACATTGCTGCCCTGTGTGTACACACCTGCCTTTATAAGGGCTGGCTTCAAAACAAATTCTGAACTCTATTTTTACTATTCTTATTTTTTCATCAAACCCAAAGTTTTCTTTTTATTTTGGGATTTGTTTCAGTTAGCAAAAACAAGTACTAATGAAGGTGTTCCATAAGAGCAAAATGGTGTTTCATAAATTCTCAAAAAGTGGGGAATACCTGTACCTTGAATTAAATTTAATAAAATGTGTAAAACCTTAAGCGAAAGTTATAAAGCTTTATTGACAATACCAAATGTTTTTGAGGATGTGAATCAATGGGAACTCTTAAACACTGATGGCAGAAGTGGCCATTGGTACAATTCTGGTAGACAGTTTGATAGTATCTAGTAAAGTTGCAAATACACATTCTGTAATAGCCAGCAATTACACTCCTACATACATACCCTATGTGTGCATATGTGTACCAGGAGATCAAATATATATGTTTGTAATAACATTTTTCATAATTTTCCCAAACCCAAATGTCTATCAGCAGAAGATGGGTAAATAATTTCTTGTAAATTTATAGAATGGAATGTTGTCACTCAATGCTGAAAATGATGAAATAATGCTACATGCAACAAAATTGAACCTCGGAAATATGATTGTAAGGGAAATGAGCCAGTTACAGGATACATGCACTGTAGTTGGACTTTTATGAAGTTCAAAGACAAAATGATAGTGTTTGGGGATTCATATTTGACTGGTAAAGCTCTAAAGAAAGGCAAGCAAATAGAAGTAATGCCTATCATCAGTGTTTTCCTTTAGAGGAAAGGTCATGATTGGGCAGAGCCCACAGGGATTTCAGGAGTTCTGGCAATGTTATATCTCTTGGTCTTTCTGGTGGCTTGATGTATAATAACTTACTATACTATATATTTATATTTTATGCATTTTTATTTTTTTCCACTTAGATAAGTATGTTTTAGATCCTGGAAATAAGATCTATCTCAGGGTTTATTGTGGGAATGGAATTAAACTATGTAGAGCACTTAAAATATTCCTGGCACTTTGTAAGATTTTAATAAATGTAAAAACAATAAAAGTTTGCTGTTATTACTATTTTTATTATTTGTTGCCAATATTTTTCAGCCTGCTTTTTGTCCTTTGTTTCTGTTAATGTTGTATTTTGGGTTATTGGTGTGGACCCTGAGAAGAAAGATTCATTGGATGTGCATCCTGAGAAGAAATTTCTCTGCTGAAATGAACTCCTGATGGTCAAAAGAGGGCCCAAATTTTATAAATAATAAGAGCCTAGTGGCCATTTGCTGACAGCGGCTCCTCAAGTACTTTGTATACTCGGAAGAACCTCAGACTGTCATACTTGGCTTGGATTCTTCCAGTGTGCCTTGCTTGTTTACGCTGTCTGGTAACCACTGAAGGGAAACTCTGATCCCATCTTTTTACCAACAGACTAAGACCTACCCTGTTTAATCAGAACTGCACAATTTGGATAGCATATTTACATAAAATGGACTTACTTGATAAAAGATGACTTCCCCTTTGTCTCTGTGGAACACAATTTAGGTTGCTACTGTAATGTGTGTCTCCTGGACTGTAGCTCATTTTTTGCTCAAATAAATGTTTTTATTCTTTATTAAAATCTAAAGTTAATTCTGATTTACGTTGGTGTTTATCATTTCTTTCATCACCCTTAATCAAAGAAAGCCTTCTCCAATCCAGAGATTTAATAAATATTTGTTTTCTTGCAGTTTTAAAAGGTGCTACTTTTGAACATTTAGTTTTTATTACTTTTATAATGACAAAATATATTGTTAAAGAGTTAGTAAACATTTGTGTAAAATCTCCCTTTATTTCCCAAATTGACCTGGAATTCATATTTTGTGTCATGGGACAAAGTAGAAATCTTTTTCCCAATCAAAGAATGAAATTCCCTAGCACCACTAATTGGAGAGTTCATCTCTTTTCCCCTGACTTTTGCTGCTGTCTCATCTTGCATATGTTAAATTCACAACCATTTGCACCTAAAGTAAAGGCAGGAAACAATTCAGTTCTTGAATGGAATATGATAACACAACTGAGGGGGGTGGCTACCAGGCAGCAGGTGGGCTAGCTGCAACCCATAGGGAAAGAAAAAAAAGGTAGAAAAGCCTCTTTTCTTTCAAACAAGTGTTCCTTAAGGATTCCATCCTTGTGTGACATGCAAGCTACTTGTTCTTATGATGTTTGGCTATTCACTTCATGTACATAGACCTCAGTTTCCTGACGCATCACGTGTAGTCAGTGATAGTACCTACATCATAGGGTGCTATGTACCTGACAGCTAACCCAAGCAAGGAACAGATGCTTTGAAGTCAGCCCAGTGTCTCATCCCTGGATCCACCTTAACAAGATGCCTGGTCCTAGGTATTTTTCTAATTTTTCAGCCTGTTTCCTCATCTGATATATGTGGCAACTAATAGTAATGAATATTAATTGTAATTTAGAAAGAGCAACAATTATCTTATGGAATCGCAATGAGAATTAAAGAGCTATTCCATTAAAGGGCACCTGGCACATAAGTAAGCTTTTAATAAATCCCAGTTGTGTTGTGATGATTTTAATGTTTACCCCTATTATGGAAGGAAGAGAAAGAAGATTCAGCAAAGGAGACAGAAGTAGGCACCAAAAAGCTCCAGGAGGGGAAGCTAGGAGATAGGAGTGTCAAGGAAATCAAGAGGGAAAATTATCTAGAAGGAGGGAGATAATGCAAAAGGTCAATAAAAGGCTAGTTTTTCCTGACAAAAAGACTCTTTCATCTCTGAGCAACTGATGAGAAGGAAGGGAGGAAGGAAAAAACCCATATCATAAATGAAGGCTATCAGACACAAAATTCTCTAAAAGCCTTACATTGGCCAATTCCCTTAATCTGATCTGAATGCCCAAGTGTCCAGTGTCTCCCAAATAGAGAATATACATATTTCCTTAATAAAGGGAAAGCCAGTGGAATAAAGTATCTGGTTTGCAGCATCATGATGAAATAAAAATGTAGACAATTTCAGGGTTGCTCAACAGAGAAGAGGATGGGGGAGGGCTAAAAGGTGATGAATCAGAAGTTTTCAAAGCACTGGTTTATACTGAACCCCCAAGCAACTCCCAATGAAAAGGAGATGATGTGTAAGTATAAAATTTATTTTTTCCTTTTACTCTACCTGGGCCCAGAAAGAAATTATGATAACACAGATTATTTATGAGTAAATTATTCAATGTGGGGAGGAAGTGAAACACTATCGCACTCTGAGATAGAAGAGGAGACAGACATTTTTCCCCCACCCATCTTTAATTAGGTGCAGGTAAAAGTTGGGGACGAAGTCCCTGGAGGGAGGACTGCTGAGGAATGCAGGGGGGCTCGGTGGCTTTAGGAGCCTAAGTGGACCTACTTCCTGCCTGGGGGTGGAGGTGGGGGAGGGGTCCCTTTTGGCTCTGGAGCATGGTGGTGGCTTTCAGAGCCCCGGAAGTGACCCAGAGGGGTGCAAGGAGTGGGCCTCCTGGCCTTTGCTCCTGGCCAGTTCTCAGCTGAAGGGTCCCAGGTAGAGGAGCCTTCCCAGTCTCCTTCTGGTCCTGAGGGTGAGCAGGTGAGGCTTCAAGCAAGCATGGAATGTGTGGGGGAGGGGTGAATAGCACAGCCAGTGGGGAGGCGGAGCCTCCACACTCCACCAAGAGAGAGTGTGGCTTGGTGGGGGGTGCACTGTAAGAGGAGATTTTAGGATCATGGATGAGCAAGAACAGGAAACCAGGGAGGGGCTGATGGGTGATTCTGGAAGGAGGAGGCCTTCAAGGCAGGTTCTGGGTGCAGCAGCCCAGGGGAGGCTGCAGAGGGCTTCTTGCAGTGCCTGGCTTCTCCCCCTCCCTGTGGGCCTCAGCTTGGGGGACCCCTCTGTGTCTCTTCAGCAGGGCCATCAACTGCTGGCATAAGTAGAGCCCCACCCCCTTTCTCCCCTCTCAAGACCACACAGCCCAGGGTTCTGTGTGAAACCTGTGGGTCTGCAGTTCCTAGCAGACTTCCAGTCAATCTGGGTTTGAGACCTAGCCTGGCTGTCTGCGCCCTCCCCCTCATCTTCTCTCTGCTCATCCATCCATGCTTCCTCTCCCCCACAGACCATCTCCTGCTGCAGCACACCCTGTCCTCAGTTTAGCAGAGCCCCTATTTCCTTTCTGACAAACTCCCTCAGGTCTGTGTTCATTTCACTCCACTCTCTACCTTAAATGAAATCATCCCCCCCCCACCAACCTTGTCCTACTCACAAGGATAGGAACCGATAAAACTGCAAGGTCACATGTCACCTGAGACCCTGAGATGGGGCAGGAAGCCAGGAAGTTCCTTCTGTGCCTTCTCTCTCCTACTGATGCCCATAGTTCTAAAAGGGTATGTGAGCTTTCTAATTCACATTTTTTTTACACATCCTGGCATTCAGATTGCTTTTCATCCTTCCATGGCTATTCCCATTCTTGGGTTGGGCGATGTTCGCTTGGAATCCTTGGGCTCCTAGTGTCCTGTAGCATGCAGCTGAGGTGAGGCTTGGGAGGCCTGAGACTCCTGGTACCAGACTCTACTTTCTCTGTAATTAGGGAGCAGGCAGAGAGAGCAGTGTCAGCCTAAAGGACAGTCCTGTTGCCAACAGGAGTTGTGCAGAAGGAGAAGTAGCAGCAATCTATGGAATCTGGCCAAGGAAGAGCTGCCCTTTCTAAAGTGAGCAGGAATGAAGCCCTTGAAGGACCCACTTGCCATTTTTGCCCCCACCCCCACCCCCACCCCCCCATCTGATTTCTCAGCTACATTAGAAGAGAAATCATTGGGACATTATTAACTAGTGGATGCAGACTTGACTCTGTGACTTCGGAGACAGATCAATTGTGATAGGGGCTTTTGGGGAGATATTCAGCCTATTTTGGCTTCCATCTTCATCTCTAAATGAGGTTGACAAAATTCCACTTCACATTGTGACTCTCCTCATTATAGCTTTTATATTTAGTTTTCCTATTTGTCCTCTATATCCCTAGAAATAATATCACACACAGAGACATTAAACTTGATGCTTATATATATATATATTCACTGACATAGAAGTTCACCACATATATATTTTTAGTGAAAAAATACACAATATAGAACAGCACTTATATTTGTTTACTTTTATCTATACATGTATCTATCTGGGTACATAGGTATAAGGAAATATCTAGGACATTGATAAAAGGGCTGATAATGGTTAGGTAAGTACATTTCCAGGTAACTTGTACTTTAGTCTATTTCTCTACATTTTTGAAGGTTTAACAAAGTTATGCTTTCATAAAATGAATCAAGTCAACACAGAGACCCATAGGGAGACAGAGGAGAGGGGTTTAACAAAGTTATGCTTTCATAAAATGAATCAAGTCAACACAGAGACCCATAGGGAGACAGAGGAGAGGGGAGGGAGCAGGTACAAAGGTCAGGCAATCCCCTCCACTTTTTCCCCAAAAGAAAACCACTTTGTGGATTAATTCATGCAGATAGAAATGCACCCCCCATTTTTCTCATCACCAGTATTTGAAGACAGCTAAGGGTCTCCTTATGGCTGGGTCTAGCATCTTACTCTGGTTCAGAAAGGTCATTTTGCTCATCAGGGATCTCTTTTGACCCCTCCCCCTCTGTAGGCATCAGCTCATGCAGGGTGATGACAAGGTTCTCAAATACTTGGGCTTTGTTGCCTTCACTGTCACAGGTTTCCTTGGAATGGCCTTCCACACCACAATATGAACAACAAATTGTGTACTTTCGCTTCCTGGCTCTCGGTATAGCCCCAGGACCATCGTTCCCATACTCAGAACTACCACTGGTGGAAGGAGATTGAACCTGGGAACTGTTGGGGGAACCAATGACCAGTGCTTGATCCTGAGGTCTATGTCTGTCTATGAGGGGAGGGGTACCCACGGAAGGAAGTGGAGGGTCTACCAGGATCACATCCTCATCTGAGTCATTGAAGATGTCATCTAGCTCTATCACACTGCAGTCAGCACTGCTGATCAGGATTTGCTGGGGGCCCTGAAATGCCACAGGGCTTGCTGCCCTGTCCATGATTAGCTCAGATCTCTTGGGTCGCTTCAGTTTTATAAAATTGTCATCCCAATCCTCCTCCTCCTTTACTATCTTCATTAACTCCATGAAATTGGGAAGGTGCTCCTTATCATCTGCACATATCCAGAGAACACGCTTCAGCCGGTGGAGGAGGTCGCCACTTAGGGTAGCTGTTAAAATCAGCTGGTGCAGGCGTGTCTGTTTCTCCTCGTTCTCAGGTACGACCCTTGCCTGAATAGCTTTCTGGAGCTGTACCTCCAAACGGATCAAATAAAGGGACACTTTCTCCCCTCGGTATTGCCCGGTGTTAAAAAATCTACGTCTGACAGTGTCCCTGCTTTCAAACTTCCCAAACACCAATTTCATTGCCCGCAAGAACTTTGCTACGCTTAGCCTGGGATTGGCTTCCTGGAGCGCACGCATGACCTCCCGTGCAGGCCCCCTAAGGGTATTCATCAGGTGCTTGAGCTTTTCCTCCTCAGACATATTCCAACCCGGCAGGACCTCATTGACTTGCATTAGCCAGTTTTCGAAGGTTTCTTCCCCCTGGACTGGCACTGCCATCCCGGAAAAAAACTTCAGGTGTCTTTCTGCCATTCTGGCCCTAAAAGGGTCAAGACTCCTCCCCAGGGACCTCAGAAAGGAATGGGCCCAAGGCAGGAAGAGTGGGTTCTGCCGCAAGCTATTACCCACCCGTGCAATGATACTAGCCATAATGGAATGTTAAAGAATCGCGTGCGTATATATGACAAGACGTTCAGGCTTTCTTAAAAAGCCTACTATGCAGGAGGAATCCCCAAAGCAATGCTCCTGGGCTCTTCCTTCCTTGTGCCTCAGTAGGAACTGTAAAGAAAAGGGGGATAGAGGTCAATAAGGTAGATCTCAGGAAAGCAGTCTTCACTAGTTTTTTCAACCTTCCTGAACACCCTGCGGTACATTTCATACTTGCCCACTGCCCTAAAATTACCCCACAGCAAACTGTCAATTACACCCTTCTGGAGCTAGCAGGTGTCCCTCCCTAGCAAGGATGCTTTTCGGAGCCAAATCGATTCCCTCCTACCAGTCCTCCATGAGGGAGGAGGGTGGGCAAACTGTAGCTTCAAAATCCAGGTAAAATCGTGTGCGGAGCTGAACTGAGCTCTCACAATAGAGTACAATGGTCTGAATCAAACAGATCTGTGGTAATAAGTAAGATCTCCATTAAACCCGTAGTCTCAATTTTCAACTGTAGCTTCTTCTCAAATTAAATTGTGCCCCTTATTTCTCAGATTCCTTTTTTTTTTTTTTAATTTTCCATTGATGAGAGAGATAGAGTCAGGGACAAAGACAGAGGGAGAAGTATCAACTCGCTATTCCACTTAATTGTTTCATTTAGTTGGGCACTCATTGATTGATTGCTTCTCCTACATGTCCAAAGATGGAACCCGCGACCTCGATGCGATGGGAGGATGTTTAATTTACTGCGTCACTCCGTCAGGGCCCACAGATCCTTACCTGAGCCCGAAATCAAGTGCGCACTTTTCCTTCCAGCCTCTGCAACAAGTGCCCTCCGTAAGAAAGTTCACTTCTGGGGTATGTCGACCTTTGACCACAGGGGGCTGAATGTTCCTGTCCTCGGGCTGTCACGACATCCTCACGGAGGGCAAAGCGGGGAAGAGAAGAGTCAGAAGCAGCCTCCTTCCCTCATCCTGCTCTCCCCTCCCCCAACCTCCGCCATAGCCAGACAGAAAATTCCCTCTCCCGTCCTCTTAATACAAGCCAGAGACCCCTCCATTACATTTCTCCAAGGGAACCGTCGGCCTACCAGTTCTGCAATCAGCCACAGAGAATTCAAGTTCGCATTCGGCTTGGATGGCCTGCCACCAAGAAACGGAATAAGAGCTGGCTACGCGCACCCACTCGTTCCTCCTCAGGAAGAGATGAGATGCAAAGGGATTCAAAGGAGCAAGCGATTGTCCCCTGCCCCTCGCCCCTTCCCACCAGCACGTCCCCCCCCACGAGAACGCGATTGTCCCCTGCCCCTCGCCCCTTCCCACCAGCACGTCCCCCCCCACGAGAACGCGATTGTCCCCTGCCCCTCGCCCCTTCCCACCAGCACGTCCCCCCCCCCACGAGAACGCGTCCCTCTCAACCCAGGCCAATCCTACCCAGCAGGCAGCTTCCAGTGGCTCCGTCCCTCAGCGCCGCGGGGCCACGGGAGAGGCTCCCCTGCCTCCCAGTTCCCGATTCCCTCGGCGCGGAGCCGCCCAGCCCTGCGGGGCTTCGCCCTGGGCCTCTCTTCGCGCCGGGCAGTCGCACGCCCTTTCCTTACCTGTCCTGGGCCGGTGGGCAGTGAACGGTCTTGCGAGGACCGCGGTGGGTACCGCTCGCTCGCAAATCTCCGAGGCACTGAGCCGGGGGAGGGGCCAGGGAGGATGACGCCGCTCGCACCAGCCGCCCAGGAGACGAGGGGGGGCCGCTCGGTTCCCACGGCGGCAGCTGCCGCCCCCGCCTACCCGCTGGGCCCTCCCAGCCGCCGCCGCTTCTTCCAGCCTTTGCCCATTGAGACAAAAGAGCGTGATGAGCCGGGAGGCGCGGCCAATCAGTGGGGCGCGGGGGCGGCCTCCCAGCGCAGCCGGGGGGCCCCAAGGCCACTGCGAGCCGAAGGGGGGAGCCGCCGGCGGGGGCTGCGGCACACGGGCACCGGAGCCGGCGCGGTGTGGAGTGCGGCGCGGACGCAGCGACCCGGCCGCTTTGCGTTTTACTCGTAAGTTTGCGGCTCTCCCCTCGCCTCTCTTCTCCCACTCCCCTTCAGCCTCGCTTTCTTCCAAGCTTTGCGCCTGGATGCCTTAAGCAGGAGGTGGGACAGGAACCAAGTGAACAATAAGAGTTCCTCACCTTTGTGTATATGGGGAAGGGGGGGAAAGTACTCACTGAGCACTTTCTGCGTGCAAAGGGGCTTGCACGGACATTCATTGATTCTTTTCAGCAGCTTTGGGAAGGACGTAGCAGCGTGCCCACTTAACAGAGGGGGAATTTGAGGGGCCCAGGCAACACGGTTAGGAAGTGCAAGAGCTAAGAACTCATGTACAAATCGACATGTCTGATTTCAAAGGCTGCCTCTTGTGAACACCCCTTTCTACTCTCAGCTTGAGAGTTAGTGGAGAAAGGCCAAAGGGGACATAGGACGGCCCATTTGGAATGATATAGAATTAGTGAGCAAGGACTACTACTACTATCTCCTTTTCACAGATGAGGAAACAGAAACAGGTTAGGTTATCTTGCCTGGAATTACACATGAAATAAGTAGCAGCACCTGATTTTGCACCCAGTTCTGTAGTTCTCCGAATATTATTATTTGCCCGACTGAGCTGCCTAGGGACCCTTTTTACGCGGGTGTTCTCAGACCATATCAACAGCAGTCTTGGTGTGCTGGCAGTGCCCAGGGAGGAGATGAAGAGGCAGCAAGGAGAGGGAAGGCTTGAGCAACTTTTACAGTGCCCATTGTAGCAAAGGGGAAACTGAGGCAGTGTTCTTTCTAATTTTTACACTACAGTAAGCTGCCAGTTTATTTTAAAAAGTAAAACATTATTTCTACAGCTTATGAGCCAAATGGAGATAAGACTCAGGTGAAGTGACACATGAAATTACCAGGTAAAACCAAAATTTGGACCAAATCTCCCTGATGCCAGAACCCATGCTATCTATTATCATATGGGTATAAGGCTGGCTACCTCCTAATCATTTTTTTTTTTGGAGAGCTTGTGAGAAATGCAGATTCCTGAGACCCACCTCTGGGAGATTTGAATTTACTAGGAGTGGGGCGGGAAGTGTGGTTTATATTTTTAAACAGTGTTGTTAATTCCGAAGCGTAGAAAGCTTTGTGAAGCAACCACTGATGAAAACACTGCAGCATGCTGAGGGTGATGAGTGAGCAGACGTGCACCTGTTCAGAGCGCATCTGTCATGAGATGCAACTCGGCGGCAAAGGCTCCTACCTAGGGTCTTCCTTGAAATTGTTGGCAAAGGACTTGGACTCCGCACCTCTTTCTTTGTAACAAACAACTTCCTCTTTCAACTTGAACTCGAGAAAGAAGTGTGAGAAATGAAACACAATTGACCTAACCCCCAACCACAGCTCCCTGCCACTGATAGACCTCTTTCATTTCCTGGCTTTAAGACAGGTTGCTAGGTTGCCCTTCTGTGAGCTCTTGAGGGGACCTCTCCTTTGCTGGAGTTGCCATCACTGGCCCCAGAGAAGCAACAGCTCCATGGAAACGGCATGCAGAGCTGTCCAGACCGAATGGGTCATGAAGCCAGGGGCTGGGCAACCTCCATTTTCCATGACTTCTGCTTGTTGGAGAGCACATCTTTACTTCCCTTCTGTCAACTTGGCTAGGAGGACCCTGTGGGTCCTGTTCTTGACTCCTGATGCCTGAAAGCACATGAACGATCTGATGCCCTTTGACTGCCGAGTTCATCTTCAACCTGCCATTGTACTTTATCTGCTCCTTTCTGCCTTCTTATCTACAATCCCAATACCTAGAGTTTCTTGAAGCAAACAATTCAGATTTGGAGATGAAGCACTTTCCATCCAAAGTCTGTGGGCTTCCTCTTGTGGGAAGTAAAAGGTTTACCTCACACAGTCAAGGGCGATGCTAGCAGTAGCTCTTGGGTTTCCTTTAGACTCTTGCTTCTGTGCCCCAATACCATGACATTTGACCCTGGGTCTCAGCAGACTCTTCTGTGTTTAAATTTACTACCTCACCAAATTAGGTGACCTGCACTTGGACCTGGTGATGGTGGATCAAATAAGGCAAAGAATAGATCTTAGAGATCTAACCAAAAAAAATAGTGAAAAGAAATAGATTGTGTAAAGCTGCTTGGATTGAACCATTAGAACAAAGTGGGGGGTCTCTTTGTGCCAGGCTGAGAGGAGGATATGCTAATCTGGCTACATTTGGGTACAGAGCATCCCTTATCTCTGACCTCTTTTGGGAGTGTGTTCCAATTCATGGCTCTAGTGAAACCACATTTGCCAGTTTCCACAAAGGAACCTTAAAAGCCCCAAGGTTAGGGAGATAAAGCTTTCAGTTGAAACAATAATTGTTGCCCTTGGCTGCCTGCCTCCTCTGTGCCAGGAACTTTCCATCTGTTATCTCATTTAAGCTTCTCAGCAACCCTATTAAGACAGGCATTGCTATCCCATTTTGCAGATCCAGAAACCGAGTTTCAGGGAAGTTATAAAGCTAGGAAGTGACACTGCAAAATTCAAACCAAGAGCTATAAGGACTACAGAGTCCATGTCTGTATGCCACAATACACTGCAGTGGGGAAAACAAATATTCTAAATCGGCTCCTCTCTGTCAGCCACAGTTCTATTTCCTTCCCACCGCCTGTGTCCAGCACCATGCACCACTCATGCTTTTAGGCCACTGAGCCTTTAAGCCTCTTACGCAGCCTAGAATGCCTGCCTTCACTCCTTCACCTAATGAGTGTCTGCTCACTGGTTAAGGATCAAGTCAGATGTTCCTCCTTGGAGAAAAATTTGGACTGCTCCCTGTCCCAGGTAGAATACATTGCTCTTGTCTTTCTGCTCTGACCATGATTACACACTTTATTTGCCTTTCAGTAGTATAGGTTATTACCTCATTGTTGATCTGTCTCCCCTTACCCCTAGATTCCCAAGCCCTGGAGGGTAGGCACCAAGTCCTGCTCACTTCCATCTCCATGGTGCACCCACAGTGATTTAATAGATGATAAATACATGCTTGTGAGCTGACCAAAAGAATGGATCAGGTATGCCCTGAATAAATGGACAAATGTAGGGCTGGATCCTGGGATGGTCACACAGGCTGTCCATTTAGACTAGTATGGTCAGGGGTGTCTGGAATCCCCTGGGTTCACTCTACTAGGCTGTAAATGCAGGAGGCACATCAGAGGGTACAGGAGATAACATCTCAAGTCAAACTTCAGGCCCATCCTATGGTCTTGACCTTGGAACTCATCTTAAGGGGCTATGCTGTTTGGGATTGTTTGGTAACACCTTGACATTCACAGATAAAAGGTCTTTCCAGCTTCCCAATGAACATGGGACTGATTCCACCATACCATGGGACTGGTTCCACCATACCATGGGACTGGTCCCACCATACCATGGGACTGGACCCACCATACCATGGGACTGGTTCCACCATACCATGTTTCTGTTTCTGCCTGCCTGAGAGTGTCCTGCAGGAGCATTTGCTCTGTAGAGACAGATGTGAAGTCAGGAAACATTTTTTTTTAATTGAGGCCAACATGCCATGGATGCTCAAACACTGTATCTCATTTTATTTTATTAATCCTTGTAACAACATTTTAAAGGAGAGCTGTTGACCCTATTTTGTAGCTGAAGAAGCCAAGACTGAGTGGACTGTCTTGAAAGGTCACACAACTAAGTAAGTGTGGAGGCAGAATTCAGTGTCAGGTCTGTCTGCCATCAAAGACTAGCATCATAACCGATAAAGGTGGACTCTCTCCTACCCTATTAAATAGAAAAAAAATAGGTTTATAAAATAATGAATTAGATATTTTAAGTAGTACTAAATTAATTATTCACCTTATTTAATCTCTGAAAATGATTGACAAAAGTGGCAGAAAAAATCAGAGATGAAAAATACAGTTAATTCCTCTATCAAATATTTCCCCAAATTCCCCCATGTCAGCCCCCTGACAGGCATAGTATGAGTATGCCCAGAGAGCGGGTTCAGCCTGTTTGCTCATTTTATAACTCAACTGGAGGAGACTCCAAGGCGTAAATGAATTTCTAAAGGTCATATAAGAAGTTGATAACAGAACTGGCACTTAGAATACTGGTCTGCCAAATCTTAGCCCAGTTTTCTTTCTGCTAAGTTAGCCTATCTTATGCAGATAGTCAATATATGTTTATAGGTTACTCAGGAAAATGTGGGGAGGAAGTGAAACACTATCGCACTCTGAGATAGAAGAGGAGACAGACATTTTCCCCCCACCCATCTTTAATTAGGTGCAGGTAAAAGTTGGGAAAGAAGTCCCTGGAGGGAGGACTGCTGAGGAATGCAGGGGGGCTCGGTGGCTTTAGGAGCCTAAGTGGACCTACTTCCTGCCTGGAGGTGGAGGTGGGGGAGGGGTCCCTTTTGGCTCTGGAGCATGGTGGTGGCTTTCAGAGCCCCGGACGTGACCCAGAGGGGTGCAAGGAGTGGGCCTCCTGGCCTTTGCTCCTGGCCAGTTCTCAGCTGAAGGGTCCCAGGTAGAGGAGCCTTCCCAGTCTCCTTCTGGTCCTGAGGGTGAGCAGGTGAGGCTTCAAGCAAGCATGGAATGTGTGGGGGAGGGGTGAATAGCACAGCCAGTGGGGAGGCGGAGCCTCCACGCTCCACCAAGAGAGAGTGTGACTTGGTGGGGGGTGCACTGTAAGAGGAGATTTTAGGATCATGGATGAGCAAGAACAGGAAACCAGGGAGGGGCTGATGGGGTGATTCTGGAAGGAGGAGGCCTTCAAGGCAGGTTCTGGGTGCAGCAGCCCAGGGGAGGCTGCAGTGGGCTTCTTGCAGTGCCTGGCTTTTCCCCCTCCCTGTGGGCCTCAGCTTGGGGGACCCCTCTGTGTCTCTTCAGCAGGGCCATCAACTGCTGGCATAAGTAGAGCCCCACCCCCTTTCTCCCCTCTCAAGACCACACAGCCCAGGGTTCTGTGTGAAACCTGTGGGTCTGCAGTTCCTAGCAGACTTCCAGTCAATCTGGGTTTGAGACCTAGCCTGGCTGTCTGCCCCCTCCCCCTCATCTTCTCTCTGCTCATCCATCCATGCTTCCTCTCCCCCACAGACCATCTCCCGCTGCAGCACACCCTGTCCTCAGTTTAGCGGAGCACCTATTTCCTTCCTGACAAATTCTCTAAAGTTCTCACAGCTACACTGAGCATTAATTTCTTCTTGGGCACTTCTTCCCTTTAGTATAATGGTCTGAACCAGGGGCAATTTTGTCTCCTTTCTCTCCCAGACATATGGCAATATCTGGAGATATTTTTGAGTATCATAGCTGGATAGGTCCCTACTGGGATCCAGCAAGTAGAGGCCGGAGTATTGCTAAATGCCCTATGATGTACAGGACAGGCATTAGAACAAATAATTATATGCCCCAAATATCAAAAGCATCAAGGTTGAGAGCCCCTGCTCTGTCATTTATCTACAGGTCTACAGGGTTAGGCTTAGAATTTGCCAGGTGTGGATTCTTTTAGCACTGAATTTCTAGGAACAGCTCCTGTTTCTGTTACTCATTCTGGAGAGAGGTTGGGACGTTGCACTGAAACAGGTATATGGCCCTGGCCGGTTGGCTCAGTGGTAGAGCGTCGGCCTGGCGTGCAGGAGTCCCGGGTTCGACTCCCGGCCAGGGCACACAGGAGAAGCGCCCATCTGCTTCTCCACCCCTCCCCCTCTCCTTCCTCTCTGTCTCTCTCTTCCCCTTCCGCAGCCGCAGCCGAGGCTCCATTGGAGCAAGGATGGCCCAGGCGCTGGGGATGGCTCTGTGGCCTCTGCCTCAGGCGCTAGAGTGGCTCTGGATGCAGCAGAGCGATGCCCCAGAGGGGCAGAACATCGCCCCCTGGTGGGCATGCCGGGTGGATCCCGGTCGGGCGCATGCGGGAGTCTGTCTGACTGCCTCCCTGTTTCCAGCTTTGGAAAAATGAAAAAAAAAAAAAAAGAAAAAAAGAAACAGGTATAATATCGGCAAGAATCTACAGAAAAAGAGTAGAGGAAGACTCCCCACTCCCTAAATTTCTACCAATTTTTTTAAAAAAAGTATTGAACTGCAAATTTTGAGTGCCTTTCTGCCTTGACAAGATAGTGTCACTGTTCAGAAAGAGAATAGCAACTTAATATTCTAGCAGTTTCTGAAGTGCGAATTTTCATGTGTTGAAAGCTGAATGCAATAGGTTTTGGAGCCCGCCTCCAGTTTATTTTCTTCAATCTTAAACCTTCTTTGAATATTAGAATATTAGATGTGTCAGCAAAACACTGTAGAGGTAACTGTCCAGAAAAACTAACTACCTTTGTTTGAATTCCTTCTTAAGAGTGTGCTTATTTCACGGAAACTAGCCCAAAGAGCGGTTTGTTTCATTAAAGCTGAGTTTCTTCGGGCTCTCTTTCTAACTAAGCAGTGAAAATGGTCACCAACAGATTTAATGGCCAGCCTAACCTCTCCCCCCCCCCACTCTCGCCAGTTTCTTCCAACTGCACCCAGTTGTCTCCAGCATGGGGGAACAGAACCAGTCTCCCGGGAAGGAGCTTCAGCACTGGACGAGAGCAGAGACTCCTGGAAAGAAAAACTGGCACTCCCAGGCCTACGCCCTTGGGGCTATTTCCAATTTTATGTCTACTTTTCTGACCTTTCCTATCTATAAGGTTGTATTCCGGCAACAGATCCATGCTATGGCGGTGTCGGAGGCTCTGCGACAGCTTTGGCATGAAGGCCCCCAATACTTCTACCGGGGAATATACCCACCTCTTCTCTCCAAGACATTGCAAGGGACTCTACTGTTTGGGACTTATGATAGCCTGCTGTGCTCTCTCTCCCACGATGGGACACACTCCCTGGGACACCGCTGGGCTGCAGGGCTCATGTCTGGTGTGGTGGAGGCTGTAGCACTCAGTCCCTTTGAAAGGGTGCAGAATGTGCTCCAGGATGGTCGCAAGCAAGCTCGCTTCCCTAGTACCTTCAGCATTCTCAAGGAATTCAACTCTTATGGGCTTTGGGGGCGACTGTCGATGGGCTACTATCGTGGGTTCTGTCCTGTCCTTCTCAGGAACAGCCTGGGGAGTGCTCTGTATTTCTCCTTCAAGGACCCCATTCAGGATGGCTTGGCAAAGCAAGGCCTGCCCCACTGGGTTCCTGCCTTGGTGTCTGGCAGTGTCAATGGAACAATCACCTGCTTAGTTCTCTATCCTCTGATTGTGCTAGTTGCCAATATGCAGTCCCATATTGGCTGGCAGAGCATGCCCAGCCTGTGGGCCTCTGTCCAAGACATGTGGGCCACTCGTGGCCGAAAGGTATTCTTGATCTACCGTGGAGGGTCCCTCGTCATACTAAGGTCCAGTGTGACATGGGGACTCACTACTGCTATCCATGACTTTCTTCAGAGGAGGTATCATTCCAGGAAAGAACTAGAAGACTGACTAGGTGCAGGAAGGATGGCCATGGCAATGTTGTTATTCTAAGCCTTCTTGGGTTGGTCTCAATAGCTTACTTCTTGGCTTGGTTACCTAATACAGTCATTCTTTGTATCTTTGAACTTTCAGTGCACAAGATAAGTTCCCAACTACCAGCCTGTTGGGCACAGACAAAACCCAGCAGGCTTCCTTGGTCAGAGAGAGAAAGTCAGTCCTGTCTATCAACAGATTCAACAACCTTAGACCCAGGAAGCCTTTAAATAACTTGCAACCCAGATGAAATGTCATTCCTTTAAGGAATTCTTTGACAAGAAGAGGGAACATTAAAAGAACTTTAAGTAGCCACTGTGAGTTTTGGGACTCCTCCAGTTGTCCTTTGGACCAAATTGAGTGGAGGACCAAGAACTCCAATTGCAAAGAACAACCTTGACTCCTGGGGTGAGGATTGCATTAAACTTCTCAGATAGCTACATTTTCATGACATTGTTCACTGTGCTTACTACACTACTCTCACTTCTCACAGCTGTGGGTCCTAGCTTCAGGGTGGCAGCCATAGATGGAATACTAAGTCAGACTTGCTTCAACTGATCAGGTGCCACAAGAACTGGAGAGCTCTGGTGAGAGTGAAGAGAATTGTGGTCCCTGGATGGATGGAAATAATAGACTTTGAGGGAAAATATTCAGTTGCATGTAAAATAGAAAAAATTACTATAGATTGGTTGGAGTTATTTGCTGGGACAGTTTTGATAGCAAGACAATGACGTTGCCTGGAAACCACTTTAGTTTCCCTAAGGAATCTGGAAGTGAAATGACCATATCTGTTCACAGATCATTGTATATTTTATTGCTATAGATAAATATAGTTACTGTGATAAAAATTAAAGATCAGAAATCTTAGCCTGTAGTTCAGAGGCATTCAAAATATGGTATTCATAACTTTCAGCATTTTATCACAACACTCCCACTTACATAGACTTCATATATCAGGCAAATTAAACTATTGTTTTCTCCCCAAGAATGCTACAAACTTTACCATGGCCATGCCCCTTCACCACATGCCAGTCTGCCAAAATCCTTCCAGAATTTCAAAGCCCAGCTTAGATGCCACCTTTTCCATGGAGCCTTTCCTGATTTCCCACAATTGAATGTCATGGTAGTTTTTTTTGCGATAACACTTCATATCATTTATGGCGCTGATTCCATTACTTCACTGATCTCCTGTGGCCCTGTCTTCTTGGTGTTCTTTAATACCTCCTACTAGACTGTGAAACACCTTGAAAGCAGGGATTCTTGTACACATTTTTAAATCTCCTATTGTGCCTAGGTGCTCGATGATGTTGGCTGAATTACCGAGTTGATTGATTATTAAGCTGTGATGATATATATGGTTTTTATCCTCAGGGTGCTGTCTCTTGTACATGAAGATAATGTTATTGACTCACCATCAGCAAGACACATGCCTTTGGAGTGTGATTTTATTTTCTTTTATTAGTGAATTTAGTTTTGTGCTAATGATAATGATGCTGCTGCTGATAATAATTGTAATAAAATGACTTTCAACTGGAACAGTTGACCAGTTTGTGTTATTGATGACATATTTGCTATTAGCGATACTATAGGAACTGAAATTTCACCAACAGAAATAATGCTTAACTGTCCCATTTGTTTCAACTAAAATTTTGGGGATTTCCAAGGTGACATATGTTGCAGTTTTTCCTTATGATATGATCATGACCTCCACTGGCACATCCTTATCGAACAGAATTTGTTGTTCATAATGACCTGAGTGTAGTGAGAATTCCTCACAAAATACCACAGAAATTAAAGACACCACTATAGATGATATGAGATCAGAGAGCATTTTCCAGCAAGGTCAACAGAATAGCTGCAGGTGCCTGACCTGTGGTGGCACAATGGATAAAGTGTCGTCCTGGAATGCTGAGGTCGCTGGTTCAGAACCCTGAGCTTGCTCAGTCAAGGCCCATATGAGAAGCAATTACTATGAGTTGATGACTCCCACTCCTCTCCCTCTTTCTCTTTCTTTTTCTCTAACCTCCCCCTCTTTGAAATTAATCAATAAAATCTTTTTAAAAAATCACCTCAGAATTTCTTCAGGTGAGTTCGCCACCTGATTCCATGAAGACTTAGATGGGGTGGGGTAGAACTCTGCTTGTGTATTCAAGGGCGGAACACAGTCTGCACAAGGGAATGGAAATGGAACAGCAGCTGGTTATATTTCAAGACTATCTCAGAAGTATAATATTAAATATTTACCAAAAAAACTCATAACTTAGCTATGACTTTGGTTTTTAAGCTGAAAAGAGGATAAACTACTGTATTTGCCCACATTTTAATGCAAGAGATACATTTATTTCCTAGTATACTGTCAATTTCTACTTAAATCACTGCTAATATACACCCCTTTCTTCATTTTAACTTATTTAGAAGTAATTTCAAACTTATAGAAAATTTGTCAGCATAACTAAAGTATAAAGAACACTCATAAACCATTTACCCAAATTTAGCTATTGTTAATATTAATAGTTGCTTTATTATTTGAGAATCCATTCTCTACCTACACACACACACACATACAAACACACAATGTTTTTCCTGAACTATCCAAGAGTTGAAATTACAGTATCTCCAGATTCAATGTTTGTAGATTCAAGTTATTTCTCTATAACAATGGTAGTTATTATAGAATATTAGAAAATGAAACCTCTTGTCATGTAAAGCTACATAGGTGGTAACTTTCAATTTACTATATCTGCCTTTATAAAAATGTTAAATTTACATTAGTTATGTTAATAATTGAAGCTATGCAATTGTCATATAAACTTGAGTGTGGGCTCATCCAAAGGGTCACTGGCTCGGCTGGAGCCCCCCCTCCCAGTCAAGGCACATGTGAAGAGCAATCAGTGAACAACTGAAGTGCCGAAGGTATGAGTTGATTTTTCTCATCTCTTTCCTTTCTGTCTGTCTCTCTCCATCTCTCTCTCTTTCTTGCAAAAAAAGTAATAGTTTCAGTAATTTTAAATAATATGTATTTGTGATGTTAATGTGGTTATATTTTCTGACATTTAAAAATGGTTTTTGAACTTAAGATCAACAAAATAAGGAAGTAATAAATATTGATGTCTTTAAAACTTATGAAATGTAACATTTTCCTGGTCTGTGGTGGTGCAGTAAATAAAACATAGACCTGGAATGCTGAGGTCACGGTTCAAGATCCTGGGCTTGCCTGGTCAAGACACATATGACAGGCAATAAATGAACAACTCAAATGAAGCATCTATGAGTTGATACTTCTCATTCTTCCCCCTTGTCTCTCTCCTCTCTCTGTAAAATCAATAAATACAATCTTAAAAAATAAATAAATAAAATGTAGCATTTAACACTAAAGCTGCTTGGTCTTGGTATAAATAGTTGAAAAAAATAAAGAATAAAATTCCCTGTATAAGCTCTGTGTATTTTTGTCTAAATATAAACTACATCAGCTTTTCTAAAATGCAAGGTGAAATAGTAAATGATTAATGTATTAAAACTATTACTATAATTATATGATTTATTAAGGCTTAATTTGCCTTTTAAAATTTGTTTTAAAACATTAAATAGCATAATTTACGTGTTTGGGATAACTGCATATAGTGTAGTATATTAAAGTTAATAAAATAATGTTATATATAACAAAAAGCATAATAAATCAGGAAATTATAAAAATTTATTATAAAAATAATATAAGAAATACTATGTTTCTCTGTTTTATTCACTCTCCAACTTCGCTGTTTCTTTCATACAATCTTCCTTCACATCAAATCTTCAACACCTCTTTCCTCATCCTCAATTATAATTGGTGACCTTGCTTTCCATTTTATTAAGAAAGGAGAGAATTCAGAAGAGAACTTCCTAAAAGAACATTTACAAAATTATCACCCATGTAAGAACTACCCAGGACAAGAAAAAGAACACCTTGATAACTCCTTTCACCTCCCTCCCCCTGCCCACCAATCCCCAGTAATGACATTCTTCCACATTCCTACAGGCAACCCCCATCCTGAATATTATGTCTTTGCTTTTCTGTATAGGTTTATCTTCCATATAAAAAAGCACCACCAAATAACACAATTTTGTTTTACAGATTTTAAAATTTATGTACTTGGAATTCTGTCTGTCTTCTTTCACTTCACATTATTTGTGAGATTCATTGGTGTTGCAAGTAGCTGTAGTAATTTCCATCGTGATACATTTACTTTAAAAAGTCTTTTAAGACAATTTTAGGTTCACAGGAAATTTGAGAGGAAGCTACAGAGGTTTCCTATATACCCTCTGCCCCCACACATACATAGCCTCCCCCATTACCAACATTTCCCATCAGAGTAGTACGTTTGTAACAATTATTACTCAGAGTCCATAGTTTACATTAGGGTTCACTCTTGGTATAATGTCTATGGGTGTGGTCAAATGTGTAATGATATGTATTCACCGTTACAATATACAGAATAGTTTCACTGCCCTCCTTCATTCCTCTGTGTTCTACCTATTCATTCTCCTCCAGTTTCTGGAAACCACTGATCATTTTTTTTTTTTCATTTTTCAGAAGCTGGAAACAGGGAGAGACAGTCAGACAGACTCCCACATGCGCCCGACCGGGATCCACCCGGCACGCCCACCAGGGGCGATGCTCTGCGCACCAGGGGGCGATGCTCTGCCCATCCTGGGTGTCGCCATGTTGCGACCAGAGCCACTCTAGCGCCTGGGGCAGAGGCCACAGAGCCATCCCAGCGCCCGGGCCATCTTTGCTCCAATGGAGCCTTGGCTGCGGGAGGGGAAGAGAGAGACAGAGAGAACAGCGCGGCGGAGGGGTGGAGAAGCAAATGGGCGCTTCTCCTGTGTGCCCTGGCCGGGAATCGAACCCAGGTCCTCCGCACGCTAGGCCGACGCTCTACCGCTGAGCCAACCGGCCAGGGCTGATCATTTTTACTTTTTCCGTAGTTTACATTTAACAGTATGTCATATAGTTGAAACCATATAGTACATAGCCTTTCCAGATTAGCTTCTTTCACTTAGTAAATGCAGTTAAGATTCCTCCATGTCTTTTTATAGCCTAATAGCTCATGTATTTTAAGCACTGAATAAATGGGTGGATCACAGTTTATTTATCCACATTCACCTACTGAAGGACATCTGGGTTGCTTCCAGGTTTTGACAATTATGAATAAAGCTGCTATAAACATCTTATGTGCAGGTTTCTGTGTGGATATGTTTTCAACTCCTCTGGATAAATACCAGAGAACAAAATTACTGGATTGTATAGTAAGCATATGTTTAGTTTTTAAAGAAGTTGCCCACCTGGCCTGTGGTGGTGCAGTGGATAAAAAATCAATTTGGAACACTGAGGTCACCAGTTCAAAATCTTGGACTTGTCCAATCAAGACACATATGAGAAGCAACTACTACGAGTTGATGCTTCCTACGCCTCTCCCATTTCTCTCTCTCTCTCTCTTTCTCTGAAAGAAAGAAAGAAAGAAAGAATAAGAAAGAAAGAAAGAAAGAAAGAAAGAAAGAAAGAAAGAAAGAAAGAAAGAAGAAAGAAAGAAATTGTCCAATTGTCCCTGGCTGCACCATTTTGCATTCCCATTAACAGTGAATGAATTCTTGCTGCTTCACATTCTTGTCAGCATTTGCTGTTGTCTGTGTTCCAAATTGTGGCCATTCTAATAGGTAAGCAGTGGTATCTCCTTGTTTGGTTATTTCACTTTTATGTTGTCTATTCTATTGTATGAATAGTGTAATAAATGCCACAATTTACCCATGATAACTTTGAGATATTCTTGTTTACTATTTTTGACTAAAAAAAACAGTGCTTCCATGAATATTCTTGGTAGTGATCATAAATATAAGCATCTCTAGGATATTTACCCAGGAGTGGAACTGATGGTTTATAGGGTATGGATGGACATTTGCAACATCACTAGATGATGTGTAACTTTTCCTAACAGTGTTACAATTTACACCCTTACTGGTAGTGTTTAAAGGTTCCCAATGCTCCACCTGCTGGCTAATATATGGTATTATCAAACTTTAAAATTTGTGCCCAGCCTGTCCAGACGGTAGCACACTGGATAGAGCATTGACCTGGGAAGCTGAGGACCCAGGTTCAAAACCCTGAGGTCGCCAGTTTGAGTGTGGGCTCATCCATCTTGAATGCCAGTTCACCAGCTTGAGTGCAAGGTTGCTGGCTTGAGCATGGTATCATAGACATAACCCCATAATCTGTGACTTGAGCTCAAGGTTGCTGGCTTGAGCAAGGGGTCACTGGTTTGGCTGAAGCCATCCCCCTGTGTCAAGGCTCATATGAAAAAGCAATCAATGAACAACTAAGTTGCCAGAACTAAGAGTTGATGAGTCTCATCTCTCCCTCCCTATCTGTCTGTGCCAGTCTGTCCATCTCTCTCTCTCAAAAAAAGATGGCCTGACCAAGTGGCTGCACAGTGGATAGAGCATCAGACAGGGATGCAGAGGACCTAGGTTCAAAACCCCAGGTCACTGGCTTAGGCACAGGTTAATCCAGCTTGAACACAGGCTCACCAACTTAAGCGCAGGGTCACTGGCTTGAGAGTGAGATCATAGACATGACCTCATGGTCACTGGCTTGAGCAAGGGGTCACTTGCTCTGCTGTAGCCCCCTGGTCAAGGCACACATGAGAAAGCAATCAATGAACAACTAAGGAGACTAAGGAGCTGCAACGAAGAATTGATGATTCTCATCTCTTTCTCTTCCTGTCTGTTTGTCCTTATCTGTCCCTCTCTCTGTCTCTGTCACACACACACACACAGAGAAAGTATGATCATAACAGCATTATTTGTAATAGCCACAAACTGTGTGGAAAAAACCCCAAATGCCTATCAACAGTAAAATGAAGAAGTTGTGGTATACATTAAAATGCGGTATGGAAAGGAGAACAAATTAACTACAAATACATGTAACAACATGTGTGAATCTCAAACTTAATGTTGAGTAAAAGAAGCCAGACATAGGAATATGTGCTGAATGATTCCATTTACTTAAAATACAAAAAAGGCAAAATTGTTGGGGGCAGGGGTTACATCCCTGGGCATAAGAGGGCGCACATGATAGGCTTCTGGGTAGAGTGGTCATGTTTTGTGTCTTGATCTAAAGGCTGGTTATATGGTTGTCTTTACTCTATGCACATTCATCAAGATGTACACGTAAAGATATGTTCATTTCTTGTATGTATATTGTATTTAACATTTTGAAAAATCTGCCTAACTGGACACCCTCTTTTTTATTAATTTATTTTTCTAAGACTTTATTCATTTTATTTATTCATTTTAGAGAGGGGAGAGAGAAAGAAGGAAGGAGCAGGAAGAGAGAGAGAGAGAGAGAGAGAGAAGGGAGGAGCAGGAAGCATCAACTCCCATCTGTGCCTTGACCAGGCAAGCCCAGGGTTTTGAACCAGCAACTTCAGTTTATCCACTGTGACACCACAGGTCAGGCCAGACACTTTTATAAAAATATATGGCTCCCACCAATGAAATTGCATGTGTACCAAAAGTATTTCGCAGTTTTATTCCTGTTACAGTTGTTGTAAACCAACAAAATAAGAATGCAGAATTTTTTAAAAAAATATACTACAAACCAATTATCATAATATAGGCTATGTAAAGCACTCATAAGTAGCAATAGGTAAAAGAAAAAAGAAAAATGGATAAAGGATAGCATAGGGCAATTCACAGAAGAAATGTGTATGGCTAGAAAACCTATAAAAAGAGGCTTGTTTCCTGAAATAATGTGGGTAATGCAGGTGCAAACATTAGTGATATGCTCATTTTCACCCAATAGATTGGTATAAAGAAATATGAAAATATTTATTTGCAAGAATGTGAGAAAAATGAGAATTATTCTACATTGCTGATATGTATGTAAATTGGTAAAATACTATGGCAAGCTATTTGGCAACGTCTAGTCAGGTTGAAGATGCACATATTCTGTAATTTTCAGTTCTAAGAGACATGTCTATAGAGTAATAAGAAGATATAGCAAAAATGTTAATTGCAGCATTGTTTATAATAGAGAAAAAGGAAGCAACTTAAATGTCCATACAAATGGGAGTGCATGAGTAAACTATGCCATAGTCACATAATGGAATATTATACAGTGTGTCCGTCAAGTCATGGTGCACTTTTGACCGGTCACACGAAAGCAACAAAAGATGATAGAAATGTGAAATCTGCACCAAATAAAAGGAAAACTCTCCTGGTTTCATACCTATTCAGTGCAGTTCGATGTGGGCTCACGCACAGATTTTTTTAGGGCTCCTTAGGTAGCTATCCCGTATAGCCTCTACAGACTTGTCACTGACTGATGGCCTACCAGAACGGGGTTTCTCCACCAAACTGCCGGTTTCCTTCAACTGCTTATCCCACCGAGTAATGTTATTCCTATGTGGTGGAGCTTCGTTATAAATGCGTCAATATTCATGTTGCACTTTGGTCACGGATTCGATTTTGGCGAGCCTCAGAACACACTGAACTTTCCTCTGTACCATCCACATTTCGACTGGCATGGCTGTGGGCTGCTCTACTGTATACATGGTGTTACATCATCATCTGCACATATGCACATGCTTCCACATCATCCTACAGAAACTGGGAGGGTTTTCCTTTTATTTGGTGCAGGTTTCACATTTCTATTGTCTTTTGTTGCTTTCCTGTGACTGGTCAAAAGTGCACCATGACTTTACAGACAAGCTGTATATCCGTTAAAATATATGTACATATGCTATACTAAAAACATCGATAAATCTAAAAATTCATAATGTTGGGTGAAAAAAGTTGTAGAAGATTACACACAGTGTGATACAATTTATTAGGATTCAAAAATAACCAGAAAACAATTCATTTTAACAAAATTTCATTTTATGCATAATTCTAGGTACTTGGGATTAATGAACAAAATATAGATCTTTAACCTTGAGGAATTTACTTTTCAATGAGGAATGACTAATGTAAAACAGTAAACAATAAGTAAGTAAGTTTTATAGTGTGTTAGAGAGTGAAATGAGAAGCGAGTGAAATGAGAAGCAAGTGAAGAGCCCAGCAGGCTCAGTGGTAAAGCGTCAGCCTGGCATGCAGGAGTCCTGGGTTTGATTCCCGGCCAGGGCACACAGGAGAAGCGCCCATCTGCTTATCCACCCCTCCCCCTCTCCTTCCTCTCTGTCTCTCTCTTCCCCTCCCTCAGCCAAGGCTCCATTGGAGCAAAGTTGGCCCAGGCACTGAGGATGGCTCCATGGCCTCTGCCTCAGGCGCTAGAATGGCTCTGGTTGCAACAGAGAAACACCCCAGATGGGCAGAGCATCGCTCCCTGGTGGGCATGCCGGGTGGATCCCGGTTGGGCACATGTGGGAGTCTGTCTGACTGCCTCCCGGTTTCCAACTACAGCAAAAAAAAAAAAAAGCAAGTGAAGAGTTGGGATGTAGAGAGAGAACTTTTGAAATAGTTGTGTGTGGAGTGCAGAGCGCATATTCCTAGCAGCTGTGGCTGATGCAATGCTGTGAGAATACTCCAGCTCCCAGAACCCTCCTCAGCATACCCAGGAAGGGAGCTCGCCTGCATTAAGGAAGTGACTCAGAGCCAACCACGCAGCTCCCTGATCTTTTCAACCATTGGCTATGAAGGACATGCTGTAACATCCTATTGGATGAACCCATGTATATAAGCTAGCTTACCTGAATAAAGTGGATCTGCCTCACTGAACCTGGTCCCTGGAGTCGGGTCTTTGCGTTTGCGTTGTCCTCACCCCCGGCAGGACTTGTCCACAACTGGCGCCCAACGTGGGGCAGGGACCTAACCAGCATCAAAGAGATGGGTTAGTGACCCTCTGCAATGGGAAAACTTCTCCCCCACTCTTGAGCCCTGCAGGCTTGAGCCCTGCATGACCTATTGCAGAGTAGGCAAGTTGAAGTTTGTGAAAAGGATCTCTGTACTTACTGGGAGCCTGGATTGAGGATGCGCCCCTCTGGGACCGGGATACTTGGGTCCGAGCTCTCCGACCTGTTCGTTTGGCCGAAGTGCACAGGAGGCAAACCTTCCTTCTCGGCCTCAGAGGAACCCCTACCTTCCTATTCGCCTCTCTCCACTGAGGAGGAAAGTAGTTTAGCTTCCGAGTTTGACAAAATTGCGGCTGAGTGCACAGAAACAAAACCAACCAAATTGTTAACTGTGCCATCAGCTCTGCCGCCAGAAAAAGTGGAAGTCGCTACTTCTGCATTCCCTGCCGAGGCTCAATGCCCCACTCCAGCCTCTCAGACGCCATTTTCTCCAACACGTGTTCCTGCTGCAGACCCATGGGCCAGCCTATATGCCCCCATGTGTTTTTTTTCTGTCTTGTCTATTTTTCTGTATCTCTCTCTCTCCCCCCTGCCTCTCTGAAATGACACTGGAAGGACCCAGCCATGGCACTGTAGTGGGTATCACACCCTCTTCTAACACAAGGGAGATGTTATGCTTGTGTTTTTCAGCCAATTTGGATCTCAGGAACCCCCCAATCTGCTTGACAGGGTTTCTTGGGTACCCACTAAGTGGTTCAGTCTTCACCTGTCCAAAGCCACAGCCCTGGCCTTTTCCACACCAACTACGCCTGAGGGGAGGAGGTGCTCAGCGCTCGAGAAGAAGACCTTGTGGGCCGCGTACACACCCCATCACCTGGGGTGATGTGGAGGCTTTGGTGGGGTGGGCCCAGAGAATTGCCCCTGATGGGACCCCAGGCCCTGGTGCTCTGTTCTTGCTTATGTGTGCTATAGTAACTGGTAACTCCCAAACGCAGGTGGCAGCAGCCAGGGGCTCAAGCCCGGCAGCGCAAGCTGGTGTTTTCAGTTCATCTTTGGAGAATGAGGAAAATTGGGCTGGAATTGCGATTCGCAGACTCCAGGAGGTAAACAGCAGCAGCTGCAGTGGGAGGATGAACAGAAGCCAGGCTTGCATTGCTGAGTGGCTGCTGGAATGGCAGGGAGTGCCTGCTAAGCCACTGGTGGGTTCGCTGACATTTTGGGACATAGGGATGGATGCCATCATGCTCTCCAGAGCAGAGATGGAAATGCTGACTGCCATTGCCACGTGCTCCTCATTGGGACAGTGTAAGACCTGCCAGGTTGGCAAGGATGAGGGGGGTGTCTGAGGCCTCATGTGCATGGACTGATTTCCTGGACTATGACCCAAGTGAGCACTGGCTCCTTTGTTGGATGGACTTACAGATTTTGGACAATGTGAAATACCCTGATGGGGTGGGGGGTGGCTTTGCAGGAGGCCCTTCTCCTGCCCTGGGAAGCTTTTCCCATGGCTAGAAAGAAGGCTGAGGACATTTTGTGCTTTTGGCAAAGTGCTCAGAGACTGGTGAAATGTACCTTTGTAATTGTTGGAATTGTATGATTTGTCATGTTGTTGTAATTTGTGTAATGTGCCTTGCAACCATATGCAGTATGCAGCCTGCAGCAAGCCATCCATTTCGTGTTTGGATGCTGGGACCTTTGTGGGAAGGGGGCGTGCATGGATCTACGTCCATTTTCTACAATCAAAATGGAACTGTGTTTAATGGCACCTGGAAGGTCTCTGTAACACAATGGGAGGGAAATGACATCCCGACCCCTAGAAGGAATCCCCTGTTTAAGACCCCCATTCTTATTTCCTAACTAGTCAAACATTACAGAAGCTTGCCTCATTGTTTACTCCAGCTAATCTATTAGCACATAGTATAATAGATATTATAGTTGTTTTAGTCCTACTAGGGTTCCATTCCATAATGTGTAGCATTGAAAAGCTACAACAGCAAGCTGTCATTCATCAAGTCCAATTGGCCTTAATTAAAAGAGAAGGGGGAGGTGTGGGTAGAGCGCAGAGCACATTCCTAGCAGCTGCAGCTGATGCAATGCTGTGAGAATACTACAGCTCCCAGAAGCCTCCTGGGCATACCCAGGAAAGGAGGTCACCCAAATTAAGGAAGTGACTTAACGCCAACCACGCAGCTCCCTGATCTTTTCAGCCATTGGCTATGAAGGACATGCTCTAACATCCTATTGGCTGAACCCATGTATATAAGCTAGCTTACTTCTTGAATACAGTGGATCTATGTCACTGAACCTGGTCCCTGGAGTTGGATCTTTGCATCTCCATCATCCTCACCCCAGGCAGGACTTGTCCACAAATAGTGACTAAAAAGTTAGAAAGGTAAGGGACAGGAGAACTATAGAGTTATTGCCTAGCAGCATTAAGAGTGTGACTAAGGTTCATGGTCTTAAAATTTAAATGGAATTAGTCATGTGGTTGTGTACTTTTCTCCAGCCAGGTTTAGCTGGTTGGTTTAAGCTCCTTGGAGAGTATTTGGACTTAGCCAGTATTGTGATGTTGCCAGATGAGCAATACAAGGTGAGAGAGGTAAAGAAGAGTGAAGGGTATATGTAAAAGGAGTGATTATAAAGATTGAGCATGACATTTTAGCTAGGAAAAGAGGGGAGAGAAGACAATAAGGGAGCAAGAAATTATGAAAATCTGGTAGAACCAATGGACTGGCAATTCCAGTAAGGTTGAAGAATAGTGGGGTCTGGGTACCAAAGAGAGTGAGCTAGGAAAGGAGGTGATGGTCATAGAGAGGAATGTTTGAAGTTGAGATTATGGAGGGACTGCTATAATTGCTGTGAAAAGGCTTCGGGTATGGCCATGACAGTAAATAGCTGAGGTGGAGCCGAGGACAATGTCATGGAGGAGAAAAGTTCAAGGAACAGAATAAGCCAGTGTGTCAGAATGATCATTCTCAAGCTAACTAGGAATTAAGACAGAAAAACTACCATTGAGAATGGCCACATTCCAGGAGCTAAAATCTTTGAAAAATAAGGTTAAAATTGAAGTTTAGTCAATGACAAAAACAATGAATACTAGTTGGTGACAAGCTGTCAAAAGCTAGACATTTTTAAGCAAGAATGAGAAGTAAGGAAGTTACTTACCTGAACTTCCAGCTCTATGATACAATGGTGGTGAGAGAGAAAAATTATCTGCTTCTCTCGAGAGGGCTTCAGGGGCCACGTAAACATCATGGAAGAGCTGGTTTCTGTTAGAACAAAAACAATGAAGGACACATTCAGAGAAGAGATTGAGGATGTAGAGAAATTGTTGAGGCTGCAATGTGTTAGAGGAGTAGAGGAGGCATACGAGAAGTCAACTAAAGAAGGGATGTGGTCACATTCTTATAAGGAGGTTGTGAGATGTTGGGAGGTGTCATAGGGTTTCTGCAGTTCTTGTGGTAGCTGATATAAATGAGGATAAACAAGGCAGATAAAGGTGGCAGAATTTTGAAATTTGAGTTAGGGAAGTGTTAGGACTGTGGTTTCCTATCCACCCCAGATAATGTGGAAGTTCTGTCTTACGGCTGGAGCACTGGTTCACACTTCACTTTCAGGATAAGATTAGCCCTGGGGAAGTGGGAAGATGGATGGTCATGGGGCAAGGGGCAAAGAAGCCTCAGTTTTTCTGTAATGTTTTTATTCCTTAAAAAAAAGACAAAAATATATACCCAAATGTTAACAAAATTCAAGTCTGAGTGGTGGAACCACTGGTCTATTATGTTCAAGTGTAGAACATGGTAAATACTCAATGAATATTATTTGTTGAATGAGTCTGCCTTTCTCTTTTAAATGTTTCTTCCACACACAAAATTCTCAAATTAACACAATGTGCTACAAGAGCATAGAAAAGAGAATGGAGAGATGTGAAGAAGGCTTGAGAAATGCTTGTGGCGTGATTACTGATCTATGTAGAACTCTACCACCATACAGGAGCCAAATGGGAAATATGGGGTACAAGCTAAAGACATAGTCCTATTTCCATTTCTCTGCAATGGTCTAAGGTTCTGAATGAGTATCCAGAAAATGACCTTGAAGACTTAGTCCTTTCAAGTAATTACTGGATCCTCCTTTTTACACTCCAACATAGACACTGTGGGGGGGGGTGCTGATGTCCAAAATTTATGCTCTACCATGTCTTTATTACTTCAATCTACAGACAAGTATTTATCTAGTGTTGCCTGTAAGACAACCAAAGTGCTAGGGGTCAGGATATAAAGATGAGTATCCTCAATAGAGTCTCCTCTAACTACCCAAAACTGACTACCACCATGTCCAGTTGAGAAAATTGAAAATGTGGCTTTTACATAGGAGAGCACCACTATCACAGAAAAGTTCAGCTGTGAGGGTGAATGATCCTGAACCACCCACCCTATTCATGGGCACTGGTTCTCCAAGACCTGGCCAATGATTAAAACACAGCATTGCTTCCAAACCAATGTTTGGTTGTCACAGGATACTGAGACTCCTACAGCAATAAAGTCAAGAAAATCTGACTAGGGTTCCTTTAGCTTGGATCTTGTAGTTCCAGGCATTCGAAGCTAATTGGGAAAGAAGCATCTGTTTGCCCCTATTATGGTATAGGACTAAGTGTACTTGGGAAAAAGGAAGAAGGGAAGAGGAAGTAGCAGGAGATGCAGGGCTAGTGGTCCATTCTGGTGAGAATCAACAAGGTTTTGGACCAAGGAGCATTTTGTATGATGTCATTAAAACCCTGTTGCAGGAGGTGAGGTCCTGAGGGGAGACACTGGACTCAGGCGTGCAAGCCTAAAGTGGAAGAGAGAAAGAATTGGACCTAAGATGTGTCGGCCAACCGTAGAGGGCTGGGGCGGGGTCAGGGTGTCTGTTCCGTGGCTTATACCTGCAGGGTTCTATGTGGAAAAGCTAACCTTGGCCAGTGTACCGAGTGGTCTATCCCAAGCCGTGTATCTTTCTCCTGTCTTCCAGACTTCAGGAGAGAGCATACATCTCCGCGGGAGCCAGAAGACTATGGGAACCGGAAGGCATGAAGGCTGTGGGGCAGATACTGGAGAAGCTGGGTTTGGACTGGTGTTTCGGTTCTGCGCCTTCTGGACAGTCTGAACATTTTTGTCTTACGTGTTGCTGCCTTCTGCACCTGATTGCGAGTTCTCCAGGGTGGGTCCCTAGAAGGCCTGAGGGGGCTGCCCCCAGAGCAGCCTGTCTGCTTTAGCTGCAGGTCGGTCGAAGCTTCAAAGACAAGGAGTTTGAGTGCCGTCTGGTATGGGCCCTTGGAGGCTAGCCCTTCACTTTCTGTCTTCCTGTGGCCAGTAGATTAGGATAGGCACAGGACAACTATATAGAGTACTTAAAATGTAAGCAAACTGCTCACTTGACCTGTGGTGGCGCAGTGGATAAAGCACCAACCTGGAATTTTGAGAACGCAGGTTCAGAACACCCATCTTGCCTGGTCAAGGCACATATGGGAGTTGATGCTTCCTGCTCCTTCCCGCTTCTCCCTCTCTCTGTTCTCTCTCTAAAATGAATAAAGTCTTTTAAAAATGTAAGCAAACTGCTGCCAGCAAACTGGCCTCTGAGCCCAAAGTTGTTACTATTTATTTGAAGTCCCTGTTTCCTCCCTTCTGGAGATTGGCGTCTGTCTGATCGCTAGTCAAGGGAGAGTTTTAGGGTGACATTGACAGAAGGGAGGCATATTTGGGACTTTTGGCTGCTTGGGGCTTCTCCATTCTACTCTAGGCACAAGATTTGCATTACCCCTACCAAGGTGGGGTCAGGCACGCACATGAGAGATCTGTTCTCTGGTCTCTGAAGTCTGCTATTAGTCTGTGTGGGACAAATCCTGAATGGTGACAGGGCACCACATCTTTTAGCCTCATCTCCTTGCCATTCCCTGTGCAGAGTAAACATGTTGAGCCTGACCTGTGGTAGCGCAGGAAAGCATCGACCTGGGTGCTGAGGACGTGGGTTTGAAACTCTGGGCTTGCCCAGTCAAAGCACATATGAGAAGTACCTACTATGAGTTGACACTTTCCATTCCTCCCCCAATTCCTTTCTCTCTCTCTCTCTCAGAAGAAAGAAAGAAAGAGAGAGAGAGAGAGAGAGAGAGAGAGAGAGAGGCTGAAGGAGAAGGAGGGAGGGAGGGCGGAAATAAAAACATGATAAAATAAAATAAAAATCAACTTTATTTAGTCTAACCCATTCTGCTTAAGGCTATGGTCTGACCCTAAAAAAAAATAAGCTGTACCTTCTTACAGTATTTACAAACCAGTGCCACAGGGAGCTATTATGAGATGTGCAGTTATGACTGAATTAAATCCCTTTCTCTCTTATTGTAGCTTCTTAGTCTACTGTCTTTGGGTAGATAAAATGAATAGAATCTAGTCTAACTTATGCTCTCCGTTTGTGTGTGTGTGTGTGTGTGTGCTGCTTCCTACTCTTCAAAAAAAATGCCCTCCTCTCAAAATAATTATTGATAAATACAAAGTGAAGATACTCAAATAGTGCCATCTTCTCTTACAAATCCATTAACTGGTGAAACCCAGACTTTATATTTTCTTCTATCTTTATCTGCTCTTGTACTTCTATCACCTCCATTTACCTCTGCTGTGATTTTGGCTCCAGGTTTATAGAGCATCTTGGTTTCTAGCGCTTAACAGTGTATTTGAAAGTGCCTCCAGCTTCCCTCCCTATCCAATTCCAGCCTGGGTGCCCCCTCCCATTAAGTTGAAAAGCACTTTCCAGAAACCAAGACAGTTCAGCTAAAATGCTAGCCCTAATTCACTTTAGATCCCTTCAGCCCCTGTGTGTTTTTTATTTTGGGGAAAAGAGGATTAATCCAGGTGACTTCTTCTCCCAAAGGATCTCAAATTCTATGATTACAACTCTATGGAAAATCATCTAGCATTCCCAAGTCAGAACCCACTTGATCTAGTCAGAAAATTGCCATTTCCATGTGACAGATCTGCTAAAGCAGCTTTCCTGTACTTTTTTAAATTTTTTAATTTTTGGCTGTAAAGTGTACACTTGTGTACTCCCTTAGAAGCCTACCAAGAATGAACCACAGAAGCCTTAACATAGTGATGATCTGCATTATTTTATTGCTACATTAGAAATGAAAATAAACTGTGAGAAGCTGCAAAAGCATGCTACTTGGTGAAGATTATGAAGCAATGGAGGCATCCATTGTAGATGGATACAAGTAGCTTATCCTATTGGGGTGCAAGGACTACACCCAAAGGTCATCAATGGTGAGATTATTGACAACATCTGCCAGCTGGAATTTATGCACCAATTTAAAGTTTAAAAATGTAGGTAAGGCAACATCGGTTACCCTTGACCTCTTTATCAGGAAGCATGGGTCAGAAAACATCAAAAGATCCTTAAATCTCTACAAGTCAAAGTTTTACAGAAAACAAGCCCCAAATAAAGACACTCAGGCCATGTTGAAATTTGCTCCTGGGAGAAGATCCTTATTTTACAATGTTTGAACACACTTTCTTCTGCTGGATAGCGTAGGGTGGTAGGGATAGGGGGAGAAACACAAAAAATCATTAAAAGGGCGTTTACCTAAGATTAAGTTCAGTTTCGTTTCAAAGGGATGCTTTGCCAAGTCATTGGATGCTACCAAACCTGCTTTAAGTTCAGAACGCAAAGGCACTAACCAGAAATCCTCAGAAAGTGTTTTCTGACTAGCCACCCTCGACTGGTTTGGATGCCCCTGCTTTGGGCTACCACAGTAACCTGAGCACATCTCTTTCATAATATTTCATATATTATAAATATCTGTTAGATGCATCTGTTTCCCCCTCTGGACTCTAACCAGTTTATGTGCTCTCAACTTCTACATCTGTGATTCTCAGCACCCAGAAGATCTGAAGTAGCAGGTACTCAGTGAATGTTTGTTGAATAAATGAATAGATGAATGCAGGCTATGCTCTAAATCCTAACATGAGATTTCCCGACCCTTCTTGAAGAAAATATGGCTAAAATATTGTGGATGGAGAACTGAAAATTACTAGAAGGTGGTAATTCAAGATTTTTCTTTTTCTTTGGTATTACAACATTTACGAACTTTTATCCTCTCACACAGAACAACTGGAAATAATACTCTGAAAATGTTATGCAGTTTACAAGGATGATTTCACACAAATTTAACAAGTTTATTGTCTTTCTGACAGTTGATTTTTCTCCCTTCTAGGAAATTGGGAGCAGCCACATGCATACTCCCTTAATGGATCTCTAAAACCCTAGAAGGTAAGTACTGTTTATATCACCAATGGACAGAGAAGAAACCTATAAACTAGAAAGGCAAGTCCATCACCATGCCTCAGAGAATTCAGGAAGCAGACAAACCAGGATTAGTCCTCAGGTCCACCTGATGCCCAGGAACACAGGTGAGGAAAGAGTCATGAGAGTAGAAGCATCAAGTGGAGTTGGATGCTTCCCTGGCAAGCCAGTCAAGGCAGGTGAATCTAGATATCCCCTGCTTCCTTGTTGAGGCTTCCCAAATCCTAATCACTGAGAGGGAGCCAGGCAAAGGGTAGAGATAGAAAGGCTAGAACTCAGCCAGAAAAGGGCTTTTCCTTCTGGTCCTTTGGAATATCTGGGGAGACCAAAGAGAGAGCACAAGAACCCCTGAAGCCCTGACCAATAGGAGGCCTAGCTCTACTGGACCCAGACAAAGCCTCCCTAAGCAGTACCATGAGCCTGTAGTGCTTCAGGCTTAAGGCCAGATATTTGGGGACTTGTTTTGGCCTAGGATTACCAGCCTTCTAGCCTGTTCCACCAGGCTATAACCTTGGGTTCTTAAGTCAGTCTCAAGTTATACAGGCTTTGGAGTGTGTTGAATTAAATGGCAAATGACTTCTGCTCTCCCCATCATCACCCCTGACACAAGAGCACAGCAGAGATAATTTACACATCTAAGCAAACATCCCATGCTTGAAATTCTGTCCTGGTTTTTCCCTGGGAACTATTGGAGTGAAATGCCCAACCTGGGCTCCAAGGGAATTCAAAAGTTTCTAGGTTTATAACCCACTTCAGAGCAGGTTCCTTTGACTAGTGTTTATTCTAAAATTCACCTTGAAAATGGCCAGTGGGTAGGTCCTCCACTGCTAACTTTTAGGAACTTGGAGCCACCATAGTATTCCCTAAGACAATGGCCCTTGGGTTTAGCTTGACACATCACATTTCCCCACTCTTTTTTCCTGTCGAAGCGGAGCAGTATTCCTTTACCTAGGCTTGGGAATCCACTAAATCCTATATATTTATTACCTATAAGTATTTTGCAAGCGCCTCTCCCTCTACTCAATAAAAGTAAGGTGAAGACACTCCTATTCTGATTTCTCTACCTGTCCATCCTCCCACCCACCTATTCATAGGTACTCATTGAAAATGTAATCTAAGAGTCAAGCCTGGATTTGATTCCTTGTTAAGCCAATTACTAATTATGTGAGCTTGGATAGTAGTTAATCCACCCTTTCTGAGCCTCGCTCTGATCAACAGAAAGAATTATCTGGCTGTACAGGAAGGAAAACAGAGTCAAAAGGTAAAGACTAGAAATCTGTGAATAAAATGCAGAGCAGAGTGCCTTCCACACAGAATTGTAATGTGCTCCATAAGAAATGCTTAATATGGTGATGTGTGTAGTGCTGGATGTGTGTAGTGCAAGTAATGAGGGTGGATAAGATGTGGCCCTCAAACTCTGTGACATTACAACTGCATGAAGAGCTAGCATGGACATACTGCCGAATGACTACTATTAGGTAAGGTAAACAGTTAAGAGGGCAGGAAAATGGGAGAGAGAAAGAGGGTGTTTGTTTATTTCACCCACTGAAGGAAGGAGTCAGCAGTCTTAGGTCTGCCAAGACAAAATCACCAGATCTTCAAAGGACCTTAAAACTCTTTAGGCTAATCTCAGTATCAAGGAACAGGAACCTTGAAACTTTTAGCTATAAAGCATATAATCTCTAAGACCCCAAATAGGGATGCTCAAGGTAACTGAGTTGCCCCCTTGCATCAAGTGTATAGTTTTGCTTAATAAATGCTTGCTTTGCTTGAACATTACACCCTGTCTCTCACCTGTATTGTTTCTTGTGAATGTGACAAGAGTTGAGGAAGGAGAAGCCCCATTGGACTTGGGCCTTCTCCAGTGACACTACCAAGAGAAGGCTTCCCCTGATCAATACCATGATGCAGACATCATGAGGGTTCAGAAGGTAGAAAGAGAAAGAAGCAGGGACCTCACCATACGCCTGCACCTGGCATGCTATATCTAGCCTCTCATCCAATCCTAATCACAGCCCTTCTATTGCAGTATTATAAATAGTGTGCCCATGTTACAACTGAAAGTAATGAGGCTCAAGGAGGGAGAAGTCACTACAGGCTGGGTGGTCAGGAAATCTTCAAAGAGGAGATAAGATTTGAGCCAAGACATGCCTGGAAAGATAATAGAATTCAGACAGGGTAAGTGAGGGGGCAAGGTTTCACAGGAGTGAGATGGAACTGCTTGCTAACAAAGCCCTAAGTCGGCAATGCCCAAAGCCAGCAAGGTAACAAGGCATTTTACAATTGTTCCCTAGAAACTTCCCATCACAACTCAAAGCAGTATTATCTCTGCAACTTCACTAAGACTCAGGAGGGAAGAGTCATCTTCCTTTATCTCACTGTCAGCCCTAATCAACCAGATGGGATTCAGGTAGTCAGGAGATAATATGATACAGCCGGATGGCACCAAATCTCACTTCCACAGCTCCAATTTCCTGAGGGCATGAATCTCAGGACTGAGAGCAACTACAGCCATATTCCCTTGTATATTCTGTCTCATCTCACTGAATCCTCATAACAATCTTGTAGACCCTATTCTATAGAAGAGGAAACAGGTTCAGAGGGGTGAAATCACTTATCCAAGGCACTACAACTAGTAGGAGGACCGGCACACCCAGGGTTTGAATCCAGGTCTATTCTGACTTCAAAACTTGTGTCCTTAATCACTCTCATTGTAGAGCCTAGTCCCACTAGCTCAAAGCAATTATAGGACCAACACAGACACTCTCACCATCTTGTGTCTCTTTTCCCCATTAATGCAGCCCAGCAACAATATTTGTCTCCAGAAAACAGAGGCAACACAACTTTGAAGGAATAAAATCATGCAAAAGTTGGTGCACTCTCATTTTCCCACTACCCTTGCTGCTCAGGAAATACCCAAGACCAAGAGATATTCTTATTCTATCCCCAGATCTTTCCCTTAAGAAGGGTGTCCAGACATACTGATTTTGCTTATTGTCCAGCATAATTATTCAGAGTACTGTTTTTACTCTAAAAACTGTTTACATTAGGCTCTGGCTGGTTGGCTCAGTGGTAGAGCATCAGCCCAGCGTATGGAAACCTTAAATTTGTTTACCAGCCAGGGCACACAGGAAAAGCATCCATCTGCTTCTCCACCCTTACCCCTCTCCTTTCCCTCAATCTCTCCCTTCCCATCCCACAGCCAAGGCTCAATTGGAGTAAAGTTGGCCCGGGTGCTGAGGATGGCTCCATGGTGTCGCCTCAGGTGCTAGAATGGTTCATGTTGCAATGAAACAATGCTCCAGATGGGCAGAGCATTGGCCCCTGGTGGGATTGCTAAGTGGATCCAGGTCAGGAGTATGTGGGGGTTTGTCTCTCTGCCTCCACTTCTCACTTCAGAAAAAAGAAAGAAAGAAAAAGGAAGGAAGGAAGGAAGGAAGGAAGGAAGGAAGGAAGGAAAAAAGTGATTACATTAATTGGATAAGAAATAATATGATCAACCTACCTACAAAGAGGAAAAGAAACCACATACATCAGACCCTTTTGCCACCCTAACACTCGGTGAGCAATGACCTGCAGCTTCCCTGAGTGAGGATGGGGTCTGGCCTTCTGGGAGAAATAGCCAGCCTCTTCTTAAGGAAGAAATAAGCAATAAATAAACTAGGAAACTGATTGTGAGGGGATTCCGAGTACAATCAAATGTGTTGACACCGGAGTGGTCAAGGAGCAGGGGTAAAGGAATTCCTCGAAGGCAGAACTTGCAACATTATTACCTAGAATGATTTCCAGTCCCAAAATAATTTTACATTTCTAAAAAACTAACAGGAACCTCCCAAAATTTATGAGGGTTAAATCTGTCTATCATTACTATAGAAAATATTAAGGTCAGAGAAATGGTGCCGTGAGGAGCGATACCAATAAGTCTCCCCAAAATTCCAATAAGTTCTTCAACCAGAGACAGAAAAATCTATCCTTGGAGCATCTAGAAGTCCCACACTGAACACAAAGGTATGATCGAGTGAAAAATTGACTAAGTATATAATCAACCCCAAAGGAAATAGGACGGAGAAAAGAACACTCCACCTTCCTCACTAACCTAAACAAGAGCTGCTTTCATTTGGAACTGAGAGTATAGCAACTAAGGCGGGCAAAGGGTCAGTGAATAGAGCCAGGCTGCAGCACAAACGTCCTAGCCAGGCTGTGGCACAAACGTCCGAGCCAGGCTGTGGCACAGACGTCCAAGCCAAGGAAAGACTGTGCTTGTGGCGACCCAGTCAACACAAGCTAACGCTCGCACCAAACCCAGACAAAGAAAGGCAAGTGCGGCAGCCATTAGCCCCAATATTTTGGTCGGCAAGCGTGGATAGAGTGAGAGAGGTTCCTCCTAGCACCCCGGGAATGGGCACCCGTGTTACCGGACAGAGGGGCAAAGTCAGAAGCCTTTATGTGGGCTGAGACCAGAGTCTCAGGGTTGCCCCTGCACCCTGAAGAGGGGCGCACAGGGAGTGTGCGAAAGTGAGCTTTCCTATGCTCAAACTTCTCCAGGCGGGCAGGGCGCCTCACCTGGGAGGAGTGGCAACAGCCACGACACCCAGGTCGGAGAGCGCAGATAGTGTGTGAGAGGTTCCTCCTAGCACCCTGGGAGTGGGCACCTGTGTTCCCGGACAGAGGAGCAGAGTCAGAGGCCTTTGCGTGGGCTGTGAACAGAGTCTCAGTGTAGCCCCTGCGCCCTGAAGAGTGGCGCGCGGGGAGTGCGCGAAAGTGAAATTCCCTACGCTCGAACTTCTCCAGGCGGGTGGGGCACCTCATCCAGCCATACAAGCTAACAGACCCAGGAACGATTAGCTTAACCCTCAGTCTGCTCACCTCCCAACTGACCTATAACACCCTAACTGACAAGATCTCTCTCAGTTCAGTGATCTAAGACAGGAGGCATGATATTTTTTAGTGCCTCTTGCTATGCTATGCACTTAGGAGTGGGGGCAACTTCTGACTGGCAGAGCTTTCATACTCAGGGCTATATGTTAAAAACAGGGATTTGGCAACTTGTAAGTCCTCCTGCTTTGCAAACAGCGACTAGGGCATCTTCTACCCAGCCAAGACAGATTACAAAGTGCCAAAAGCCTGGGGAAAGTGGTCCACAAAGCACTGAGGCATTCTGGACGCACCTAGAGGTGCATAGAAAGGCACCTTGAAAACAATTGGCTCCCAGCCCCACCTGATTATGCTAGTGACTCTGACTGATAAAACCTTACCCAGAGCCCTGTGCTGAGTGGGGATAGAGTGAGGATTTGCCAGATCTTTGAGCCTCTTATTCTCCAGGCAGAGGCAGCAGCAACCCCATAGCTGGATCATCAGGCTGCTAATTCAGGAAGGAAAAACTAGGAGAGAGGCTCTGGGAAAAAGGACTCTCTCATTGTCGGAGCCTGCAAATGCTCATGAGCCTCGACTGCCAACGAGACTGAAGCCTAATATATGGTATCACCATAGAGACTTATTAACTGCAAACCTCTACCTAAGCATGCCACAGGGGCAGAACCCGGGGTACAGAGTCACCGACCAGGAAGAAGGAGAGAAAACAAAAAGCAAGAAGATAACCTCTCAAAATCAAGAAAAATCCACAGACTTTATAACCTTTTCCATTTTATTTTACTTATTCATTTGTTCCTTTCATCTTCTTGTCTTGATTATTTTCTTCTTCCACTTTGGTCATTTAATTCTCTGCTGGTCTTACTCTCTCCTCTCCTTGAACTACACTACCCATAAGTGTTACATCTCCCATTTTCTTTCCTTTCTTCTTCCTTTCTCTCTATGAGGATTACACTCCAAAACCCTTAACTCTAACTCTCTCTTTTTTTGTTCTTTTTTCTTCTTTTTGTTTTTTCCTCTTTCTTTTTTTCTCCCTCTATATTAGTTTCTTCTTTTCTCCTTTACTTTTCCTCTCATTAAATCCTCAATCATGAACAAATTATTTTATTTGGGACTCAAATTTTTCTTTGTGGCACTTTGGGTGTTTTCTACTTTGCTTTTTAAACTCATTAGCAGTGCTCCCAACCCTGGCTCTCCATTTTATCTAGTTTTTGCTCCACTAAATACAATAGTAATTTTTAATTTTTTTCCCTTTTTCCTGTTTCCCTCTTATCCCTCTCATTATATCTCTTAGCCATCACTTAAAAACAAATAATTTTATTCTTGACCCAAATTTTTTCCTTTTTTGCATTTTGTGGGTCCATATCCCCTTTTTTTACTCCTTTATCACTTCTCCCCAACTCAGGCCCTCCATTGTAGGTAGTTTTTGTTTATTTAGCACAATATAATTCACAATTTATCACAATTTTTCTCAAGAAGGAGGAGAGAGGAGAGGATGGAAAAAAAGGAAAATAATATTTTTTTTACTTTTTATTCTTTATTAATTCTCATTAGTACTATAAAAAAAACCACCCTCAGATGCCATTAAGAAAAAGGAAATTGAATATCATGAATACAAAAGACAAACAGGTAGCACAGATAGATGAGGAAAAATCTATGAAGAAAAAATTTAATATATTGGAAACCTTGAAGAAAAATGACAGAGAATTAAAAATAGAAATCCTAAAAGTACTCACAGATATACAAGAAAGCACAGAAATGCAATTTAGAGAGCTCAGAAAACAACTCAATGAACACAAAGAATATATTACCAAGGAAATTGAAACTATAAAAACAAATCAAACAGAGATAGAAAACTCAATTCACAAACTGAAAAATGAGGTAACAAGCTTAACTAATAAAACAGGCCAGACAAAAGGTAGGATTAGTGAAATAGAAGACAAGCAACTTGAGGCACAACAGAGAGAAGAAGAAAGAGACTCAAAAATTAAAAAAAAGAGAAAGCCCTACAAGAATTGTCTGACTCAATGACGTCAGAGTAATGGCGGAGTAGGAAGCGATACCGATAAATCTCCCCCAAAACTCAACAAGATCTTCAACCAGAAACAGAAAAACCTATACTTGGAGCCTCCAGATGCTTCGCAATACACCTGAAGGTATGGTCGAGTGAAAAATTGGCTAAATATATAACCAAACCCTGAAGGAAATAGGGAGTAAGAAATGCTCCGCCTTCCTCACTAAACTAAACAGGGCGGCTTTCTCTGGTAACTGTGAATATAGAAACTGAGGCGGGCAAAGGGGGTGAATAGATCCAGGCCACGGCACAAATGGCCGAACCAGGCTGTGGCACGAAGATCCTAGCCAAGGAAAAACTGATCCTGTGGCAAGCCGGGCAATACAAGCTAACACTCGCGCCAAACCCAAACAAAGAAAGACAAGCGGGGCAGCCATTTTACCCGTTCTCCTGGTTGGTGCGCAGTTAGTGGGCGAGAGATTTCTTCCTAAGCCCCGGAAGTGGGTGTCCGTGTTACCCCACAGAGAGGCAGGGTCAGAGGCCTTTCTGTGGGCCAAAAGCAGAATCCCTGGGCAGCCCCAGTGCCCTGGGAAAGCCGCGCACGGGAGGAAGCGAGAACTAATTCCAATGGTGGAAATTTTCCGTGCTGGTGAGGGTTTCACTCAGAGGGAAACGTGGCCGGCCTCATATCCTGGTGTGCGCGCGCAGATAGGAAGTGAGCGATTCCTCCGAGTGCCTCGGCAGTGCACGCCCGTGTTATCGCACAGAGGGGCAGAGTCAGGGGCCTTTGTGTGGGCAAAAGCGGAATCTTGGACCGCCCCAGCACCTTGCAAAAGCCGCGCACAGGGACGGAACGAGAGCGAATTCCAACGCTGCAACTTTTCCATGCGGTTGGGGGTTTCACTCAGAGCGTGAGACTGCTGGCCGGATATCCTGGTCTGCGCACGCAGATAGTGAATGAGAGTTTCCTCCAAGCGCCCCGGAAGTGGGCGCCCGCCTGTGTTACCGGACGGAGTGGCAGAGCCAGAGGTCTTTCAGTGGGCGGAAAACCCGCCTGATTATGCTAGCAGCTCTGACTGACTGAGCCTTACCCAGAGCCCTGTGCTGAGTGGGAATAGAGTGGGGAGTTGCCAGCTCTTTGAGCCTCTTACTATCCAGGCAGAGGCAGCAGCAACCCCATAGCTGGATTATCAGGCTACTAATTGAGGAAGGAAAGACTAGGAGAAAGGCTCCAGGAACATGGACTCCCTCACTGTCAGAGCCTATAAATGCTAATGAGCCTCAAATACCAACGAGACTAAAGCACAATACATGACATTGCCATAGAGACTTATCAACTGCAAACCTCTACCTGAGCGTGCCAAAGGGGCAGAACCTGGGGTACAGAGTCACCGACCAGGAAGAGGGAGAGAAAAGAAAAAGCAAGAAGATAACCTCTCAAAATCAAGAATAATCTGCTGACTTTATAACCTATCCCATTTTATTATATTTGTTCGTTTGTTTCTCTTATCTTCATTCTTGATACTTTTTTTCCTCCTCCAATTTGGCCGATTAACTCTCTGCCGGTCTTACTCTCTCCTCTCCTTGAACTACACTACCCATAAGTGTTACATCTCCCATTATCTTTTCTCTCCTCTTCCTTTCTCTCTATGAGAGTTGCACTCCAAAACCCTTAACTCTCTCTCTCTCCTTTCTTTTTTCTTCTTTTACTGGTTCCCTGTTTTTTTCTCTCTCTCTCTTTCTTTTCTCCCTCTATATTAGTTTCTTCCTTTCTCCTTTACATCTCCTCTCATTCAAACCTCAATAACAAATTCTCTTATCTGGGACTCAAACTTATGTCTGTGGCATTTTGGGGGGTTTTTACTTCACCTTTTTAACTCACTAGCAGTGCTCCCATCCCTGGCTCTCCATTTTATCTAGTTCTTGTTCCACTAAATACAATAGTATTTTTTTAAATTGTCCCCCCATTTTTCTGTTTTCCTCTTATTCCTCTCATCATAACTCTTAGACAACCAACACCTAAAAGCAAATCATTTTATTCTTGACCCAAATTTTTTCCTTATTTGCTTTTTGTGGGTCCATACCCCCCCTTTTTTCTTTTTATTTCTTTTTTTTCCCCTTTATTACTTTTCCCCAATTCAGGCCCTCCATCACAGGCATTGTTTGTTATAATTCAAAGTTCACCAGAAGATTTTCTCAAGAAAAAGGGGAGAGGAGAGGAAAAAAGGAGGGGGGGATTAATTTCCTTTTTTAAAAAATTTTTATTTTTTATTTTTCTTTATTTCATTATTAATTTTTTTAAAAAAAAACAACTCTTTTTGATTTTTTATTTTTTTTAACTTTTTATTCTTTATTAAATCTCATTAATACTATCAACAAAACCACCCTCAGATGCCATTAAGGAAGAGAAAATCGAATATCATGGATACAAAAGAAAGAGAGGTAACACAGCTAGATGAGGAAAAATCTATGGAGAAAAAATTTAATATATTGGAAACCTTGGAGCTAAATGACAGAGAATTCAAGATAGAAATCCTAAAAATCCTCCGAGATATACAAGAAAACACAGAAAGGCAATTTAGGGAGCTCAGAAAACAACTCAATGAACACAAAGAATATATGTCCAAAGAAATTGAAACTATAAAAACAAATCAAACAGAGATGAAAAACTCAATTCACGAGCTGAAAAACGAAGTAACAAGCTTAGCTAATAGAACAGGTCAGATAGAAGAGAGGATTAGTGAAATAGAAGACAAGCAACTTGAGGTACAACAGAGATAAGAAGAAAGAGACTCAAAAATTAAAAAAAATGAGATAGCCCTATGAGAATTATCTGATTCCATCAAAAAGAATAACATAAGAATAATAGGTATATCAGAGGGAGAAGAGAGAGAAAATGGAATGGAGAACATACTCAAACAAATAATAGATGAGAACTTCCCAAGCCTGTGGAAAGAACTAAAGCCTCAAATTCAAGAAGCAAACAAAACACCGAGTTATCTTAACCCCAACAAACCTACTCCAAGGCATATCATAATGAAATTGACACAAACCAACAGCAAAGAAAAAATTCTCAAGGCAGCCAGGGAAAAGAATACAACATATAAAGGAAGGCCCATTAGATTATCATCAGATTTCTCAGCAGAAACTCTACAAGCTAGAAGAGAGTGGACCCCAATATTTAAAGTCCTGAAAGAGAGGAACTTTCAGCCACGAATACTATACCCATCAAAGCTATCCTTCAAATATGCAGGAGAAATAAAAACATTCACAGATACAGAAAAGATGAGAGAATTTATCATCAGAAAACCCCCACTCCAGGAATTACTAAAAGGGGTTCTCCAATCAGATAAAAGAACAAAAAAAAAAAAACAGAGCCACAAGTAAAAGCTCCAAGAAGAACACAATAAAACCAAATTTAAACTGTGACAACAACAAAAAGAAAGAGGGGGAGAAGATGGAGATTAACAGTAGCAAAGGACGATGGAGTGCAAAAGTACTCACAAAATAGTTCGCTACAATGAACAGGGTAGGGACCCTTTTCATTACTCAAAGGTAACCACCATTGAAAAAACCACCACAGAAGCACATGAGATAAAAAAGTTAGCAACAGAGGAAAGATGTATGGAATACAACCAAATGAAAACAAAAGATAGAAAAACGAAAGAGAAGGATCAAACAAGACACAAAACTAACAGAAAGCAAGATATAAAATGGCAATAGGGAACTCACAAGTATCAATAATTACACTAAATGTAAATGGATTAAACTCACCAATAAAAAGGCACAGAGTAGCAGAATGGATTAAAAAAGAAAATCCAACTGTATGCTGCCTACAGGAAACTCATCTAAGTAACAAGGATAAAAACAAATTCAAAGTGAAAGGCTGGAAAACAATACTCCAAGCAAATAACATCCAAAAAAAAGCAGGTGTAGCAATACTCATATCGGATAATGCTGACTACAAGACAGGAAAAATACTCAGAGATAAAAATGGCCATTTCATAATGGCTAAGGGGACACTGAATCAAGAAGACATAACAATTCTTAATATATATGCACCAAACCAAGGAGCACCAAAATATATAAGACAGCTACTTATTGATCTTAAAACAAAAACTGACAAAAATACAATCATACTTGGAGACCTCAATACACCGCTGATGGCTCTAGACTGGTTATCCAAACAGAGAATCAACAAAGACATAGTGGCCTTAAACAAAACACTAGAGCACCTGGATATGATAGACATCTATAAGACATTTCATCCCAAAGTGACAGAGTACACATTTTTCTCTAGTGTACATGGAACATTCTCAAGAATTGACCACAAAATAACATCAGCCACAAAATATAACATCAGCAAATTCAGAAAAATTGAAGTTGTACCAAGCATATTTTCTGATCATAAAGCCTTGAAACTAGAATTCAACTGTAAAAAAGAGGAAAAAAATCCCACAAAAATGTGGAAACTAAACAACATACTTTTAAAAAATGAAGGGTCAAAGAAGAAATAAATGCAGAGATCAAAAGATATATACAGACAAATGAGAATGACAATACGACATATCAGAATCTCTAGGATGCAGAAAAAGCAGTAATAAGAGGGAAGTTTATATCACTTTAGCCCTATATGAACAAACATGAGAGTGACGTCACGGAAATGGCGCCGTGAGAAGCGCATCCGACAGCTCTCCCCTAAATCACAACAAATTTATCAACTAGAAACAGAAAAATTTATCCTCGGAGCATTCCGGAGTTCCACACAAACTGAAAGCAAAAGGACTGTTATCACTTGAATCTGAGAGACGAGGGTGTGGAGGAAGCTACCGCAGCAGCGACGCTCATTCAAGCCGTGAGGGAATGCGCCTGCGGTGAGTCAGCCCATATACTTGGGAACCGCGAGCCGCCGCGAGTGGCCGACGCGAGCCGCCACTGCGAGCTGACGCGAGCCCCCGTGAGCCGCCGCCGCAAGCCGCCACCACGAGCAGCCGACACGAGCCGCCGTGCGCGCCCGGTCCGGTTGAGCACCGCTGACGTTCCCAGCGGCCCGCACACTGCGAGTGGGGGTCGCCGGCCACCGGTGCCCGGAGCGCCTCATTCGCGCGTGCCTTGGGCATTCCACGCGCCCAGGGCGCCCTGCTGGCCCGCACACCCAGGGGGCTCCATTATCCTGCGCCTGGTGCGGTCCAGCCGCCAGCGGCGGGGCGAGCGGGAGAGGCTTGGGAGATTCTCTCCGTGGGCGGGGCACCTCACCCAGCCATTCAAGCTAACAATCAAGCATTGGGGGAGGGGCGCGCGCAGGCAGCCTAAAATACCTTCGGAAGCACAGCTGCGACCCAATCACTGAAATTAGCTTAACCCATGAAATCTGCGCACCCTCGGTTCTAATTGATAAGATCTCTCTCAGTTCAGCGATCCAAGACAAGAGGCATGATATTTTTTAGTGCCTCTCGCTAAAGGGGCGGGGGCAACTTCTGATTGATAGAGCCTCCATATTCAGGGATAAACGCTAACAAGAAGGACTTGGCAGATAATAAGGTCTATACTACACTAGTCGTAAGCAGAGACTAGTGCCTCTTCTTCCCTGCAAAAACAGGCTACAAAGTGTGGAAAGCCTGGGTTGAGAGGTCCAACTAAATGATAGGCGCTGAACAGTCACCTTGACAACAATTGACTCCCACCCCCGCCTGATTACACTGGAGGCCCTGACTGTCAGAGCCTTTCCCAAAGCCTTGCACTGAGTGGGGATAGAGTGGGGATTTCCCAGCTCTTTGAGCCTCTTACTCCCCAGGCAGAAGCAGTTGCAGCCTTATAGCTGGATCACCAGGCTGCTAATTCAGAAAGGGGGGACTAGGAGAGAGAATCCAGGAAAGCAAACTCTCTCATCGTTGGACCCTGCAAACGCCAACAAGCCTTTACTTCCAGCAAGACTAAAGCCAATTATATGACATTGCCATAGAATCCCATCAACTGCAAATCCCTACCTAAGAGTGACACAGGGGCAGAGCCTGGGGTACAGAGTCACCGACTAGGAAGAGGGAGAGAAAAGAAAAAGGAAGAAGTTAACCTCTCAAAATCAAGAAAAACCCACAGACTTTACAACTTGATCCACTAAGTTTTTTTTTTGTTGTTGTTGTTGTTTGTTTCTTCTATCTTTTTGCCTTTATTTCCTCCACCTCGGTCCTTCTATTCTCTGCCCATCTTATGCTTCCCCTTTCTTGAACTACACTACCCATGAGTGTTGCATTTTATTTTTCTTCTTCATCCTCACCCTCCTTTAAGGTTATACTCCAAAACACTTAACTCTCACTCTCTCCTCTTTTGTTTTTTTTTTGTCTTGCTTTATTTTGTTTTTTTCTCCTCCTATTTTATTTCTTCCTTCGTTTTTCTCTTTTTCTTATTTTTTCCTTTCTATTCGTTTTTTCTTTTCTCATTTTACTTTCCTCCCATATAATCCTCAATCACGAACAAATTAGTTAATTTGGGACTCAAGGCTTTTTTTTGGCTTTATTTCTCTTTTTTGCTTTTTTTTTTTTTTTCTCTCTTGTTTGTTTATTTTTGTGGCATTTTGGGTCCTCCCAACCCAAGGTCTCCATTGTATTTAGTCTTCGCTCCACTTAATACAACAGATTTTTACTTATTATTTTTATTTTTTCTTCTTTATTATTCTTTTTTGGTCCTTTTTTCTGATTCCCTCTTATCCCTCTCATTATATCTCTTAGTTGACCATCACTTACAAGCAAATCATCTTATGCTTGTCTAAGATTTTCTTCCTTTTTTTTTGTTTTTGCATTTAGTAGGTCCCTACTCCCTTTTTTTTGCCCCTTCAACTCTTCACCCCAAATCAGGCCCTCCATTATAGGCATGATATTTCCCTGAAGAGGGGAGAGGAGGGAAAGAGAAGAGAGATAAAAAGGGGGGAATAATAAATTATTACTGTTTTTTTTTGTGGGGTGTTTTACCCTTTTTTTTTCTTTTTACTCTTTATTAATTCTAATTAGTGCTATCAATAAGACCACCCTCAGATGCCGATAAGAAAGAGGAAATCGAATATTATGGATACAAAAGAAAGAGAGGTAACACAAATAGATGTGGAAAAATCTATGGAGAAAAGACTTAACATATTGGAAGCCTTGGAGCTAAATGACAGAGAATTTAAAATAGAAATCTTAAAAATACTCAGAGATATACAAGAAAACACAGAAAGGCAATATAGGGAGATCAGAAAACAACTCAATGAACACAAAGAATATATTACCAAGGAAATTGAAACTATAAAAACAAATCAAACAGAAATGAAAAACTCAATTCATGAGCTGAAAAACGAGGTAACAAGCTTAGCTAACAGAACAGCCCAGATTGAAGATAGGATTAGTGAAATAGAAGACAAACAACTTGAGGCACAACAGAGAGAAGAAGAAAGAGACTCAAAAATAATAAAAAATGAGAAAGCCCTACAGGAATTGTCTGACTCCATCAGAAAGAATAACATAAGAATAATAGGTATATCAGAGGGAGAAGAGAAAGAAAATGGAATGGAGAATATACTCAAACAAATAATAGACGAGAACTTCCTAAGCCTGTGGAAGGAACTAAAGCCTCAAATTCAAGAAGCAAACAGAACACCAAGTTTTCTTAACCCCAACAAACCCACTCCAAGGCACATCATAATAAAAATGACACAAACCAATGACAAAGAAAAAAATTCTCAAGGCAGCCAGGGAAAAGAAGAGTACAACATATAAAGGAAGGCCTATTAGATTATCATCAGATTTCTCAGCAGAAACTCTACAAGCTAGAAGAGAGTGGACCCCAATATTTAAAGCCCTGAAAGAGAGGAACTTTCAGCCAAGAATACTATACCCATCAAAGCTATCCTTCAAGTATGAAGGAGATATAAAAACATTCACAAATACAGAAAAGATGAGAGAATTTATCAACAGAAAGCCCCCACTCCATGAAATACTAAGGGGGGTTTTCCAACCAGATTCAAAGAACAAAAGAAAACAACACCACAAGTAACAGCTCCACCAAGAACACAATAAAACCAAACTTAAACTGTGACAACAAAGGAAAAAAAAGGGGGGAGAGGATGGAGATTAACAGTAGCAAAGGATGATGAAGTGCAGAAATACTTATAAGATAGGGTACTACAATGAATATGGTAGGTACCCTTTTCATTACTTAATGGTAACCACCCTTAAAAAAACCACCACAAAAACACTTGACTTAAAAAAGGTAGCAACAGAGTAAAGAAGTATGGAACACAAACAAACAAAAACAAATGATAGAAAAACAAAAGAGAAGAATCAAACTAGATACAAAACTAACTGAAAGCAATTTATAAAATGGCAGTAGGGAACCCACAAGTGTCAATAATTACACTAAATGTAAATGGATTAAACTTACCAATAAAAAGACACAGAGTAGCAGAATGGATTAAAAAAGAAAATCCAACTATATGCTGCCTACAAGAAACACATCTAAGCAACAAGGATAAAAACATATTCAAAGTGAAAGGCTGGAAAACAATACTCCAAGCAAACAACACCCCAAAAAAAGCAGGCGTAGCAATACTCATATCTAATAATGCTGACTACAAGACAGAAAAAGTACTCAGAGACAAAAATGGTCATTTCATAATGATTAAGGGGAAGTTGAATCAAGAAGACATAACAATCCTTAATATATATGCACCAAACCAAGGAGCACCAAAATATATAAGACAGCTACTTATTGACCTTAAAACAAAAACTGACAAAAATACAATCATACTTGGAGACCTCAATACACCGCTGACGGCTCTAGATCGGTCATCCAAACAGAGAATCAATAAAGATATAGTGGCCTTAAACGAAATACTAGAACACCTGGATATGATAGACATCTACAGGACACTTCATCCCAAAGCGACAGAGTATACATTTTTCTCTAGTGTACATGGAACATTCTCAAGAATTGACCATATGTTGGGCCACAAAGACAATATCAGCAAATTTAGAAAAATTGAAATTGTACCAAGCATATTTTCTGATCATAAAGCCTTGAAACTAGAATTCAACTGCAAAAAAGAGGGGGAAAACCCCACAAAAATGTGGAAACTAAACAACATACTTCTAAAAAATGAATGAGTCAAAGAAGAAATAAGCGCAGAAATCAAAAGATATATACAGACAAATGAAAATGAAAATACGACATATCAGAATCTCTGGGATGCAGCAAAAGCAGTAATAAGAGGAAAGTTCATATCACTTCAGGCCTATATGAATAAACAAGAGAGAACCGAAGTAAACCACTTAACTTCACACCTTAAGGAACTAGAAAAAGAAGAACAAAGACAACCCAAAACCAGCCGAAGAAAGGAGATAATAAAAATCAGAGCAGAAATCAATGAAATAGAGAACAGAAAAACTATAGAAAAAATCAATAAAACAAGGAGCTGGTTCTTTGAAAAGATCAACAAAATTGACAAATCCTTGGCAAGACTCACCAAGGAAAAAAGACACAGGACTCAAATAAATAAAATCCAAAATGAAAGAGTTGAGATCACCACAGACATCATAGAAATACAAAGAATTATTGTAGAATACTATGAAAAATTATATGCCACCAAATACAACAATCTAGAAGAAATGGATAAATTCCTAGAACAACACAACCTTCCTAGACTGAGTCATGAAGAAGCAGAAAGCCTAAACAGACCAATCAGCAGGGAGGAAATAGAAAAAACTATTAAAAATCTCCCCAAAAATAAAAGTCCAGGCCCAGACGGTTATACTAGTGAATTCTATCAAACATTCAAAGAAGACTTGGTTCCTATTCTACTCAAAGTCTTCCAAAAAATTGAAGAAGAAGCAATACTTCCAAACACATTTTATGAGGCCAACATAACCCTCATACCAAAACCAGGCAAGGATGGCACAAAGAAAGAAAACTACAGACCAATATCTCTAATGAATACAGATGCTAAAATACTAAACAAAATACTGGCAAACCGAATACAACAACATATTAAAAAAATAATACATCATGATCAAGTGGGATTCATCCCAGAATCTCAAGGATGGTTCAACATACGCAAAACGGTTAACGTAATACACCATATCAACAAAACAAAGAACAAAAACCACATGATCTTATCAATAGATGCAGAAAAGGCTTTTGATAAAATACAACACAATTTATGTTTAAGACTCTCAACAAAATGGGTATAGAAGGAAAATATCTCAACATGATAAAGGCCATATATGATAAACCATCAGCCAACATCCTATTAAACGGCATAAAACTGAGGACTTTCTACCTTAAATCAGGAACAAGACAGGGTTGTCCACTCTCTCCACTCTTATTCAACGTGGTGCTAGAAGTTCTGGCCAGAGCAATCAGACAAGACAAAGAAATAAAAGGCATCCATATCGGAAAAGAAGAAGTAAAGCTATCACTTTTTGCTGATGATATGATCCTATACATCGAAAACCCGAAGGACTCCACAAAAAGATTATTAGAAACAATAAACCAATATAGTAAGGTCGCAGGATACAAAATTAACATACAAAAGTCCATAGCCTTTCTATATGCCTACAATGAAATATTAGAAAACGAACTCAAAAAAATAATCCCTTTCACGATTGCAACAAAAAAAATAAAATACCTAGGAATAAACATAACAAAGAATGTAAAGGACCTATATAATGAAAATTACAAAGCATTGTTAAGGGAAATCGAAAAAGATACAATGAGATGGAAAAATATTCCTTGTTCTTGGATAGGAAGAATAAATATAATCAAAATGGCCATATTACCCAAAGCAATATACAAATTTAATGCAATTCCCATCAAAATCCCTATGAGATTTTTTAAAGAAATGGAACAAAAAATCATCAGATTTATATGGAACTATAAAAAACCCCGAATAGCCAAAACAATCCTAAGGAAAAAGAATGAAGCTGGGGGCATTACAATACCTGACTTTAAACTATATTATAGGGCCACGATAATCAAAACAGCATGGTATTGGCAGAAAAATAGACACTCAGACCAATGGAACAGAATAGAAAGCCCAGAAATAAAACCACATATATATGGTCAAATAATCTTTGATAAAGGGGCCAACAACACACAATGGAGAAAAGAAAGCCTCTTCAACAAATGGTGTTGGGAAAACTGGAAAGCCACATGCAAAAGAATGAAACTCGACTACAGCCTGTCGCCGTGTACTAAAATTAATTCAAAATGGATCAAAGACCTAAATATAAGACCTGAAACAATAAAGTACATAGAAGAAGACATAGGTACTAAAATCATGGACCTGGGTTTTAAAGAACATTTTATGAACTTGACTCCAATGGCAAGAGAAGTGAAGGCAAAGATAAATGAATGGGACTACATCAGAATTAAAAGTTTTTGCTCAGCAAGAGAAACTGATATCAAAATAAACAGACAGCCAACTATATGGGAACTGATATTTTCAAACGACAGCTCAGATAAGGGCCTAATATCCAAATTTTACAAAGAACTCATAAAACTCAACAACAAACAAACAAACAATCCAATAAAAAAATGGGAAGAGGACATGAACAGACACTTCTCCCAGGAAGAGATACAAATGGCCAACAGATATATGAAAAGATTCTCAGCTTCATTAGTTATTAGAGAAATGCAAATCAAAACTACAATGAGATACCACCTCACTCCTGTTAGATTAGCTATTATCAACAAGACGGGTAATAGCAAATGTTGGAGAGGCTGTGGAGAAAAAGGAACCCTCATTCACTGTTGGTGGGACTGTAAAGTAGTACAACCATTATGGAGGAAAGTATGGTGGTTCCTCAAAAAACTGCAAATAGAACTACCTTATGACCCAGCAATCCCTCTACTGGGTATATACCCCCAAACCTCAGAAACATTGATACGTGAAGACACATGTAGCCCCATGTTCATTGCAGCACTGTTCACAGTGGCCAAGACATGGAAACAACCAAAAAGCCCTTCAATAGAAGACTGGATAAAGAAGATGTGGCACATATACACTATGGAATACTACTCAGCCATAAGAAATGATGACATCAGATCATTTACAGCAAAATGGTGGGATCTTGATAACATTATAAGGTGTGAAATAAGTAAATCAGAAAAAAACAAGAACTACATGATTCCATACATTGGTGGAACATAAAAATGAGACTAAGAGACATGGACAAGAGTGTGGTGGTTACCAAGGGTGGGGGGGGGGGGGAGGGAGGACATGGGAGGGAGGGAGGGAGAGAGTTAGGGGGAGGGGGAGGGGCACAGAGAACTAGATAGAGAGTGACGGAGGACAATCTGACTTTGGGCGAGGGGTTTGCAACATAATTTGATGACAAAATAACCTAGACATGTTTTCTTTGAATATATGTACCCTGATTTATTAATGTCATCCCATTACCATTAATAAAAATTTATTAAAAAAAAAGAAAATATCTTAAAAGTAAGTTAATTAAAATAGCATAATAAATAATTATATAGTTGACATGCGCATATGGCTAAAAGCATAAAAATGTTAGAAGAATGATTGAAATAATTATATACCATCAAAATGGTTATAACTTTAAGAGTCAGACAAATCTTGTTCAAATCTTATCTACCACTTACTTGCTGTGTGACTTTAGGAAAGTAACCTAACCTAGCCTCAGAGTAAAATTAAGGATAATTATAGTACTGCATCTGCTCCTGACTTAAAGCAAATAACCCCGTGAGTGACTACTTGTCTTCCAAATTGCTCATGATTTAAAGTGCTTTTGTGTTAAGGTACCATTGTATTTTGTTTAAGTGAGATCATATGGTGTCTTTCTGTGATTGGCTTATTTCACTTAGCATAATATTCTCCAGTTTTATCCATGCAGTCACAAATGGAATGATTTTCTTTTTCTTTCTTTCTTTCTTTCTTTCTTTCTTTCTTTCTTTCTTTCTTTCTTTCTTTCTTTCTTTCTTTCTTCTTTCTTTCTTTTCTTTTTTAATGGCCCATTGTGTAATGAACCATAACTATTATATTAATTCATCTACTGATGGGCACTTGGCTTGTTTCCAAATCTTGGCTATTGTAAATACACTGCTATGAAGATAGGAGTGCATATACTCTTTTGAATTAGTGTTTTGGGATTCCTAGAATATATTTCCAAAAGTAGGACCACTGGGTTAAAAGATGGTTTCATTTTGAATTTTTTGAGGAAACTACACTGTGTTTTTCAGTGGATGAGCCAGTTTGCATTACCACCAACAGTGCATGAAAGTCCCATTTTCTTCACACCTTCACCAGCACTTGCTGTTTGTTGATTTACTGATGATAGCCATTATGGCAGGTATTAGGTGATAGCTCATTGTGTTTTTAATTTGTATCTTTCTGATGATTAGTGATGTCTAGTACTTTTTCAAATGTCTATTGGCCATCTTTAGGTCCTCTTTGAAGAAGTAGCTATTCAGGTCCTTTGCCCAATTTTTAATTCAACTGTTTGTCTTCCTGGTGTTGAGTTGTATAAGTTTTTTATATATTTTGGAAATTAACGCCTTATCAGATATATCGACAAATATGTTCTCCATTTGGTGGGATGTCTTTTCATTTTGTTGATGGTTTCCTTTGCTCTGCAAAATCATTTTAGTTTGATGTTGTCCCATTGGTCCATCTTTTCTCTTATTTTCCTTGCCTGAAGAGATATATGGAAAAAAGAAATTATTACAAAAATGTCTGAGATTTTACTGCCAAGTGTTCTTCTAGGATCTTTAAAGTTTCATGACTAATATTTAAGTCTTTACTTTATTTTGAGTTTATTCTTTTGCATGGTGTAATAAAGTGGTCTAGTTTCATTTTTTTGCACATATCTGTCCAATTTTCCCAACACCATTTATTGAATAAATTGTCTTTACCCCATTGTATGTTTTTGATTCCTTTATCAAGTATTAATTGACCATATAGCTGTGGGTTGATTCCTGGGTTCTCTATTCTGTTTCTTTGATCTATATGTGTGTTTTTATACCAATACCATGCTGTTTTGGTTACTATGGCCTTATAATATAGTTTGATATCAGGCAACGTGATTTCTCCAATTTTTTTTTTCTTTTCCAAGATTGCTGAGACTATTCAGGGTCATTTTTGGTTCCATATAAATCTTTGGAATGTTTGTTCTAGTTCTGTGAAATACACCATTAGTATCTTGAAAGAAATTGCATTGAATCTATAGATTATTTTTGGTAATATGGACATTTTAATGATGTTAATTTTTCCTATCCATAAACATTACATATGCTTCCACTTATTTGTATCTTTTTCAATTTTTTCTTCAGTGACTTATAATTTTATGAGTACAGGTCTTTCGCACCCTTGATTAAATTTATTCCTAGATATTAAATATCCAAAGATATTCTTTTTGAAGCAATAGTGAATGGCATTGTTTTTTTTTGTTTGTTTGTTTTTTGTTTTCCTTCCTCGTAGATTGTTATTGGTATATAATAAAGCAACTGATTTTTGAATATTTATTTTGTATCCTGCTACTTTACTGAATTCATTTATCAGTTCTAGTATTTTTTGGTGGAACCTTTAAGGTGCTCTATATACAGTATCATGACATCTGCAAACAATGAGAGTTATATTGCTTTCTTTCCAATTTAGACACCTTTTATTCCTTCTTGTCTGATTACTGTGCCTAAGACTTCCATTACTATGTTGAATAAGAGTGGTGATAGTGGACATCTCTATCTTGTTCCCGATCTTAAGGGAAATGTTTGTAGTTTTTTCCCACTGAGTATCATGTTGGCTGTGAATTTGTCATATATGATCTTTATTACACTGAGATATATTCCCCCTATTCTCACTTTGCTGAATGTTTTTAACATTGTGCTGGATTTTATCAAATGCTTTTCTGCATCTATTGATAGGATCATGTGATTTTTATGCTTCATTTTGTTTATGTGGTGTATCAAGTTTATTGATTTGCAGGTGTGTTACCAACCTTGCATTCCCAGAATAAATCTCACTTGATCATGGTGTATAACCATCTTAATGTATTGTTTTATCCAGCTTGCTAATATTTTGTTGAGGATTTTAGCATCTATGTTCATCAGTGATATTGGCTTATAATTTGCTTTCTTTGTAGTGTCTTTATTTGGTTTTGAAATTAGGATAATAGTGGCCTCATAAAATGAGTTTGGAAGTCTTCCCTTCTTCTGAATTTTTTGGAATAGCTTGAGAAGGATAGGTGTTAATTCTTCTTTGAATGTTTTTAAATTTTGCTTCTGGAGCCAGACTTGGACTTTATGTTTGCCTTTAGTTATTGTTTTTGTTGTTGTTTGTTTGATTTTAGTTACTGCTTCTATTTTATTAGTAGTAATTAGTTTTTCAGATTTTCTGCATCTTCCTGATTCAGTTTCAGAAGATTGTATATTTCTAAGAATTTATTCATTTCACCCGTTTTCTTTTTTCTTGGCATAACATTTTCTTACAATCCTTTTTATTTCTGAGGTGTCATTTGCGACTTCTTTTCTTTCATTTCTGATTTTATTTATTTAGGTCCACTCTCTTTTACTTGATGACTCTGATTAGTGCTTGGTCAATCTTCTTTATCTTTCAAAGAACTAGCTCTTGTTTTCATTGATCTTTTGTATTTTCAGTTTCTATGTCACTTATTTCTACTCTGGTTACTTCTCCTGTGTGCCATGACTGGGGATCGAACCCAGGACAGCCACACGCCAGGCTGAGGCTCTAGCACTGAGTTAACTGGCAAGGATGGCCTTTATTTTGAAGTCTATTTTGTCAGATGTAAGTATTGCTACCCCAGCTTTATCTTTCCATTTCTACTTGCATGAACGATTTTTCCACTCCTTCACTTTCAGTCTCTATGTATCTTTTGTTCTGAGGTGAGTCTTTTGTAGACAGCATATATATGGGTCTTGTTTACTTATCCATACAGCTACCCTATGTCTTTTCATTGGAGCATAAAGTCTGTTTACATTTAAGGTTATTATTGGAAGGTTCTTACTTATTGCCATTTTATTCTATATACTTATGTTCCTCCTTCTCTATTTCTTCTTCTTCAATCAAGTCCTTTAACGTTTCTTACGATACTGCTTTTGTTGTAATTAATGCCTTTAGGGTTTTTACTATAAGAACTCCTTTATTTGCCTTCAATTTTAAATGATAGCCTTGCCGGATAGAGTAGTCATTTTTGTAGGTTCTAGTTTTTCATCACTTTAATATTCCATGCCAGTTCATTCTGGCTTAAACTGTTTCTGTTGAGAAATTGCCTGACAACCTTATGGGAGTTCCTTTGTAAGTAAGTAATTGCCTTTCTTTTGATGTTTTAAGATGACCTCTTTGTCTTTAATCTTTGGCTTTTAATTATGGTGTATCTTGGTGTGGACCTCTTTGGGTTCATCTTGATTGGGACTCTGTGTGCTTTCTGAACTTGTGTGACTTTTTCCTTCACAAGGTTAGGGAAGTTTTCAGTCATTATTCCTTCAAATAGTTTATCTATCTCTTGCTTATTCTCTTCTTCTTCCGGTATCCTTATGATGCTCATCACTAGTTGTTTAGGTTCTGGGTCCATTTGGGTGGGGTTTAGGTACAGGTTGATGTCAGACATTGTGTTTAACTGGTTTTTGGCTACCTGTCTGGAGCTACTAAACAGTTCACTGTTTGTGGCTTTGTGTACTGGGCCTGGCTGTATGTGGGAGTGATCAATTTGTGTATAAGGGTCAGTTTCTTCAAGCTTAGATCTGGGGGAAAATCTGTAAAAGGACTCTACTTGTCAGCTACTATGCCTCCCCCTGAGGTTGTGTGATATTCCTCCAGAACCTTACAAATAAAAACTGTAGATTGTGTCCAGACTGGTTGTACCTCACAGACCCTTCCACTGGTTGCAAACTTAGTAGGGTGGGGCAACCAGGGTTGTGATAACAGGGCTAGAGGGTCTCCTATTTGGCGGTTATGTGGTTAGACACATGGAATAAGGAAAAGTAGCCCTTACTCCAGAGCTAAACCACTCAGTCTTTGCCAGAGTCCCCAACTTCAGTTTCTCTGAATTGGGAATCCCTTGTGGGGTTGAGGCCCTATGCTCCTAAGGAAAGTGAGTTTTGCAGCTGAGATATTTTAAGCCACTGTACTTGAGTGTGAGAGTTAGCCTTTTCCATGTCTCTGCCTTTCTTACCAGTCTCTATGTGGCTCCTTCTATAAATCCTTGGTTATAAAATCTCAGTTCAGCTAACTTTCAGTTGGTTATTCATGTTGATTGCTCTGTATTTTAGTTGTAAATTTGGTTTTGGGGCCAGGAGCAAGTGAGTGTAGCTTCCACCTGCTCTGTAGCCATCTTGGAATCTAAAAATTCAAATATTAAAATTGAAAGTAAATCTTCTCTTATGTAGAAGCAAATAATGAGTGATATAGAAAGCCACAGATAAAGAAGTAAAGAATGTGCCTAGAGCTGTGATTTTCAAACTTCTGTGTATATCAGATTCACCAGCCCTTAAGGAACTTGTAAATAAAGATTCCTATGTCCCTATCTGGCAGATACTAATCTAGCAAGTCTATGTAGGGCCCAGAAGACTGTATTTTAACACAACCCACCCCATACACACACATCATATCACATCACACAAGGGAGTTTCTAATGTATACTAAAGTTTGAAAACCATTAAATCATGCTATACTTAGGAGTATTATAAAACTATAGCTAGTGAGAAATCTCCAAATGCCCCTGTATACACTTCCTCCATTTTTAAAATCTTGAGAAGGAGCTAAATACCCAGGTCATGTGGCTGAGTCTAGGTCATGTGCTCATATCTTAGTTTTTGACAACAAGAAGTAAGAATGTTTGACCTCTCTTGGCTTCTGTAGTGAGAAGCAGTGCACATTCTTCCACCAAGATACACACAATGGAGGGGGCTAAGATGTTAGTCAACTATAAAAATATTGATAAATCTTTACCATAAGACATCAATCATTTGTGAAATCTTGATCAAGTTGTTGAAGAGAAGAAAGCTTCCAAGGTTGGGGTAGCTTCATTGCTGAGCCATTTTGAGATTAGTAAGTATTGGTAACTATTTTTGAGATTAGTAAAGCAGCAATTGATATAAATTTTACTGTTGAGAGCACTGACTCAAAGAAGTTTGTATGACTTGCTGAAGGTTACTTAACCAGACAAATGCAGAAAGTGGGTTGATGTCTTATGAACTGGGATTAGCCATATTTTATGGAAGAAGGAGGATTTCAGCTGGAACTCAAAAGAAAGGGAAAGTTAAAGCTATTAAAGGAGGAGATGAAATGGGGGCAAAGGGAGAATTCCAGGATTGGGGTATCTTATGAGTGGAAATATGACATAGGACTAATAAGGAATATTCAGGAAAAACCGAATAGTCCAGTTTAGGTTGATTGAAAGACTTGTATAGGCTCAGGTATAGGAGAGATAAAAGGTAAATAAGAAACAGATCTTAAAGGGCCTTGGATGAATGATTTAGGAAGAACAATCTGGCCATCATACATCAAATGATTTGAAACCGAGATGCAAGAATACCACATATTTCCACATCTGATAAGGTTAATAGTAATATCTACCTCATAGAGTTATTGTGAGAATTAACTTGAATAACGAATATAAAGACTTAATGAGTGTATTATTCAGTGTGCCTGCAAAAATCTTTGAGAAGCAGATGGCATACTCATATTAGGTAATTTAAAAGAATTTAATAAAAGAAAAATTAACAAAAATATGAGTAGGGTGTAGAAAAATCACAATGAATAGTAAAGTACCTAGGGAAAAATAGTAGTGGGGTTATTACCATGCTTAATCCTGTAAGTGAGAGGAGAGGGAGAAAGGGGAGAAGTTAGTTGATGATAGAGAGGGATGCTAAGCAAGTCATCTATCAGATAATGTGAACTTAGTCATCCCACTGTGACCTTCCAGGGAAGTTACTGAGTGAATAAATACCCTAACCTCAACCTCTTTCCTCTCTTAGATCTCCTGACAGGGCTTTTCAATGGTGGAACCCAATAAGAAGCTAAATATAAGAAAGCCTATTCATTATGTCAATGTAGTTTAATTTCTCCTTGGACAAAAAGAATGGAGAAGAGCGGGAACAGATGAAGTATGAGATTGGAAGAGCAGTAAGTTCCCTAAATAAGTGGTAGTGTGATTTAGATTAAGGTCCTGCAAGGCCCCAAGCCTCCTGGCTTGCTGTGGTAATCATGCCTTTTAAGATTTAGGAGATTCTGGAGAAGGTTTGGTGTTTATGTTTTTCTTCTGGATACCGATGTCTGTGAATTTCTGTTTCTACTATGTTCTTGTGATCTTCTCATGCCACCTGGGTATGTGGTTCCTTTTCTGTACTATCACTTCCCTGCTTACTGCTTAATTTCTTCACTACCTCATATACCACCAATAGCTGTATGCTCACAAATTTTATTGAAGGAACAGGTATTTGCAATGCAACAACAAACAAGTTAAAATTAAATATTGGATATCTCTCACCTTATAAGTTCCCTAACCATTCTACTAGGGCTTGAGTTTTCTCAATGCTGCTCAATTCTCCTCTCTCCTTCAATCTTCTCTCTGCTTTCCCTTAGGTTGTGAATACCCAAACCATGCCATTATTGCTAATTTTTCAAGCACAGCAGTTTAACTCTAGGTTTATTCCAACCATACCACAAAGATAATCTTTGAGCAATCAAAATGACCCATCAAGTCGTTTGCTAAAACAAACAGAACTCTTCCTCTAAGATGAAATTTGCAATTAGTTAGTCCATAAGCTGACCCTTTATTTTCTCCCCATTAGTTAATTCAGTTGTTTTTCAGGCATGAGTTAATGAGCACCCAGTCTGATAGAGTGGTGTGAGGATTAAAAACAAAGGGACAGATGTGAGGTACATTAGATGAGAAAAATAAATCAATAGCCCATGATGACTAAGTAGATATGGATGAGAGCCCAGGAGAGGGAAGACAGCCATCTAACAACCAAGTGTGCAGCCTGGATAACTGAGAATCTTGATGCTTACCCTCTTCTGCTGAAAATCATGTCATTATTTTCACCAGAAAAATAATTAATTTGCTTGCCATAAAACATTGGACTCCCCCTCCCCAGTGTGTGTGTGTGTGTGTGTGTGTGTGTGCGCATGCGTGTTTGTGAACCCAGTGGAATTTGGTGAAATTCATTGGGTTTAGGGAGAAATGTGAAAATTCTGGTCATGCAAGCCCTAACTACAAGCCCTGTCTCTCCTTTGTCTTGCTGAATTTGTACTTTGTGTTCTGTTCTTGTTGCCTGGACATTATTATCAGGTTGATTTGTGATGTCTCATGAAGACAAGTAGAATCTCTATGACCTCACCTCTTTCATCTGTTAAGAATAAGGTAGTTTCTATTCCAGGCTAGGTTTCACTTTGGTCTCCTTTTCAACTTTCCCACTTTCCCTCATTGCCGGTTGTCTTCTCCCCTAGCTTACTGTTTGTTCTTCCAGAAGTCGGAAAGAAGAGTCAAAGCCAGCCTTACCACTCACACTAAATCATATTCTTTCAGTGTTAAAAAAGAACAAAACTGATTTTCTTACAGCTGATCTTGAAGCACTGCCAGAGACTAATAATCAATAGGCTTTTTATTTTTTTAGTGATAAAGACAGAGACAGAGACAGGAAGGAGGAGGAGAGATATGAAGCTTCATCTTATAGTTGTGACACTTAGTTGTTCATTGACTGCTTTTCTTATGTGCCTTGATCCGGGGGTTCTGGCCTAACCAGTGATCCCCTTGCTCAAGCCAGCAACCTTGTGCTCAAGCCAGTGACCTTTGGGCTCAAGATAACAATCACGGAATCATGTCGATGAGTCCATGCTCAAGTGGCAACCCTGTGCTCAAGCTATGAGCCTGAGCTCAAGCCAGATGAACCCACGCTGAAGCCAGTGACCTAAGTGTTTTGAACCTGGAACCTCAGTGTCCCAGGTCGATGCTTTATCCACTGTGCCACCACTGGAAATCTTACTGTTTGCGACATCATGGACAGATCTGCAGATTATTATGCTAAGCGAAATAAGCCAGGCAGAGAAAGACATGTACTATATGAGTTGACTTATATGTGAAATCTAACGAACACAATAAACTAGGGGTCGGGAACCTATGGCTCATGAGCCAGATGTGGCTCTTTTGATGGCTGCATCTGGCTCGCATACAAATCTTTAATAAAAAAATAATAATGTTAAAAATATAAAACATTCTCATGTATTACAATCCATTCATTTCCTACCACTCATGTTCATGGTTGCAGGAGGCTGAAGCCAATCACAGCTGTCCTCTGGGACAACACCAAATTTTTATTGGGTAATGCGTAACATACACAGATCATTGTATGGCTCTTACGGAATTACATTTTAAATTATGTGATGTTCATGGCTCTCTCAGACAAAAAGTTTCCTGACCCCTGCAATAAACTAAGGAACAAACTAGAAACAGAAGCAGGGTCACAGAGAAGAGATGAACAGCTGTCAAGGAAGGGGGAAGAAAGGATGGAATCAAAGAAGGTGAAGGGATTAGCCAAATGATATATACATAACACATGGATACAGACAACAGAGTAGCAATAGTCAGAGGAAAAAGGAGAGTGGAGTTGGGGGGAGGAGGAGCAAAAGGGGTGAAATAGAAGTGTAAAGAGACCTTGCATGGAGCATGGGGGACACGATACAGTGTGTAGAGGGTGTTATATTGAGTGGGATACCTGAAACCAATGTCAACATAATAAATTAAAAATAAAAATTTTGAATTAAAAAAATTTTTCATGCCTTACAATGGATTTTTACTGCACACATTGGGGTGTTTCTCACTACTGACATTAAATCCCCTTCTCACTACTGACTTCATCAAAATATGGGTCAACTAAAATCTAGCGACCTTAGTATTTTGTTTGTTTGTTTATTTTAAGAAGAAAACAGAAAAGCCCATGTAATCAATTGCTGCTATATGTCTTCCCTACATGTAGAAGAAATGGAAATTACGCAATTTATTGCTGCCACCTGCTGTTAGGCACAGTTCAGACAATTGGTAACCCAAGAAGTTGGGACGGTTAAGCAAATTAAAACCGTTCAGGGGTTGTGTAGGCAGTAGGAGTGTGTGTAAGGTTCTAGTTAGGAACTATGTGAACTACTGGCACTAGTCCATAAAAAGTAGGCAGCAGCTCCTCACTTCCGGAGAATTATTGCCATAAAGGACCATTGGTCCAGTAAGACCAAATCACTGATTTTCTTTTTTCAAAAGAATCCAGAAATCTAGATATTTATTTTATTTTATTTTTATTTATTTATTTATTTTTGTATTTTTCTGAAGCTGGAAACGGGGAGAGACAGTCAGACAGACTTCCGCATGCGCCTGACTGGGATCCACCCAGCACGCCCACCAGGGGCGATGCTCTGCCCACCAGGGGGCGATGCTCTGCCCCTCCGGGGCATCGTTCTGCTGCGACCAGAGCCACTCTAGTGCCTGGGGCAGAGACCAAGGAGCCATCCCCAGTGCCCGGGCCATCTTTGCTCCAATGGAGCCTTGGCTGCGGGAGGGGAAGAGAGAGACAGAGAGGAAGGAGGGGGTGGGGGTGGAGAAGCAAATGGGCACTTCTCCTATGTGTCCTGGCCGGGAATCGAACCCGGGTCCCCCACACGCCAGGCCGATGCTCTACCGCTGAGCCAACCAGCCAGGGCCCAGAAATCTAGATATTTAAATGTGAAATCGCCCCATTTTTAACTGATAATTTAAGAAAATGTAAGTTTTATCCCAAACAAACAAAACAGGTCTCTAGGATAATATTTTGCGACCTCTCTTTCTCCTGCCACAGTCTCAAGAACTATTTTTGATAAGGAAACAAATGAAATTAAAATCAATTTTATCTAATGAAGTTCAAGTGACCCACCCAGCTTCTTTAGGCTGATTGACTTATTTTGGAATCTGAAGATGTGGCCTTCCTTGAGGACAGAAGGATCAAGTCTTCTGCAACTTTGTATCCCTTTTAATAAGTGCATTGCCCTGAGCAGAGTAAGTGCTCAGTCAACACAGGATAGATGATGAGGTTTACACTTTGGCCCTACCACTGAGTAAGTCTGGGATCAAGGGTGAATCAAATAGCTTTTCTGAGTGTCCATTTATTCATCTGTAAAATGTGAGTTGTGAGGTTAAATTTTTATGAAAGTGATTTTTTTTGTATTTTTCCAAAGTTAGAAGCAGGGTGGCAGTCAAACAGACTCCTGCATGTGCCTGACCAGGGTCCACCTGGCATGTCCACCAGGGGGTGATGTTGTGCCCATTTGAAGTGTTGCTCCATTGCAGCCAGAGCCATTCTAGTGCCTGAGGCAGAGGCCATGGAGCCATCCTCAGTGCCCATTGCTCCAATGAAGCCTTGGCTGTGAGAAGGAAGAGAGAGATAGAAAGGAGAGGGGGAAGGGTGGAGAAGCAAATGGGTGCTTCTCCTGTGTGCCTGACTGGGAATTGATCCCAGGACTTCCACAAGTTTGGCCAATGCTCTACCACTGAACCAACTGGCCAGGGCCTTATGAAAGTGATTTTTATCCAAATATGACTTTATAGCGATGAAAGACAAGCTGAATACAAGAATGTTTAAATTCTCCAGGAAAAAAGTTTGCAAGCATAGACTGGGTGAACCCTAGCCCAAAGGGCCTCAGATTTCAAGGAAACCAATGTCATATTAAAGAGAATCATGATAAAAATCAGCCACAGAGCAATTTGAAATAGACTGAGAAAATGAAAATTTTCAGCTTTCATTTTTGTTTTTCATAAATTAAGGAGAGTAAATTGAATAATTAAGGCTAAATTCAGAACTTTGCCCTCATATACTATTCAAAACATTCTACCTAATTTTGTGAAATACAATAATTTTTAGTCTTTAAAATACATTAATTATGGCAATTGTGAGGGTCAAGTGTCAATAAGGAAAGATTAGTGAATTGCCACCAAAATAAAGTTTCCAAAAATTCCTTAATCATTATACTCATCTCTCAGTGGGTAATTGTTAAAATACAGATTCCCAGGCCCTACTACTTCAAGATTGCAATTTTAGAAATAGAGATGAATAGAATCTATTTTATCTGTAGTTCACAAGCCTCCAAGAGATTCATATAATCAGGCAAGTTTTGGAAACTCTAAATAAAGAGGATATAATTTCTGATTTTGAGTTTTAAGTGACTGTTAGATAACTTTAGAGAAGTCACAACCTCTCTGAGTTTCCTCCACTATAATAAGATGAGAAGCTGAATTCCTAGATCTACTTGTTTTTGAAGCTCCTTTATAATCTAAAAATCTATATACTGTGAGAAAAAGACTGGCATGCTCATTCCTTCCATATCTTTGATTCTAAGGACCCCCACATCTCTAAAAAGGAGGAACCATTTTGACCAGTCTCATGTTCTTGAGAGGCTCTATTTAGATCCTTAATATTTATTGCAGGTAATATAGTATATCAAGTTTCAGACATAAACTAACAAAATTGAAGAAAATTGCATTTACCAGACAATTTTAAACTTCTGTCTTATTATTGAGCCATGGGACATAAAAAATATTGTTGATTGAATTTAAAATATTTTATTGTTCAAATATATTATAATTACATTATGTGAGGAGGTTGATGGTGTTAGAAGCATAAATATGTTAACATATTTAAAGTATCTCATATTTAAACCTTGCTTTGACATGTCATTATTATTTTATTTTAATATATCAAGAACCTCAAAATAACAATAGTGGCCTAGGCCTTTTTTGAACTCTGAGAATTCTTGTCTCTAATTATATACCTGAAGCATACTTCTTATTATCCAAAACTAAATTTTCACTCATACTCTTATCTCATTACTTCAGTCTCTTTTAGAACATTTTTTTCATTATTTATTGCAGTGTTCATCTCCTTAGGAGGGCACCTATATAACTTTTCCTTCCTGATCTTCTTCAAGGAGTCCTCATTCTCCACCGGTACCCTAACTGTGGTTTTCCCAAGTTTTTAGTCATAGCCCATGTGATCACAAACTCAAGTGCTTAAAAGGACCAGTAAGTAAACATAAATGACTCAGTGTTCCATTGGGGATTTCTATTTGGGTATCTTACCACCATTTAGCATGTTTTAAAAACTCATGAACTTCCTTTGATTCAGTTATCCTTCTCCCTTTTATTTTCTTTGTCAATAACATGATAATTCTGACTTATCAATCTGGGACCAGTGAAGAGCCTCACAGAGTTGAGTCAGACAAAAAGATGTTTATGGGTGAGAACCACATGGTTGGGATACTGGAACAGGTCTATTCAGAATCCAAGATTAGGCAAGAAACAGTAATTAGGTCAATGTGGGTCACTGGAGCAGAACAGAATTAGGTAGGATTTAAAATACATTATACAATGCCATAAAGGTGACCCAAAGCCAGAAAAGGTTCAGAGAGGTCTTAATCCAAGCTCCAGGAAGCTATGTTCTCCAGTTACATTTTTTTCTGTATTTTTCTGAAGTTGGAAACGGGGAGGCAGTCAGACAGACTCCCACATGCGCCCAACCGGGATCCACCTGGCATGCCCACCAGGGGTCAATGCTCTGCCCATCTGGGGCATTGCTCTGTTGCTACCAGAGCCACTCTAGCGCCTGAGGCAGAGGCCATAGAGCCATCCTCAGCACCAAGGCCAACTTTGCTCCAATGGAGCCTTGGCTGCGAGAGGGGAAGAGAGAGACAGAGAGGAAGGAGAGAGGGAGGGGTGGAGAAGCAGATGGGTGCTTCTCCTGTGTGCCCTGGCTAGGAATCAAACCCAGGACTCCCACACGCCAGGCCAATGCTCTACCACTGAGATAACAGGCCAGGGATTTGGGGATTTTTTTATAGAGACAAAATCAGAGAGATAGATAGATAGAGACAGACAGACAGGAATGGAGAGATATGAGAAGCATCAATCATTAGTTTTTCGTTGCGACACCTTAGTTGTTCATTGATTGCTTTCTCATATGTGCCTTGATCATGGGCCTTCAGCAGACCAAGTAATCCCTTGTTCAAACAAGCAACCTTGGGTCCAAGCTCGTGAGCTTTGCTCAAACCAGATGAGCCCATGCTCAAGCTGGTGACCTTGGGGTCTCAAACCTGGGTCCTCTGCATCCCAGTCAGATGCTCTATCCACTGCACAACCACCTGGACAAATACATTTAATAGACTTGATGAACCTACATTGACATATCATTATCACTTAAAGTCCATAATTTACCTTTGGGTTCACTCTTGGTGTTGTACATTCTATGGTTCTGAACACATATATGATGACATGTATCCATTATTATGATATAATGCAGAGTATTTTCACTGCCCCTATAAAACCCTGGAAATCACTGATATTTTTACTCTCTCCATAGTGTTACCTTTTTCAGAATGTTATATACCTAGAATTTATACAGTGCATAGCCTTTTTGGATTTGGTTGTCTCAATTAGTAATATGTATTTAATATTTCTCTATGTCTTTTCATGATTTGGTTGCTCATTTCTTTTTAGCACTGAATAATATTCTTTTGTCTGGGTATACCACAGTTTATTTATGTATTCACCTACTAAAATAAATCTTGGTTGATTCCAAATTTTGGCAAACAAAACTGCTATAAATATTCAAGTTTCTATAAATATTCATTACAGGTTCTTTGGTGGGCAGAATTTTCAACTCCTTTGAGTAAAAATACCAAGAAGCATGATCACTGGATCATATGGTAAGAGTGTGTTTAGTTTTGGAAGAAACTACCAAACTGTCCTGCAACATGAATGTAGCATTTAGATTTTTATCTCCTAGATTTTAAACTCATGAGATCATGTCTGTTTTTACTCATCACCAGACGCCTCAGTTTTTGAGAAGGGCCAGGCACAAAGTAGGCTCTTATAGTTCCTGAATAGAGGGATGAGTTAACCTGAATTATGGTATTAAAAACATGCTCATTAATTTGTAAATGAGACCAAAAAAGAAATGAAGCTAGCATCTTAAAATACTTAATAAGAATTTTTCATGGCCCTGAAAAATTGGATAAAAAATGGCCAGAAAGGAAACAAGATGAGCATCGATACTACAACAAAGGCAACACTTTCAGAAATTATTGTTAATATTATGTGTGATTCAGCCCTGGCCGGTTGGCTCAGTGGTAGAGCATCGGCCTGGCATGCAGGGGACCTGGGTTTGATTCCTGGCCAGGGCACATAGGAGAAGTGCCCATTTGCTTCTCCACCCCCCCTCCTTCCTCTCTGTCTCTCTCTTCCCCTCCCGCAGCCAAGGCTCCATTGGAGCAAAGATGGCCCGGGCGCTGGGGCTGGCTCCTTGGCCTCTGCCCCAGGTGCTAGAGTGGCTCTGGTTGCAGCAGAGCGATGCCCCAGAGGGGCAGAGCATCGCCCCCTGGTAGGCAGAGCGTCGCCCCTGGTGGGCGTGCCGGGTGGATCCCGGTCGGGCACATGAGGGAGTCTGTCTGACTGTCTCTCCCCGTTTCCAGCTTCAGAAAAATACAAAAAAAATATTATGTGTGATTCAAAGCAAATTTATATTGACTTCATGTTTAGCCGTCATATTTCTAAATGAACAGTGACAAAATTATTGGTGTTTGGTGGAGAAGAGAAGAATGAAGGATCTCAAAACAAGGTTTACATAGAGACTAGTTATAGTACTTGCACATACTTAAGCTGGGGAAAAGAAGAATTAAAGAAAGTATGAAGAAGTAAAATTGTCATTATTTGCAGATGACATGATATTGTATATAGCAAACCCTAAAGATTCCACCAAGAAAAACCCTACTACAACTGATAAATGAATTCAGTGAAATAACAGGATACAAAGTAAATATTCAGAAATCACTTGCATTTTTGTACACCAATAATGATCTATCAGAAAAAGAAACTAAGAAAACAATCAATTCACAACTGCTTCAAAAACAATGAAATACCTAAGAATAAATTTAATCAAGGAGGTAAAAAACTATACTCAAAAAATTATACTACAGGAGAGACCTGAAGATGGCAGCAGTGTAGGTAGAGGCACAGACTCCCAGCTCACACCACCGAACTAGATTACAAATTAATTTAGGAACAATCAGTGTGAAAAACCAACTCTGGACTACAAGAACAGCTCTCAAAAACCAAGGAGCAAAGAAGAAGCCACAACAAACCTGGTAGGGAGTGCCTGAATCTCCCCTGCTTACAGGAACAGAGGGAGGGTGAGGCTGAGAGCCCAGAAGGGCTCACACTCCAAGGAAAAGAGCAGAAAATACTGCTCACAGCCACTTGCCTGGTGACCAGGGAACAAGGTGTGTTAAAAGGGTCAACTTGTCTTCCAAAAAGAAAGGGGAGAGAGAGAAACAGACAATGAGGGGCAGAGGAATGCAGGGGATGACCTGAGAAGCTGACACATCCAGTGCTAGAGGCAACCATAGCTGGGGGAGGGGCTGATCCTTCCACAAAACAAAAGACTAAAGTGCTTCCGGGTCACAGATCTCAAGACATCTTTTCAGCTCCAATCAGTGCAACAAGACACAGCTGAAAACAAGAAGTGGGGAGTAGGGGAAGTAACTCCGGTCTCCATGGAGATCAGACATACACCTCCCCCTACTAAAGCTGAGAAAACACCCTGCCCCCAGAGACAGTAACTGGCAGAAGTGGCCTTCAGAGCCTCAGCTTACACCCACCGCATTCCTAGATACAGTTTCAAATAAGCCCCCTGCTGACATCACTAAACAAGACTATCACCTGTTAAAAAAAAAAAATCAAGACCTCAAAGCGGCCCAAATCCAAAAGTGGATTACAAATAATAGCTGATGCCAACCCAAGAGGACCTAGAAATAACACAATTGAAAACTGGAGGCAGACAACACCAAGCCTAGACTCAACCAGCTCTGCAAACAAAACACCCAAACACACAGACATAATGAGAAGACAGAGAAGTGCAATCCAAATGAAACCACAAGAGAAAGCTCCAGGAAATGAACTGAGTGATATGGAAACAACCAAACTTCCAGATGCGGAGTTCAAAATAATGATTGTAAGGAAGCTTATAGATCTTAGAACAACAATGGATGGTCATTACAAACACCTAAATAAAGAAATAGCAAGTATAAAAAAAGGATACTGAAATATTAAAAAAGAATCAGTCAGAGATGACAAATACAATATCAGAAATGAAAAACACAATGGAAGGAATTAAAAACAGGATAGATGGAGCTGAGGATCGAATCAACGAGTTGGAGGACAAGTTGAATGAAGGCATGAAAGCAGAGAAGACAAAAGAAAAAAGAATCAAAAAGTCTGAGGAAACTCTTAGAGAGCTCTGTGACAACATGAAGAGACATAACATCTGCATCATAGGGGTTCCTGAAGAAGAAGAGAAAGAACAAGGGATAGAGACTTTGTTCAATCATATCATAGCTGAAAAATTCCCTAAACTAATGCAGAAGAAACTCTCACAAGTTCAAGAAGCACAGAGAACTCCATTAAAGAGAAACCCAAAGAAACCTACACCAAGACACATCATATTTAAAATACCAAAGCTAAGTGATAAAGAGAAAATATCAAAAGCTGCTAGAGAATAAAAGGCTATCACCTACAAAGGAGCCCCCATAAGGATGACATCTGACTTCTCAACAGAAACACTTGAGCCCAGAAGAAAATGGCAAGAAATATTCAAAGTAATGCAAAACAAGAACCTACAACCAAGACTACTTTATCCAGCAAGGCTATCATTTAAAATTGAAGGAAAAATAAGCTTCCCAGGCAAAATAAACTCAAGGAATTCATTACAACCAAACCAATGCTGCAGGAAATGTTAAGGGGCCTGTTGTAAACAGAACAAAGTGGGAAAATAATATAGCAAAAGAGGAATACAGCTTTAAAGAATAAAATGGCAATAAACAACTACATATCAATAATAAACTTAAATGTAAATGAATTAAATGATCCAATCAAAAGAAATAGGGTAGCTGCATGGATAAGAAAAAAGGACCTGTACATATACTGTCTACCAGAGACACACCTTAAAACAAAAGATGCACATAGACTAAAGGGAAAAGGATGAAAAAAAACATTTCATGCAAATGGAAATGAAAAAAAAAAAAGCTGGGGTAGCAATACTTATATCAGACAAAATGGACTTTAAAACAAAGAATATAGTAAGAGACAAAGAAGACCACTACATAATGATAAAGGGAGCAATCCAACAGGAAGATATAACTATTATAAATATATATGCACCTAATATAGGAGCACCTAAATATATAAAGCTGACTTTGATGGATATAAAGGGCAAGATCAACAGCAACACTATAATAGTAGGGGATTTCAATAACCCACTAACATCACTAGATAGATCCTCAAGAAAGAAAATTAACAAAGAAACAACAGACTTAAAGGACACACTAGATCAACTCGATTTAATAGATATCTTCAGAACCTTTCACCCTAAAGCAGCAGCATATACATTCTTTTCAACTGCTCATGGTACATTCTCTAGGATAGACCACATGTTAGGGCACAAAAGTGGTCTCAACAAATTTAAAAAGATTGAAATCATATCAAGCACTTTCTCTGATCATGGTGGCATGAAAATAGAAATCAACCACAACAGAAAAACTCAACAATTCTCAAACACATGGAAACTAAATAGCAAGTTGTTAAATAACAAATGGACTAAGAATAAAATCAAAGAAGAAATAAAAAAATTCCTAGAAAATGATAATGAGCATACAACAACTCAAAATTTATGGGACACAGCAAAAGCAGTACTGAGAGGGAAGTTCATAGCTATACAGACACACTTTAAGAAGCTAGAAAAAGCTCAAATAAACAACTTAACCCTGCATCTAAAAGAACTAGAGAAAGAACAGCAAGTAAAGCCCAGATGTAGTAGAAGGAAGGAAATAATAAAGATCAGAGCAGAAATAAATGACATAGAGGCAAAGAAACAATACAGAGGATCAATGAAACTAGGAGCTGGTTCTTTGAAAAGGTAAACAAGATTGATGAACCTTTAACTAGACTCACCAAGAAAAAAAGAGAGAGGACTCAAATAAATAAAATTAGAAATGAGAGTGGAGAAATAACAACTGACACAACAGAAATACAAAATATTGTAAGAAGATACTATGAATAACTGTATGCCAAAAAACTAGACAACCTAGATGAAATGGACAAATTTCTTGAAACATAGTCTTCCAAAAATAAATCTGGAAGAATCAGAAAACCTAAACAGACCGATTACACCAAATGAGATTGAAACAGTTATCAAAAAATTCCCAACAAAGAAAAGTCCTGGTGCTGATGGCTTCACAAGTGAATTCTACCAAATATTCAAAGAAGTAACTCCTATTCTTCTCAAGCTATTTCAAAAAATTCAAGAGGAGCCTGACCTGTGGTGGCACAGTGGATAAAGGGTCGACCTAGAAATGCTGAGGTCGCTGGTTCAAAACCCTGGGCTTGCCTGGTCAAGGCACATATGGGAGTTGATGCTTCCAGCTCCTCCCCCCTTCTCTCTGTCTCTCTCCTTCTCTGTCTCTCTCCTCTCTAAAAATGAATAAATAAAATAAAAAAAACACACTTCTTTTTAAAAAAAAATTCAAGAGGAAGGAAGATTTCCAAGCTCCTTTTATGAAGCGAGCATTATTCTGATTCCAAAACCAGGCAAAGACAACACAAAGAAAGAAAATTATAGGCCAATATCCCTGATGAATATAGATACTAAAATCCTAAACAAAATATTAGCAAACCGGATCCAACAATATATGGAAAAAATCATACACCATGATCAAGTGGGATTTCTTCTGGGGAGGCAAAGGTGGTACAATATTCACAAATCAATCAATGTGACTCATCACATAAACAAAAGGAAGGAGAAAAACCACATGATACTTTCAATAGGTGCAGAAAAAGCATTTGATAAAATCCAGCACCCATTCATGATCAAAACTGTCAACAAAGTGGGAATACAAGGAACATTCCTCAACATGATAAAAGCCATCTATGACAGCCAACATCATCCTCAATGGGCAAAAATTAAAAGCAATCCCCTTAAGATCAGGAACAAGGCAGGGGTGCCCCCTTTCACCACTCTTATTCAACATAGTCCTGGAAGTCCTAGGCACAGCAATCATACAAGAAGAAGAAATAAAAGGCATTCAAGTTGGAAAAGAAGAAGTAAAATTATCATTATTTGCAGATGATATGATATTATATATAGAAAACCCTAAAGTTTCAGTCAAAAAACTACTGGACCTGATAAATGAATTCAGCAAAGTCGCAGGATATAAAATTAATACTCAGAAATCAGAGGCATTTTTATACCCCAACAATGAAGAGTCAGAAAGAGAAATTAAGGAAACAATCCCCTTCACTATTACAACCAAAAAAATAAAGTACCTAGGTGTAAACTTAACCAAGGATACTAAAGACTTGTACTCGGAAAATTATAAAACATTGATAAAAGAAATCAAGGAAGATACAAACAAGTGGAAGCATATACTGTGCTCATGGTTAGGAAGAATAATCATCATTAAAATGTCTATATTACCCAAAGCAATTTATAAATTCAATGCAATATCAATTAAAATACCAATGACATACTTTAAAGATGTAGATCACATATTCCAAAAATTTATATGGAACCAAAAGAGAACACGAATAGCCTCAGCAATCTTGATAAAGAAGAATAAAGTGGGAGGTATCACACTTCCTGATATCAAGTTATACTACAAGGCCATTGTACTCAAAACAGCCTGGTACTGGCATAAGACCAGACATATAGATGAATGGAACAGAACAGAGAACCCAGAAATAAACCCACAGTTCTATGGACAACTGATATTTGACAAAGGAGGTAAGGAAATATAATGAAGTAAAGACAGCCTCTTTAACAAATGGTGTTGGGAAAATTGGACAGCATCCTGCAAAAAAGTGAAACTAGACCACCAACTTACACCATTCACAAAAATAAACTCAAAATGGATGAAAGACTTAAATGTAAGCCATGAAACCATAAGCATCTTAGAAGAAAACACAGGCAGTAAGCTCTCTGTCATCTCTTGCAGTGATATATTTGCTGATTTATCTCCACGGGCAAGTGAAATAAAAGACAGGATAAGCAAATGGGACTATATCAAACTAAAAAGCTTTTTCACAGCTAAAGACAATAAGAACAGAATAAAAAACAAACTACACAATGGGAGAACATATTTGACAATATGTCTGATAAGGGATTAATAGCCAAAATTTGGCCCTGGCCGGTTGGCTCAGCGGTAGAGCGTCGGCCTGGCGTGCGGGGGACCCTGGTTCGATTCCCGGCCAGGGCACATAGAAGAAGTGCCCATTTGCTTCTCCACCCCCCCTCCTTTCTCTCTGTCTCTCTCTTCCCCTCCTGCAGCCAAGGCCCCATTGGAGCAAAGATGGCCTGGGCGCTGGGGCTGGCTCCTTGGCCTCTGCCCCAGGCGCTAGAGTGGCTCTGGTTGCGGCAGAGCAATGCCCCGAAGGGGCAGAGCATCGCCCCCTGGTGGGCAGAGCGTCGCCCCTGGTGGGCATGCTGGGTGGATCCCGGTCGGGTGCATGCGGGAGTCTGTCTGACTGTCTCTCTCCGTTTCCAGCTTCAGAAAAATAAAAAAAAAAACAAAATTTATAAAGAACTTGTAAATCTCAACACTAGGAAGACAAACAATCCAATCAAAAAATGGGCAAAAAAAATTAATAGACACTTCTTCAAAGAGGACATACAGATGGCCAATAGATATATGAAAAAATGCTCAACATCACTAATCATTAGAGAAATGCAAATTAAAACCACAATGAAATATCACCTCACACCAGTCAGAATGGTGTTCATCAACAAAACAACACAGAATAAGTGCTGGCGAGGATGTGGAGAAAAGGGAACCCTCCTGCACTGCTGGTGGGAATGCAGACTGGTGTAGCCACTGTGAAAAACAGTACAGGGATTCCTCAAAATATTAAAAATCGAACTGCCTTTTGACCCAGCTATCCCACTTTTAAGAATATACCCTAAGAACACCATAGAACTGTTCTAAAAGGAGAAGTGCACCCCCATGTTTATGGCAGCATTGTTTACAATAGCAAAGATCTGGAAACAGCCCAAGTGTCCATCAGTGAACGAGTGGATTAAAAAGCTTTGGTACATATGTACTATGGAATACTACTCAGCCATAAAAATGATGACATCGGATCATTTATAACAACATGGATGGACCTTGATAACATTATATGGAGTGAAATAAGTAAATCAGAAAAAAATAAGAACTCTATGAATCCATACATAGATGGGACATAATAATGAGACTCAGAGACATGGATAAGAATGTGATGGTAACGGGGTGGGGGTTGGGGGGTGGAGAGGGGGCAAGGAAGGAGAGAGAGTGGTGGGGGTAGGGCAGGGGCACAAAGACAACCAGATAGAAGGTGACGGAAGACAATTTGACTTTGGGTGAGGGGTATGCAACATAATCAAATGTCAAAATAATCTGGAGATGTTTTCTATGAACATATGTACTCTGATTTATCAATGTCACTGCATTAAAATTAATAAAACTAAGATTAAAAAATTTTAATACACTGAAGAGAGAAATTGAAGAAGATACAAATATGTGGAAGTGTATACCATGTTCATGGATCTGGAAAATTAACATTATTAAAATGTCCATATTACCCAAAACAATCTAAAGATCCACCTAAATTTATATCAAGATAACAATTGTATATTTCTCAGAACTAGAACAAATATTTTAAAAACTTATATAGGACCACAAAAGACCCCAAATAGCCACAGAAATCTTGGAAAGAAGAAAAAAGTTGAAGGAATTACACTACCTGATATCAAACTACACTACAAAGCCATACTAATCAAAACAGCATAAAACTGGAATTAAAAAAAAGACATACAGACAAATGGAACAGAATAGAGAACCCAGAAATTAACCCCCACCTATGTGGTCATTTCATATGTGATAAAAGAAGCAAATACATACAATGTGGTATAGACAGTGTATTCGATAAATGGTACTGGGAAAATTGGACAGATGTGTGCAAAACAATAAAACTAGGCCACCTTCTTACATCATATAAAAAAACTCAAAAAGGGTAAAAGACTTAAATATCACACTTGAAACCACAAATATTCTATAATAAAACAGACAGTGAAATCTTGGACATTTTTGGCCCTAGCCAGTTGGTTCGGTGGTAGAGTGTCAGCATGCATGTGGAAGTCCCAGGTTCAATTCCCGGTCAGGGCACACAGTAAAAGCCAACATCTGCTTCTCTCCCCTCCACACCCCATCTCTTTCTTTATCTTCCTCTCCTGAAGCCATGGCTCGAATGGTTAGAGCAAAGTTGGCCACTGGCACTGAGGGTGGCTCCATAGTCTTTACTCAGATGCTAAAATAGCTTGGTTGCCAAACAACGAAGCAGCGGCCCAGACTGGAAGAGTATTGCCTAGTAAGGAGCTTGCCAAGTGGATCCCGGTTGGGGTACATGCGGCAGTCTTCTTTGCCTCCCTGTCTCTCACTTCATAAAAAAAAAAATTAGATGTTTATGGTAACAATATTTTTGATATATTGCCTCAGGCAAGATAAACAACAACAAATGGGACCACATCAAACTAAAAATTTTTGCAATGAAACTATCAACAAAATGAAAAGACAACCTACTGAATGGGAGAACATCTTTTGATAAATCTCAGAAGAGATTAATATCCAAAATTTATAAAAAACTTCTAAAACTCAATAACATAAAAACAATTAATTCAACTTAAAAATGATCTAAATCTCTAGCCAGGTAACTCAGTTGATTAAAGCATTGTCTCAAAGGGCAGAGGTTGCGGTTCAATCCCTGGTCAGGACACATACAAGAACAACTCCATGTTCCTCTCTCTCTCTCTCCTTTCCTCTCTCACTAAAATCAATTAAAAATTTTTTTTAAATGAGCCTGACAAGGTGGTGGAGCAGTGGATAGAATGTTGACCTGGGATGCTGAGGACACAGATTCAAAACCCCAAGATTGCCGGCTTGAGCGCTGGCTTGTGCAGCTTGAGTGTGGGCTCACCAGCTGGAGCACAGGGTCGCTGATTTGAGCACGAGATTGCTGTCTTGACGGTGGGACCATAGACATGACCCCAAGGTCATTGTCTTTAACCCAAAGGTCTCTGGTTTGAAAAAGTGGTCACTACTTGGCTGGAACCCCCCTGTCAAGACACATATAAGAAAGCAATCAATGAACAACTAAGGTGCCACAACAAATAATTGATGCTTCTCATCTCTCTCCTTTCCTGTGTGTCTGTGCCTGTCTGTCTTTCTATCTCTGTCTCTAAATTAATTAAATAAATAAATATTTAAAATTTTTAAAATGAGCTAAGGACCTTAACAGACACTTGTCCAAAGAGAATATATAGATGGCCAGTGGACATATGAAAAGATGCTCAACGTCACTAATCATAATGCAAAGTAAAATCACAATGAGATATCAATCACTTCACATTTGTCAGAATTACTATCATCCATAGATCAACAAACAACAAATGATGGGAACCTTTGTGCACTGTTGGTGTACCAATCTAATACAGATTGGTACAGCCACTTTGGATAGCAGTATGGAGTTACCACAAAAAAATTAAAAATAAAACTGGCTTATGATCCAGCAGTTCTACTTCTGAGAATTTATCTGAAGAAACCCAAAATGCTAATTCAAAAGATATATGCACCTCTATGTTCAGTGCAATGTTATTTACAATAGCCGAGATTTGGAAGCAGCGCAAATGCCCATCAGTAGATGAGTGGATAAAAAAACTGGTATACTTGCACAGTGGAATGCTACTCAGCATAAAAAAAGAAGAAAATCTTACCTTTTGTGATAGTATGGATGGATCTGGAGAACATTATGCTAAGTGCAATAAACCAATCAGCGAAAGACAAGTACTGTACCTTATGATTTCACTCATATGTAGAATCTATGGAACATCATGAACTAGCAAGTAAAATAAGACAGACTCATAGGGAACAGGCTGACAGTTTTGGGGGGCCACACTGGGTTAAGGGGTAAAGGGATTGAGCAAAAAATAACTAAAAAGAAAAAAAAACCTCATAGACATGAAGAACAGTATGGTGATTGCCCATGAGTGAGGGAGTGTGGAGGAGAGTGTCGGGATATAAGGTGATAGACCATGACTTGACATGTGGGAAGAGAGAGAACACACAATATGGTGTACAGAGGTGTGTTGTAGAATTGGCCACCTGAAACCTGTATAGTTTTGTTCACCAGTGTCACCTAATAAATTCAATTCAAAGGAGAAAAGGTGTATAAGGGCAACCCAAATATTTGGAGGTCTGTTATGTTATATAAAAATTGCATTGACTGGTACATGGTGATCAGGTTGCCACCATCCCACTCTGTCCTCACAGCAGACATCACAAAACATTTTCCCATTTTTATCTATGTGGTAAATATAATTTGATCTTAATTGGAAAATGAAGGGAAACTGTCAGACACTAATTAACCAAACAAATTTTATGCTATATATAAACATTTTTAAACATTTTTATTTGGAAGGAATAGAAAGATTATCCTAACTTTAACTTTAAAATCAAGATTAGTTGATCTTGGCCCTGGCCGGTTGGCTCAGTGGTAGAGCGTCGGCCTGGCGTGCAGAAGTCCGGGGTTTGATTCCCCGGCCAGGGCACACAGGAGAAGCGCCCATCTGCTTCTCCACCCCTCCCCCCTTCCTTCCTCTCTGTCTCTCTCTTCCCCTCCCACAGCCAGGGCTCCACTGGAGCAGGGTTTGCCCGGGTGCTGAGGATGGCTCTGTGGCCTCTGCCCCAGGCGCTAGAGTGGCTCTGGTCGCGACAGAGCGAAGCCCCGGATGGGCAGAGCATCGCCCCCTGGTGGGCAGAGCGTCGCCCCCTGGTGGGCGTGCTGGGTGGATCCCGGTCAGGCGCATGCGGGAGTCTGTCTGACTGTCTATCCCCATTTCCAGCTTCAGAAAAATACAGAAAAAAAAAAAAAGATTAGTTAATCTTCAACAGGCTTAGAACACAATGCTTTCTCCAGGAAAAGTTGAATAAACTTACTTTGGATGTTGTACATTAGCCAATCCAGTTTTCAAAATATTAATTTTTACACCAACCATCATATTATCACCAAAAAATTCATCTGAACAATGTTTTGCTGTATTTGCAACAACTGTAAGACAACAGATCTGTAATGTTTTCAAAAGAAAGTAAATATTGAAAATTTCAATCTTAGAGAAATTCTTATCTTTTAAAAGAGAAATCATTGGGCCCTGGCCGGTTGGCTCAGCGGTAGAGCGTCGGCCTGGCGTGCGGGGGACCCGGGTTCGATTCCCGGCCAGGGCACATAGGAGAAGCGCCCATTTGCTTCTCTACCCCCACCCCCTCTTTCCTCTCTGTCTCTCTCTTCCCCTCCCGCAGCCAAGGCTCCATTGCAGCAAAGATGGCCTGGGCGCTGGGGATGGCTCCTTGGCCTCTGCTCCAGGCACTAGAGTGGCTCTGGTCACGACAGAGCGACGCCCTGGAGGGGCAGAGCATCACCCCCTGGTGAGCAGAGCCTCGCCCCTGGTGGGCGTGCCGGGTGGATCCCGGTGGGGCGCATGCGGGAGTCTGTCTGACTGTCTCTCCCCGTTTCCAGCTTCAGAAAAATACAAAAAAAAAAAAAAAAAAAAAAGGAAAGAAGAAAAAAGAGAAATCATTGGTATCTTGGTGAACAATGGCTTCTTGCACAGAGATGCCTAACATTATATTTGCATTGAATTTTTTCTTTTAACTTACATTCTTGCTGACAAGAAACTTTTTTAGAAAGCTATTCATCATCTTCAAAAAAGAAACTTGTATTTCTGATTTTATTTTTCCTTAAATTAAAAGAGACATTTGCAAAACTTATCTACCATCTCAGATCAGAACTAGTACCAAAATAGGTTTGTGAGTGTCATCATTTCAGAAAGAACTTTCTCCAACAGTGTAAACTGTCTAAATAACGGGATGAGCTGCTTGTGAAGTCATTATTGAGGGACTGAATGACCACCGGTTGGGGTGTTATAGAAGGGATCATGCAGTAGGTAAGAGGCTAGAAAACGTTTATGCTTCCTAAATGCTTGTACATAGGTTAGCTTCTAAGAATCCTTAAGGGAACTTGTTGAAAGTATACCTTCCTGGGTCCCACTGCAGAGATTTCAAAATTGGGGATTTAGAATCTATACTTTTGATAAACCTTGTATGTGATTTTGATGTGCAGCTAGGTTTGTAAATTCAAGGACTAGATAATCTAAGATCTTTGCCAAAACCGAGAGTTTATATACTGAATTCTGAAGATGTCAGGGGGTGGTGGGTTTTCTATTAAAGGGAACTTCAAAGGGTGGAAAGATCTGTGAATGTGCAAGATGTAGGATACTCTCCTTGGATTTTCAGGTACAAGAAACCTCAAAGAAAACTGATATATGCTGATCAATCTTATCATGGCCATATGCCTATTTATGCACTTACACTGGATAAACTGTAAAGTTACGCAGTCTATATATGGATTTTAGGATAAGTGTGTAAATTTCTACAAAGAAGCCAACTGGAATTCTAGTAGGGTTTGCACTGAATCTGTAGATCAATTTGGAGAGTATTGTCATCTTAACAATTTTAAGTCTTCTGCTCCACAAACGTGTATGTCTTTCCATTTATATAGATCTTTCATTTCTTTCAATATTTTTCTGTATCTGAGGCTGTAAGTTTTGTATTTCTTCTAACTTTTTTTCATTGATTCATTTTTAAAGAGAGAAGATCAATCTTCAGAGAGAGAGAGAGAAAGTGGTTAATTCTGTTGCTCTACTTATTCATGCTGTCATTGGTTTTTGTATGTGCCCTGACTGGGGATCAAACTCACAACCTCAGCATATCAAGATGACTCTTTAACCAACTGACATATCCAGCCAAAGTTTTACTTCTTTTTAAAAATTTACTCCAAAGTATTTTTATTATTTTTGATGCTAATAAAAATGCAATTTTTAAACTTTCATTTTCTGATAAATTCTTATTTGCAATTCATCCTTTGAAAACCTTGTGCTACTTTCTATGGGTTTGGACACATGTATGATGACATGTGTTCATCATTATGGTATAGATACTGCTCCCTGACATCCTCACTTTAAACCCAAGTCTGTATGTTCTTGCTTACATCCTTGTGATGTTATTTCACATCTTTGTTATTGTATTTTGTTTAAAATTCATAGTTATATCTAGAAGTTTAATCAGATTTGAATCTGATTTTTGGCAAAATTTTTTGGCAAAAATACTCCATAAGTATTGCTTTTTAAATTTTTATACACTTTTTAAAAATTTTTCAGATATGGTCTGCTTTTAGTATTATTTTGCATTGGTTTCAAGTGTATGGCATGTCATTAGAAAATCATATACTTTACATGTTTCTCCTAATATTTCTAGTACCCACCTGGCATCATACATAGTTATGAAAATGATATTAACTATATCCCTTATTTACATCCCTGATAAGCACTGCTTTGTTTTTCTATTGGGAGTTATATGATATTTGGTTATTACTCTTTTTGTAATGTTAGCAGACATTGATGACCATTGCGTAAACCCATTAATTTCATTAACAGGTGTAAAATTCTATAATTCCTTCTTAATTTATTGGCTAAAAATATTCCACAAAAACAACATTTTTTTTTAGTACTTGGTTACACAAAAAAGAATGTGTACAAGAAAGTCAGGTTAGCCCAACTAGGCAGTGGTACAGTGGATGGAGCATCAGACCGGGACACAGAGGACCCAGGTTCAAAACCCTGAGGTTGCCTGCTTGAGTGTGGGCTCATCTGGCTTGCATGCAGGCTCACCATTTTGAGTGCAGGGTCGCTGGCTTAAGTATGGGATTATAGACATGACCCCATTGTCATTGGTTTTAAGCCCAGGTCACTGGCTTGAGCCCAAGGTTGCTGGTTTGAGCAAGGGGTCACTTGCTCTGCTGTAGTCCCCTGGTCAAGCCACATATGAGAAAGCAATCAATGAACTACTAAGGTGACACAACAAAGAAGTGACGCATCTCATTTCTCTCCCTTCCTATCTATCTGTCCCTATATGTCCCTTCCTCTGTCTCTCTCTCTGTATCTATCACGAAAAAAATCAGGTTAAATATTTGATCTATTATTGTATTCACCAGTCTCAAAATAATAAGCTAGTTTCCTACCTTTCTGCAAATTGGGAGACTGTATTTTTTTTTTGTATTTTTGTATTTTTTTTTGTATTTTTCTGAAGCTGGAAACGGAGAGAGACAGTCAGACAGACTCCCGCATGCGCCCGACGGGGATCCACCCGGCATGCCCACCAGGGGGCGACGCTCTGCCCACCAGGGGGCGATGCTCTGCCCATCCAGGGCATCGCTATGTCGCAACCAAAGCCACTCTAGCGCCTGAGGCAGAGGCCACAGAGCCATCCCCAGCGCCCGGGCCATCTTTGCTCCAATGGAGCCTTGGCTGCAGGAGGGGAAGAGAGAGACAGAGAGGAAGGAGAAGGGGAGGGGTGGAGAAGCAGATGGGCACTTCTCCTGTGTGCCCTGGCCGGGGAATCGAACCCAGGACTTCTGCACGCCAGGCCAGCGCTCTACCACTGAGCCAACCGGCCAGGGCTGGGAAACTGTATTTTTAAGTATCATTATTAACTCATATATTTAAATATATGGATATATTTCTGTTCATTGTAGTTATTACCTTTACTGATGCTCAAATATTTTCATGTCTGGCCAGTGAAAGTCTCTTCAATTTAGTTCCTGAACCCTTTGACACAACCCTAGTAGTGTTTCAGTATAGGGAAAAACCCAATCACAAGTCCAAGTTTTTATCTGTGCTTCTGACTGATCAACTATAAATGAAAAGTTCTCAAGATGTTCTTTACCTAGAATTCCATTTTTTACTATATCAGCTCACAGAACTCAAGGAAACACATTTATCAGTTTATAACACAACATGATAAAAAATACAGATAAACAGCCAGATGAAGAGATGGATAGGGCAAAGTCTGGCTAGTTCCTAAGAGTGACAACTTCTGTCCCTGTAGAGTTGGGGGGAATCATCCCACAAGTATGTGGATGTGTTCAACAACCTGGAACTGAACACCATAGTTTTGGGATATTTACAGAGGCTTCCTCGTGTTGGCATGATGAATTATTAACTTTTCAGCTTCTCTCCCCTCTCTAGAGAAGTGGGGGGATGGGGCTGAAAACTCCAAGCTTCTAATTATGGCTTGGTCTCTCTTGTGACCAGCCCTGATCCAGGAGTCATCCAGGAGGCAACCACAGTCCCCACATTAGAACAAAAAACAATTCTATCATCCAAGAAATTCGTTTTTTTAACAATTTAATTTTTTATTGTTAAAATATGGCATAAACAAGGAGGGACTCAGATACTTGCCCACCCATGTTCACAGCAACATTATTATTTTTTTTGTATTTTTTAAAATTAATTTTAATGGGGTGACATTGATAAATCAGGGTACATATGTTGAGAGAAAACAACTCTAGGTTATTTTGACATTTGATTATGCTGCATTCCCATCACCCAAAGTCCAGTTGTCTTCTGTCACCTTCTAACTGGTTTTCTTTGTGCCCCTCCCTTCCCCCAACCCCCTCCCTCTCCTCCCCCCTCCCCATAACCCCCACACTCTTGTCCATGTCTCTGAGTCTCATTTTTATGTCCCTCCTATGTATGGAATCATATAGTTCTTAGTTTTTTCTGATTCACTTATTTCGCTCAGTATAATGTTATCAAGGTCCATCCGTGTTATTGTAAATGATCTGATGTCATCATTTCTTATGGCTGAGTAGTATTACATAGTATATATGTACCAAAGCTTTTTAATCCACTCGTCCTCTGACAGACACTTGGGCTGTTTCCAGATCTTCGCTATTGTGAACAATGCTGCCATAGACATGGGGGTGCATTTCTTCTTTTCAAAGCAGTGCTATGGTGTTCTTGGGGTATATTCCTCAAAGTGGTATAGCTGGGTCAAAAGGTAGTCCGATTTTTAATTTCTTGAGGAATCTCCATACTGTTTTCCACAGTGGCTGCACCAGTCTGCATTCCCACCAGCAGTGCAGGAGGGTTCCCTTTTCTCCACATCCTCACCAGCACTTATTCTGTATCACCCAGGAAATTGTATCACAAGGGCCCTGTGTCAGGAAGCGGGCTCAAAGACCAAATATATTGCTCACAAAAATTAGGGGATATTTCAAAATGAATATGAAGCAATAAAAAAAGAAGCATTTGATATTTTTAAATTAAACAAGAACATCAGGAAAAAAAGACAAGTCAAAGAAAGGTGTTCTATTATGCAAATGAGATGCAAAACCAACTTTCATTGGTGAAAATGCACTATACAAAAGGTTGAAAGTACTGAAGTATCTGCACGTTCCCTGATCCCTTAATTTTTGTGAGCAAAAATGCTCCTAGAAACAAAGATGCTCCTACTGCTCTTATCACTTAGGAATTTGCAAGGGTTTCACAAATTATATGTCAAAAACCAGGGGCAGAGATCAATGTATATTTTTTCCCTTATCTCAGTTTCTGAACTTCTCTGCATCCTGGTGTGACAAAATACTCCAGATTCATCATGGACATTTCTTGCCACAGAAATTTATTTAAGAAACCTTGGTTCCTTTTATCGTACTAAGTGGAATTCAGAATCTCAATCTGGCAACTGGATTGCTTTTTGGCAGTAGAATTTAATTGTTTTTAAGTGTTTTCAGTGAACAGAGCTTGAAAATACATATTTTTAAAATAATAAAACTGAGTTCATACTGATGCTTTCAATAATTGAATAATCTTCATAGATCTTTCCTTCAGGCTATTGAAAAACTTGCCAAAGACCCATATTCCACAAGATTACCCAGCTGTCAAGTGATAAAGCAGTGACTTCTTTTTGAACAATCATGGGCAAAGATGAACAAATTCTTACTGCTCAGTTTTATTTTTACATATCTATTTCTACTATATTTTCTGAATAAAATATCAGATGGTCCCATAACTATTACTGTAAATATGTGGACACCAGAACAAAATACTTAAAATCAGAACTACCTGGAAAATATGAAATGTATAGCTGCTGTATAAATACTGAAGGCCAAGGCCAGTAAACAATACTGCCTCATTCATGGTAGTCAACAGTAACTAATCACTATTCCTTACAGAGCTAGATGCACCCTGGCGATCTCCAGAGCGCCATTTCCCAGGAAACCACTGCAAATCAGTCTGAGTTGCCAAGCAAGAAGACATTTATTGCCATCCATCTTCAAGGCAAACCAATGTCCTGTTATCACATTACAACATTGTATCATTGATTAAGACATCAGCTACCAAATTGGGTTCTGAAGTGTACTAGTCCTGTTAATACGTCCTCCATAAACAGAAAATGCTTTAATGTTCTAATACACATTGTGACTCTCCAGGAAAGGAAATAGTATACAGTGTTTATGAATTTATTTGAACCCTTTATGGATCTTTTTTGTCATAAACATCTTATGAATACTGAATCAGGCTTTTCTTCTATATTAATCACGTTTGGATTATGTCTTCTTGAAGCTCAAGTCAATGTATTTAAAAATCTAATCGGGTTTGGGGACTTTGGGAAATAATAAACTTCATACATTGAACGTTGATTTTTAAATATGTATGTCACTTTCCAAAGGTAATCTTTCCTTCAGTTATCTAAAGGCAATCTTGGTTTAGCCTCCTATCTCCTGACCACACTGTGATTCTATATCAGTAGAAAAGTAGTAGTGTGTGTGTATGTGTGTGTGTGTGTGTAACTGTGTTACGAAGATAGGATTATATTATTTCATTAAGGATGAAAGTATTACTTATGAAAAGTGTGATTTGATGGTGCAAGAACTACAAAATCACCTATAACTTTACTTTGAAATTGTGAGCTATTTGGTTTGTGTTGTTCCCTCTTAAGTAGTGGCAGTATGTTTCTTCTACCCTACCTGGATAAGAGTTGCTTTTCAAATGGCCTCTAGAGATTCTTTCAATATACCATATGCAGTTAAGAGTATTTGGCCCAACATAAGATTTTGCTTCTCCCTACAGCTTCCAATATCTGTAAATGTGTGATGCCTTCAGTAATTATGAGCTTCTGACTACAGAACAGTGTATACAAACCTAGAAATTAAAAGTCCCTTAAGACTTGCAAGTACGTTTGGAAAATTCTCAAAGACGATTAAACTGTTGAAAAATACTACCTATGAGAAAAGGACAATAGAATCTAGAGTCACCTAAAGACGAGAGACTCTAATATGAAAGACTTATTTTGAGCAGTTTACAAAATAATTCATTGGAGTGCAGAAAGAAAACATTGAAATATATTTATCTTTTTTGCATTCTTTTAAAGTGTCTATGTTGGAGTATTTTTAATGTATATGTAATATAATGTATAAAGTGTATACACATAGTAGTACATGCATATAATCTATAAATACATACATATACATTGGATCCTATGCTCAAAAGTTTCTTATTATTACAGATAAGAATGTGGGAGTAAAAAAGTTGATTTAGAAAACTATGCACATCTCCTCTCCATCAGAAAAGTGTATTTGGAAGAGGGGAAGGAACCGGTTTAAGTAGGAGCAAAAGGGATTCAGTTAGATCCCTTCAATTTACTTGTAAAGAATAATAATTATTGATGATATATAACAGTCATTCATATTCAACAAATATTTTCTGAGCATGTCCTGTGTAACAAGCATTGCCCTAAGTCCTAAGGATATGATGATGAATCTATACAATCACAGTCCTTGACTTTATGGTACAATATAGTTTAATGGAGGAAGGCAGTTGTCAATCAAAATATCATACATTTAAATATATCATCATTAACAGATAAGTATTATGAAGAAAAATCCCAGCAGTCTACGGGAGGCTGCAGGAGAATAAATCAGGGCACTTTTTCCATGCCAGATTTCCTCAGGATCACCCTGAGGAAGTGACATTTAATCTGGGCTACGCAGGATTGACTGAGTAGTTGATTTATGAAGAGATAGAGAGAGACTGGCTTAGATGGAGGAAGGGCATTGTGGGGGCTCTCAGGGGGCACAAGGTAAGTGAGAGGCAGTGCCTTGCAGGCTCAGGTTCTCAGATATCAGGGAAGCTTCATAGATGGATACACCTGACAGAAAGATGGAGTGCGGGCTAAATAACCCCAGGACTTCGGCCTTCTTTGATTTCAGGAAAGAATAAATCACAAACAAGTTGGAGGTACTAGAGGACCACAGGAGACAACAAAAAGGACTGGCTGAGAAGCTGGGCACAACTGGAACATTTCATTCTACCCCAGAAACATTTCCGGGGTAGCAATGCTCTCTGTGTGGATGCTAACTGGTAAGGGTAAAGGGAGATGTGTCTTCAATGCCTGAACTACAGTTGTGAACTTTTCTTTTTAAATTGCCATGAGAATTTCATGAGTAGCCAGAGGCCCTAGGAATGTGTAATGTATTTCCTAGTAATGTATTTCCCTGAGCTATTTGAAACAGGGGAATGTATCATATGTGCTCTCCTCTTGGCAAAAGTAAAGGGCTTGGTGGTAAGGTAAATGAGGTAGTAGGGGGAATAGGGGGAAGAGTAATTGTAGAAAATGGGGCTGTGGACTAGGGCTGCAGAGGAGTGGGAGAGCAATATGTGACAGTCCGTTGTCACTGTCCCTACCGAGGGGAGGGGAGGACACAGAAGACCAGAGTTGGACCCTTAGCATGACAGAAGAGTGAGCGAGCCAGGGTGCACTCTCGACCAGCGAGCACGTGAGGCAGCCGGGTTCAGCTCCGTAGAGGGGACCAAGGAGGTGGCGCGAGCCCCGCCCCTTCCCCTCGCGGGCGCGGGCGCGAGACGCTGCGCGGCAGCAGCGGCGGGCGCGAGCGGCAGCTGTCAGGCCACGGAGGTCCAAGCTGCACTTGCTACCCCACTGAGGACAAGGAGACAGCGGGAGCAGTGACGGTGTCGCTGAGGAGCCGGGCTGCCGGCTCCCAGAGCGGACTGCCTGGCGCCCGAGGCTCTCTTCTGTCTCTGTCCCATTGTGTTGGGTAAGGTGCCTGTGCGTGGGCAGGGTGCGCGGCCAAAGGCCGGGACCCGAGAGGCCGGGAGGTGGGGACTTCGGGGGGAAACGGAGAAAGGGATGTCTAAGTCATTTCTGGGGCACTCGCATCTTGGGAAAGGGCCCTCTGCTCTGCAGGGGTCGGAGCTGGTGGCGGTGGAGGGGGGGGGGCGTTGCGGAGTAATCTAAGCAGCTGCCAGAGCCGTGCTAGGAGGCATAGGGTATCGTGGGGAGCGGGTGTGGCTCAATGCGCATGCGCCACGGCTGCTAGTTCTAAGAGCTGGGGGTGAGGTCAGAGGACCTGGGTCCAAGGCAGTTGAAACCCTGAGTGACATCTCTCTTTCTAGATCCCCAATGCTAACCGTGCTCCTTACTGTCTTAGACATGACAACATTCCCAATCTCTTAAGGAAGGTTCTACTCCCGGTACCCTGATCTCTTATCCAAAGCTTACCTGTCTCCACCCAGTCTACTTGGGAAGAAGTGGCCTGAGGACAGTGCCAAATTCTATCTACAATGCCTTCAGGCTCACAGCTGCAGAGCTGTAGTCTGAGGAATGAAAGGTTAAGGGTGAAATTCCACACTGGTCCCTTCTAGTTGCATATAGAATCTAAATATGTGCATAAACGTGGAAATAACATTCCAGTGGCATGACAGGTGTGGCGCTTGGACTCAATGCATGGATGTAGCTGGTTACTTGTTAGCTCAACAAAATGAACCCAGTGCGCACATCAGAGAGCTTCCCCGCTAAGAACGCCACCACCACCACCACCACCAAGCTTCAAGTTGTATTGGGAATAATCTACATTCCTTGAGGTAGAGGATCTAGCTCAAAGATTCGATCATTTTTTACTTGTACTGATTTTCACATAAACTAAAGGAGCCTCTCCCAGTTCTCCAATGCAGTATTAACAAACGTTGTGCCAGGAATCAACAGTGAGCTCAGTAGCCTCAACCTGTATGTCACCACAGGATAGGCTTTCCTCACAACTCCAACCATGGCGCCTCCCCTGAGCATTTTGCCTCCAGTGCCACTCTCATCTCCGGCCTAGCCCTCCCACGCTGCTCCTCCCCCACCCCCAGCCCTGCAGTACACAGCCCTCTCAAGACGTGCTCTCAATCCGCACTATGCATCTGAGCATCATTCTACCCATGGCAACAGAACTGATGTTGCCAATTTCCGTTTTTACCTCTCATCTCTCCATTATCGCACTAAAATGCACTATTTTCAAAGGTTTAACCTCTTTCTCGTCATTGTACTGCCTCCTCCCTCACCTCCACCCCCAGCCTCAATTAAATACAATCAGTTTAATAAGCCTGTGTGGGTGTCTGCACAACACATTCAGAAGGTTTCAAATATGTTGGAGAACAAAGAAAGCTGGCAAGTATCGGTTATGTGAATTCCTAATTCACCATAATGTCTGAAACTTAAACCAGAATTGGAAAAAAGATAGTGAATAAACTACCTTTAAAGAATGCTTGTTAATCTGTTTGGGGCAGTGAGATAGGAAAGGAGAATTGCCTTTCTAGGATAGTTGATCTGTTAAACCAGATCTTTCTCTGAATAGGACTAAAATCAGAATAAAAATTGTAGTCCAAATTCTAACCTGATGTGGGACCCATAAGGGATGTACAAGGGGTTTGACTTTCCTATTAAATGTATTTAGGTTTATCAAAGAGTTATTTTGCCTAATATATGTTATCTTCTTTCAAGGTTTGATTTACATTTAGCATATTCTAGGGGAGGAAATAATTGATTTGCTTTTATACTGTTCTAGTTCTTTTTTAAGTTAAGTATGTAGTAAAGATTAATATACTAATTTTCAAATGATGATAATGGTTAATGGCAGAGATGCCAGCAACCACTGAAAATATGAAGTGGAGACAATTATTGTCTTGTTTTTTATGGGAATGGAGAAATTTATATACTTATTTTTAAAATGTCAGGGGAGGGGTAGGTAAACTGAACTATTTACACTGACTTTCAACAGGTGGGATTCCTGTTAAGTCCCATTAGAAAGTGATGCAGATAACTTCTGCTCTTTAGTCACTTTATAAATAATAGTACTTGGATTTCATACAGAACTATGTGTCTGTGGTACCTTGGCATAAATTCAGAGGCATTAGTTCTGGGCACCTACCAAAAAAAAGTTCATTAATGAACAAATATTTATTGATTAGCCATATGGAGGACCCTTGTGCTGCATGTTGAAGGGACTTCAAAGTCATATACAAACAAGAGCCTTATTACCCAGGAATTTAAAATTTGGTTGTGGCCCTAGCCAGTTGGCTCAGTGTTGTGCATCAATCTGGCGTATGGATGTCCCGGGTTTGATTCCCTTTCAGGACACAAATGAGAAGCAACCTTTCTCCAGCATCAATAGCAGGATTGGACCAGAGCACCTTAAGGTCCCTCCAGTGCTGAGATTCTGTGGTAGATGCAGATGCTCAAAATTGTTGGGAGACAAGGCATTCTCAAATATGGAAGACAGAGAAAAAGAAGAATTCTATATTACCAGTGGCAGGCCCTTTATGAAAAGGGTTAACACCAAACCATAAGGCTCCCACCAGTGAATGAGAGGAGGTGGAGGAGCAAAAGGAACAAAAACCTCAAACCAAAATTTTAATAAGTGCTTAAAAATCTTTGCAGACTTTGTAAGTTATTCATTTCCCCCAAAATCCTATGAGTTAAGTAGGGCAAGCATTATCAGCTCTATTTTGAAAGATATTGAAACACAGCAAGATTAAGTGACCTGTCCAAGTTCATAAAATGATGAATGAGAAAGCAGCAATGAAGACTTATTTCCTGATTGCTGCCAGCCCAGTACACTTGACACTGAACTGCATTGCTTTATAGAGCCTATGTAACCAGAAGTTATGTGTGCACAAAGCCAAATAGGGAAAGCACAAGCAACTGCAGCATTATCTCAGATAGTTATTAATACTTCATCATTATTCCTGGAGCTGAGTATTTTGTTTCCATAAGTACTCAGTCCTTGACCTGTCATTTGATGTATCCACAGCTGGGAAAGTAGAGTTAGTGAGTCATTAAATGATATGAACACCTGTTTGCTAAAAACTTAAGGAAGCTTATTTGGCATGAGCCCTTAATACTATGAGTGTTGTGCCAAGTTTGCACTTTCTTCTGTTACTTTTTTGAGTAAGAGTTCAAGAGTTCTGTTCTGTAAAGTTATCCTAAAGACCAGTATTAAAAATAAAAAAGTATACTAACACTGGTTTCATTGCCACTTAAAGATGTTTGTTACTTGAACGGGTGCCAAAGACAGCAGTTTGAGAGTGGAATTTTTAAAAAAATAAAAGAGGACAAAAATAAAGAATTGTTGGAAACTTGAGAATTCTTTAGAATAGATATAGACCAAGAAGTGGAATAGCCTATCCACTTTAGAGACATTATTTAAATTCATAACTACTAATTTACATCTCTAATAACTCCTCTATTATATGCTTCATCTACATTTGAAAAAAATAATAAAATTATTAAGCAGGAGATTTGTTAAAAGCTTCTTTATTCCTCACTAAGAAAACACTCAACAAATCTAGAGTTGTTTTTTGTTTTAGATCAATAGTCTTGGTCCTGGTTAAATAAGACTCTTGCGATAATTAACTAAAATGTTAATTATGAAGTTGTGTTTCAATTTAATAAAACCAGCTAAATATTAAAACTTGTGTTCAAGGCAGATGATCAAAATTAATGAGTAAAATAATTAGCAAAGAGAATATATTGTAAACAGGGAATCCCCACACGTAACTTTTTCTTCTCTCATCTTGTCGAGTCAAATGCAGAGATAAATTCAAGGCAAATTGGTGAGTGCACTAGGAAGTTCTTGAAGATGGGAACACTGTAGATATAAAGGGAAGAAGTTTCATCTCTGACATAGAATACCATTATATATTAGATTCCTCTTTGCTTTCCTTTTCCTAAATATCGTCTATTGTGAATATCTCCGATTCCTTGATTTATTTTGAATGAAGAGTTCAATGGAGAGACAATATAAAACTTTCAAAATCATATAAAGTACACTCAAGTTAGGGCAAGTTAAAGTTTTTGCAGTAAAATTATTTTTTACATGTTAAGCATTTATAACATTTTAAACTCAAGTATATTTATGAAAAGCATTCTCTGTATGTAAAGTAAGGGCAGCTCATTCTTTTTCTGACTTGAGTATATTCTTTGTTTCATTGTAGATTTAAAATGTAATGTTTCCCAATTTGATTTTTAGAATCCTGAAAAAAGAAAAATAGAACATCAAGAAAAAGACAAGATTGTGACAAAGACCCAACTGGGTAGGTTTATGTTTTATATTCAATAGGCCATATAGTCTATTGAATATCCTGAAAATGTGTGTTTAAAAAATATATGGTTAGTACACATGCACATCAACATAATTTTAAGGACTACTGAGATGTTTGTGTTTTTTTTTTTAATTACATTTCAAATGTATGTGCCTCCAGAAACTTTTTTGTATGTGCTGGTTTGATTAATGATTAGTTTTGCTCTCTTTGGGTCTCTTAATACCCAATTAACATTATCATTGTTGTGTTCCCACAATGGAGCTAGTGTGAAATTACTTAACAGATTCTAGTACAAGGCAGTTGCTCAGTAAACAATTAATCTTTTTGGCCCTGGCCGATTGGCTCAGTAGTAGAGTGTCGGCCAGCGTGTGGAAGTCCTGAGTTCAATTCCCAGCCAAGGCATACAGGATAGGCACTCATATGCTTCTCCACCTTTCCCCCTCTCCCTTCTCTTTATATCTCTCTTCCTCTCCCTCAGCCTAGGCTCCATTGGAGCAAAGCTGTCCCGGGCACTGAGGAAGGCTCCATGGCCTCCGCCTCAGGTGCTAGAATGGCTCCAGTTGCAATGGAGCAACACCTCAGATGGCAGCGCATCACCCTCTATTAGGCATGCCAGGTGGATCCTGGTTGGGCGCATGTAGGAGTCTGTCTCTCTGCCTCCCCACTTCTCACTTCAGAAAAATACAAAACAAAAACAAAAAAAATAATATTTTACCTTTTTATCTTAAGATCCATTCTAGGTATTTCATGTATAGGCATGTTATGGAGATAACAAAAAGGTTCAGTATAATTATTAATGCTTTTGAGTTTATTGTAGGTTTCTTTAGTGCTAGTATGGAATTAGAAGCCAAATCTAAAAATTAATAAGCTATTCAAGATATTCTTCCTGAATGATAGCTGTTATATTGGTACCAGTCAACTGTCATCAACTTCACTCTATTGTTCCATGAAGAAAAGATTATGGAAGATCCTTTCATTGTGAGGGTATCTATATTGATGCAAGTATCATGAAGTAAATGCCAGAAAAAAACTTGACCTTTTTCTCTTTCCAAGTTTGGTCTAATTCTAGCCCAATCCTCTACTAACAGAATTTGAGCTTATGTAGCCTTCTCTCCTCAGTAATGTGTGGGTTCATCAGGAACAGACTACAAACCCCGAATCAATTTTAGACTATTTGCATCTTGTTTGGAACTGTCCAAGCCAGAAGCTAATATGGTTACACATTTGAGTTGGCATCCCTGTTCTAGGCTCTCTCATCTAAGAAAGAATAGGGTCAGAGCTGAACCAAATTGCAGCACCATCTGCTAGTCTACTTACCCATGGCATTCAGCCACTTTCCTGGCACAAGCAACAGATCTCAGAAAAACAAGACCTATTTTCTCTCTCATGCAAAAATAAAAAGAGTTTTATTTTTTTCTGTTGTACTATATCATGTTAATGAGCATGAATCAAGAAAAGCTAAATTAGAAGGCCTCATAATTCAGAGAAATTTATTATGAAGTTGATTTTCACTTCAAGTTTAATTGTTTTTCCTCCTATTTTTTATTTTATTTCCAGGTTCTCTTGGTTATAAACTTCTCCCCATCTGGTGCTGCAACAATGAGTGGTAAATCCCTGCTCTTGAAAGTCATTCTCTTGGGTGATGGTGGAGTTGGTAAAAGCTCACTTATGAACCGTTATGTAACCAATAAATTTGACTCCCAGGCTTTTCACACCATAGGGGTAGAGTTCTTAAATCGCGATCTGGAGGTAGATGGACGTTTTGTAACTCTCCAGATCTGGGATACTGCAGGGCAGGAACGTTTCAAGAGCCTTAGGACACCCTTCTACAGGGGAGCAGATTGCTGCCTCTTGACCTTCAGCGTGGATGACCGGCAGAGCTTTGAGAACCTTGGTAACTGGCAGAAAGAATTCATCTACTATGCAGATGTGAAAGACCCTGAGCACTTCCCCTTTGTAGTTCTGGGTAACAAGGTAGACAAAGAGGATAGGCAAGTGACTATTGAGGAGGCACAAGCCTGGTGCATGGAGAATGGTAATTACCCTTATCTAGAAACAAGTGCCAAAGATGATACTAATGTGACAGTGGCCTTTGAAGAAGCTGTCAGGCAGGTGTTGGCAGTAGAGGAACAGTTGGAGCATTGCATGTTAAGTCACACTATTGACTTGAACAGTGGCTCCAAAGCAGAATCTTCATGCTGTTAAAAGTAAGAAGCCTTTTAAAAGTGTACCCCAAATTGTTCAGTCAGTAGTGTAAGAGTAACCGTGCCCTTCTCAGGGTGCACACACAAAAAAGAAAGGGTTGTAATTGTTAATTAAAGCCTTTCAAACTGAAGTTGTAGAGTAATTTTTTAAAATGCGCTTTACCAAGTCAAGTGTATTTTGCCTAATTTCTGCTATTTCTTTCTTGTGTGCAACAGGACACTTCAGAAAGATTTAGTCCTGAAAGATTTCAGTATTTTCCAATCACAGTTTAAACTTAGAACACAGCTGCATGAAGGAATTAAAGAGCTATAGCTATTCCTTAAAGTGTTCCATTAATCAACTAATAAATGTCACCACTGACTCTTGCCAAGCAGTTTCTGACATGTCTGCCAAAGGGGGAGAGGGGAGGCATTGTACTCTGACCTGTATTATAATAAAAATAGTAATGCAAACAAGGATTCCAAAGCTGGAATTATAAAGAGGTTGTAATGATTAAGAATGCAAAAGTATGATGATATACACTGCCTTGTTTAAATCCTTATATATGCTTTGCTCTCATTTGAGCTTTCCAAAAAAATACCATCTCAATAAGAGATTCACTAATGACACTAAAAATTTATTATACTTCTTGTGTTTGAAGTAACAGGGTATTAGGGAACAGATTATGCTTAAATATGCCAACCACCCTTGCAAATAAATGGTTGGTCTGCTTTTACTTCGTAAGTCTACTTTTGCTATACAGGGATGTTGCTTCTCTGACAACCTCTTATCAATTTAGCAATGTTGTTTGGTATGTGGCTTTGGATGCAACGCTCTCTGCTCATAATTTTGATGGTCTTTTGGTACACCATGATGTGCTCTCAGAGAAACCTTCAGAGAAGATTGAGGGATGATGGGCTTTTTCTCACAAGGTTCCTTAACTCCAATATTTATTATATAAGAAGAAACTGATTTTTTTGGTATGTTGTACTGTATGTTCAGTGGGCCAAATTAAGACATTGAAAGTGACAAGAGAGCAGACTTTAAGCCAGTATCAGAATGAATTTCTCATAATTAGAGTTGTCCAACAGCAGAATGGACTGCCTTAATAATGAACTCCCTTCCAAAAAAAAATTCAAATAGATGCTGGATGACCATCTGTTAAAATACCATAAAAAGGATTTCTGTACTGACTGGATGCTTGGTTTAAGGTCCCTTCCAGCTCTAAGTTCTATAAACCTATAAGCAACAAACTACATTTCAGTGCCATGTTACAGATATATGTATCTTAAGATAATGGCTAAGACTAAGGAGAGGGACTTTTAAAATGCTTAAAGTAATCTGGGATCAGCATTTAACACCAATGACTTAGCTCTGTCTTTTGCTTATGTACTGTGGCAGGAAAAATTCTTGAGATCTGAATAATAATTATGTGCCCTGATATAAACACCTTAAAGATACTATATTAAAATGCAAAAGTAGTTTGTCAAAATTTGATTACTATGACTGTCAGCTATCTATATGCAGTCTAGTTCCTGTTGGTTGACCTGTTTGTCTTTCATAGCTTTCAATCTTTAGTTTTAAAACAACTATGATAAAAATAGTGACCCAAATTAGTGAGGAACAGTTATAAATGACCCCCAAAAGGGACCTGGGCCAGGAAAAGGGTAGGAGCTTTCACAAGAACACAGCCTAGAACTCTCCATTGTAGCCACATATGAAATCAACCTTATATATGCGACCCTTTGTGCTTTAAGAGCTCTGGGACTTTTTGGCCACATAGACAAGCTGAAGACGGTATTTCAACTCACTCATACTCAATATTTCCAATTTAAATATAGTCCTGACCCCATTGTCCAACTAACTTTTATGCTTGAAGTCAAAGACAGAACTGGGATAACTACAGCTCGTAAATATTGGTTCCTATTCTGCCTATGCCTATAGCCAGCCACACTGGTTTCCAAATTCTATGATTATTTTGCTACAATCACGTTAGAGTGAAAATCTGATGTCAGAGTTATTAAATACTAATTGTTTTAAAGTGCATGAGACCAGGGGCCTCTCCTTCTACTTGCACTCTGCTTATAATAGTTTCTATTTGTAGATCTCAGGCCTTCATTAAGACCTCCATCCACTCACAAAACCAGAATGGCATGTGCTCATTTAAGTTTAAAAAAAATTACATAGGTAACCCATTCATAAGCCTCCTGGTCATCCAAGACAAGTGTTAACATTATTGGCAAGTCAACTGAAGCCCCTTTCTTCTTAGTCATGCCAATATTTTTTTTCTGCCAAATCACTACACGATATCTAAATGAAAGCACTTAACATTAAGTGACAAAAACAGTGGCATTTTGGTGAGAAACATTTAGTGGGATGTTGATGTACAATTTGAGTAAGATTAAAAAACACCAAAGGCTGAGATCTGTGAGCACCAAGAACTGTGCATAAAGGCTTAGAAATCGTATACCCTACATATTTTCAGTAGATTTTTTTTCATGAACACTAGATTTTTAAAATAAGATATTTCTAGTAGAAACTATACTGTTTTTCCCAACAGTCGTCAATTAAAACATCATATAAAATATTTCTTTTGTTTATTTTCATGTATTGTACTGATATTCAGGGGGCCTCAGATTCCATATGTTTTCAGTGGATTGATAATTTTCAGGTTAATTTGTGCCTGTCTCAGACAACTCTACTTTACCCTGAGGTATTCCACAATCCTCTTGTTGCAGGTGCTGCTAAAAAGTCAAAATTGTGTATCAGATATTTTGTTTCAATTGTAAAAAGTCATCTGTGTTAAAGTAAATAAAAAGTGCTTTTGGAATAATCAGAATACAGTGTTTATGTTTCTTCTTCTTCTTCCTCTTCTTCTTCTTCTTCTTCTTCTTCTCTTTCTCTCTCTCTCTCTCTCTCTCTCTCTCTCTCTTTGAGTAACTGGTGGGTGTGACAGACAGTACTTAACAATCAAGTCACTCTTGCAGGCTGCACTGCATGTCGCCTTTAGATCAATTTTTCACATGGCACTCCAAGTAGCTACTACCTAGTGATCAGACAGACACTCTTCTACTGATTGGGAAAAAAACTTAAAAATTAAAGTGGGGAGGTTTCTTTTATTTTATGCCATTTTTTAATGTATGAAGAATATTGGGACTAGAAATTGCACCTTAACTCTCCACTTTATATCTTCATTATAATTTAAAACAAATGTTAAAACATCATCGAATATAAACAAAATATACATTTTCCCTTAATTTTTTTGACTGGCATGCTGTCCTGATGTAAAGGAACATGAAAATATAGGTGGAATAAATCAGAAAACAAAGGATAATTTTGTAAAATTTTTTGTTCTCTTGCTTCCACATATTGGACTCTAAAGATCAACACTGAATGAACTGAATATATATGGTGAAAACTTTTAAATTCAATTCTCTCTGCAGCACATGACTTCATTACATTCATTTCATGTCTCGGATTTAGCCATCTTCTTTCCTCCCTCTACTTTTGCCTGTTGGAACTTTGGGAAGTTGAAATCATAGGAGAAAGGACATATATTTTTTTTTTTTTGCCATGCGTACTGCTTCCGTCACTGAGATGAATCATTTAATAATTGTTGAGGCCCTGGCTGGGTAGCTCAGTTGGTTAGAGCATTGTTCCAATAGAGCAAGGTTGCAGTTCGATTCCCAGTCAGGACACATACAAGAATCAACCAATGAATGCATAAATAGTGAAATAACAAATTGATGTTTCTCTCTCTCTCTCTCTCTCTCTCTCTCTCTCTCTCTCCCCCTTCTGCTATCGCTCTAAAATAAATCAATAAAAAATTATCAGACCCTGCTTCAAATATAGCAACAAAAGTATTTTTTATTATATAATGATATGCCTCTTAGTTTATAGATGATCATAAAATTATAAGCCTCTTCAATTAGGATTTGCTTATCCAAACCTGATATTTTGAAAGTGGAAAAGTAGAGTATAGGAGATACAAAATGGCAGTAGAATAAGTGGAACTACACTTACCTTTTCCCAAGACCAAACTGAAATTACAGTTAAATTAAAAAACAATTATTCTGAATAACCAACTGAAGAGTAGCTGAAGAGAAATCTTCTAACCAAGGATTTACAGAAGAAGCCACATTGAGACTGGTAGAAAGGGCAAAGATGCAGGAAAAGGGCTGGCCCCACTCCCATGGTGGGCAGCTGAAGTTCTGGAGGGATATCTCAGCTGCAAGGAATTCTCTTGCGAATTATGGGGTCTAAACCCCAAGCCAGGCTCCCCAGCCCAAAACAGCAGAGCTAGGAAGAGGCACCCACATAACTGTGGGCTGTGAAAAGCAACAGGGTTTCTGTCAGGTAGAGACAGCAGTACACTAGAGACACAGGCAGCCTCTTTGAGGGCCAATGCACTTACTTTCATTCACAGCCACTCACCCTGGACTCTGGTGGAGAGCAGGCAGGGAGGACTGGAGTTGCATAAGGAAAGTCTGGGGTTTGTGGCTCTGCTGAGGAAACTCAAGGGACAACCACCAGGATCCCTGTGTTGAGTTATTTTCTCATACTGCAGACACCATAATTCTTGAGTGGAGCACTTCCTTCTTTGTAGTATCAGCATATGAGAAAGCAATAGCCTCACTCTCTGAACTCCTTCCTGCCACACCTTGTGAAATTAATGCCTTGCTGAGGAGTCAGCAATTTTGACCAGGGTATGTAGGTCTAGGCAGCCTCAGAGGCTGTCAGTGACTAAGTGGTGTGGCTTTGGAACAGGAGTCATTTTCCCCACTTTCAGTGAACCTGACTGGCATTTTTCCCTTACAAGAGACACTAGAACCACCTTCTTTGCAGCTTCTGGAAGACCCCTTTGGCAGCCCCAGAGGCCCCAGCTACTTGACATTTAGTGGCTCTACCCTGCCAAGATCAGGACAAAATATGTGACAGACTATGTTGTATGGCTCTGGGACAAGGTCCACCACCCTCATCTTCCCTGAAGCCTGGTCAGTACTGCCCCTTCATAGGAGATTCACTAACTCCATCCTCCTGACTCCCAACAAGCCCACCCTCTGAACTAAGGCCCCTTCCAGCAAAATCTGAGACAGACTGAGTTGTTTAGCTCTACAGCAGGACCCATTTTTTCCTCACATGCCTGACCAGAGCAGAGCTCTGCTTTCATATGGCCAAATCTTGGTCTGTTTGGGCCTGATAAATTCTGCTGGCTTCACTCTGAAGATTCCCTCATACCCTGTCCCACCACAAAGGTGTGAGAGCACCTAACAGGTGACAGGTAGACTTTGTAGACCCAAGGACATTTGCTGAGTGGCCTTAGACCCAGCACTTGCACCAAGTTTGAACATGTATCAATCTGGTGAACACGACTCACTCTTACTTGGTGACACACTGTGAACCTACCTCATGCAACTTGAGTACAGACAGAGGATTCTTCAGTGGCTGAACTTAATAGACAACATGCAGGCAGAGGCAGGCACAAGCAGATCTTAGGGAACCTTGGGACTTTTGCTGACCTGTCCCCAAGTCCACTGCTAGTAAAAGTTTGTCTTGGTGTACCACTTGGTCCTTCCTGTGTGCACTTAAGACCAGCAGAGGCAGCCATAAACTGTGGGTTGCTTGAAGCTCCAAGCAAGTTGTGCAGGACCAGCCACAGGCAGTGTCACACATTGGGCTGCAACAGAGTCCCACTCAAGAAATCCAGAATGAATATACCTAGTGGCCAATGTCATACAACATCAGAGAAGGGTCCAATAAGCTTCACAACTGGCATATCCAAAAAGAGATCTTGGAATACACCAAACCCTGCTGAGGTAAATTTTGCTTCATGTGATCAGCACCTGCACAGTAGCTCTCATGCTATGGTTAAGGTTGAGCCTCACAGTCAGCCAGCTTAAAGATTTACCACCTGCACAAATAAGCCAATAAAAATCAAGACTCAGTTACAATAGAAGGACCTACATAACTCACACAAGAGGCATTCTTGGAACTTCTAGCTCAGGTGATCAAGTATACTGCACCACTGGACGCCTCATAGGACATCTATTATATAAAACCATCCCATGAAAACTAAGAGTCATAGCAGATCTATTTAATACATAGTAACAAACACAAAGAGAGAGTCAAAATGGGGAGACAAAGAAACAGGTCCCAAATGAAAGAAAAGGGAAATCTCCATAAAATGTGCTAAATGAAATGGAAGAAATAAATTTATCAGACATAGAGTTCAAAGTAGTGAATATAAGGATGCTCACCAGCATGAAAAAGGACTTAGAAGCCATAAAAAAAAAAAGACCAGTCAGAAATGAAGAATACACTGGAAGGAATAAACAGTAAGTTGGAGGAAGCAGGGGACTGAATCAGCAACTTGGAAGACAAAGTAGAAAAAAAAACCCCACCAACTCACAGCAGCAAAAAGAAAAAAAAATTTTAAATAAAGATAGCTTAATGGACTTTTGGGACAACATGAAACATAACAACATCTGCGTCCTAGGGGTACTAGAAGAAGACATAGAGCAAGAGATTGAGACATATTTGAAGAAATAATGACCAAAACCTTCCTTAACCCGGTGAAGGAAGAAGACATACAAGTTCAGAAAATGCAGAATCCCAAACAAGATGAACCCAAAGAGGTCCATAGCCAGACACATTATAATTAAAACAACAAAGGTCACAGACAAAGTGATAACTTTAAAAGCTGCATGAGAAATACAGTTAGTTTCCTACAAGGAAGTTCACTTAAGACTGTCTGGTGATTTCTCAACAAAAGCATTTCAGGCCAGAAGGGATTGGCATGAAATATTAAAAGTGATGGAAAATAAGAACCTATAACTAAGATTACTTTCCCAGCAAGTTTATTATTTAAAATTGAAGGAGAATTAAAGAACTTCTCAGACAAGAAAAATGTAAAGAAATTTGTTACCACCAAACCAGTGTTACAAAAAAAGCTAAAAAATTTGCTTTATAAACAAGAAAAAGAGGAAGAAGGGGGGAGGAGAACAAAAAAAACCCCAAAGAAACATAGTCAAAACAAAAAAGTCAACAAATACGTACTTAACAATAATCACTTTAAATGTAAATGGCTTAAACGCTCCAATCAAAACACATACTGTAGCTGAATGAGTAAGAATGCAAGACCCATGTATATGCTGTCTACAAAAGATCCATCTCAGAAAAGAAAAGATACAACAGACTAAAAGTGAAGGGATGGTAAAAGATATTTCATGCAAATGGAAGGGGAAAAAAGCTGGGTAGCTAACATATCTAAAAAGTAGACTTTAAAACAAAGATTATAGAAAAAACTAAGAGGGATACTAAGTAATGATGAAGAGAACAATCCAACAAGAGAATATAATATAACCCTTGTAAACATTTATGCAAGCAATATTGGAGCACCAAAGTATGTAAAGCAAATTTTGATACACATAGAGGGAAGATGGACAGTAATATGGTCATAACATTGGATTTTAACACCCCATTCAAAATGGATATAACTATTCCAGACAGAAAATCAACAAGAATACGGTGGCCTTAAATTACATACTAGATCAGATGGATCAAATAGATATCTTCAGTGTATTTCATCTCAAAGCAGCAGAATATACATTTGTTTCATGTGCACGTGGAACATTTGCTAGGATAAACCACATGTTAAGACACAAAATAAGTCTAAAACTTAAGAAGACTAAAATCATATCAAGTATCTTCTCTGGTAACAATAGTATGGAACTAGATATCAATCTCAAGGAAAAAACTGAAAAACATACAAACACATAGAGACTTAATGACATCTTACTAAACAATGAATGGATTAACAATGATATCAAGGAAAAAATCAGAAGATAACTTGAAACAAATTAAAATGAGAACATAACAATTTAAAATCAATGGGACACAGCAAAGGCAGTCCTGAGAGAAAGATCCTAGCATAAGAGGTCTATCTCTTGGCCTCCTTGCCTCTCAATAGGAAAGATCTCAAGTAAGCCATCTGAGTTTACACTTAGAGGAACCTGAAAAATAAAACAAAAATCAGATTCTAAAGTGGTTAGAAAGAAAAGAAATAATGATGATCGGAACAGGAAAAAAATGAAATAGAGTCTAAAAAAAAAATACGAAAGATCAAGGAAACCAAGATCTGGTTCTTTGAAATGATGAACAAGATTGACAAACCTTTAATCATATTCACCAAGAAAAAAAGAAAGAGTACTCAAATAAATAAAATGAAATAATGAAAGAGGAGAAGTAACAATTGACACCAAAGAAATATAAAAGATTGTGTAAGAAAACATTACAGGCAACAGTATGTCAACAAATTGAAAAATCTAGAAGATATGAATAAATTACAAGAAACATACAGTTTTCCAAAACTGAATCAGGAAAAATTAGAGAATCTGAATGGAAACATTACAACTAGTGAAATTGAAACAGTAATCAAAAAACTCTCGGCAAAGGAAAGTCCTGGGCCAGATGGTTTCATAGGTGAATTTTATAAAACATACAAGAAGAACTAACGCCTATCCTTTTCAAACTATTCCAAAAACTTCAAGAGAAGGAAAGACTCACAAACTCATTTTATGAGGCCAGCATTATCCTAATTCCAAAATCAGATAAAGACACTACAAAAAAAAATTTTTAAGTCATTATCTTTAGTGAACATAGATGGTAAAATCCTTAGCAAAATATTAGCATACCAGATCCAGCAATACATTAAAAAGATCATGCTACATGATCAAGAGGGATTTATTCCAGGGATACAGTATTGGCACAATATTTACAAATCAATAAACATGATATGTCACATCAACAGAATGAAGGAAAAAATCACATGAATATATTAATAGATACAGAAAAAGTATTTGATAAAGTCCAGCACCCATTTATAATTAGGCCCTTGCTGGTTGGCTCAGTGTTATAGTGTCAGTCCATTATGCAGAAGTCCTGGGTTCAACTCCCGGTCTTCCCCCTTCTCTTTCTCTCTCTCTCTCTCTCTCTCTCTCTTCCTTCCCTGCAACCATGGCTCAAATGGTTTGAGAAAGTTTGCCCTGGGCACTGAAGATGGCTTGGTTGCCAAACAATGGAGAAGCAGCCCAAGATGAGCAGAACATCACCCAGTAGGGGGATTGCTGTGTGGATCTCGGTACAGGTGCATATGATAGTCTGTGTCTCTATCTCCTTGCCTCTCAATAAAAAAAGAAATATCCAGCACTCATTTATAATTAAGAAAAAACTCTCAGCAAAATGGGAATAGAGGGAACATATCTCAATGTAATAAAGGCCATATATGAAAAACACAGTCAATATCACTCTCAGGTCAGAATAATGACAATGTGAAAGATACTCCTAATCTATTCCCTGCAAATTTCAAAAACTTGAACAACTATAATGCAGCAAAGGAACCCCAGCTGGGCCCACAGGTGCACCTGAAATATCCTCTCACCAAATGGACAAAAGGTGGAATGGAGTGAAAAAGGGAGTGGAAGATAAAACACATTCATGGTGGGCTTTGGAGAAGAAAGGAGATAAACCTGGAGTGACTGGGTTTTGTTTTGTTTTTTTTCTCTGCTAGACTATGTGGAGGAGGGAAGCTCAGGCTCTCTGGATTTCGTCTCAGGGGTACAGAGAGGAAAACTTGGAGTTACTGAGTCTTCTTCTGCCAGGAGGAGCAGTGAGATAGGGGGGTACAGGGGGAGATAAACTAAAGTGTCCAGAGCACGAGGTCACAGCCAGTGTTCCCACAGTCTGCCTATAGCCCACACAAGAAGAGTCAGAGAAAGCTGCAATGCAGCCCACCAGCCTCCCAGATCCCATCTCCCTCACCTTACAGTACAGACAGTAGCAGAGACAAACCCCACAGCTAGCTCTCCAGAGCCACTCTCTCCCCTGAAGAACAGAAGTGTTCTATATCTGGTCCCCAGGCCTGTTGAGACATGGGAAGGAGCACCTGGAAACCTGAGATCACCATTGTCAGAGCCATAAAGCAATAAAGCTGAAGCCATAAAACCCTCACAACATGTCCCACTCACCAATGTGACTGTAGCCCTGCTGACATCATTGTGACAGCAACATCTCAGCGGTAGACAAACCAGGAACTTCACAGAGCTAAAAGTTGTAATACAGCAACACCTACTGGAAGAAACCTCTTGAAATCAAATTTTATTTTTCCTTTTTATCTTTTTTTTTATTTTTTTTCCTTCTTATACTTTTTTCTCTTTTGAATTTCATCTTTAAATTTTATATTTTTATTCTTATTTTGTGTTGTTCTGTTTTTGATTTTTTTCTTTTGTTCTATTTTTCTGTGCTTTTTCTTCTTGTCATAATATTTTAGATTTTTGTGCTTTTATTGTATTTTTTAATTTTCATTTTTTAGTTGTTTTTTTTTGTTAGGCGTCTTAACAATACAACTCTCAAATGCTGTCAAAGATGAAGAAATACCATGGACATACAAGACAGAGATGTAGTTCAGAAAGAAAATAAAAAATCTCCAGAAAAAAATCTCAATCACATGGAAACCTTGGAGATAAATGATAAAGAATTAAAAATTGAAGTTCTGAAAATACTCAATGAAATGCAAAATGACATGAATGGGAAACTTAATGAGCTCAGAAAACAAATTAGTGAACAAAACAAATACTTCACCAAAAAGATTGAAACTTTAAAAACAGAGATACTACAAGAGAGAGACTCATGAATTTAAAAAACAGAGAGTTCTACAAGAGACTCCAGCAGAAAGAGCAATATAAGAATAATGGGTATATCCACTCACCAAATGGACTAAAGGTAGGAGGGAGTGAAAGAGAGAGTGGAATATAAAACACATTCATGGTGGGTATATCAGAAGGAGAGAGGGAGAAGGGAATGAAGAGCTTATTCAAATAAATAATTAATTAGAATTTTCCAAGACTATGGAAAGAGTTAGAGCCTCAAATCCAAGAAGCAAACACAATGTTGAGTTACCACAACCCAAACAGATCTACTTTAAGAAACATCATATTAAAATTGTCAAAAATCAATGACAAAGGAAGAATCCTCAAGGCAGCTAGGGAAAAGAAGAACAACATACAAAGGAAAGCCCATTAGGTTATCATCAGACTTCTCAGCAGAAACTCTTCAAGTCAGAAGCAAGTGGACCCAAATATTCAAAATGTTGAAAGAGAGGAATTACTAGCCAAGAATACTATATCCATCAAAGTTATCCTTTAACTATGAAGAAGAAATAAAAACATTACAGATATATAGAAACTGATGGAATTTATTAACAGTAAACACCCAATACAGGAAATACTCAAGGGGATTATTCAAATAGATACAAAGAACAAAACAAAGCAAAATGTCAAGTAAAAATCCAACAAGGTCAGAATAAAAACAAAAATAATCTGTGACAACAATAACATAAAAGGTGAGAGGATAAAGATCTGCAGTGACAAAGGAGGATGGAGTGCAGAAGCACTCATAAGACAAAGGACTCTTTTATATATGAACTTTTTTTTCATAACCTAATGATAACCACCCATGAAAAAGCCACCACTGAAACACACAGCTTAAAAAAAGAAGAAGAAGAAACAGTAGAAAAAAGTATGGAACACCACCAAAAAATACAACTGACAGAAACACAGAAGAAAAGAACCAAACAAGACAGAGCTACCAGAAAACAAAACAAAATGACTATAGTAAATCCACAAGTGTCAATAATTACCCAAAATGTAAATGTACTGAACTCACCAATAAAGAGTCACAGAATAGCAGATTAGATCAAAAAGCAAAATCTAACCATATTCTGCCTTCACAAGACACATCTAAACTTCAAGGACAAAAGTAGATTCAAAGTGAAAGGTTGGAAAATGATTCTCCAAGCAAATAATATCCAAAGAAAAGCAAGTGCAGCTGTACCCAAATCTGACAATGCTGACTTCAAGAAACAAAAGTAACCAGATACAAAGATTAACATTTCATAATGATAAAGGAGACATTGTATCAAGAAGACATAACACTTCTTAATATATATGCACCAAACCAGGAGCACCAAAATATATAACACATCTATTAACTAATCTAAAAATAGAAGCAAACAAAAACACGATCATACTTGGAGATTTTAACACACCATTGACAACTTTAGATAGATCATCCAAAAAGAAAATCAATACAGAAATATCGACCTTAAATGACACTCTGGACCAAATGGACATAATAGACACTTATATGACATTTCATTCCAAAACATCAAATTTTGCCTTCTTCTCCAGTGTGCATGGAATATTCTCAAGGATAGACCATATGTCGGGCCACAAAACTAATATCAACAAATTCAAGAAGATTGAAATTATCCCAAGCATATTTTCTGACCATACGGCTTTGAAATTAGAATTCAACTGTAAAAAGGAAGTAAAGAAACCCACAAAAACATAAAAGTTAAACAATGTACTTCTAAAAAATGACTGAGTCAAAGAAGATATAAAAGCAGAGATCAAAAGATATATACAGACAAATGAAAATGACAACATGCCATATCAAAATTTCTGGGATTCGGCAAGAGCAGTGATAAGAGGAAAGTTTATATCCTTACAGGCTTATATCAAGAAACAAGAGAGATCCCAAGTATACAACCTAAAGGAACTAAGAAAAGAAGAACAACGGCAACACAAAGTCAGGAGAAGAAAGAAAATAGTAAAAACTGAACCAGAACTAAATAAAATAGAGAACAAAATAACCATAGAAAAAATTAACAAAACAAAGTGTTCTTTGAAAAGATCGATAAAATCAACAAACCATTGGCTAGACACACTAAGGAAAAAAGAGAAAGGGCTCATAGCAACAAAATCCAAAATGAAAGAGGAGAAATTACCAGACATCATAGATATATAAAAGATCATAGTAGAATATTATGAAAGATTATATGCCACAAAATTCAACAACCTAGAGGAAATGGATAAATTCCTAGAACTATACAGTCTTCCTAGACTGAGTCACGAAGAAGTGGGAAACCTATAAAGACCTATAAGCAGGGAGGAAATAAACAACTATCAAAAACCTCTCCCAAACCAAAAGTTCAGGACCAGATGGCTACACTGGTGAATTCTACCAAACATTCAAAGAAGATTTGGTACCTATCCTTCTCAAAGTCTTCCAAAAATTAGTAGTAGAAGAAATACTTGCCAACATGTTTTATGAAGCCAACATAACCTATATATCAAAACCTGGCAAGGACAACACAAACAAAGAAAACTACAGACCAATATCTCTAATGAATACAGATGCAAAAATCCCAAACAAAACTATCAAATCGAATACAACAACACATTAAAAAAATAATACATCATGATCTAGTGGGATTCATTCCAGGAGCACGAGGATGGTTCAACACACTGAAATTGATCAACATAATACTCCACATCAACAAAACAAAGAACAAAAATCATATAATCTTATCAATGGATGCAGAAATGGCATTTGATAAGATACAACATCCTTTTATGTTTAAAACACTCAATAAAATCACAATAGAAGGAAAGTACCTCAACATAATAATGGCCATATATAACAAACCATCAGTTAATATACTAAGTGGTGAAAAAAATGAAGGTTTTTCTTTTAAAATCAGGAATAAGAGAGGGCTGCCCACTTTCTTCACTCTTATCCAACATAAGTCTGAAATTTTAACCAGAGCAATCAGGCAAAAGAAAGAAATAAAATACATCTTTATCAGGAAAGACTTAAAGTGATCACTTTTAGCAGATGACATGATTCTGTATATAGAAATCCCCAAAGACTCTATCAAAAAATGATTAGAAAAAATAAACCAATATAGTAAAGTTGCAAGATGCAAAATCAATATACAAAAGTCCACTGTTTTGTCTGACCTGTGGTGGCGCAGTGGATAAAGTGTTGACCTGGAATGCCGAGGTTGCCAGATCGAAACCCTGGCTTCCCTGGTCAAGGTTCATATGGAAGTTGATACTTTCTGCTCCTCTCCCCTTTTTTCTCACTCTTTCACTCTCTCTTTCTCTCTCTCTCCTCTCTAAAATGAATTTTTAAAAAGTTTACTGCTTTCCTATACACAAACAATGAAACATCGGAAAATGTACTAAAAAATATTCTGTTTACAACTGAAACAAAAAATATAATACCTAGGAAGAAACTTAGCAAAGGATGTGAAAATTTGAAAAAAAAATTGAAAAGAAAGAATGAAATGGAAAAAAAAATCTCACGTTCATATATTGGAAGAATCAACAAAATTAAAATGGCCATATTACACAAAGCAATACACAAATTTAATGCAATCTCCATCAAAATCTCAATGTAATTTTTTAAAGCAATAAAACAAAAAATTACCAAGTTTGTATGGAAGCATAAGAAACTCTTAATAACCAAAGCAATCATGAGGAAAAAGAATGAAGCCAGAGATATCACATGACCTGATTTCAAATTATACTATAGAGCCATGATAATCAAAACAGCATGGTATTGGCAGAAAAACAGACATACAAACTAATGGAACAGAATCAAGGACCCAGAAATAAAACTACATATATATGGACAAACATCTTCAACAAAGGAGCCAAAAACACACAATAGAGAAAAAAAAAAGCCTTTTCAATAAATGGTGCTGGGAAAATTGGAAAGCCACATGCAAAAGAATTAAACTTGACTACAGTTTACCTTCCTTCACAATAATCAATTCAAAATGGATCAAAGACCTAAATATAAAATCTGAAACAATGAATTACACAAAAGAAAACATAGAAACTAAGCTCATGAACCTTTACGGTAGAGAACAATTTATGAATTTGACCCCAAAAGCAAGGAAAGTAAAGGCAAAACTATATGAATGGAAATATATCAAACTAAAAAGCTTCTGCACAGCAAAAGAAACTGAAAACAAAACAAATAGGCAGTGTAAAGCCAGTAGCCAGGGCCACCATCACAATCGCCTGGCCCATGCAGGTTTGCATTTGATTTGGACAGACGGTAATGAAACAACAGAGCCAATAATGGGTGGGCCATTACATTTAATCCTAGCTTGCACCTGGAGGGCAAGAAATACACACAGTGGGAAAAAACTTCCCTTTCCATTTAGGGCTCCCATAGCCACTGACTTATCCGAGTTTCCTAGAATCAAAGGTTTCTACCTCACCAGCCTTATTCACCTCTATTTCCCATCTTCTTCTCTCTGCACAAACTGGCTTCTCCTTCAGCACTCTGCCATCTTGGCTGCCTCTCTTTGCAATGCTAATTTCAGTAACAGAGAGAGTAAGCCCTCAGTCTGCCAAATTTTATAGTGTAGAAATCAAAACCTTTAAGCCAATATACAAATAAGGAAGTCTGTGATACAAAGTCACTTATCTGAGGCGTAATAGGACTCCTCATAAGGGTGCACCACCCCACAACATGCAACAGTCAAGGGTGTGGGAAAAAGCTTAGTGTTGAGAAGATTTTAGGATTAAAAGGGTGGGAAAGACTTAGTCTTAAAACTAAGCCTTAAGCTATAAGGACTCTGCCTACTTACAGCCTGACCCCCACACTTAATTCAAACTATAAGCAAGCAAACATATACATCATATTTGCAAACTTATTTGACCCATAGGCAGCCAACTAAGTGGAAGATGATATTTGCAAACAACATATCCAATAAGGGGTTAATATCCAAAATATATAAAGAACTGACAAAACTCAGCAACAAAGAAGCAAACAATCCAATTTAAAAATGAGGAGAGGACATGAACAACACTTCTTCCAAGAGGACACACAAATAGCCAACAGATATATGAAAAGATGCTCATCTCACTAGCTATTCTAGAAATGCAAATCAAAACTACAATGAGATTGAATCAAAACCACCTCACACCTGTTAGATTGGCTATTATCAACAAGACTTGTAATAAGAAGTGTTGGAGAGGCTGTGGATAAAGGCAACCCTCACTCACTGCTGGTAGGAACGCAAATTAGTACAACCATTATGGAAGAAAGTATGGTGGTTCCTCAAAAAATTAAGAATAGAATTACCATTTGACCAAGCAATCTCTCTACTGGGTATCTACCCCCAAAACTCAAAAGCATTGGTACGTAAAGTAAGGTAACCAACTTTTTTACAATGAAAAGTAGGACAAAAATAAATTGAAGAAAACAGTATAGTAAATAAAAGAAACATTTTATTCATTGCAATAATAATACACTATAATATGATAAATGCATAATAAAAATATTTGTAATATTTTATATTGTAATTACACTTATATACCTATTATTTTTTAATAATAATTGTAAGAAAAAGTATTTATTTAAATACAAATATGTCACATCACACGCAATGAGTCGACTCTGCATCAATCGAATACAGACTATTTACCGTTTTGTTTTCCAATATCAAAAAGGAGGACATGTAGGACACTTTTTGAGGGAGGACAGGACTTACAAAAGAAGGACTGTCCTCCCTAAAGGAAGATGATTGGTCACTTTAAGTTGTAAAGACATATGCACCCCTATGTTCATCACAGCATTATTCCTAATGTCCAAAACATGGAAACAACCAAAGTGTCCCTCAATAGAGGATTGGATAAAGATGATGAGGTGCATATATATAATTAAATACTACTCAGCCAGAAGAAATTATGACATAATGACATTTGCGACAACGTGGGTGGACCTTGAGAACATTATACTGAGTAAAATAAGCAAATCAAAAAAAAAGCTAAGAACTGTATGATTTCACACACAGGTGGGATATAAAACTGAGATTCATGGACATAGATAAAAGTGAAGTGGTTACCAGGGGGAAAGGGATGTGAATGAGGGGATGGAGGGTGAAGGGTGTAAAGAGGAAGAAATATAAGGTGACAGAAAATGATTTGACTTTGAGTGATGGGCATACAACATAATCAACTGTTCAAATGCTATAGAAATATTTGCCTGAAACTTGTGTACTCTTATTGATCAATGTCACTGTGTTAAAGTTAATTCTTTAAATAAGATTAAAAAAAATAAAAACCAGTGGGCAAAAATCACAAGTGTTTCCCTTAAGATTGGGAAAAAGATAAGAATGTCTGCTTTCACCATTCTTACTCAACATAGTACTGGAAGTCATAGCCACAGCAATCAAACAAGAGGAAGGAATGAAAGGCATCCAAATTGAAAAAAAAGTAGTAAAGCTGTCACCATTTGCAGACAACATGATACTGCATACAGAGAACCCTAAAGATTCTATCAAAAAACTACTAGAACTGGTCAGGGAATTCAGTAAAGAAACAAAATATAAAATAAATATTCAGAAATCATTGCATTTTTTTTTTCATTTTTCCAAAGCTGGAAACGGGTAGGCAGTCAGACAGACTCCCGCATGTGCCCGACCGGGATCCACCTGGCATGCCCACCAGGGGGCAATGTTCTACCCCTCTGGGGCATCGCTCTGTTGCAACCAGAGCCATTCTAGCACCTGAGGCAGAGGCCACAGAGCCATCCCCAGCGCCCGGGCCATCTTTGCTCCAATGGAGCCTTGGCTGCGGAAGGGGAAGAGAGAGACAGAGAGGAAGGAGAGGGGGAGGGGTGGAGAAGCAGATGGGCGCTTCCCCTGTGTGCCCTGGCTGGGAATCGAACTCGGGACTCCTGCACGCCAGGCCGACGCTCTACCACTGAGCCAACCAGCCTGGGCAATCATTGCATTTTTATATACGAACTAGCTGTACCCGGCCACACGTTGCTGTGGCTCAGTCTGGTTAAATGGAAAAGAAAGAAAAGAGAAAGCACACATTTCTAATATGTTTAATTTCACAATGCTTGTGGGTATACAATATTTTTTGTTGTTCCATTGTTTGTGCAGATTTAGAGATTGTCTGATTTGCCGAGTCTGGAACCCACAACATATAATTGTCCATGTGAGAAGCAATCTATGTGTAGATCTAAGTGCACAATTCTAAAGATCGGCCCTGAGCTTTGTTGATGGTGATTGCAAACGTCAATTGAATTGGGAATTGCAATCTCTTAAATTGAAATGGCATATTCTTTGGAATCATAGAAATGCGAGGAATGAAGACATCTTCACCTTTGAAAGTTCCTGTCAAGATTGTTGCTTCTATGACATTGTTCATTAATTTTTTACAGCGCACAGACCCAAACACTTCATGTTTTACCATGAAATCCATCAGCGATTTCAGCTTCTATCTGAAAATACATGCTGTGATGTCATGCCTATCCAAGCTGGATTGCATGTGAATGTAATGAATAGGTCTGGATGCCCATAGTGATGAACATCGCAGTTGCATCTTGAGCATACTCATGCATTTGATGTGGACTGCGTGTATATGAAGAGGGCAAAATCGTTCGTCTCCCAATGTTATTTGTATTATCATCATTTACAACTGCATCTCGCAAATGAACATATTCTTCAGAGTGAAGCTTGGTTTGATTCAAACAGATGAATATCAAACGTTTTGTTTCGATTTTTGCATACATATCTATGATGTATTGGTGAAACAATTGATGGCATTTCAAAATGTGATTGTCTTCATTCTCTCGAATCATTAATTGGAATGAAAAATAGTTCATTGTGCTGCATTTCATATTTGTTTCTTCACCACTGACTGGATTTATCATCTTAATGTTGAAGTGATATCCATTGGCACCATCCCAAAAAGTGATTGGATATTGCAGGGCATCGTAGCATCGATGAGTTTCTGCAACTTTTATCAATTGATTGTTTCTCCAATGAAGAACAATATCTCTAGGTTGGAATTGATCTCTGACTACTATAACAATTGTCATTTCGTCTATAGTTGGAGCATTGAATCTTCACATATGTTTTCCAGCAGCCATTTTGTCAGCATGAATAATAATCTTGTGTGTATCAGATGGCATCATGTCAATTGCTGTTTTGAACAAACGCACTAAATTGTTTTTTTCATGAAGAAGCTCTTGCAGTTGGGAAACGATGGACCTTTTTATGCCGGTAGAAATTTTGCAGTGTGCATTCAACTCATCATTGCCATCACCAATGAAATACATTTGTAGGAATTTATGTTGACCATCTGGGAACGGAAGCAGGGAGACGGCTTTATGATAAATTTGTCCTTTCACTTTGAAAGTTGGCATGAATTGAGCTGTTATGATTTCTGCGCCAAACAATGTCATTTGGAAGCATGAGTTTATTTCCTGATGTTTGATAGGAAATGCTTTGATTTGGCGATATATCCAGCAAGCAAAGTTTTTAATGGCTCTGGCAGTTCTCCAAGTTGAGGCAGTTTAATTTTTCTGGTGGTGCAACACATTCCTTTCATTTCTCCTTAATTATTTCTTAATTATTTTTTCCCTTAATTATTTCCTATTAAATTTCAGAGCCTTGCAATAAGGATACACTTTAGTTGTAGTGCCGATGAGAACATGCTGGCTCAAACTATAATCATCAGCTGGGTTGTACCAGAATGCAAGGCAATTGTAATCACGTGATTGCTGAGCACAGTGTCATGTTTGACACTGATCTGCTGTTTCTCGTTGACATCTTTCAGGCACTCTCAGCCTGTGGCATTCATTCTGTTGAGAACAAAGCAGATCTGAAGTTGCAGAATGTAATCGCTGTGCTCACAACTGTGCATCCTCATGTCTGGCTGCATGTAAATGGATCATAAATTGGGAACATTAAAATGGAATTGTAAAATATTTAGTATATTGTGTGTTCCTTTTTTTTTTTTTTTGTATTTTTCTGAAGCTGGAAACGGAGAGAGACAGTCAGACAGACTCCTGCATGCGCCCAACTGGGATCCACCCAGCACGCCCACCAGGGGCCACGTTCTGCCCACCAGGGGGTGATGCTCTGCCCCTCTGGGGCATCCCTCTGCCGCGACCAGAGCCACTCTAGCACCTGGGGCAGAGGCCAAGGAGCCATCCCCAGCGCCCGGGCCATCTTTGCTCCAATGGAGCCTCGGCTGCAGGAGGGGAAGAGAGAGACAGAGAGGAAGGAGAGGGGGACGGGTGGAGAAGCAAATGGGCGCTTCTCCTATGTGCCCTGGCCGGGAATCAAACCTGGGTCCCCCGCATGCCAGGCCGACGCTCTACCGCTGAGCCAACTGGCCAGGGCCTCGTGTGTTGCTTTTACGTCCAACAAATGGTGCTGTTTTTCAAAAAAAGCATGTTTTTACCTGTCACAGGTGTGATATCTATATCTATATAACAGTAGATATATTAAAAAGAGTGCATGTTTGAATGCAACACTGTGTCAAAATTTCAAAGCAATCGGTGAAGAACTTTTGGAGATTTAAGATTTTGAACAAACAAACATTTGCATTTTTATTTATATAGATAATGAACTAATCGCTTCTCAGCCTTTTGGCTAATATCAAGTGTATATAGATAATGAACTATCAAAAAGGGAGTCTAAGAAAATAACCCCATTCACAATTGCTTCAAAAAGAATAAAATAGGAATAAATATAACTAACGATGTAGAAGACCTGTACTCAGAAAATTATAAGACACTGAAGAAAGAAATTGAAGAAGATACAAATAAGTGGAAGTATATACCATATTCATAGATGGAAAGAATTAACAGTATTAAAGTGCCCATACTGCCCAAAGCTATCTATTAATTCAATACATTTCTTATCAAGATACCAATGGCATATGTCACAGAACTAGAATAAATATTCCAAAACTTTATATAAAATCACAAAAGATCCCATATAGCCACAGCAATCTTGAGAAAGAAGAACAAAGGTGGAGAAATCACACTACCTGATATCTGACTATATTAGAAGGCCATAGTAATCAAAACAGCATAATAGTGGATAAATGGAACAGTATAAGAGCCCCAAAATACATTCATGCCTTTATGGTCAATTCATATTTGAAAAAGAACCAAAAACATATGATTAGATAAAGTTTTTTCAATAAATGGTGTGGGAAAATTTGGACAGATACTACAAAAAAAAGTAAAACTAGACCACCTTCTTACAACACACACAAGAATAAACTTAGAATCAATTAAAAACTTAAACGTTAAACTCAAAACTAAAAATCCTAGAAGAAAACACAGGCAGTAAAATCTTGAACATTTCTCTAAGCAATAATTTTTTTCTGATATATTGCCTTAGGCAAGGGAAACAAAAGGAAAAATTAAACAATTAGACTACATCAAACTAAGAAGTTTTGTGCAACAAGGAAACCATCAACAAAATGAAGACCACCCATTGAATGGGAGAATATATTCACCTATACATCTGATAAGAAGTTTATATCCAAAATGTATAAAGAACTTATAAAACTCAACACCAAAAAGAAAAAGAGAACCCAATTTAAAAATGGGCAAAGGACGTGATAGACACTTTTGTAAAGAGGATATACAGGTGATCAATAGACATATAAAAAGATGCTCAACATCACTAACTCATCAGAAACTTTCAAATTAAAACCAAAATGAGAAATCACCTCATACCTATTACAATGTCTATCATTAATAAATAGGTGGTCTAATCAAGCAGTGGCGCAATGGATAGGGTGTCAGACTGGGACATGGAGGACCCAGGTTCGAAACCTTGAGGTTGCCAGCTTGAGCACGGGCTCATCTGGTTTGAGTAAGGCTCACCAGCTTGGACCCAAGGTCTCTGGCTTGAGCAAGGGGTCACTTGGCCTGCTGTAGCCCCCCAGTCAGGGCACATATGAGAAAGCAATCTATGAACAACTAAGGTGCTGCAACGAAGAATTGCTGCCTCTCATCTCTCTCCCTTCCTCTCTGTCTGTCCCTATCTGTTCCTCTCTCTGTCATAATAAACAAACAAACAAACAAACAAACAAACAGGTGTTAGTGAGGGTATGGCAAAATAGGTACTCTAATGCACTGTTGGTTGAAAGGAAGATTGATGCAGCCACTGTGCAAAGCAGTATGAAGTTACCTCAAAAAATTAAAAATGTAACTGTCAAATGTCCCAGCAATTTTACTTCTGAGAATATATCTTAGGGAGCCCAAAACACTAATTCAAAAGAGTATATGTACCCTTATGTTCATTTCAGTATTAATTAAAGTAGCCAACATTTAGAAGCACCCTAGTGTCCATCAGTAAATGAGTGGATAAAAAAGCTCTGATATAATACTACTCAGCCATAAAAAAGGAAATCTTACCCTTTGCAACAGGATGGATGGACCTGGAGAGTATTATGCTAAGTAAAATAAGCCAGTCAGAGAAAGAGAAATGCATATTATTTCACTCATATATGGAATCTAATAATAAAATTAACTATCAAAATAGAAACAGACTCAGAGAAGGGACTGACAGCTGTTAGAGGGGAAGGAAATTGCAGGGCTGGGTAAAAATGTTAAAAGGTTAAGCAAAAAAACAAAAAAACAAAACGCTTATGGACACAGTGATTACTAGAAGGAAAGAGGGTGGGTTTAGGGGAGTAAATGGTAATGTAAAGAGACTTGACTCTTGGCCAGATAGCTTGGTTGGATTGAGCATCATTCCGAAGTGCAGAGGTTGCCAGTTCAATCCCTGGTCAGGGCACATACAGGAATAGATTGATATTTCTCTCTCTCTCTCTCTCTCTCTGCCTTTCTCTAAAATCAATAAAAATAAACATTAAAAGAAAAAAAATAAAGAGACTTGACTTGGAGTAGTGAACACACAATACAATATACAAATAAAGTATTGTAGAACTGCATACCTGAATTCTATATAATTTTTCTCACCAATGTTAGCCCAATAAATGCAATAAAAACAAAAAGAGAAAAGCAGAAAACTAGCTTTCTCTCTTTGCTATTTTTCTGCCTGATTCATAGCCCAGCAGGAAATCTCCTTCTCTTGATGTCTTAAGAAATGGAATAGATTCTCATTCTGAGGAGAAATAGTTTGGTTATGGCCCTTCCATGAAGTGGAGGATGTAGACTAGATTATTTCCCTTCAATTATGTAATTAAAATTTTAAAATACTGGAAAAATCAGGCATCAATTTGAGTAATTTTAATGCAGCGGTTGTGGTGGGCATCTCTACTTTCATTTGAATTATCTGAAATAGTTCTAGCTGCCACAATTTTTTTCTTACTTCAGTGATCCAGATGATAATTTCAATTTATCTTCTTGCTATGGAGATGTAAGATTTATTACAGTGAAGTGCTTTTCTTAATCTTGATTTTAGGGGAGGTAAACTGTGATACACTTTTTTTTTTTTTACAGGAACAGAGAGAGAATCAGAGAGAGTAATAGATAGGGACAGACAGACAGGAACGGAGAGAGATGAGAAGCATCAATCATCAGTTTTTTGTTGTGGCGCCTTAGCTGTTCATTGATTGCTTTCTCATATGTGCCTTGACCGCGGGCCTTCAGCAGACCGAGTAACCCCTTGCTCAAGGCAGCAGCCTTGGGTCCAAGCTGGTGAGCTTTTTTGCTTTTTTTTTTTTTTTTTTTGCTCAAGCCAGATGAGCCCACGCTCAAGCTGGCAACCTCAAGGTCTCGAACCTGGGTCCTTCCACATCCCAGTCCGACTCTCTATCCACTGTGCCACAGCCTGACCAGGTTGTGATATGCCTTTAGATAAAGTATTAACATATGTTTATGAATTTTTCCAGACTGGTCTTTTTTTTTCTTCCTGGCTCTATTGAGGTATAATTGACAAATAAAACTATATGTATTTAAGGTGTTCAACTTAATGATCTAATATATGTAAACACTGTGAAATAATCACCACAATCAAACTAATTAACTTATCATTACCTCACAGAGTTACCTTTATTTTTGCCATCTTTTTAATTTCCTCAAATTACCTTCACAAATAAAGCCTTGATTCTTCATCCCTTTCTCTTTAAGAGAAGGATAATGATAGAAACTAGGCATATTTAAAGAAAGGTTATTAAATGTCCCTTATTGATATATTTGCAAAAACTATTAAGAAAGGATTTATTTTTTATTTTGCTGGTGGAGGTGGTGATGTTTGTATGAAGTTTTTTTTATTATTATTCATTTTTAAAGAGAGAGGAGAGAGAGAGAAAGAGAAAGAGAAAGAGAGACAGAGAGAGAAGGGGGGAGAAGCAGGAAGCATCAACTCCTATATGTGCCTTGACCAGGTTTTCAAATCTTCAACCTCAGCGTTCCAGGTCGATGCTTTATCCACTGGGCCACCACAGGTTAGGCTACTGTGTGAGGTTTTTGTTTTGTTTTGCTTTGTTTTGTTTTTGAGGGAATGAAGGGTTACTTGGTTTTCCCCAATGAGAATAAATGTTTTCACACCTCCAGATGAGAAGGCATCATCACCTTTAGTCATAGAAAAACTGCTGCAGTGATCTGTGTGTCTCTGCAAATTCTTTGTCTTCTCTAAGGCAACACATAAAATTTTAGTTCAGCCATATTTAAATGCCCTTTTAAATGGTGGGTTTTGTGAGTGCAAATACGTATATTTTTGAGTCATCTGTCAATTCCTTTTATGCTCTACGAATTATAGGTAAATGTGTAATGAATCTCATTGTAGCATTCCTGAATTTTAGCCAGATATGTCCAGCTGTACTTCTACTTACACTGATTGTTAAAAAGGAATTGAGAGATGCTGCCTTAAAGAACAAAATAGCTCTCAATTCAACATTAACTGTTTTGATTAGAATAAAAATACAAATCTTGCCTTCCTGTAGTGCATTAGTGAGGAAACAAGAGACAGGCTTATGTCTTCTCTTTTCTCTTTCAGTTTTCTTGACAGCCTTAGAAACAACATATCCAAGGGTACATCCTGTAATATATTGTTCAATATAGAATCTGCAGATAATGTTGGTATAGCATTTTATTTGTGTCTTTTTCCATTTGTTTCCAATGGAGGAAACAGTGTCATCAGTAAATACTTTAAAACTTTGTCTTTATTTTTTCTAATTACAAAAGTTTTACACAACCATGGTAAAAAAAAAGAGGAACAAAAGAGACAGAACAGCAAGATAAAAGAAATAAAAGTCATCAGTAATTCTATTACGCTGAGGTAACCAAATTTTTATATTTTTATGTTCATTTAAATATATTTATATCATACTACACACACTGATTATAATCTTTTTCACTTGATAATTCAGGACTTTTATCTATCATCATATATTCTTCTAGGGATTATGTTTAATGCATACCTAATATTCTATTGAAAGATTTATCATAATATATTTAATCACTTATTGCTAAGCATTTGTTTTCCAACTGTTTCTTTTTTATAAAATAAAACAGTAATGAACATTCTTAATATTAATCTTAATTCACATCTCTGTTTATTTTAAATAAGTAAAATTTCTAGGTCAAAGAATATGAATGTTTTTGTGGCTTTTAATATATAATTGGCAAATTGCTCTCTAGAAAGATGTCCCAAATTACATCAACACCAATAGAATAAGAGGACTCCTATCCATCACTCATGAAATATTAGCTTATTTTTAACCATATTTCCACAGTTTGATGGTTGAAATCTTGGCTCATGCTTTGATTTGCATTTCTTTCACTCTTTGAGCATAAATACTTGTTTGTATATTTATTGACAATGTTTTTTCTTGAGTGAATAGCCCATTCTAGTCATTAGGTAATTTGTGATGATGAACATTTATTTTGTTTCTTACTGACTTCTAGAAACTCTTTTTATATTAGGGTATTAACTTTTTATCTTATGCATATTTCTGGTTTTCTGCAATTCTCTCCCATATCTCTTCTTTTTTAACTTTGTGCTATTTTTTATACCAACATATTATTGAAAAGGTTGTATCTTAATAAAATAGAAAACCAGGGTCAGGAGGAGAGAGAAGTGCCTACTTGATCTCCCCTTTGTTCCTTAACACAGTTCAGACTATGTTGCTATTTTTATTTAGAGAAATTATAAATCTAAGGTTCTGTCAACATGATAAAAAATTGGTAGAAAACTAAATATTCATTCAGCTTTTTGTTCTGTGTGATGTTTTATGACTGGATTGATTTGAGTTTATTGTTGTTATTTTAAATAAATAGATTATTCTGAAATCTTGTTCGAATATAATGATAGTAATAGCTCAGTTTTCCCACAAGGGGGCAAAGAAGACCAGTTAGTATTCTGCAGTAGACCAAACACAAGGACCACAGACCTGTAGAACTGAAGAAGCATCTAGAAATCATCCACCTAATCTATCTTGCCCGTATTGTAGATCCAGGAAAACGGATATCTGGAGGAGTAAAAAGACTTGTTCAAGGTCACAGAGCTAAATAGGGAGCTGAGTTTTAGGTACTTTTCAGTGTACCATACTGTGATTTTAGTAAAATTGATTATAGGTTATCACATTCTTTTTTCCTGATTTTTAAATTTTGTTTTGCCTTTGAGACAAAATTCACATAACAACATTAACCAATTTAAAGTGCACACTTCGATGGCATTTAGTATATTAACAATATTATAAACACATACAGTTTAATTTACTGTATTCAAATCCCAGTCCTGTCACCAAATAGGTGTGTTACCTTAAGCTAGTTATGTAATTTCCTTAAGCTTCAGTTTCTTTAGCTTGTGTAGGGAGAAAATGATGTCTTTCTTAACATATTGTCATGGGGACTACCAGAAATAATATGTGCAAGGGCCTGGCAATGTGCTTGGCATAGAGAAAATGAGAAATAAGTAAATAAATAAATAGATAATAAATAAATAATTTCCTTTATGATATTACTAAGCATATTTATCTAGTACTAATATATCTATTTTACATTAAGATAAAAATAGTTTCCAGAGTAGATATTTTTTTCCTCTTCTCATGACTATTACTGCACTATCTATATTAAATTTTAAATGTGTTCATAGGTTAATAATTATTCAAAAGAATTTCACAACACAGGTTCTTGTGACATAGTTGTCAAAGAATTGCAATATTTAATAGATGGAAAGACTGTCTTTAAAACAAACATATTTATTCAAGGAATTTTGAAAAGTAGAACATGATTCCAGTTTAGGGGTGAGGTACAGAAAGCATGCTAACATTTGTGATACTTTAGGTCAAATTTTGGAACCAACTCTAAGCATATGAGCCAATTCTCTTCTTTTATAGACAATTAAACTGTAGAAAAATTCATGAAGGCCACACAACAGGCCAGTAATAGAGCAAGTGCAAGAACTCTCATCTCTTTCTTCTCAGTCCAGTGTTGTTTTCAACACATTTCACGGTCTGGGAACAGGATTTTTTTTGTTCAAAATTTTCTAGCTTCCTTGAGATATAATTGATAATACTGTGTAAGTTTATGGTGTAAAATGTGATGATTTGACACATGTGTGTACTACAAAATAATTACTAGAATAAGGTTAATTAATACATGCTTCATCTCATATAATTACTATGTTGTTGTTATGGTGAAGACATTAAAGCTATACCCTCTTAGCATCTTTCATATATACAACACAGTATTGTTAAACTTAGTCACCATGCTGTACAATATATTTCCAAATGTATTCATCTTATGTAGATTGGAAGGTGCATAAAACATAGGGATGAAGAAAAAACGAAAGCAGAGAGGCAAAGACAGGAAAAGTAAGGTGCTAAGCAGAGTAGAGTTTAGTCTTCAGACAGTGGAGGGGAAAGAAGTAAACAACTCTTGCCTGAGAGAAATATCTTTAAAATCAGTGATGCCCTTATTATTCCTCCCAAGGAAGTAACCTTAGGAACTGCTGAGAAGGTATGTCTCCCTGATAGTCCTTTTCTTATTGAAGAAAATAAAAGCTACTGAAAATTGTTTTTGAGCTGTTGATTTTTTTATTTTATTTTATTTTATTTATTTGTTGCACAGAGTGGGGGGGGGGAGCAAGAAATATAGTTACTTCACTTTAGTTGTTTATTGTTTGCTTCTTATATGTGCCCTGACTGGGCAAGCCCAGGGTTTCAAACCAGCGACCTCAGTGTTCCAGGTCGATGTTTTTATCCACTGTTTTATCCACCACAGGCCAGGCCATTGCTGGTTTTTATTAACATTTCAAGTTTTTAATCTGCTTAAAAATTACCCAAATGAGCCCTACCAGGTGGTGGTGCAGTGGATAGAGCATGGACTTGAGATACTGTGGTCCCAGGTTCAAAACTCTGAGGTTACTGGCTTGAAGGCGGACTCATCTGGCTTGACCACGGGCTCAGCATCTTGAGTCCAGGGTCACTGACTTGAGTGTAGGATCATAGACATGACATCATGGTTGCTAGCTTGAAGCCCATGGTCACTGGCTTGAGCCCAAGGTCACTGGCTTGAGCAAGGGGTCATTGGTTCATCTGGAGCCCCCTGTCAAGGCACATATGAGAAAGCAATCAATGAATAATTAAGGTGTTGCAACTATGAGTTTATGATGCTTCTCATCTTTCTCCCTGTCTGTCCCTGTCTATCTCTCTCTCTGTCTCCTCTTTGTCTTTCTATCTCTCTCTCTCTCAGTCTCTCTTTCTCTCTCTCTCTAGAATTCCCTCTCTCTCTCTCTCTCTCTCTCTGGAGTCTAGAGAGAGAGAGAGTAATTTTTATATATGTGTATATAAATTGAGTAATATATATAAATTACTTAAAGGATTAAAATCTCAGTGTCCTAATAAACAGAACAAGGAAATACCTGACAAAGAATATTAAAAAATTCTTGTTCATCAGTCCCACATTCTCCTTTCTTTTTATATATAAATACAATAAAAATAGTTTTGGCATTTGTGAAAATTGATGTTTAATTATGTGGCAGTTGTTAGCTTTTGTTATTAGCTTTATCTCAGCCAAATGAGCTTTGTAATTTGTAGTGTTATTCTTTAGACTGTCAACATTCTTTGTTCTAATGAAAATTCTTTGTAACATACTAAATTGAGCTGGAGGGTTATTATCTCTTGGCATTATACACCTTTTTATTGTATTTTTCCCCTAGGATACTTCTTTATGTAATAAAAGCTGATTTATCTAACATCTTGCAGAGATTTTTTTTTAAACTGACATTTCTGTATTTCAATATTATAATGAGAATTCATGTTTGTTGTTGTTGTTGTTGTTTTTGTGTGTGTGTGTGTATTTTTCTGCAGTTGGAAACGGGGAGGCAGTCAGACAGACTCCCACATGCACCCGACCAGGATCCACCCTGCACACCCACCAGGGGGCGATGATCTGCCCATCTGGGGCGCCGCTCTGCTGCAATCAGAGCCATTCTAGCACCTGAGGCAAAGGCCACAGAGCCATCCTCAGCGCCCGGGCCATCTTTGCTCCAATGGAGCCTTGGCTGCGGGAGGGGAAGAGAGAGACAGAGTGGAAGGAGAGGGGGAGGGGTGGAGAAGCAGATGGGCGCTTCTCCTGTGTGCCCTGGCCAGGAATCAAATCCTGGATTCCTGCCCACCAGGCCAACGCTCTACCACTGAGCTAACCGGCCAGGGCCGAGAATTCATGTTTTTAATGATAACCCATAGACATTTTAAGAGGCTAAATTAATAACTGCATCATCAAAGAAAAAAACAAGTGGTATTATTGTTTGGTCTATTCCACAGTATGGAAAACTGGTGTTCCATGTATGATGTATGAGTGTGGTGTGTATGGTAACATAAACCACAATATTTCCTCCCTGGAATGCAAAGTTCAATTTCTTTCTTTGTCCCATTCATCTTTATATCTCCAAATAATCGTATTTCAACAATGGTAGGTAGTTATTTCTTCCAAATTCTATCCCATGCTTGAGGACTTATACTAAATGTTTACCAAGTGGTCATAGAATCAATACTGCAGGTGACAGGAAACTTACCATTTTACAATAGAGATAATGACATCTTTGCAAAGATGGGACACGCTTCCTTATATGGGGTCAAATTTTGGCTTTTTCTGACTCCCATTGATGAGATCTAGGGCCAGTAAGAATACATATTCTAGATTATACAGATGTTCCAATATTTAAAGATAGCTTTGTCTCTCATAGATATAGTATTTTCATGACTTAAAATATCCCATGGTCCATCAGTGACATATGACATGTTTAAATCCCTCCTTTTCACAGTAATAAATTATCTGCCCATTGCCTACCATACACCCAGCACTAATCAAGGCATGGAGATGAAGGAAGTGAATGGGAAATAACAGGAGTAGAAGTTGATGCAGAATCAAAATCACAAAAAACTAACCCTGACTAAGGAATCTGAATGTATTTTGAAAATAACAGGTAATAAAAGAAAGGAGTTTTCGGCAAAGACGTAGAAGCTCAGGTTTGTGTTCTAGAATGACTCCTCACTCCAGTGATGTTGATGATGGGAGTGTGGTGAAAGGGACACGAGCAGTGTAGAAGCAGGTGATCAGTGACTATAACAATAGAAATGGCAGTTATGCCAGTACGTTTAGACTTTATTTTTCCTATGCTTTCCAACAAAGTTGTACAAGCAGCAGACCAACTCTAGTAGAACCAACTGGAGGCCTCATTAAAAATGGGAATTTTGGCTGTTATCAACAAGACAAGTAATAACAAGTGTTGGAGAGGGTGGAGGAAAAGAAACCCTCATTCACAGCTGGTGGGAATGTAAACAGGTGCAGCCACTATGGGAAATAGCATAGAGGTTCATCAAAAAATTAAGAAGAGTTACCATATGATCGAGAAATCCCTCTTCTGGGTATCCACTCAAAAATTTTGAAAACATTTATTTGCAAAGATATATGCACCCCTATGTTCATTGCCAAGACATGGAAACAGTCAGTGTCCCTCAGTACATGATGGAATAAAGAAGATGTGGTGCATATATACAATTGAATACTACTCAGCTATAAGAAACGATGAAATATTTTGTCTTACTCTGCCATAAACAGAGTTGTGGGTAGGTGGTCATAGGAGGCTGAGAGCATTGGTCTTTATGGCAGTGTTCCTAAGGGTGCCTTGAAAATGAAGAGAGCTTTATGTGTATTTGTGTGAAATCACGTACAATGTGCAGCTATCTATCTGCATGTATTCTGAAAACCTGGCTTAGGCAACCAGTAAACCACATCTTCTCATCCTCAGAACGTCATGTTCCCTCTGGAATGAAAATCCAGGCCTCGGTGACTGGAACACTGGGACCTAAAATGTCACTGTTCAACAGCTTAAAATCTGGAGAATGATGATCTCTCATGAGACACAAATAGCTAATGTTTATGAAGTGCTTCCTAAGCTTGTATACTGACTGCTGTACGTGTATTTGCAGCATTTTTTGACATGGACACTGTTGATGCCCCTAGTTTACAGAGGACAGTGAGGCTTTGTCAGACTAAATGGTTTCCACGCTTACTTGGAAGAAAGAAGTAGAGCTGGGATGTGAACCCATGTAGCCTGGCTTTAGACCCCCATGCCTTGTATCTCTACTTTTCTTATGCAAGTGAAAACTCAGACACAGAGAAACCAAAAAGTGTGCCCAGAGTTACATAACTAGCTAATGCAAGACCTACAGCCTCTTGTTTGATTGCTGTGGCTAGGACTTCCAGTACTATGTTGAGTACGAGTAGTGAAAGTGGACATCCCTGTCTTGTTCCCAATTTTAAAGGAAACGTTTGTGAGGTTTGCCCATTGAATATGATGCTGATTGTGTTTTTCATATATGGCTTTTATTACATTGAAGTATGTTCCCTCTATTCTCACTTTGCTGAGAGGTTGTTTTTTTTATCATAAATGGTTGCTGGATTTTATCAAATACTTGTCTTGCATCTATTGATATGCTCAAATTTTGTTTATGTGATATATCATGTTTATTGAGTTGTAAATATTGTGCCAACATTGAATCCCGGGAATAAATCCTACTTGATCATGGTGTATGACCTTTTCAATGTATTGCTGGATCTGGTTTGCTCATATTTTGTGGAGGATTTTACTATCCATGTTCATTAGGGATATTATCTTATAATTTTTCTTTCTTTGTAGTGTCTTTATCTGACTTTGGAATTAGGATAATGCTGGCCTCATAAAATGAGCCTGTGAGTCTTTTCTCTTCTTGAATTTTTTGGACAAGGAGAGGTATTAGTTCTTCTTGAATGTTTGGTAAAATTCACCTATGAAGCTATTGTGGCTCTATTATCCCTGTCACCCCATCCCTCTAGGTATAATAGGGATAACTTGTACTATTTGAACCTGCCAAGCAGAGTACCAATGACCTAGATGGAGACTGAGGTTTCTTCAGTCCCATGACTGGATTTTCTTTGCTCAGCACTGGAAGGTTCTAAGGTTGAGAAACATGGTAAAACCAAGACTTTTTTCTTTGTCCAAAGATTTTGAGAAGGTTGACACAGCTGACCAGCACTCTAATCAACCTTCAGTGAAAAGCTTCCACATGCCCTATCACTCTCCTGTTACATGGGTCTCAAGGATTCTCTCTTGTAAGCCCTTCTGGGGAACCACTCACCGCTGCTGCTGCTACATTTCTTCTTCCCCTTGGCTTTCTTTTTGGCTAGTTGTGCGTGCTGGGGCTAGGTAGGTCATTCCCACCCAAGGCTTTTAATGAGAAGTCTTGTCATGCCCATGCAGTGATGATGAATAATTCAGTGAAGGGAGCTTAGAGAATTTAATTCTTTCAGAAAAAAGTCCCTTGACAATGAAAGAGGCAGAAAAAGACTGAATCTTATTATGGAGGAATGGGAGATAGGGTGACAGCAGAACAGGAGGGGAGGAGGAAGGCTACATAGGAGTCGCTAACAGTGTAAGCTTTCAGTAGAGTTTTAAACAACAAAAAAAGTACTGGAGATGAACTTGAAGCAAATTAAAATGAATTGCTTTTTTTAAAGTCTTCCAACTATACTAAGGAGGATGGATTAGATTTGGGGCTAAAATGGAAGCAAGAAGAGCAGAGGAGGCTATTGTAATCATTCAAGTTTTAACTGCAATGAGAGGGAAAAGGTGGAATGAACAAGACTGGTATGGGTCATAAAGAAAGAGTCTAGGCCCTGGCTGCTTGGCTCAATGGTAGAGTGTCAGCCTGGCGTGCGGGAGTCCCGGGTTTGATTCCCGGCCAGGGCACACAGGAGAAGCACCCATCTGCTTCTCCACCCCTCCCCATCTCCTTCCTCTCTGTGTCTCTCTTCCCCTCCAGCAGCCAAGGCTCCATTGGAGCAAAGTTGGCCCGGGCACTGAGGATGGCTCTGTGGCCTCTGCCTCAGGCTCTGGAATGGCTCTGATTGCGGTAGAACGACTCCCCAGATGGGCAGAGCATCGCACCCTGGTGGGCATGCCAGGTGGATCCCAGTTGGGTGCATGCGGGAGTCTGCCTGACTGCCTCCCCGTTTCGAACCTCAGAAAAATACAAAAAAAACAAAAAGAAAGAAAGAGTCTAGTATGATGCTTTGGGTTTTGAGCACTGACATCAGAGCAAACTCTGAATTTGTTCATTTCTCTCTTTTAAAATATTGTTATTTTAGGTGTGTTTAGAGGACCACAGAGTAAATTTTCAGCATTAGCTTCTTTCCCCACCAGCATTGAATCTAGTGACAACCTGTACCCTAGATCACAAAAGAAAAGTGAAGCAAGCTTTGGGTCACAAGGATGCCCCAACCTCCCAACTAATCTCCTCAATTCCAGTAACTTCATTGCTGTGGATTTTTCTTGAGATAATCAACTCCTATTAATTCAACCTAAATAACATTAGCTTCATTTACAGCTACACCAATCTTTCTTTCATTTCTCCTTTCCTTCCTTTTTCCTTCACTCTCTTTTCCTCTTCTTCTACTAGTTGTTGACAAGTACTAGGCTAAGCACAAGAAGGTCATTATGAATTATGCCTCCTATATGTTTTTATCATGTATTGCTGATCAACCTTGTACCCCTATTTGGTACTGATACAATTTAGTAGAGGAGATAAAAATAGGAGATGATTATTACATTCAATATGGCACTTAATGCTATGTAAATACACCAAGCCCTTATAAATTGTATCTTGTTAGAGCAGCCCATGTTCAAATATTTTTTTTAATAAATTTTTATTAATGGTAATGGGATGACATTAATAAAGCAGGGTACATATATTCAAAGAAAACATGTCTAGGTTATTTTGTCATCAAATTATGTTGCAAACCCCTCGCCCAAAGTCAGATTGTCCTCCGTCACCCTCTATCTAGTTCTCTGTGCCCCTCCCCCTCCCCTTAACTCTCTCCCTCCCTCCCTCCCATGTCCTCCCTCCCCCCCCACCCTTGGTAACCACCACACTCTTGTCCATGTCTCTTAGTCTCATTTTTATGTTCCACCAATGTATGGAATCATGTAGTTCTTGTTTTTTTCTGATTTACTTATTTCACTCCTTATAATGTTATCAAGATCCCACCATTTTGCTGTAAATGATCTGATGTCATCATTTCTTATGGCTGAGTAGTATTCCATAGTGTATATGTGCCACATCTTCTTTATCCAGTCTTCTATTGAAGGGCTTTTTGGTTGTTTCCATGTCTTGGCCACTGTGAACAGTGCTGCAATGAACATGGGGCTACATGTGTCTTCACGTATCAATGTTTCTGAGGTTTTGGGGTATATACCCAGTAGAGGGATTGCTGGGTCATAAGGTAGTTCTATTTGCAGTTTTTTGAGGAACCACCATACTTTCCTCCATAATGGTTATACTACTTTACAGTCCCACCAACAGTGAATGAGGGTTCCTTTTTCTCCACAGCCTCTCCAACATTTGCTATTACCCGTCTTGTTGATAATAGCTAATCTAACAGGAGTGAGGTGGTATCTCATTGTAGTTTTGATTTGCATTTCTCTAATAACTAATGAAGCTGAGCATCTTTTCATATATCTGTTGGCCATTTGTATCTCTTCCTGGGAGAAGTGTCTGTTCATGTCCTCTTCCCATTTTTTTATTGGATTGTTTGTTTGTTTGTTGTTGAGTTTTATGAGTTCTTTGTAAATTTTGGATATTAGGCCCTTATCTGAGCTGTCGTTTGAAAATATCAGTTCCCATATAGTTGGCTGTCTGTTTATTTTGATATCAGTTTCTCTTGCTGAGCAAAAACTTTTAATTCTGATGTAGTCCCATTCATTTATCTTTGCCTTCACTTCTCTTGCCATTGGAGTCAAGTTCATAAAATGTTCTTTAAAACCCAGGTCCATGATTTTAGTACCTATGTCTTCTTCTATGTACTTTATTGTTTCAGGTCTTATATTTAGGTCTTTGATCCATTTTGAATTAATTTTAGTACACGGGGACAGGCTGTAGTCGAGTTTCATTCTTTTGCATGTGGCTTTCCAGTTTTCCCAACACCATTTGTTGAAGAGGCTTTCTTTTCTCCATTGTGTGTTGTTGGCCCCTTTATCAAAGATTATTTGACCATATATATGTGGTTTTATTTCTGGGCTTTCTATTCTGTTCCATTGGTCTGAGTGTCTATTTTTCTGCCAATACCATGCTGTTTTGATTATCGTGGCCCTATAATATAGTTTAAAGTCAGGTATTGTAATGCCCCCAGCTTCATTCTTTTTCCTTAGGATTGTTTTGGCTATTCGGGGTTTTTTATAGTTCCATATAAATCTGATGATTTTTTGTTCCATTTCTTTAAAAAATCTCATAGGGATTTTGATGGGAATTGCATTAAATTTGTATATTGCTTTGGGTAATATGGCCATTTTGATTATATTTATTCTTCCTATCCAAGAACAAGGAATATTTTTCCATCTCATTGTATCTTTTTCGATTTCCCTTAACAATGCTTTGTAATTTTCATTATATAGGTCCTTTACGTTCTTTGTTATGTTTATTCCTAGGTATTTTATTTTTTTTGTTGCAATCGTGAAGGGGATTATTTTTTTGAGTTCGTTTTCTAATATTTCATTGTTGGCATATAGAAAGGCTATGGACTTTTGTATGTTAATTTTGTATCCTGCGACCTTACTGTATTGGTTTATTGTTTCTAATAATCTTTTTGTGGAGTCCTTCGGGTTTTCGATGTATAGGATCATATCATCAGCAAAAAGTGATAGCTTTACTTCTTCTTTTCCGATATGGATGCCTTTTATTTCTTTGTCTTGTCTGATTGCTCTGGCCAGAACTTCTAGCACCACGTTGAATAAGAGTGGAGAGAGTGGACAACCCTGTCTTGTTCCTGATTTAAGGTAGAAAGTCCTCAGTTTTATGCTGTTTAATAGGATGTTGGCTGATGGTTTATCATATATGGCCTTTATCATGTTGAGATATTTTCCTTCTATACCCATTTTGTTGAGAGTCTTAAACATAAAATTGTGTTGTATTTTATCAAAAGCCTTTTCTGCATCTATTGATAAGATCATGTGGTTTTTGTTCTTTGTTTTGTTGATATGGTGTATTACGTTAACCGTTTTGCGTATGTTGAACCATCCTTGAGATTCTGGGATGAATCCCACTTGATCATGATGTATTATTTTTTTAATATGTTGTTGTATTCGGTTTGCCAGTATTTTGTTTAGTATTTTAGCATCTGTATTCCTTAGAGATATTGGTCTGTAGTTTCCTTTCTTTGTGCCATCCTTGCCAGGTTTTGGTATGAGGGTTATGTTGGCCTCATAAAATGTGTTTGGAAGTATTGCTTCTTCTTCAATTTTTTGGAAGACTTTGAGTAGAATAGGAACCAAGTCTTCTTTGAATGTTTGATAGAATTCACTAGTATAACCGTCTGGGCCTGGACTTTTATTTTTGGGGAGATTTTTAATAGTTTTTTCTATCTCCTCCCTGCTGATTGGTCTGTTTAGGCTTTCTGCTTCTTCATGACTCAGTCTAGGAAGGTTGTATTGTTCTAGGAATTTATCCATTTCTTCTAGGTTGTTGTATTTGGTGGCATATAATTTTTCATAGTATTCTACAATAATTCTTTGTATATCTATGATGTCTGTGGTGATCTCTCCTCTTTCATTTTGGATTTTATTTATTTGAGTCCTGTGTCTTTTTTCCTTGGTGAGTCTTGCCAAGGGTTTGTCAATTTTGTTGATCTTTTCAAAGAACCAGCTCCTTGTTTTATTGATTTTTTCTATAGTTTTTCTGTTCTCTATTTCATTGATTTCTGCTCTGATTTTTATTATCTCCTTTCTTCGGCTGGTTTTGGGTTGTCTTTGTTCTTCTTTTTCTAGTTCCTTAAGGTGTGAAGTTAAGTGGTTTACTTCAGCTCTCTCTTGTTTGTTCATATAGGCCTGAAGTGATATGAACTTTCCTCTTATTACTGCTTTTGCTGCATCCCAGAGATTCTGATATGTCGTATTTTCATTTTCATTTGTCTGTATATATCTTTTGATTTCTGCGCTTATTTCTTCTTTGACCCATTCATTTTTTAGAAGTATGTTGTTTAGTTTCCACATTTTTGTGGGTTTTTCCCCCTCTTTTTTGCAGTTGAATTCTAGTTTCAAGGCTTTATGATCAGAAAATATGCTTGGTACAATTTCAATTTTTCTAAATTTGCTGATATTGTCTTTGTGGCCCAACATATGGTCAATTCTTGAGAATGTTCCATGTACACTAGAGAAAAATGGATACTCTGTCGCTTTGGGATGAAGTGTCCTGTAGATGTCTATCATATCCAGGTGTTCTAGTATTTCGTTTAAGGCCACTATATCTTTATTGATTCTCTGTTTGGATGACCGATCTAGAGCCGTCAGCGGTGTATTGAGGTCTCCAAGTATGATTGTATTTTTGTTAGTTTTTGTTTTAAGGTCAATAAGTAGCTGTCTTATATATTTTGGTGCTCCTTGGTTTGGTGCATATATATTAAGGATTGTTATGTCTTCTTGATTCAACTTCCCCTTAATCATTATGAAATGACCATTTTTGTCTCTGAGTACTTTTTCTGTCTTGTAGTCAGCATTATTAGATATGAGTATTGCTACGCCTGCTTTTTTTTGGGTGTTGTTTGCTTGGAGTATTGTTTTCCAGCCTTTCACTTTGAATTTGTTTTTATCCTTGTTGCTTAGATGTGTTTCTTGTAGGCAGCATATAGTTGGATTTTCTTTTTTAATCCATTCTGCTACTCTGTATCTTTTTATTGGTAAGTTTAATCCATTTACATTTAGTGTAATTATTGACACTTGTGGGTTCCCTACTGCCATTTTATAAATTGCTTTCTGTTAGTTTTGTATCTAGTTTGATTCTTCTCTTTTGTTTTTCTATCATTTGTTTTTGTTTGTTTGTGTTCCATACTTCTTTTCTCTGTTGCTACCTTTTTTAAGTCAAGTGTTTTTGTGGTGGTTTTTTTAAGGGTGGTTACCATTAAGTAATGAAAAGGGTACCTACCATATTCATTGTAGTACCCTATCTTATAAGTATTTCTGCACTTCATCATCCTTTGCTACTGTTAATCTCCATCCTCTCCCCCCTTTTTTTCCTTTGTTGTCACAGTTTAAGTTTGGTTTTATTGTGTTCTTGGTGGAGCTGTTACTTGTGGTGTTGTTTTCTTTTGTTCTTTGAATCTGGTTGGAAAACCCCCTTTAGTATTTCCTGGAGTGGGGGCTTTCTGTTGATAAATTCTCTCATCTTTTCTGTATTTGTGAATGTTTTTATATCTCCTTCATACTTGAAGGATAGCTTTGATGGGTATAGTATTCTTGGCTGAAAGTTCCTCTCTTTCAGGGCTTTAAATATTGGGGTCCACCCTCTTCTAGCTTGTAGAGTTTCTGCTGAGAAATCTGATGATAATCTAATAGGCCTTCCTTTATATGTTGTACTCTTCTTTTCCCTGGCTGCCTTGAGAATTTTTTCTTTGTCATTGGTTTGTGTCATCTTTATTATGATGTGCCTTGGAGTGGGTTTGTTGGGGTTAAGAAAACTTGGTGTTCTGTTTGCTTCTTGAATTTGAGGCTTTAGTTCCTTCCACAGGCTTGGGAAGTTCTCGTCTATTATTTGTTTGAGTATATTCTCCATTCCATTTTCTTTCTCTTCTCCCTCTGATATACCTATTATTCTTATGTTATTCTTTCTGATGGAGTCAGACAATTCCTGTAGGGCTTTCTCATTTTTTATTATTTTTGAGTCTCTTTCTTCTTCTCTCTGTTGTGCCTCAAGTTGTTTGTCTTCTATTTCACTAATCCTATCTTCAATCTGGGCTGTTCTGTTAGCTAAGCTTGTTACCTCGTTTTTCAGCTCGTGAATTGAGTTTTTCATTTCTGTTTGATTTGTTTTTATAGTTTCAATTTCCTTGGTAATATATTCTTTGTGTTCATTGAGTTGTTTTCTGATCTCCCTATGTTGCCTTTCTGTGTTTTCTTGTGTATCTCTGAGTATTTTTAAGATTTCTATTTTAAATTCTCTGTCATTTAGCTCCAAGGCTTCCAATATGTTAAGTCTTTTCTCCATAGATTTTTCCACATCTATTTGTGTTACCTCTCTTTCTTTTGTATCCATAATATTCGATTTCCTCTTTCTTATCGGCATCTGAAGGTGGTCTTATTGATATCACTAATTAGAATTAATAAAGAGTAAAAAGTAAAAAAAAAAAAAAAAAAGGTAAAACACCCCACAAAAAAAAAAAACAGTAATAATTTATTATTTCCCCCTTTTTTTCTCTCTTCTCTTTCCCTCCTCTCCCCTCCTCAGGGAAATATCGTGCCTATAATGGAGGGCCTGATTTGGGGTGAAGAGTTTAAGGGGCAAAAAAAAGGGAGTAGGGACCTACTAAATGCAAAAAGAAAAAAAAAAGGAAGAAAATCTTAGACAAGCATAAGATGATTTGCTTGTAAGTGATGGTCAACTAAGAGATATAATGAGAGGGATAAGAGGGAACCAGAAAAAAGGACCAAAAAAGAATAATAAAGAAGAAAAAATAAAAATAATAAGTAAAAATCTGTTGTATTAAGTGGAGCGAAGACTAAATACAATGGAGACCTTGGGTTGGGAGGACCCAAAATGCCACAAAAATAAACAAACAAGAAAAAAAAAAAAAACAAAAGCAAAAAAGAGAAATAAAGCCAAAAAAAAGCCTTGAGTCCCAAATTAACTAATTTGTTCGTGATTGAGGATTATATGGGAGGAAAGTAAAATGAAAAAAGAAAAAACGAATAGAAAGGGAAAAATAAGAAAAAGAGAAAAACGAAGGAAGAAATAAAATAGGAAGAGAAAAAAACAAAATAAAGCAAGACCAAAAAAAAAAAAACAAAAGAGGAGAGAGTGAGAGTTAAGTGTTTTGGAGTATAACCTTAGAGGAGGGTGAGGATGAAGAAGAAAAATAAAATGCAACACTCATGGGTAGTGTAGTTCAAGAAAGGGGAAGCATAAGATGGGCAGAGAATAGAAGGACCGAGGTGGAGGAAATAAAGGCAAAAAGATAGAAGAAACAAACAACAACAACAACAACAAAAAATTAGTGGATCAAGTTGTAAAGTCTGTGGGTTTTTCTTGATTTTGAGAGGTTAACTTCTTCCTTTTTCTTTTCTCTCCCTCTTCCTGGTTGGTGACTCTGTACCCCAGGCTCTGCCCCTGTGTCACTCTTAGGTAGGGATTTGCAGTTGATGGGATTCTATGGCAATGTCATATAATTGGCTTTAGTCTTGCTGGAAGTAAAGGCTTGTTGGCGCTTACAGGGTCCAACGATGAGAGAGTTTGCTTTCCTGGATTCTCTCTCCTAGTCCCCCCTTTCTGAATTAGCAGCCTGGTGATCCAGCTATAAGGCTGCAACTGCTTCTGCCTGGGGAGTAAGAGGCTCAAAGAGCTGGGAAATCCCCACTCTATCCCCACTCAGTGCAAGGCTTTGGGAAAGGCTCTGACAGTCAGGGCCTCCAGTGTAATCAGGCGGGGGTGGGAGTCAATTGTTGTCAAGGTGACTGTTCAGCGCCTATCATTTAGTTGGACCTCTCAACCCAGGCTTTCCACACTTTGTAGCCTGTTTTTGCAGGGAAGAAGAGGCACTAGTCTCTGCTTACGACTAGTGTAGTATAGACCTTATTATCTGCCAAGTCCTTCTTGTTAGCGTTTATCCCTGAATATGGAGGCTCTATCAATCAGAAGTTGCCCCCGCCCCTTTAGGGAGAGGCACTAAAAAATATCACGCCTCTTGTTTTGGATCGCTGAACTGAGAGATCTTATCAATTAGAACCGAGGGTGCGCAGATTTCATGGGTTAAGCTAATTTCAGTGATTGGGTCGCAGCTGTGTTTCCGAAGGTATTTTAGGCTGCCTGCGTGCGCCCCTCCCCCAACGCTTGATTGTTAGCTTGAATGGCTGGGTGAGGTGCCCCGCCCACGGAGAGAATCTCCCAAGCCTCTCCCGCTCGCCCCGCCGCTGGTGGCTGGACCGCACCAGGCGCAGGATAATGGAGCCCCCTGGGTGTGCGGGGCCAGCAGGGCGCCCTGGGCACGTGGAATGCCCAAGGCACGCGCGAATGAGGCGCTCCGGGCACCGGTGGCCGGCGACCCCCACTCGCTGTGTGCGGGCCGCTGGGAACGTCAGCGGTGCTCAACCGGACCAGGCGCACGCGCGGCCGCTCACGGCGGCGGCTCGCGGGGGCTCGCGGCGGCTCGCGGTGGCGGCTCGTGGTTCCCAAGTATATGGGCTGACTCACCACAGGCGCACTTCCTTGCGGTTTGAAAGAACGTCCCTGTGTTAGATTCCTCCACACCCTTGTCTCTCAGATTCAAGTGATAACAGTCCTTTCGCTATCAGTTTGTGTGGAACTCCGGAATGCTCCGAGGATAAATTTTTCTGTTTCTAGTTGATAAATTTGTTGTGATTTAGGGGAGAGCTGTCGGACGCGCTGCTCACGGCGCCATTTCCGTGACGTCACCTCTGTTAAATTTATTTTCAGTATTTTATTCTTCTTGATGTTATTATAAACAGAATTGTGTTTTTAATTCCTTTTAGATGGTGTATTTCCTGTGTATAGAAATAGAACTAATTTATGTGTCTTGATTTTATAGCCTGCAATATTATTGAACTTCTAGTTTAGGTATTTCTTTACGTTTTAAAATATATACTGTCATCTATGAATAGAGATAATCTTTACTCTTCCTTTCTGATGTAGATACCATTTGTTTCTTTCTTAAAAATATATTTTTAGCCTGACCAGGTGGTGGTGCAGTGAATAGAGTGTCGGACTGGGATGCGGAGGACCCAGGTTCAAGACTCTGAGGTCGCCAGCTTGAGCGCGGGCTCATCTGGTTTGAGCAAAGCTCACCAACTTGGACCCAAGGTCACTGGCTCGAGCAAAGGGTTACTTGATCTGCTGAAGGCCCACGGTCAAGGCACATATGAGAAAGCAATCAATGAACAACTAAGGTGTCGCAGTGAAAAACTGATGATTGATGCTTCTCATCTCTCTCCGTTCCCATCTGTCTGTCCCTGTCTATCTCTCTCTCTGACTCTCTCTCTGTCTCTGTAAAAAAAAATTAGTTATATATATATTTTTTATTTTGAAATTAAATTTGATCAGGTGACATTGCTCAATAAAAGTACATTTCTAGGCCCTGGCCGGTTGGCTCAGCGGTAGAGCGTCTGCCTGGCGTGCGGGGGACCCGGGTTCGATTCCCAGCCAGGGCACATAGGAGAAGCGCCCATTTGCTTCTCCACCCCCCTCCTTCCTCTCTGTCTCTCTCTTCCCCTCCCACAGCCAAGGCTCCATTGGAGCAAAGATGGCCCGGGCGCTGGGGATGGCTCCTTGGCCTCTGCCCCAGGCGCTAGAGTGGCTCTGGTCGCTGCAGAGCGACGCCCCGGAGGGGCAGAGCATAGCCCCTGGTGGGCGTGCTGGGTGGATCCCGGGCGGGCGCATGCGGGAGTCTGTCTGACTGTCTCTCCCCGTTTCCAGCTTCAGAAAAATACAAAAAAAAAAGTATATTTCTACAGCATTTGAATTGTTAATTGCGTTGTATGCCCATCCCAAAGTCAAATCATTTTCTGTTACCCTATATTTGTCCCTGTTTACTCCCTTTCCTTCGACCCCCTCTCCCTGGTAACCATTTCACTTTTTTGTATGTCTATGGGTCTCAGTTTTATATCCCACCTATGTGTGAAATTATATATTTCTTAACTTTTTCTGATTTACTTATTTCACTTAGTATTTGTCTTTCTCTGTCTGATTCATTTTACTTAGCACAATACCTGTACGTCCATTGATGTTGTTGCAGATGGCAAGATTTCATTCTTTTTTATGGCTGAATCATATTCTATTGTATATATGCACTATTTTTTTTCTTTGAGAGAGAGAGAGATAGGGTGGGGGGAGGAGTGGGAAGCATCAACTTAAAATAGTTGCTTCTCATATGTGCCTTGATGAAGTTTGAACCAGTGAACTAAGCTTTCCAGGTGGATGCCTTATCCACTGTGCCACTGTAGGTTAGGTATACACCGCTTTTTCTTTGTCCATTTGTCTACTGATAGACATATAAGTTGCTTTCATATTTTAGCTATTGTAAGTAATGCTGTAATAAACCTATGGATGTGTATGTCTTTTTGATTTAGTGATTTGGAGTTTTTTTGGATAAATACCTAGAAGAATAATTGTTGGATCCTTTTTTGTTTCTTGTTATAGCCTTTGTCTTAGGGTTTATTTTGTCTGGTATAAGTATTGCACCCCGGATTTTTTCTGGTTTCCATCCCTTTATTTTCAGTCTCTGTGTGTCTTTCAATCCAAAGTAAGTCTCTTGTAGACATCAAATAAAAAGTCTTGTTTTATTTTAAATCCATTTAGCCCCCATATGTCTTTAGATTGAAGCATTTATACAATTTTATTTAAAGTAATTGTTGATAGATATGTATTTATTGCCATTTTATTATTCATATTTTAAATTTTCTTCTTCTTCTTTTTCTTCTTCTTAAAGAAGACCCTGTAACATTTCATGTAATGCTGGTTTGGTGGTGATGAACTCCTTTAGTTTTCTCTTGTTTGGGAAGTTCTTTACTTGTTCTTTGCTGTTAAATGATAGCTTTGCTGGGTAGAGTCATCTTGGTCGTAGGCATTTGATTTTTATCATTTTGCATATTTTGTGCCAATCCTTTCTGGCCTGCAAAGTTTCTGTTGAGAAATCAACTGGCAGTCTTATGGGAGCCCCTTGTAGGTAATTAACTGCTTTTCTTGCTACTTTTAAAATTCTCTCTTTGTTTTAACCTTTGGCATTTTATTTATGATGTGTCATTGTATAGCCCTATTTGGATTAATCTTGTTTGGGACTTTCTGCACTGCTTGGAGTTTTATGTCTATTTTCTTCACCAGGTTAAGGAAGTTTTCCATCATTATGTTTTTCAAATAAGTTTGCAATCTCTCACTCTCTCTCTCTCTTTCTTCTCCTTCTGGTACCTCTATTATGTGAATGTTGGTAATGTTGGTATTCTTGAAGTTGTCCCAGGAGCTTCTTATACTATTTTAATTTTTTTTAAATTCTCTTTGTTGTTGTTGTTTCTCTGATTGGGTGTTTTCTGCCTCCTTAGCTTCCAAATTGCTGATTTGAACCACTGTTTCATCTACTTTATTGTTGATTCCCTGTAATGTCTTCAGTATAGTCTTCATTTTGACTGGTTCTTTTTTTGTTTTCTATCATCATTTTAATGTTCCTCATCTCTTTGTTGAAGGTCTCACTAAATTTGTCTACTCTACCACTAAGTTCATTGAACATCTTTATAACCAGTGGTTTCAACTATGCATTTAGTAGATTGTTTGTCTTCATTTGTTTAGTTTCTTTTCTGGAGTTTTATTCTCTTCTTTTATTCAGAATATGTTTCTTTGCATCCTTATATTGACTTCTTCCTTCTGTTTCTTTCTGTTTAGTAGATAGAGCTCCCACAACTCCCAGTCTTGGTGGAATGGCTTTACATAGTATGTGCCCTGTAGGGTCCAGTGGTGCAGCCTCCCCAATCACCAGAGCTGGGTGCTTCAAGTGCAACCTTCATGTGGGTGATGTGCACCCTCTTGTTGTAGTTGAACTTTGATTGCTGTTGGCACATCTAGGCTGATTTTCTGTGAGGACCAGCTGTAACTATAGCAGAGGAGCTGCTGCACAGGCACTCTCTACCCTCCAGAGCAGGACTTGCTTCAGTGAGGCTTTGGTGCCCATCAAGTCTGCTCCTTTGGTGTATCACTCATGTAAGTGGTTGGTTTCTAATGCAGTGAGCTCTAAAGATGACTTTTGGGAGCAATGGCTCTGAGATTTCCTGGGATGTATAAAGAAAGCCACTGACTTTGCCTTGCCTGGGGCCATTTGGCATAAGCGACAGAGGGATCTTCAGATGGCTCCCACTTATGCTTGGCTTGGAGATGCCCAAGAGAGTCCAAGCTATGAACCAAGGTTAACTGCCACTAGTACCAGGCCTGGGGTCACTTAGGAGAAAGTACTGGGTATCCATAGACCAGATTATACTTATTTGAGAGATTTTCAGAAAATCAACAGCATCAGCCAAGATAGGCTTCCTGTAAGGAAAAGCCACTAGAAAGAGTTTGGGTAGGCCTGCAAGTTGGGTGGAGCAAGGTCTCAGAGAATTACCATGGAGGGGCTAACCAATGTTAGCCAGGTTCATGGAGACTCAGATACGGTGCCCACCTACTGGCTTTGTGGAGGGAGCGCTCAGAAAGAAAAAAATTGCCTCTGTCTGCATTTTTGTCTGGGAAGAAGCTGCCCTCCAACTCTTACCTTGAGGCCAGACAGTTCAGTTCCTCCTCATATATCACTGGTGCCTTTTGAGCTGCTGTCCCAGCGATGAAGCTCAGAGTGCGTCTCAGTAAGTCCATGTGTGGGCCCTTTAAGATGAATGCCTGGGACTTCAGCAGCTCTCTCTCTCATTCAGGCACAATTCCTGCTGAAGTTATGGGAACTTCACTTCCTGGCACTGGAAACTTGGGATAGGAGGCTTCAGGTCAAGGTAGGATCTATCACTATTCAGGGGAGACCACTGCAGCCAAGATAGCCTTCCTGATTCTTACCCACCACGTGTGGGTGTAGGACCAGAGCTTTCCACATGTCTTCCCCTTTTATCAGTCTTGATGTGGCTTCTTCTTTATATCTTTAGTCGTAGGACTTCTGTTTAGCTAAATTGAGGCAGTTTTGAGTAATGGCTGTCCTGTAGCTTACTTGTAATTTTGATGTGGTTATGTGGGAGATAATGAGTACTATGCTTACTTATATTGCCATCTCAATTAGGAGCTCAAGAAAGATTTCATTTGTTTCTTATTCTTGCCTAATTGCCTTGGTTAGAACTTCCATTACAATAAGTAATAAAAGTGGAAAGAGTAAACACTGTGTCTTGTTCCTGATTATAGGGCAAAAATATTTCGTTTTTTTCCCATTATGTACAATATTAGTCATAAGTTTTTTATAGATGTTCTTTATCAGGTTAAGAAAGTTCCCTTGTATTCCTAGTTTGTTGAGTGTTTTTTTTAATCATAAAAGGATGTTTATTTTTGCCATCTATTAAGATGATAATGTGTTTTTTTCTTTTCTTATTTTTTTATAAAGAGAAAGAGAGAGAGTCAGAGAGAGGGATAGACAGGGACAGAAAGACAGGAATGGAGAGATGAGAAGCATCAATCATTAGTTTTTCATTGCAACACCTTAGTTGTTCATTGACTGCTTTCTCTTATGTGCCTTGACCGCGAGCCTTCAGCAGACCGAGTAACCCCTTGCTCGAGCCAGCAACCTTGGGTCCAAGTTGGTGAGCTTTTGCTCAAACCAGATGAGCCCGCGCTCAAGCTGGCGACCTCGGGGTCTCAAACCTGGGTCCTCAGCACCCCAGTTCGATGCTCAATCCACTGCGCCACCACCTGGTCAGGCTGTTTCTTTTCTTTTCTTTTATTTATAGTGTATTACTGAATGGTCTTCTTATTTATTTATTTATTTATTTATTTATTTATTTATTTATTTTTAGTGAGAGGAGAGGAAGCAGAGAGACAAACTCCCATATGTGCCCCAACCAGGATCCACCCAGCAAGCTCACTAGGAGGCAATACTCTGCCCATCTGGGCCCGTTGTTTCATTGCTCAGCAATGTAGCCATTTTTTAGTGCCTGAGGCAGAAGGCATGGAGCCATCTTCAGCTCTGGAGCCCAACTTGTTCAAACCAATTGAGCCATGGCTATGAGGGAGGAAGAGAGAGAGAGAAAAGGGAGAGGTGTGGGAGAAGTAGAGGGTCACTTCTCCTGTGTGTTCTGACTGGGAATCAAACCTGGGACATCCACATGCCGGGCCAACATTCTACCACTGAGCCAACAGAACAGGGCCCATGATTGATTTTCATATGTTGAAGCATTCTCATAAACCTGGTCATGGTGTATAATCCAGTTTATATGTTTTCTCATTCAGTTTGCCAGTGTTTTCTTGTAATGGTTCCATATATACTTATAAAGATTATTAGTCTGTATTTTTCTTTTTTCATGATATTTTTATCTGATTTTGGTATCAGAGTGAATTGGGAAGTGTTCCTTCTTTATTTTTGGGAGAATTTGTGAAGAACTGGTGTCAATCCTTTTTAAAAATGTTTGGTAGAATTAATTAGTGAAACTATCTGGTCCTGCAATTTTTTTCTTTGTAGAGATTTTTTTATTGCTAGCTCAACCTTTTTATTTATTATGCATTTATTCAGATTTTTTTCTTCACAAGTTAATCTCAACAGTGTATTCTTTCCTAGAAATGTGTTTACTTCATCTATATTAATGATCTATAATTGTTCATAGTTTCTTCTATAGTCTTTTTAAAAATTTTATAAGATGATATTTCATTCTTGATAAATTGAGTATTATTTCTTTTTTTTCCCCTTGATTGGTCTACCTAAAGTTTTGTCAGCTTCATTGATCTTTTCAACAAACCAACTTTTGGTTTCATTGATTTTTTAAATTGTTTTTCTATTCTCTATTTCATTTATTGGTGCTTTAATCTTTGTTATTTCCTTTTTTCTGTTTGTTTAGGGTAGGGTTTAGTCTTCTTTTTCTAGTTTTAAAGTGAAAGTTAGTTTATTGACTTAAGATCTTTCTTCTTCTTGAATATGGGTATTTACAGCAAACAATGTCTTGTAAGCACTGCCTTTACTGCATCTTCTAAATTTATGTATGCTGTACTTTCATTTTCATTCATCTTAAACTATTTTCTAATTTCTTTGTGGTTTCTACTTTTATGTATTGGTTATTTAGGTATGTATTGTTTAATTTCCACATATTTATAAATTTCCTAAATTTCCTTCTGTTGTTTATTTCTATTTTCATTTTACTGTGGTCAAAGGACCACAGTCTATAGTCAGAATGCTGTGGTATTTATATCATTTTAATCCTTTAAAATATTTTTGAGACTTGAGCTATGGTATGCCATATAATTTATCCTGGAGAATGTTTTTCTGTGTGTGTGTCCTGGAGAAGAATATATTTTTTGCTGTTTTGGGGTAGAATTTTCTATAGATGCCCTTTAGGTCTAGTTACTATAGAATGTTGTTAAAGTTTTCTATTTACTTGTGGATAATCTATCTAGTTGTTCCGTCTATTATTGAAAGTTAGGTATTAAAGTCTCTAATGACTACTGTTGAATTGTTTATTACTTACTTCAATTCTGTCTTCTTTTGTAACATTTTACAGCTCTCTTATTAGATGCATATATGGGATATATATTTTTATTTTGACAGAGACAGAGAGAGGGACAGATAGGGACAGACAGACAGGAAGGGAGAGAGAAGAGAAGCATCAATTCTTTGTTGCAGCTCCTTAGTTGTTCAGTGATTGCTTTCTCAAATGTGCTTTGACTGGGTGGCTACAGCAGAGCGAGTGACCCTTTGCTCAAGCCAGCGAACTTGAGCTCAAACCAGTGACCTAGGGCTTCAAGCTAGTGGTCTTTGGGCTCAAGCCAGAGACCATGGGTCATGTCTATAAGCTGATGCTCAAACTAGCAACCTTTTTCTCAAGTTGATGAGCCTCCATTCAAGTTGGATGAGCCCGTGCTCAAGGCAGCGACCTCAGGGTTTCGAACCTGGGTCTTCCACGTCAGGCTGGCATATATTCTTGAATAGTGCTCAGCTCCCATCTATGCCAAAGTAATGAGATAATATGGATCTCCGGAAAAGATTTAACCAGGTGTCTTTATGATAGTCTTGAGGACAACATGGAAAAAATACTGATTATTGGATAATATAGTTTGGTGGGTTTGTAATAAGTTGAACGATTATATTCTAAAAGTGTTATTTAGTGGGTTTATGTCAATCTGAAGGGCTCTGTTCTTTAACACCTACTGTTCAGATTTTTAATCAATGACTTAGGTAAATATAGAAAAGGTTTACATATAGAACTGTGGATGACAAAACCTAAAAGCAATGGAAAATGAAATATATAGTTGCTGCCAGAATTAGGATAAAAAATCATCTTTAAAATATTTGAGAGTGACGTCACGGAAATGGCGCCGTGAGCAGCGCGTCCGACAGCTCTCCCCTAAATCACAACAAATTTATCAACTAGAAACAGAAAAATTTATCCTCGGAGCATTCCGGAGTTCCACACAAACTGATAGCGAAAGGACTGTTATCACTTGAATCTGAGAGACAAGGGTGTGGAGGAATCTAACACAGGGACGTTCTTTCAAACTGCAAGGAAGTGCGCCTGTGGTGAGTCAGCCCATATACTTAGGAACCGCGAGCCGCCACCGCGAGCCGCCGCGAGCCCCCGCCGTGACCCGCCACGAGCCATCGCGAGCAGCCGCGCGTGCGCCTGGTCCGGTTGAGCACCGCTGACGTTCCCAGCGGCCCGCACACAGCGAGTGGGGGTCGCCGGCCACCGGTGCCCGGAGCGCCTCATTCGCGCGTGCCTTGGGCATTCCACGTGCCCAGGGCGCCCTGCTGGCCCGCACACCCAGGGGGCTCCATTATCCTTCGCCTGGTGCGGTCCAGCCACCAGCGGCGGGGCGAGCGGGAGAGGCTTGGGAGATTCTCTCCGTGGGCGGGGCACCTCACCCAGCCATTCAAGCTAACAATCAAGCGTTGGGGGAGGGGCGCACGCAGGCAGCCTAAAATACCTTCGGAAACACAGCTGCGACCCAATCACTGAAATTAGCTTAACCCATGAAATCTGCGCACCCTCGGTTCTAATTGATAAGATCTCTCAGTTCAGCGATCCAAAACAAGAGGCGTGATATTTTTTAGTGCCTCTCCCTAAAGGGGCGGGGGCAACTTCTGATTGATAGAGCCTCCATATTCAGGGATAAACGCTAACAAGAAGGACTTGGCAGATAATAAGGTCTATACTACACTAGTCGTAAGCAGAGACTAGTGCCTCTTCTTCCCTGCAAAAACAGGCTACAAAGTGTGGAAAGCCTGGGTTGAGAGGTCCAACTAAATGATAGGCGCTGAACAGTCACCTTGACAACAATTGACTCCCACCCCCGCCTGATTACACTGGAGGCCCTGACTGTCAGAGCCTTTCCCAAAGCCTTGCACTGAGTGGGGATAGAGTGGGGATTTCCCAGCTCTTTGAGCCTCTTACTCCCCAGGCAGAAGCAGTTGCAGCCTTATAGCTGGATCACCAGGCTGCTAATTCAGAAAGGGGGGACTAGGAGAGAGAATCCAGGAAAGCAAACTCTCTCATCGTTGGACCCTGTAAGCGCCAACAAGCCTTTACTTCCAGCAAGACTAAAGCCAATTATATGACATTGCCATAGAATCCCATCAACTGCAAATCCCTACCTAAGAGTGACACAGGGGCAGAGCCTGGGGTACAGAGTCACCAACCAGGAAGAGGGAGAGAAAAGAAAAAGGAAGAAGTTAACCTCTCAAAATCAAGAAAAACCCACAGACTTTACAACTTGATCCACTAATTTTTTGTTGTTGTTGTTGTTGTTTGTTTCTTCTATCTTTTTGCCTTTATTTCCTCCACCTCGGTCCTTCTATTCTCTGCCCATCTTATGCTTCCCCTTTCTTGAACTACACTACCCATGAGTGTTGCATTTTATTTTTCTTCTTCATCCTCACCCTCCTCTAAGGTTATACTCCAAAACACTTAACTCTCACTCTCTCCTCTTTTGTTTTTTTTTTTTTTGTCTTGCTTTATTTTGTTTTTTTCTCTTCCTATTTTATTTCTTCCTTCGTTTTTCTCTTTTTCTTATTTTTCCCTTTCTATTCGTTTTTTCTTTTTTCATTTTACTTTCCTCCCATATAATCCTCAATCACGAACAAATTAGTTAATTTGGGACTCAAGGCTTTTTTTTGGCTTTATTTCTCTTTTTTGCTTTTGTTTTTTTTTTTTTTCTTGTTTGTTTATTTTTGTGGCATTTTGGGTCCTCCCAACCCAAGGTCTCCATTGTATTTAGTCTTCGCTCCACTTAATACAACAGATTTTTACTTATTATTTTTATTTTTTCTTCTTTATTATTCTTTTTTGGTCCTTTTTTCTGGTTCCCTCTTATCCCTCTCATTATATCTCTTAGTTGACCATCACTTACAAGCAAATCATCTTATGCTTGTCTAAGATTTTCTTCCTTTTTTTTTTTTTTTTGCATTTAGTAGGTCCCTACTCCCTTTTTTTTGCCCCTTAAACTCTTCACCCCAAATCAGGCCCTCCATTATAGGCACGATATTTCCCTGAGGAGGGGAGAGGAGGGAAAGAGAAGAGAGAAAAAAAGGGGGAAATAATAAATTATTACTGTTTTTTTTTTTTGTGGGGTGTTTTACCTTTTTTTTTTTTTTTTTTACTTTTTACTCTTTATTAATTCTAATTAGTGATATCAATAAGACCACCTTCAGATGCCGATAAGAAAGAGGAAATCGAATATTATGGATACAAAAGAAAGAGAGGTAACACAAATAGATGTGGAAAAATCTATGGAGAAAAGACTTAACATATTGGAAGCCTTGGAGCTAAATGACAGAGAATTTAAAATAGAAATCTTAAAAATACTCAGAGATACACAAGAAAACACAGAAAGGCAACATAGGGAGATCAGAAAACAACTCAATGAACACAAAGAATATATTACCAAGGAAATTGAAACTATAAAAACAAATCAAACAGAAATGAAAAACTCAATTCACGAGCTGAAAAACGAGGTAACAAGCTTAGCTAACAGAACAGCCCAGATTGAAGATAGGATTAGTGAAATAGAAGACAAACAACTTGAGGCACAACAGAGAGAAGAAGAAAGAGACTCAAAAATAATAAAAAATGAGAAAGCCCTACAGGAATTGTCTGACTCTATCAGAAAGAATAACATAAGAATAATAGGTATATCAGAGGGAGAAGAGAAAGAAAATGGAATGGAGAATATACTCAAACAAATAATAGACGAGAACTTCCCAAGCCTGTGGAAGGAACTAAAGCCTCAAATTCAAGAAGCAAACAGAACACCAAGTTTTCTTAACCCCAACAAACCCACTCCAAGGCACATCATAATAAAGATGACACAAACCAATGACAAAGAAAAAATTCTCAAGGCAGCCAGGGAAAAGAAGAGTACAACATATAAAGGAAGGCCTATTAGATTATCATCAGATTTCTCAGCAGAAACTCTACAAGCTAGAAGAGGGTGGACCCCAATATTTAAAGCCCTGAAAGAGAGGAACTTTCAGCCAAGAATACTATACCCATCAAAGCTATCCTTCAAGTATGAAGGAGATATAAAAACATTCACAAATACAGAAAAGATGAGAGAATTTATCAACAGAAAGCCCCCACTCCAGGAAATACTAAAGGGGGTTTTCCAACCAGATTCAAAGAACAAAAGAAAACAACACCACAAGTAACAGCTCCACCAAGAACACAATAAAACCAAACTTAAACTGTGACAACAAAGGAAAAAAAGGGGGGAGAGGATGGAGATTAACAGTAGCAAAGGATGATGAAGTGCAGAAATACTTATAAGATAGGGTACTACAATGAATATGGTAGGTACCCTTTTCATTACTTAATGGTAACCACCCTTAAAAAAACCACCACAAAAACACTTGACTTAAAAAAGGTAGCAACAGAGAAAAGAAGTATGGAACACAAACAAACAAAAACAAATGATAGAAAAACAAAAGAGAAGAATCAAACTAGATACAAAACTAACAGAAAGCAATTTATAAAATGGCAGTAGGGAACCCACAAGTGTCAATAATTACACTAAATGTAAATGGATTAAACTTACCAATAAAAAGACACAGAGTAGCAGAATGGATTAAAAAAGAAAATCCAACTATATGCTGCCTACAAGAAACACATCTAAGCAACAAGGATAAAAACAAATTCAAAGTGAAAGGCTGGAAAACAATACTCCAAGCAAACAACACCCAAAAAAAAGCAGGCGTAGCAATACTCATATCTAATAATGCTGACTACAAGACAGAAAAAGTACTCAGAGACAAAAATGGTCATTTCATAATGATTAAGGGGAAGTTGAATCAAGAAGACATAACAATCCTTAATATATATGCACCAAATCAAGGAGCACCAAAATATATAAGACAGCTACTTATTGACCTTAAAACAAAAACTAACAAAAATACAATCATACTTGGAGACCTCAATACACCGCTGACGGCTCTAGATCGGTCATCCAAACAGAGAATCAATAAAGATATAGTGGCCTTAAACGAAATACTAGAACATCTGGATATGATAGACATCTACAGGACACTTCATCCCAAAGCGACAGAGTATCCATTTTTCTCTAGTGTACATGGAACATTCTCAAGAATTGACCATATGTTGGGCCACAAAGACAATATCAGCAAATTTAGAAAAATTGAAATTGTACCAAGCATATTTTCTGATCATAAAGCCTTGAAACTAGAATTCAACTGCAAAAAAGAGGGGGAAAAACCCACAAAAATGTGGAAACTAAACAACATACTTCTAAAAAATGAATGGGTCAAAGAAGAAATAAGCGCAGAAATCAAAAGATATATACAGACAAATGAAAATAAAAATACGACATATCAGAATCTCTGGGATGCAGCAAAAGCAGTAATAAGAGGAAAGTTCATATCACTTCAGGCCTATATGAACAAACAAGAGAGAGCTGAAGTAAACCACTTAACTTCACACCTTAAGGAACTAGAAAAAGAAGAACAAAGACAACCCAAAACCAGCCGAAGAAAGGAGATAATAAAAATCAGAGCAGAAATAAATGAAATAGAGAACAGAAAAACTATAGAAAAAATCAATAAAACAAGGAGCTGGTTCTTTGAAAAGATCAACAAAATTGACAAACACTTGGCAAGAATCACCAAGGAAAAAAGACACAGGACTCAAATAAATAAAATGCAAAATGAAAGAGGAGAGATCACCACAGACATCATAGATATACAAAGAATTATTGTAGAATACTATGAAAAATTATATGCCACCAAATACAACAATCTAGAAGAAATGGATAAATTCCTAGAACAATACAACCTTCCTAGACTGAGTCATGAAGAAGCAGAAAGCCTAAACAGACCAATCAGCAGGGAGGAGATAGAAAAAACAATTAAAAATATCCCCAAAAATAAAAGTCCAGGCCCAGACGGTTATACTAGTGAATTCTATCAAACATTCAAAGAAGACTTGGTTCCTATTCTACTCAAAGTCTTCCAAAAAATTGAAGAAGAAGCAATACTTCCAAACACATTTTATGAGGCCAACATAACCTTCATACCAAAACCTGGCAAGGATGGCACAAAGAAAGAAAACTACAGACCAATATCTCTAATGAATACAGATGCTAAAATACTAAACAAAATACTGGCAAACCGAATACAACAACATATTAAAAAAATAATACATCATGATCAAGTGGGATTCATCCCAGAATCTCAAGGATGGTTCAACATACGCAAAACGGTTAACGTAATACACCATATCAACCAAACAAAGAACAAAAACCACATGATCTTATCAATAGATGCAGAAAAGGCTTTTGATAAAATACAACACAATTTTATGTTTAAGACTCTCAACAAAATGGGTATAGAAGGAAAATATCTCAACATGATAAAGGCCATATATGATAAACCATCAGCCAACATCCTATTAAACAGCATAAAACTGAGGACTTTCTACCTTAAATCAGGAACAAGACAGGGTTGTCCACTCTCTCCACTCTTATTCAACGTGGTGCTAGAAGTTCTGGCCAGAGCAATCAGACAAGACAAAGAAATAAAAGGCATCCATATCGGAAAAGAAGAAGTAAAGCTATCACTTTTTGCTGATGATATGATCCTATACATCGAAAACCCGAAGGACTCCACAAAAAGATTATTAGAAACAATAAACCAATACAGTAAGGTCGCAGGATACAAAATTAACATACAAAAGTCCATAGCCTTTCTATATGCCAACAATGAAATATTAGAAAACGAACTCAAAAAAATAATCCCCTTCACGATTGCAACAAAAAAAATAAAATACCTAGGAATAAACATAACAAAGAACGTAAAGGACCTATATAATGAAAATTACAAAGCATTGTTAAGGGAAATCGAAAAAGATACAATGAGATGGAAAAATATTCCTTGTTCTTGGATAGGAAGAATAAATATAATCAAAATGGCCATATTACCCAAAGCAATATACAAATTTAATGCAATTCCCATCAAAATCCCTATGAGATTTTTTAAAGAAATGGAACAAAAAATCATCAGATTTATATGGAACTATAAAAAACCCCGAATAGCCAAAACAATCCTAAGGAAAAAGAATGAAGCTGGGGGCATTACAATACCTGACTTTAAACTATATTATAGGGCCACGATAATCAAAACAGCATGGTATTGGCAGAAAAATAGACACTCAGACCAATGGAACAGAATAGAAAGCCCAGAAATAAAACCACATATATATGGTCAAATAATCTTTGATAAAGGGGCCAACAACACACAATGGAGAAAAGAAAGCCTCTTCAACAAATGGTGTTGGGAAAACTGGAAAGCCACATGCAAAAGAATGAAACTCGACTACAGCCTGTCCCCGTGTACTAAAATTAATTCAAAATGGATCAAAGACCTAAATATAAGACCTGAAACAATAAAGTACATAGAAGAAGACATAGGTACTAAAATCATGGACCTGGGTTTTAAAGAACATTTTATGAACTTGACTCCAATGGCAAGAGAAGTGAAGGCAAAGATAAATGAATGGGACTACATCAGAATTAAAAGTTTTTGCTCAGCAAGAGAAACTGATATCAAAATAAACAGACAGCCAACTATATGGGAACTGATATTTTCAAACAACAGCTCAGATAAGGGCCTAATATCCAAAATTTACAAAGAACTCATAAAACTCAACAACAAACAAACAAACAATCCAATAAAAAAATGGGAAGAGGACATGAACAGACACTTCTCCCAGGAAGAGATACAAATGGCCAACAGATATATGAAAAGATGCTCAGCTTCATTAGTTATTAGAGAAATGCAAATCAAAACTACAATGAGATACCACCTCACTCCTGTTAGATTAGCTATTATCAACAAGACGGGTAATAGCAAATGTTGGAGAGGCTGTGGAGAAAAAGGAACCCTCATTCACTGTTGGTGGGATTGTAAAGTAGTACAACCATTATGGAGGAAAGTATGGTGGTTCCTCAAAAAACTGCAAATAGAACTACCTTATGACCCAGCAATCCCTCTACTGGGTATATACCCCAAAACCTCAGAAACATTGATACGTGAAGACACATGTAGCCCCATGTTCATTGCAGCACTGTTCACAGTGGCCAAGACATGGAAACAACCAAAAAGCCCTTCAATAGAAGACTGGATAAAGAAGATGTGGCACATATACACTATGGAATACTACTCAGCCATAAGAAATGATGACATCAGATCATTTACAGCAAAATGGTGGGATCTTGATAACATTATAAGGAGTGAAATAAGTAAATCAGAAAAAAACAAGAACTACATGATTCCATACATTGGTGGAACATAAAAATGAGACTAAGAGACATGGACAAGAGTGTGGTGGTTACCAAGGGTGGGGGGGGAGGGAGGACATGGGAGGGAGGGAGGGAGAGAGTTAAGGGGAGGGGGAGGGGCACAGAGAACTAGATAGAGGGTGACGGAGGACAATCTGACTTTGGGCGAGGGGTTTGCAACATAATTTGATGACAAAATAACCTAGACATGTTTTCTTTGAATATATGTACCCTGCTTTATTAATGTCATCCCATTACCATTAATAAAAATTTATTAAAAATAATAATAATAAAAATAAATTTAACAAAAAAGTGCAAGACTTGTACATTGAAAACTACAAACTAAAAGAAATTAAAGACCTAAAAAATGGAGGTATCCTTTGTTCATGAATTGGAAGACTTAATATTGTCAAGATGATGATACTCCCCAAACTAGTCTACCATATCAACACAATCTTAAGAAAATCCCTGCTGGCTTCTTTGCAAAAATTGACAAACTAATTCTGCAACAGATATGGAAGTGCAAAGGATCTAAAAGAGCTTTTAAGAAATCTTTAAACAGAAAAATAAATTTGGATGATTCATACTTCCCAATTTGAAACTTACTACAGCCTAACCAGGTGGTGGCACAGTAGATAGAGTGTTGGACTAGGATGCAGAGAACCCAGGTTAGAAACTCTGAGGTCACCAGCTTGAGCATGAGCTCATCAAACTTGAGCACGGGGTCGCTGGCTTGAGCGTGGTATCATAGACATGACCCATGGTCTTTGGCTTGAGCCCAAAGGTCGCTGGTTGAATCCCAAGGTCACTGGCTGAACCCAAGTTTGCTGGTTTAAGCCCAGGGATCACTTGCTCTGCTGTAGTCCCCCCTGTCAAGGCACATATAAGAAAGCAATCAATGAACAACTAAGGTTCTGTAAAGGAGAATGGATTCTTCTCATCTCTCTCCCTTCCTCTCTGTTTGTCCCTATCTGTCCTTCAATCTGTCTCTCTCTGTGTCACCAAAAAAAATAAATAAATAAAAATAAAAAACTTGCTACAAATCTACAGTAACCAAGAGAGTATGGTAAGTACATAACAATAGATGTATAGATCAATAGAATAGAACTGAGAACCCAGAAGTAAATATTTATCTTGATGGTGAATTAATTTTGAACAAGGGCATCAGGATAATTTAATGGAGGGCAAGAATGGACTTTTCAACAAATGGTGCTGGGGAAACTGGATATCCACATGAAAAAGAACAGAATTGCACCATGCTTCACAAAATATACAAAAATTAACTCAAAATGGATCATAGACCTAAATGTAAGAGTTAAAACTATAAAACTAGTAGGAGAAAACATAGGGGCAAATTTGTGAATGGTTTCTTTTTCTTATTTTTTTTAAGTGAGAGGAGAGGAGACAGAGGGACAGATTCCTGGATGCACCCCTACTGGGATCCACCCAGTAACCCTTATGTGGGGCTGATGCTTGAACCAGCCGAGCCACTGGCTGTGAGAAAGGAAGAGAATGAGAAGGGGGAGAGGGAAGGGAAGAGAAGCAGATGGTCACTTCTCATATGCGCCCAGACTGGGGATCAAACTCGAGATGTCTGCACGCCTGGCTGACACTCTATGCACTTAGCCAACCAGCCAGGGCCAGAATGGTTTCTTAGATATGATTAAAAACAAGAGCAATAAAAGAAAAATAGTTAAATTCGATGAATTATACTTCTTCAAAATTGAATACATTTTTTGCTTCAAAGCCACCATCAAGAAAGTGAAAAGGCAATCCACAGAATGAGAGAAAATATTTGAAAATCATGCATCTGATAAGGGACTTGTAGCAAGAATATAAAAAATAATCTCACAATACAATAATAAAAAGACAACCCTATTAAAAATGGTCAAAGGATCTGAACAGATATTTCTCTAAAGATATATAAATGGCCAATAAGTACAAGAGAAGATGCTCAACATCACAAGTCATCACAGAAAAATGTGAATAAAACCCATAATGAGATATCAGTTATGAACAAAAAGTCAGATACTGTACTAACAAATGTTGAGAGGATGTGGAAAAATCAGAACCTTCATATATTGCTGTTGGGAATGAACAGTATTGCAGCCAATGTGGAAAATAGACTGGCAGTTCCTCAAAAAGTTAAATATACAATTACTAAATGACTCAACAATTCTGCTCCTAGGTGTATACCCAAGAGAATTGCAGACATATGTCCCACAAAAACTTGTACAAGAATATTTATTGTAGCAATATTCGTTAACAGCTAAAAAGTGGGAAAAACCTAAATGTCTATTAATCGAAGAATAGATAAAATGTAATATATTCATGCAAAAGAATACAGGGTGAAACAAAAGTATATTTAGAGTTGTTCCTATGGGAAATAGTACAATAAATAATAATACAAGAATAAACTGTTTCACAAACTCACAACTATAAGCCTATTTTTGTCCCATCCTGTATACATTATTTCATAATTAAATAATTATTCAGCAATTGGAAGATGTATTTTTGTCAATAAAAAGAAACAGACCTTATACATGTTACAACTTGGTGAACCTTGAAAATGTTTTGTTAGGGAAAGAAGCCAGTCACAAAAGAACATATATTGCACAATGTTATTTATATGAACTGTTTAGAATAGGCAAATTCTTAAAGACAGAAAGTAGATTAGTGGATGCCTGGGGCTGGTAAGGTGGGAGTGAGAGAATGGGGAGTAACTGCTAGAGTTTCTTTTGGAGGTGATGAAAATGTTCTAAAATTAATTGTAGTGATGGTTGCAGAACACTGTGAACATACTGAAACTCAATGGACTGTACACTTTTTATATATCAGTTATTTGTGTGTGAATTATATCTGTACAAAATTGTTAGAAAGTAATCTATCACACACTGAGAGCCTGAGTTTATTTTCAAATCTAACTTCAAAGGAAAATAAAGGCAAGAATAGCCTCATTATTTCTTAGTAAAGCAAAGATTATATCAAAATTCCTTCCCACGTAGCTACCCACTCTAATGTATTTACTATTGTCTTTAAACATGCTGATATCCTTGTTAATTATGTGCTAGTGTTTTATTTGCTATGTATTCTAACTATTTCTTTTCTTTCATGGTGTGTGTGTGTGTGTGTGTGTGTGTGTGTGTGTGTGTTTGACAGAGACAGAGAGAGAGGAGGAACAGATAGGGCAGACAGACAGGAGAGAGATGAGAAGAATCCATTATTCGTCGCAGCACTGTAGTTGTTCATTGATTGCTTTCTCATATGTGCTTTGACCAGGGCGCTACAGCAGAGCGAGTGACCCGTTGCTCAAGCCAGCAACCTTAGGCTCAAGCCAGCAACCTTTGGGTTCAAGCCAGGGACCATGGGGTCATGTCTATGATCCCCCGCTCAAGCCAGCAATACCATGCTCAAGCTGGTGAGCCTGTGCTCAAGCTGGCGACCTTGGGGTTTTGAACCTGGGTCCTTTGTGTCCCAGTCTGATGCTCTATCCACTCCTCCACTGCCTGGTCAGGTGTAACTGTTTATTTTTACAATTTATTTATTTTTTAATTAAATTTATTGAGGTGACACCAACCGAATAGAAGTTATTTGCAAACAACAGCCCCACCAAGGGTTAATACCCAAAATATATATATATATTTGTATTTTTCTGAAGCTAGAAACCGGGAGAGACAGACAGACTCCCACATGTGCCCGACCGGGATCCACCCGGCACACCCACCAGGGGGCGACGCTCTGCCCACCAGGGGGCGATGCTCTGCCCCTCCAGGGCATCGCTCTGCAGCGACCAGAGCCACTCTAGCGCCTGGGGCAGAGGCCAAGGAGCCATCCCCAGCGCCCGGGCCATCTTTGCTCCAATGGAGCCTCAGCTGCGGGAGGGGAAGAGAGAGACAGAGAGGAAGGAGAGGGGGAGGGGTGGAGAAGCAAATGGGCGCCTCTCCTGTGTGCCCTGGCCGGGAATCGAACCCGGGACTTCTACACGCCAGGCCGACGCTCTACCACTGAGCCAACTGGCCAGTGCCTACCCAAAATATTAAAAAAATAAAAAACAACTCACGACTCAACACAGAAAAAACAATCCAATTAAAAAATGGGCAGATGACCTGAACAGACGTTTCTCCCAAGAAAACATACAAATAGCCAACAGATATATAAAAAGATGCTCAACTTCACTAGCTATTAGGGAAATACAAATGCAAATCAAAGCTGTTGATTTTTTTTACAAAACTTGTTCTGTACTTTGTGGCTACATAACTTGCATGGTAGCAACTAAGCTGTGAGAGTCTTCCTCATACTGGGAACTGGGTGTTCCAAGTTCTGATTAGCCTGTTCTGGTCCTCAGCATCCTGTTCTCACTAATTTCATTTTCTCCTCAACATTTCTCCCTCCCAGGAAAAACAAGATATTTCTGTTTTATAAAATGTTTTTCTTAATTTTAAAGTTCTGTTGCCCTATCATAAATTATGTCCTTAAACTGGGAGGAATATAGGGCAGTGGTTAAGAGCACAGACTCTGGAATATGGCCACCTAATTTTATGTCTTGCCAGGGGCTGAGGAAGGAGGAAGAAATGGGGATTTTTTTAGTCAAAAACACAGAGTTTCAGTTATGCAAAATGTGTACTGGAGATTTGTTCTAAATGAATCATTTATGATTAACAATATTGCACTGTATACTTAAAATTCTACTAAGAAAGTATATCTTATGTGGAGTGCTTACCACAAAGGAAAGACAAAATAAAGGGTTTAGAAGAAAACTTTGGAGATAATAATGGTCAAGTTTACAGCATTTTTAGTGATGATGGTTTCACAGAGTACATCTTATTTAAGTATATACTTATTTCCAAATATATCAAATTAGAATATATTAAATATGTACTGGTTTGTTGTTTTTTTTGTGTGTGTTTTTTTTTGCATGTCAATAATATCTCAATAAAGTAGTTTTAAAATCTTGGTTTTACCACCTTTTAGCCTGTAACTTTGGGCAATGTTTTTTGTTGTTGTTGTTGTTCATCAATTTATTTGTGTTCATTAGATTCCATATATAGGCGAGATAATATAGTGTCTGTTTCTCTATGACTGCTTACTTCATTTAGCATAATGCTCTCTAGGTCTATCCATAATGTTGCAAAATGTAAGATTTTCTTCTTTTTTATGGCCATGGAATAATCCATTGTGTAAATGTACCACAGCATTTTTATCCACTCATGTACTGATGGACCCTTGATCTGTTTCCAGATCTTGACTATTGTAAATAATTTTTCAGTGATCATGGGGATGCAGATATTCTTCCAAATTAGTGTTTCAGGACTCTTAGGATATATTCTCAGAAGTGGAATTGCTAGATCATAAGGCAGTTTCCGTTTTAATTTTTTTGAGAAAACTCCACACTGTTCTCTACAGTGGCTGCATGAGTCTACATTCCCACCAGCAGTGCAGAAGGGTTCTCTTTTCTCCACACCCTGGCCAGCACTTATGTGTTAATTTGTTAATGAAAACCATTCTGGCAGGTGTTAGGTGATATCTCATTGTTGTTTTAATTTGAATCACTCTGATGGTTAGTAACTTTGAGCATTTTTTCATACATCTATTGGCCATCTATATGTCCTCTTTGGAGAAGTGTTTATTCAGTTCCCTTTGGGCAATGTTTTTAACCTCTCTTTACCTCAGTTTGTCTTTAAAATCAAAATAATAATAATGGTACTGATCTCTGAATTGCTATGAGGTTTGCATGAGTTAATATATGCAAAGTACTAAAAACAATTCTTGCACATAGTAGAAGTTATATGTGCTTTCTGTTATTATATTTCTAGGTTGTTTGTCATATGAGGATTCCCTGGTAAAATAAGTAATTTATTTATATGCCAGTAGGATGAACAGAGTGTAGAAGCTGGGCCCAACTGTAAAAAAAAATCTTTTAGAGGGGTTCAAGCAAATTGGAAGCAGCCATTAAAAGTCTATTCACCATTTAACAGAGACAGGGTAACTAAAAAGTAGTAAGACCAAATGATAAGGGCAAGTCTAAGCCATAATCCTAGAAGGGCACTAGGGTAATAGTGACTGCTGTGGTGATCGGAAATAGGAACAATCATACTATAACCAGTGTAGAAGCTGAGTACTCAGGCTAGAAGAATGAGGTACAGGAACACTACAGAGGAGAGAGACCAGGAGTATCAGCGCAGGGGTCACAGTAAATCCCAGTCTTGAGAACTTAAGTGTACTCAACTATAAAACCAGGAAGGCAGGGGCAGAAGGAATGAGACAAAGCCTACAATGGATCTCTTCTTTTGATAACCCGTTTTAAAACAATAATCCCCAAATATTTTAGAACTGAAAACTATTCCTTCTCTTTTTTGAAAACTATTGCTTCTTGTATTTTAGTTTATCTCATTTTTTCCCCTAAAAATGTATGGTATATGCCTTTACAAGTGGAATTGTATCAAAATTTTATTTATATAATTTTCTTAATACTCCTTGAAAGAATTGGAGAACCCCAGGCTGTGGAAACAGCCCTGGGAATTAGCTCCCTTAGGTTTTTATTATAGGAAGGAGATAATAAACACTATAGAAATCTCCCTAACCTTTGAAAATAAAAGTTTTGGGCATGGAGCTATTTTAGTTCAAATTTATATCTATTTCTAAAAATTTTTTCACACGTGGTATCTTCCAAGCTAATGTATTATTAAAATGACAAAAAGCCTAGAGTTCTTATTAGGGTTGCATTATCAAGCATACCCAGATCTGGTTGAGAGAAGATGCTAACTCACCATATTTAAATCCATATATTAACTCACTGGAAAAAAATATCTAAGCCCAGTGTTTTAAAAGTTTCTGAGTTCTGGAGTTTAAAATGAGGGCTGACCATCCAGTGTACCTCCACAGAGATTAGAAGGGAAAGGGGGAAAGAGAAAAACCAACAAAGCAAAAGGTTGTTTTGGAATGGTTTCAACAACTCAAAAATGGATTAAATTACTAAAGTAATGAATGTGTTCCAGAAAAATAATCCCAAACACAACATCAGCAATCATAATGACAGTCTGCCTTACTCCACTACCCAAATAAAGCACAACTATTTTTGATACTGAAACTACAGAGAAATATATCCACTGCAGTCTTCTGGATAAATATAGTATAATGAATGACACCCACAAAAACATGCCCATAGTAAACACAGCCACTGTTGCATAGGAGTACTTTTTAAAAATTTCTCTTGCCGGACTGGTGGTGACACAGTGGATAGAGCATTGACCTGGGACACTGAAGGCCCCAGTTTGAAACCCTGAAGTCACTGACTAAAGCGCCAACTTGGCAGCTTGAGCACAGAATCATCAACATGATCTTAAGGTCACTGGCTTAAGCCTAAAGGCTGCTGACGTGAAGCCCTAGGTCACTGGCTTGAAGCCCAAGGTCGCTGGCTTGAAGCCCAAGGTCGCTGGCTTGAAGCCCAAGGTCACTGGCTTGAAGCCCAAGGTCGCTGGCTTAAGCAAAGTGTTACTGGCTCAGCTTGAGCTCCTCGGTCAAGGCGCATATGAGAGACAGTCAATAAAAACAACTACGAGTTGATGGTTCTCATATCTCTCCCTTCTTGTCCCTCTTTCTAAAAAAAAAATAAACAAATAAATTAATTTAATTACAAAATAAAAGTGCCCCTTGATCTAAGTTAATATTAACATTTCATAAAGAACTTATAAAACTCGACATCCAAAAAGTAAAATAAAACAAACAATTGAAAAATAGGCAAAGGCCTAACCTGTAGTGGTGCAGTGGATAGGGTGTTGACCTGGAATACTGAAGTCACCCATTCAAGACCCTGGGCTTGTCTGGTCAAGGCACATAAGAGAAACAACTGTGAGTGGATTCTTCCCACCCTTTGCTACTTCTTGCCTTTCTCTCTCTTTCTCTCTGAAATCAATAAATAAAATATTTTTTTTAAAATGGGCAAAGAACCTGAATAAACTCTTCTCCAAAGAGGACATACAGATGGCCAATAAACATATGGAAAGATGCTCAACATCACTAATCATCAGAGAAGTGCAAATTAAAAACACAATGAGATATCAGCTCACACCTGTCAGAATGGCACTCATTAATAAATCCATAAAAAAGTTGTGCTGAATTAGAAATAGAAGACAATAAAGAGCTTCTGGAAATTAAAAACATGATAGCTGACATAAATTCAGTTAAACTGGTGAAAGATAATACAAAATTATATTATTCACTATTTTAAATTAATGTGTAAGCATTAAGTTGATTTAAAACAAAATAATAATAATAAATCCATAAACAACAAGTGCTGGCAAGGATGTGGAGAAAAGGGAACCCTTGTGGACTGCTGGTTGGAATGCAGACTCATGCAGCCACTGTGGAAAAAAGTATGGAGTTACCTCAGCAAAATTAAGAATGAAACTGCCTTTTGACTCAGCAATTTCACTTCTGGGAAGTTATTCAAAGAAACCTAAAAGACCAATTTAAAAGACTATATATACACCCCTATGTTCAATTTCAGCATTATTTATAATAGCTAGAATCTGGAAACTGTCTAAGTGTCTAACAGTAGATGATTGGATAAAAAAAATCCGTGGTACATTTACACAATGAAATACTAAATAGCCATAAAAAAGAATGAAATCTTATCTTTTCTGACAGTAGTGATGGACCTGGAGATTATTTTACTAAGTGAAAAAAAAGCCAGTCAGAGAAAGACAAGTACCATATGACTTCACTCACATGTGGAATCTAATGAAGAAAATGAACTACATAACAAGCAAAATAAGACAGACTCGTAGATAAAAGAGCAGGTTGACAGATATTGGGGGATGGGTTGGGTGAGGGGGGTGGATGGATTGAGGAAAAAAATGATAAAAAGAGAAAACACTCATGGATATGGACAACAGTGCTGTGATTGCTGGGGCTAGGGGTTTGGGGAGGTAGAGGAGGTATAAGGAGGATAAATGGTGATGGACAGATACTCTACTTGGGCGAGGGTGAACGCAATATGGTGTATCAAAGATGTGTTGTGGAATTGAAAGCAGTATAAAATTTTTAACCATTGTCACTCCCCAAAACTTCAATAATTAAAAAAAAGAAAAAATGTTCCTTCTAGGTCACTGATATCCCAAAGCAGAGGAATTCACTAGAAATAATTTCCTGGGGGTTAATGTGAAGCAGTTGAAGCATTTTGTCACCTGTTCATCTTCCTTAAGTCATGAAGCAATTTTAGACTTTAAAGTGAATCAATTCTCGAAGTTTTGCTCCTCTCTTTGCATGGAGGTGGGGTAGAAAATGAAGACATTTCTGTAAGGAGTCACCATATCTATCTGAACATTAAGGATTGTCACTAGAATGAATCAATGATATGTATTCATGTGTGTAGACAGCAATAAAATGCAAAGTTATTTTAAAGTGTCATTCAATATTAATGATTGCTGAAATTGAGTGATAGGTACATGAAGTTGATTACACCATTCTCTACTTTTGTATATACTTGAAAGTTTCGATAAGAAAAAGTTTTAAAAGAATGCTATTGAATTAATAGTAGATTTTAAATCTTTTCTCAACAAATGGATACAAAAAATAACTGTCATCATGGAGGCCTGAAAACAATTTTTGCCTTAGAAAAATATTTTTATACTCAGAATGGTTTGTAAAAATTGCTTCACAATTTTTATGGTCTCCAATTGTAGGAAGTGTTTACTCTATGATACTGCACTACAACATGATCTATTAGAGCTAGTATTTATCTTAATTTTTAATTGTAAAATAATAAATTATTTTATTAATATCTAATATAAATATGAACTCTGTTGTCATCACTCAGTCCATTTGTTAAGGAAAGAAGCCTTTTTAACAATGAGTGAGAAAGGAAGTGCTTCATAAAAGAAATGCCATAGTTGGCCTGACCTGTGGTGGCGCCATGGATAAAGCACCAATCTGGAAAGCTGAGGTCGCTGGTTCAAAACCCTGGGCTTGCCAGGTCAAGGCACATATGGGAGTTGATGCTTCCTGCTCCTCCTCTCTTGTTTCTCCTTCTCTCTCTCTCTCTCTCTCTCTCTCTCTCTCTCTCTCTCTCTCCTCTCTCAAATAAATAAAATCTCTAAAATTTTTTTTAAAAAAGAAATGCCATAGCTATTTGAAAATGTTATTATCATCTTGTGATTTTGTCACTGAGAACTATGTGTGTCACCTATTTGATTAGTTGTAAAAATTTGCAAAAGTATATTTTAAATTTGCAAAAAAACATTTTATACCATTAGCTTGAACTCATTTGTAAGGATATTTTAGTTTGCAACAGCCACTGATTGAAGCCAGGGAAAGAAGTTGAATAGCTGAATTTTAGCAAAACTTTTATGTAACTGCAGAGGAAGACTAAAAAATTGGTAAAATGATTTACAGAGCACAGCTAATATGGCACCACAACCATTTAGATCTATAATCTTGGTGAGCTATTGTTGGCAGCTATGAAATTTATTGGAGCCAAGTATGAGTTGACTCAGTATTCCAAAATGTTAAACTATCATTTCAAAATTAATGAGGCATATTTAATCACATCGTTCTCACCAAGATATTAATAATAATGCATATTAAATAAGAAATAAATGTATACATAAATAAAAGAAAAGAAATTTTTTTAGCCTGAGTGGTGGTGGTGCAGTGGATATAGCATCGACCTGGAACACTGATATTCTGGGTTTGAAACCGTGAGGTTGCAAGCTTGAGCATGGGCTTGCTGGCTTGAGCATGAGGCCACTGGCTTGAGCACAGGATCATTAGCATGACCCTAAGGTCACTGGCTTGAGCCCAAGGTCGTTGGCTTGAGCAAGGGGTCACTGGCTCGGCTGGAATCTCCCGGTCAAGGCACTTATGAGAAGCAATCAATGAACAACTACAGTGAAGCAAGTACAAGATAATGCTTCTCACATCCTTCTCTTCCCCCCCTCTCTTCCTATCTCTCTCTCTAAAAAATTTATTTTAAAATGTTATTTCATAGATGTCTCACACTTTTAAGTGTTCTGTTTGCATGCTTTATATTGTATATAATATCTTAGTGAAGTAGTACATGAATACAACAATATTTTAAACACGAGTGTATTATATATTTTAGTACATTTTTACATAATTACATACAACAAATCTACTCAAATTTTATGTGTGCCCACATCAACCTGGGATTAAGTGCAGCATCTGATTCAGTAGTTCTAGGGCCAGGCCTGAGATTCTGCATTTTTTACTAGCTCTCCTGTGGAACCCTAATGTTGCTTGTTCGTAGACCACACTTTGAGCAGCAAGGTCATGGGGCAGGGAGGAGGGGTCCCTGACATGTATAACTGATAGGGTTGCACAATCAAAAATATTTGGCAATGACTAGGGAATAAAAGAACTGCACTCCCTCAGGTAATCCGCCGTAGCTACTGCTTCTCCCAGTGTAGTTTCTGGTAGGGACTGAGCTGCAGTGACTGAAGTTCTGCTCTCCTGAAAAACACCTGCAAGTAACTCCTTTCCACCATTTTAGCAGTCAGCTGAACTGGGATAAGATTGGCACCTTGAATACAAACTGATACGATCAACAATGGCACATGTTCCAGCCTGGAACTGAGGAATAATAGCTGCTTCTGAGACATAGGGGTGATGTGAGTATTAAATGAGAAAAGATGTCTAAAGTACTTTGTAGGGGGCTCAATAAACTGAAGTTATTATTGATGGAAGTATGGCTGCCTATGGACTGGCCTATGATTCTTTTCAGACAGTTATTTTAAGTCTTCTTTTATTATTATTATTATTATTTTTTAATAATTTTATTTTTTTAATGGGGCGACATCAATAAATCAGGTACATATATTCAAAGATAACATGTCCAGGTTATCTTGTCGTTCAATTATGTTGCATACCCATCACCCAATGTCAGATTAACATTGAAACAAATAGGTGATCAAAACCCCATGTCATAAAGCATGATATTAAAAATTTTGTAACCTGGAAATATTTTAAAGTGGCTGTAACTATCTCAGTTACTAAAACAGAATACAAGCAATAACAGCAACAACACACATACACGCACAAACTCAGTAAGCCCCTATAAAAAAAATCTGGTATTGAGAAATGTAATTTATTTGTGTCCTCCCAGATACACCAGCTGCAGAATATGTCTGTGATATGTACTCTCAGGATTGATTTATGTTATTCACCAGTAAGAAGCTGGAGACAGCCACTGAAAATCACTAATTTATTTTTAGAAAATTTGATATGTAGTCTTTCCTTTTTCCTTAGCAATAATTAGCTGAGACATTGGTTTACTAAAACCACTCCTACTTTGTGATAATATCATCTGCATATAAAGACAATGATTATGTTTTTGTTCACATTTTTTGTTAATGTGAGATTATTTCAGAGTTTAAATCACATGAGGGTCCACACAATTCATATCTGGTACATTTGGGCACATGGAAGGGAGCTTGGATCGCAACAGCCACATTTCCCGTCTGTTTTAAGTGGCTCTACATATGAGCTTAGGACATCAAATAAAATTAGAGCCATCTATACATTTTCAAATATCAGCTGACTTCTTTGATTTTAAATTGTAGCCCTCAGATCCAGCTTCATGGCTTTCCCTTTTCATGTTTAAAAGGTAGAGTTTCACACAGTACATGGACTATCAATGAACCTATTTCCTTCAGAGCCCAGAGTTGCCTTACAGTCCCCATTGGTGAGCAAAACAGTAAGGGACTATCTTTTAACATTTTTTACCCTAAATACCAAATATTGCCAGGCCTCTTTCTATAGACATAGAATTGCATGCCAGCATCTTCTTTTACTTGACCCTTTGTTTTGCATAGGACTGTACAAGTTTCTTCTGGATTCTATCTTTTCTACCTTTCTAGTGAAAGAATGTTAGTTTCATTTTTCAACACATTTCATATCTCCCTCCCTAACCTTTTTTGTGCTTAGTAGAATTCTATGAGAGCAGAGACTGTTGTTTTACTAAGTGTTATATTACTAGCACCTAGCATAACACTTGACTCAGAATTTATTAAATAAATATTTGTTGAAGGTTTAAATAAAATGTTATGATTAGATTTCCCTTGGTTATTTCATAATCTGGAAAGTACTTATTACCTCATCTAATTTTTCTTTCCTTTAGAATAAAGAAACTCATTTCAAGGAGTTTCAAAGCAGGAACACAGACATCAAAATTTTCAGGACAACAAAAATTGTGAAAATTATAGCTGCTTATTTCAAGGCAGGTGAGTAAATGAGGAAACCCTTTCCCAATTTGTAGATTATGACTTTAATTCCTTACCTAATATTGATGTAGGAAAAGGCTAAGTTTGGTTTTGTTTACATAAAATTAATTTTTCTTCCACTTGTTACTTAATATCCATCAAGCTGTTAATATCAAAATAAGCACACTGTCTGTGCTCTCAGTAAGGAAATTCAAAGAGAAGTACCTTGTATCTTATCACATACCCTTCCATGGCTGCTCACATTTAGCTTTGATGGAAAGGAAAAACCATGATAAATACCCCGTGTTTGTGAAAATCCTGTTCCATGTGCTCTCTGACTCCTCAGATGACTGAGTGGGTGGAAGCATGCATATGCATTGTGACGTGTGTGTATAAATACTGTCACATGTAGGGCCAGAAGCAGGGTGACATACAAAGGGCAAGTCACAAGCTGTCAGGACTCTAAATTGAAGTTTTGTTTCTATCAAGACCCATGAGAGCCAGAGCCACATGAAGTCATGGCCCTTAACCACCACCTCTCCCACATACTGAGAGGAGAATTCAGATGCCCCTTGTAGTCATCTGGTCAGATTGCTTCTTTTTTTTTTTTTTTTACAGAGACAGAGAGAGAGAGTCAGAGAGAGGGATAGACAGGGACAGACAGACAGGAAGGGAGAGAGATGAGAAGCATCAATTCCTCGTTGCAACACCTTAGTTGTTCATTGATTGCTTTCTCATATGTGCCTTGACCGTGGGCCTTCAGCAGACTGAGTAACCCTTTGCTCAAGCCAGTGACCTTGGGGTGAGCTTTTTGCTCAAACCAGATGAGCCCGTGCTTAAGCTGGCGAGCTCGGGGTCTCGAACCTGGGTCCTCTGCATCCCAGTCCGACGCTCTATCCACTGCACCACCGCCTGGTCAGATGACCTCTCTGTTCTGGTTGAGGCTGAGTGAGATCCTTGAATGTAAGATGATATCTTTATCGCCTTTCTACCCACACTACCCCCAAATTTGAAACTCCCAGGGTTTAACACAAAGCTTAGTGAGTGCTCCATAAACGTTTGTAGACTGAATTAATGAACAAATGCTGCTCTGGCCAAACCTGCAACTTCCACACACTGCATAACTGCATGCAGTACTGACCCTGAAGATAGGAAAAGCAACATAACTGCCGCAATATGAAAATGTTTCTTGTTTATACTGCTGCATCTTTATCTTTAGCTGAGCTAGGCACAAAGAGAGCTCTTTCAGTTCAAAGAAAGGAGGTTTATGATGTGTGGGAGAGCTAAGAACAATGGGCTCAATTGATATACTGGAGATGCTCTCAGCTTCTGAGAGCCTGGAAACTCCATCTATAGATTGGTCCCAGAGGGCAGAGCCAAATAAGAGCAGAACAACATAGCTTTCTTGGGAACTGGCTTTTTGCTCCTCTGAGGCAAAAATACATTTACTCTAAAGCACCCTGAATCAATTCTCCAAAATATGGTGCTGTGTCCTTATTTGCCAGTGTCTAAAAATAAGTCCTTTTCAAATCTTTATTCCTTTTGTCTTAAACTTATCCAACCAGGCTTGCTTGCAGAATATTAATTGTGATGAAGCAGAAATCAGGAGATTAAATTGAAACTATTTTTAAATAGAACTCCTTAACTAATGACTGACCTGTTGCCCCCAGCTGAAGTCTCCTTTCTCTCCAGCCATGCTCTTGCCAGCTGCAGCTATGGAACAATGAATCTGCAGCTAATTTTAAGTCATCTTTATTTAGGTTGGTCATTAGAGTGCTGTCCAAAAGTACTAAATTCTAACATGAGGTTATGACAGGCATTTAATGCTATGTTCCAAGGGCTAGTGGGTTGGCCAATTAGGGTAGTAGATGTCACTAATTATTTTAACACTGTCCTGCCACAAACTATTTACATTTATATTGCCTTTACCATGTTTGCTCTGCCTCGACATTAAACCTTTCATCCAGTACTTTCCAGATAAAACTAAGCATTTACTCATATATGAAGCATTAAGGGTACATTATTGGAAAATTCAAACAATTCAAAGAAAAACTAACAATAATTTCATCCTAAAGACACCGGAGCTGAGCACTATGATTGTATTAAAGAAGTAACCAAGTTTGACTCTGAAATAGCAGACCACTCTGAAACCCAACTTTAAAACATGCTTGAATTGGTATCAAGATCTGCATTCTATTCCAAGTTCAGAAATGTACTTTTTGGATTTCTTTGGGTAATTTAGTTTGCCTCTATTTCTTACTGTCACCAGCTACAAAAATAGAAATTATTTATCTACTCTATTTTAGAGAATTGTTGTAAGAATGACATGGATGACCTGAAAAATGAATGAGCTCCTTGGACAAATTGTACAATAAAGGTACAATTATTTGAGTTCTAATGTGGGGTTAAACAGAACAATTCACTCAGAGGACACAAGATTTGATTGAGAATATTCTTAATTTTATTTTCTTTAATTTTATAAAATACATTTTGTAAGATAAGTTTCTAAAAGTTTATCCTTTATGTGTGTTAAAATTGAAGTTCTATATCAGAAATGAAGGAAACTCTTGCAGTTGATTAACTCTCTTCACATGTGTATATGTGTGTATGGATGCCTGGGAGGTTTTCGGGGATGGGTAGGTTATTTGTTATGTTATTAAATCAAAACAAAACACAAGGTATGGATTACTTCACTTTCCTTGATCTTGATTGGTTTTGTACAGGACCTTTTCTATCTCCTCCCTCTATACAGCCTGGAAGCTTATCTGGTATACTGGTTTGAAAAAAAATATCAAATGTCTATTTGTAAAGAGCTTAAATCTCCTTAAACACCGCTGAAACCACTTTGGGGGGAATATACACAGCTCACTACAACAAAAGAGTCACCTACAGCTATACCCATCAACTCTTTTCTTCAAGAAAGAATCAATAAGCCTTTTATGCTTTAACTCAAAGCTAATAAACAAGAAAGAGAAGACAGAGATTTGGGAGCTATTCAGATGTCAAAATCTTTCCACCTTTCCTTTTCTGTGGAAGTTTGCCAACTGAATAGCTGACAATTGGTGCACTCAGTTATATCATCTATACCGGGAGAGAATAACCTGTATATAAAATCAGCCTCCTAACAAACCAAGGTAACATTGTTAAATCAAATCATCCCCCACCAGCTAGAAAGAACAATAAACTAATGAGTAAAATAATAGGTTATTCAAATTGAGGTTCAAATTCATAAAATCTGTTTCTGCAAAAAGCAGAATAATTTATAGAAAATCCCAATAGATGCATGGAACTAGGCAGTTTTACGTATCATTTGTGATGTTTAATGTCCATTTTTATTTGTTAAAGAATCATATTCAAAGAATCATTCTCCAGACCTTTCTGGTACAAACCCAACAACTGGAAAATGTAAAATATGCATCAAATTCTGAAACAAATCAAGATCTTCAAATCACCTACAATGACTGAATGGATAATATACCCCACGAGAAGAGCACCATTGTGAAGATATGACAGAGGCCAGTGTACACAACTAATTAACAGAAGAAAAGACATGCTATCCAAAGAGTTATCTATCCTGTGTCTGGCAGAGGGCTGGCTCAGATTACATCGTTAGCCACTAGCAACTGTTGCTATGTAAGCCAGTCTTTTTTTCATCTGAGCTAGTTTCTCTCTATTCTCAGCTCCTTGGAAACCACAGGGTTGTCATGGTAGCTGTTCTCAAGGAGAATGGAGTGAAAGGATGCTGGTAACACCCTGTTTCTTTTTTTTTTTTTTTTTTAATGAGGTGTAAGGCTAGGTGCTCCCTCTGTCTACACAGACACTATGCTCCTTTTTGCTATAAGTAAGTTTGGCTAAGTTAGGGCTTAAATAGGCCTTCGCCATTGGGGTCAGTGCTCTCTTTCTATAGGTGAAAGATCCTTGCTTTGACCCCCTTTCCCAGCTGCCATAGGTAGATTTGGGCAAATGCTTTTATTGTTTTACTGGCCTTCTTCTTCCTCCTCCTCCTCTTCCTCTTCCTCCTCCTCCTTTTCTTCTTCTTCTTCTTCTTCTTCTTCTTCTTCTTCTTCTTCTTCTTCTTCTTCTTCTTCTTCTTCTGTCTTCAGTGGTAATAGGTAGAAAAGACTGAGTTCTCTGTTTTGCACATCAAGGAGAATATATTTTGTCCCTATAGTGGCAATGGGGCCAGGTACATTCCTTCTATCTGCCTGATCATCTTTCTTTCCATTCTGTTTCCATAAGTGGAAGTGCTCTTTGAGAAGAAAACACTCCCTGGTCCTCAAGAGATGCTTGAAAGTTGAATTAGAGCCTTCATTTCTTTGTGATTTACAGTTGGGGGGTCACCATCTTAAGCATTTCCCATTTCTAACAGGAACCAGTTGTGAAGCAAAATGACTAAAAAGGTACATAAGATGGGAGAGTCCACAGAGAGACATCAATCACAAGACTGTCCTTTCTTGTTACACTCATCAAGTAAGAAGAGGGCCAGTCAGTGGCAAAGGCAAAGAGTTAACATGGGAGATGCATCAATGTAGGCTGTGTGGTTAGAGCCTCGCTATTAGAGAAAGGGAAATTTCTACAGGCAATCAGAACTTGGTGCCTCGGCCCATGAGTTTAAGGACGGCAAAGTTGTAAGTGGCAGCGATCATGAAGGTGAGCTGTAGGGAACAGACAAGAGAATAGGAGTGAGAGTAGAAAAGGAAGGTCTCTCCTTCCAACCATTTTGGGAAAAAAGAAAATACAAAGTAAAATTATAGCTAAATAAAGGAAAAACCTGTGTTTTATAAAAACCAGCATGTCCCAGGCTTTCCTTCCAATGGCCCCAGAGAACCAATTTGACAGGATTTATTCCATACTTGTGCTTGGCCTTGCATTGAGTTTTCCTTAGGAAAGTGAACAATTCATGTGCTCTGCCATCATCCTACCCACATGTCTGAGTGACCTGGAATCATAGGGTGCTTGCTGCAGCCACACCATGCCATATGGATCTCCAGTGCTTACTGCAGCAATTTATTTTACAAAATGAGAAACAACCAGACTTTATAAAAATATCAGCAGTAGGGGCCAGGAGTTCCATGAACTTATTCTTGAACATAACCACTTATTCAATGACTTCAGATTAAGTGCTTCAGCCTCCATTGCCCTGGGTGTTTAATGTGAACAATGAATGTGCTACATTGATACTGTGCTGTATAATATGACTTGAGACATAGAATTACATTATAGTAATAATAATTTTCATACTGTTAGGAGGCTCTTCTTTTATTTTTAGAAGAATAACTAAAACCCTTGGAAAGTGTCCAAGATGGAGTCAGAGTTACAGTATATAATATTCTAGACTTTGGAACAGTATGTTTAGTAATGTTTCAATTGTTTCTGACACTGATCTGACCAGAATGTGTTGGGAATTAACTGCAATGCATGACTACAAAGCATTTGGCAATACTGCATGCTCTGTAAATGCTAAATATTATCATTCTTGACTATGAATCTCTTACCTCTTTTCCTTCACGTCAATTTTCTTCTTCCTGTCTAATTTCTGAAGATTTTATGCCTTGCTAACCCAAAGTATGCAGTTTCTAAACTTCGCTGTCGCTTTCCAGTAGCTTCTCTCCACATTTTAAGGTAAGAAAGAGTCTATCTTTTTTACTTCCAGCATAGCTGGACCCCAGCTACCTCAGGACCATTTATTTGCCAAGATCATTTAAAGATACTCACCAGTGAAACCAGTGTGGCTGCAGCCCCCACAAATGCAGCAATAAACAGATGGAAGGTCATTTGGAACTGTGAGAAAATATAAAAAGAAGAACTGTTTCTTACAACAGCAAAAATATGTTCTGCTGTAGATCATGAATGCAGCTTCCTGAATATGTGTTTATATCTTTCTGTGTGTTAATTCTGCATCTCTTAATTGTCACTTCCCTGAGTGGAGGTCTTCCCTTCCATTCTTCAGTGTACATCAAAATACCTAACCCCATAGCACCGAGAACACAGAATACTCATGAAATACTCAAAATATTTTAATCGACTCTTGCATTAAAATTGTGCCCTGGATCCCAAAATTTAAAATCAACATTTTGTTTTCAAGTAAATTATTCCCTCCCTTCTTCCTCAGAATTACTTTTATTTCTCTCCTTTATTTGTGTATAATATCTATTCTTAATACAGTGTTTTCTTTTCTCAAATGTACAGTTTTTACTTCTCCTTAGAGATTGAGAAGTTCCAAACAGAAAATATGTTGTAAAACCTATAAATATCTCTATGCATTACCCATTTTCTTCATAAGGTTTTTAAATAAAAGAACACTTTAATTTGGGAGATTTTATCATTAAGCTCTATACCTAAAGCTACAAATTTCTCTTTTATGGCAGGAAGTCTTGGAATGGAAGGTTTTCAATGCAGTTCTAGGTAACAGATATTTTACCATCTACCATATTTCCCCATGTATAAGGTGCACCTTTATTCAAAATATGTAGGGTCTAAAAACTGGATGCATCTTATACAGTGGTTGTAGATTTTTTTACTTGCATTTCCCACTTTTTCATGCTTGTTTTTATGCTCATTGTTGAAGACAGTTGATTCGCCATCAGACACAAATGAGGACAAGCTAATGGATGGGAATTTTGACAGTAATGAGGAGTTGTATGAATTTTATAATGAATAACACTTGAGTTCAATAACGTTATGTAATACTTTTTTTCTTCTTCAAATTTCAGCCCCCAAAATTAAGGTGCGTATTATACATGGGAGCGTCTTAATCATAGGGGAATATGGTATGGTCACTGGCTCAGGCATACTAACACAATATTTTATGGAAGACAATCTGTTAACTCAAAATCCAGCAAAGATAAACTGCGATCCTTAAAATTAAAGGCCATGAGTACAAATTTGTTTTTTACTAGCCATTCCACTTTAAGGTAACCCAGAAGGCCTACTCACCTCAGCTGTTTTGCAGATGGACAGAAGGTTAGAGCCACACACCTTGCCAGGGAAAGCATTCCATGGAAGAACACCTAAGTAAGACACACAAGTCAACCAAAATGAGCTTCACAGAGTGAAGGGATTACATGGAGACTTTTCTTCAGAGCCCTTCTTCCATATTTAATCATCCTGGCTGAAGATTTAGATCCTATTAACAATCAGAACCCTCTTTTCTAAAGATTTACCAAAAAATAGAAGGTGGTATTGAGCACTTGTGAAATCTCGTGTTTGTTATTGAAATGTACTGCTTCTGGGTTGAAAACAGCAGTCAAATAAAGTAGAGCAGTGTGTACAGCCAAGAAATCTCCCCCCACTTCCAAGAAGTTTCCTTTCAAAAGAAGAAGTCTCTCCATTTTAAGTGGAGCAGAATTAACAAACTATGATCCACGCATCCCTTTTATTTTCCCCCGCAAATTACCACCCTCCTTACCCTAAGTAACAACCAAATTTATAGTGCTTCCATAAGAGGGTTGAAGATTCAAGACACCCATGCACTAACTCACCATACATTCTGGCATCAGCACAGAGGCTGCCTATACTGGCAGAGGTCTTGCTGGGGAAGGCAATGGACTGGCAAGTGGTCCAGGTGTTGAAGTAAATGTATACAGGCACAGCAGAACAGGCAAACACCAAAAGCCACACAATGGTCAGGGCATAGGTGATGCCCACAAACTAAAACAATTGACATGGAGGGGTTAGAAATGAACATTACTAGCTTGTACACATTGAAACACAACTGGGAGATCCTGGAGTGGCATGTGCCAGAAATGGAACCAGATTCCAGGGCTCTCCACCAAATGAAATTAGTAAGCAGGGCATTTCTGCCAAATGTCATTGGCAGTATCTACTAGAGAACTGGCCCTGAGTGTAACGGAGGGTGGCAGGAATGGGTTGGGGTTGGAGTGAGAAGGATCCCTGGGTTAGAGAGGCTTCAGGAGAATTGTTGGGCAGATAAGGTGTGAAGAAATCAAAATTGATCTTGAAAGAAAGTCGTGCCATTTCGTGCCTTAGGCTGAGCTTAGACAATGTTTCCTGTCATGGGACTTTTGATCTCTAGTCATTGAACAAAGCCAATAATTTAAATTTTAGATTATAAAAAAAACTTTTCTAAGCCAAATGTTGGCCACAACAGACAGCCATCAAAGGACCTTTAACTCTAAATACTGAAAACCAATATGTGCCTCAGCATAAGCATGGATAACCCTCAATCAAATATGAAGTATTAAACATCCAGATTTACCTTAGTTCCCTCTGGGACCTCCAAAGTGTAGGATCCCAGAATATTGTGGATTCAGCCTTGGACTCAATTATTTAATTGCCATGATGATCCACCCTCTTTCTCAGATAAACTACCTATGTCTCAGTCCCATAGGTAGCATTTTAGACTCTTGGGCAGTCAGATATATTCTTGTTGTGGTCCCTCCCAGGAAGGGAGTAAAGGGATACCAACAGATGGCTTAGAAAAAGTCTGTACAAAGCATCCCACAAAACTCATGCTTTTCATTTTGAGATGAAAATTTCTAGGAAACTTTTCAAAGATAAGGCTAAGCCGGCTGGGCACCACGTTCTTCCTGACCTCGTTCGGCTGTAGCCATCACTTCCTCACTAAAAGGCCAGGCACCTGGAAAGGACCCAGCCTTAGGTGAGGGTGAGGCCACAGACTCACGCCCAATTGTCCCCCACCCCTTGTTATTGCCACAAAATCCTGAGGATGATCACCTTGTCGGGATGTCCTAGCCATTTTCCCAAACAATGACACACCCGCTCCAAAGAATGAGCTTGATGTTGGCCTCTGGAACCCCTCCCCTTCTGGCCCCCTGTTACCGTTGCGCTCAGGCCCTTGCCGCAGATGGTGGTCTTGTAGTCGCCAAAGATCTGCCTGACTGCACCGGTGGTGTAGAAGCCCTCAGCCAGCAGGAGGGCCCCATAAAGGAAGAAGAAAGAGGCAGTTCCATAGATGACATACTGGAAGGCATGGATCCTGCATTACAGACAAATGAGACCACAGAAGCTTATTAATTGAGGAACCAGTTCCCTTCTTGCATAAGTGAGGTGAACACTTGAGTGGGCATCTGAACAAAGCTAGGGAATGTTTAGCAGGATCGCTAGGCTCCACCTCTGTGCTTCCATCTTATCTGAATTGAAGTAAAAGAAGACAGGGAGTATGTGGCCAGAAGCACATTCTGCTCCACCCAAACTTTGCCTACCCTTTGACCTGAACAACCATATTCTCTTCTGCCTGACCTCAGAGATGCTCCGTCAGAAGAGAGAGGAGTGAGGAGCTGGACAAGAAGAAGGATAAAAGAACAGTAGTCTAACTAGCTCTAAATATAGGAGAAGTTAGTACAGAGCTTGAGCAGACTTGAGTGGCAGTTCAAACCAAGAGCAGTGGCCCTACTCTATTCAATCATTATGCCTCCCCTGAGTTCTCTATACCTACTACTTCAGAGGCTCCAACTCAGTGAATGTTAACCCAACTGAACAAAAGTTAGAACGCATGGGAGAAAACAAGGGTTGGGGAAGTGGGTTGGGAGGCAGGCTTTGTACTTTCCCCTTATTTAGGGGTTCAGATGTGGCATAGGTGGAATCTGCTCAAAGCAAAGACTCAGGAATCTTTTATGGTGCTATACCAATCCCTTACTTGTCATTAAGGGATTTATGAGTTCCGTATCTCCAAGATGGAAAGAAGGAAAAGAGAGGGGTTTGTGTGGGATGACAAGGACTTACACATTGATGAGATACTCATAGTCCTGGTAGTTTTTGGAGAAATAAGTCTCAATTAGTTTTTCTGTACCAGTGAGGGCTTCATGTCCACAACCACAGAACAGTGCCACTCCAAAGAAACACAATCCAGTGGCCACCAAGGAGGCAAAGGGGGCCCCTACAAGACATCTTGCACAGCACTCTAACAAACCTGGGGAAGAAGGAAGGGAAACAATCAGGGGTGTACAACGGAAAAGTCATGCTACTCATACCTCTTGGCCAGTCCAATCAGGCTCCAGGCTCGTATGAATGGATGAAGTGTCACCCCAGAGTCCAACGTAGGAAAGTCTAAAGCTTTAGGCTTTTGAAATGTGAGATAGACTCCCAAACTAGATATTTTTTCCATTCTTGAAAATAAATCCTTACCTTTAATTCCCAAAATTTATAGCGTTTTTTAAACAACAAATAATTCAAGTAGCAAGCCAGAGAGATTACGCAATCATTTTCTCCTGTCTTATCATTCTGATTTATTTGCTTTAGTCATTCATCGACTCTTATGCAGTACTTAGTATGTGCTTAATATTGTGTTAAGTGTTACATGAGATGTGAAGACATAAAAGATTCAGCCACATGAGAATCTTGTTTACTGAGGAAGAATAAGTTAGGTATATCTAATATTTTCAACTAACAATTCCACACAAAGAAGTGGTCACAAATGGTTAATGTACTTAGAGTTCCAAGAAGAAACAAATGCAGTGCAGATATATCAGTCGTATCAGACAAGATTTGGGCCTTGAAGAGCATTCCACTTTGGGGAGCTTGGAAATTGCATGCTCTTGAATATTCCTGAATATTGTGTGAATGTGCTGCATGTAATGTTTGATTATTCTTAGTCTAGATATGTAGAGAGCAGTTTAAAGGAATAAAAGGAAATGACAGATGATATGAGATGGTAATAGGAGGATTACTATTATTATTCCCAGTAATAAAAATGCCTAATGATGTTTAGTATTTTCAATGGCTGATTTGTCCCCAACCTCAGTCTAACACTACACTTCTGTCAAAACAGCTACAGAGACTTTGTATAAGTCAGCAAAGCATGAAACGTCTTTCTGGAGTGACAAAAACACACCACAGCCTGGGAGCACAGGTGTCTTAAAGTGCTAACAGTCTCTGAGATCCGCAGACCTGCTGGGAAACAAGAAAGATGCACAAGAAGTCACAGGCTCTGAGAGCAGTTGTGCCCCAAGTACTAGGACTACACACTCTAAGGTGCACGTGGAATAAAACTCAACAGATTTCAAGTAGATAGAGAAAGGATGGCTCCCTCTGACCATCTTTTATATATTTCTTTATATAATTATATATATAAATTTTATATATATACACATATACAAATATACACATTGATTTTAAATATCTATTCATATATAATATATAGATACGATATATGAATTGTTCTGTATCTTTGTACATTACTATAGGTATGTATGAATTATCTATATACACACAAATAATCAGCAAGTGTGCTGAAAAACTGATATTTTTGAAGATCATGTTGAGACTTCCTATAAAAAGAAAATATATTGTATATATTATTTTTAGTTTTGGATTTTTATACAAAGCTCACTTGTCTATCCCAGGGTACCAGGGACTGGGGGAGTCCTTTGCCTAACTCTTTTAATAGTAGTATTGTTTCTTTTTAGTCCTGAGTGCTTGACCATCTGGTGATTTGCATGGCTCAATTTCATCAATGTGAGCAGATTCTGAAAGACAAAATCATTTCTATCATGGGAAAGTTGAGATAGAGGCATTTGTCTCTTTCCCAGAGCCACAGAATGAATGAGTTCTATACCCACCATACCTTAAAATGACAACCTTTCCTTGGTCCTCAAAGAACTTCTTCCTCAATGATTCTTATATATCACAACAGAGATTAGGCTTGGAAGTCTAAGCCAAGCAAAGTAAGTAGTTTACATTTGTAGCTAAACAAAATTTCTTTTCTTTTCCAAGAATTGAAGCACTGCTTTCAGAAAACATGGCCTCTATTGGAAGCAATTTGTGGCTGTGCTGCCATAAGTGAAGGCAGAGTTTACTCAGCACGAACTTGGCAATAGTGCTTGGTAATGGTGTCTCATTAGAGCTGGCCCATGTGGTGTGTGTGTGCGCGTTTGTGTGCATGTGTGTGTGTGTGTGTGTGTTCATGGGTGTAAACACATGCATGTATATACCAGAGAGAAAAACATAGCATTTGAAATTGATCATTATTCTCAGGAAACACTCCAGAAATTGATCTTCCTGTTTCACAACAGTTTAAGATACTGGATGCATCCTGTAAGTCAAGAAAAGGAGCTTGGAAATAAACAGTGATGCTATTTTCCTTCTCTGCTTGTCCAACTCTTCCCCACCCCCAAACTCTTAGGCTCTTGTAGTAAAGAAGGTCTCTGAAGTTTGGGGGTGGGAGAGGGAAAGGCCAGTGACCCCACTGTTCCCTCTCTCCCTACCAGAGGGTCAGGGCTTGGACAGAGCCCTCCATAGCTTTCCTAGACAAAGAAGCCTTGTTTTTCCCAGAGATCTCAGGAGCCTCATTGATATTCTGCAGGGGCCCACAGGCCTGGGGATAGGGAGGGGGTCAGACTGAGGGAACAATGACCAAACTGTTTGTTTAGAGTAAGGAGAACCATCCACCCTGGCAAGTGACTATCCTGTGCCCACTCACTCACCCTAGCTTTTTCTTCCTAGGAAAGGCTAAATGGTGGTTCAGGTGTGATCAGGAATGGAGGAATTTGAACTCTTGTCAGCCAGAGAATTCCACTCTTAAGTTTCAGCTGATGCCCCTCGAGGGTTGTAAAGATGAAGGAAAATCCTCTTTAGTGTATCTAATCCCTTGATCATCATACACATAACCAGGGAGTGTAATCTGTATGGTTCTTACTATGTGATAAAGGGCTAAACCTTGGGAGCAACTCTGAGTCACCAATTGCTATTCTTCCTTTCTACATCCATTTTTACTCCATTTTCTTAGAGCTCAAATAACTTAGCAAGTCCTTTTCTGGTCTACTGCCACTCAAAGCAGGGGGGAGGGAGGGTATAGGCTTTAATGAATCTCTAACATGAAGTCAGAAATAAATAGCTCCAGATAAATCTATCACTGCTGAACTATAAACAGTTCAACAATATCAGCATAAACATCAGAGGTCCATCTCTTCACAATTGAAATAAAATGTTTGTTCTAGGGGCATTTATGTTCATCAGAAGTGAAGACTCTGTCGATCTGTCCAAGTAAAAAATCAAATTTTGTGTTACACTTGGGAAAAACACAGAACATGCAAGAAATTGCATTTTCATCAAAGTAGCTGACAAGCAAAACATTCTTAGAAAGTTCCACTGGGTTCACTTTCATTTTTCACAGCTCCCCAAAAATGTCTATGGGAATTTGGGAACAAGAGCTTAAAGCCACAGGTTCGCCATTTCAGAATCCTTCATGGTTAGAAGGGTACTGGTGTGATTCAGGAAGGCTGTGAGGGATTCTGGAGAGTTCTTTGTCTCTCTCAAGAGGCAGTTTCACATTTTCCAGGCTAAGTACTGCCTGCAACATAGTAAGGCTGACATTAAAAAAAAATACTATAATATATAGTAATAATATTACCCAATGCAACTCAGTTGGATTAAACTTATTAACTTTGATGAAAGGTCATGAGAAAAATAATCACCCTTCCCAATGTTTTCTTTTCATTTTTGTTTATATGGATTCAGTACAGTTATTAAGCACATTAGCAGTAACCTAGATCCTATGAGAAAGAAAAGGAAATTATAATGCCCAGTCCCTTTCTTCAAAGACCTTTCAGTCTTGCTGGGAAAAACAAACTTATGTATGGTAATTAAAAATCAAAACTATCTATCACCTTGTGTTAAAATGTATATAACAAAGTCCTGCAGACAAAATGTAAGCAAGGGGGAAAATATTCAGTGTTGGCTAGATTTAGCTACAAACTCCCAAAACTAGTCTAATCAATCTGTGGTTGAACTTCAAGCCCTTCTCACCAATGGTCTTCACAGGAGTCTGACAAAGATTGACAGGACTGTTGTAACTCTTATCCAGAACCATGTCCATCCAAGAGATTGTGTTGATTCTGATGCTGTCTCTTTAAGCAAGCACCAAGAGCTCCCAAACCCTCCTTCCTTTCTCATGCCTGGGCACGCCTCAAGGACCAGTTCTATGATGGAAATTCAGTGTGAATCTGGGAACTTATCAAAGGGAGGAGAGGAAGGGCTTCATCGAAAAGGATGGTAGAAAGAGACCAATTGTGCCTTGTACAATTCCCACCCTGTCCTTTCAATCCAACTGACAAAGGGAGAGATAGAATCCTATACAATAGAGCTAAACAACAGGCAGGCTCATTGAGTAAAAAACTGGCCCTATCTTTCTCAGTCTCTAATCTGCACTACAGTCTTACCCTCCTCTCAGAACCCACCCCTTAACCTCACCCCATGAACAGAGGCTTCCTTGATCAGGGCCCATAAGCAGTTGACAGGGCCAAGATGCTAGAACAGCCGTGACTGGTACTGGAGATGGAGGAGGATCAGTGGGTGGGTTCTAGGAGTAAAACAACAACCATCAGGAGGTACCAGCGACAAAGACTTTTGCTTCTGTCTTTACCCTCATCAGACAAAGCCCTGTTTATAATCTTATCTTTCCTACATGAAATCAGCCCTTATACCACATTCAAAGGCTGGAAAGGGGCCCTGCAGCCACTGAGGCATAGAAATCCAAGCCCACTGAATAGACAAATCATGTGGACAGAGTTAAATCAAAAAAGAATCTCAGCCTCTTATTTGAACAGGTATTACTATTACCATGGCAACAGCAGCTGGACCAGCTTGTTTCCTATACTCTCTGTTCCTCTCCAATACACACACAGAGAGAGAGAGAGAGAGAGAGAGAGAGAGAGAGAGAGAGAGAGAGAGAGAGAGAATTTATTCCCAAACATTAGGAAGCTGGGGTAAAAACTTGATTGTTACACTCTATCCATGATACACTGTCCACCTTGCCCTCATATGGGAAGGTGAAAAACAAGCAACTTACATTAAGCTAAGAGACAACAGCTTCCATACCTTATCCCTTAAGTCAGTCTCCTACCAATTTCTCCTCTCTTTTTGGTTGAACTGTACAGCTGTTCTGAGGAACTTCGTTGTCTTCCTTGGGTTATCACTAATTCTTTTTCAGAATCTTGCCTGGCATAGAGCTCAAAGGCCAGCACAGAGCTGAGAGATCACCTTTAGGACCATTTAAAAGTAGCCAGGGAAGAATTAATCCATCAGTACTCACTGAGTTTTCAGTGTAAGTTTGACACTGGGTAGGCCCTGAGAATGGGAAAGGAAGGAAAGACCTCTCTGTTTGCCAGTCATGGCTGATGTGACCCTTCCTGATCACCTTACCCTGACTAGATCTTCCCTGAACTTGAATTTCTGTGGGCAAGGAGGGCATTTCTACTGTTGCTTTCTTTAAAGACTAGGAACTATACCCTGATGATGGTTTTCAGGGCTTCAGGATAACACACAAGAAAAGCAGCAAGAAAAAAAATAAAAAAGATGCCACTGGCTGGGGTTCAGCCTTGATGTGTTTGAAGACTATTATTTTCCCTCCCACCCATCTCCCAGGGGTTTCTTGAGCTTTGTTACTACTTAGATAGCTTTGAGAAAGTAGTTCCAGTTGTCAGACTATTGAGTAAACTGGCTTTCTTAGCAGAGCCAGAATGAAAGCCTCTTGAAGCAGAGCAGATTTTTACTTGCTGGCTCTCCAAGAGCTTCTCTAACTCTACAAGTCCAGGGTGAAGAGTGGGGTGCAGAATATATAGTACATGATCATTTCAGTAACTGTCTCTAAGAAGATTAAGTGAATGTGCTGATTTGGATACGGTTTCTTTTTAGCTCCTGGCATTCTTGCAGCAATCTTGGCAATCAGGGTGGGATTCAGTTAGTCCTCAGGCATTTTGTAAAACTGGACCCCTTTTCTGCCTCCACACTTTTCACTTGGGTTCACTTACTCTTAGCCAGCCAAAACTATACTGCTTGGCAAACAGCCACCTTTGGAGGGAAACATCACATTCTGGTTACTAGGGTAACAGCCACTGTTCTCAGACACCAGGCTTACAGGAGCCAACATTTTGCTGTTTCGTAATGACATTGTGTTACTGAGCAGAAAATAATCAGCTACTGCTTTTTGGCTTTTTTCCGGTTCCATTGTTATACCAAAGACTCATTCGGAACATTGTCCTCCCAAGTCAGGACAAGGTTTAAAGAACTATCATTTTTCTCATAAATATTTTGTGCAGACACTATGAATTCAGTGTTTCTCTTTACTTCAAATCCTACAGGATTCTATATGGTTGAAGTAATGAGCTCCCTGTTCCTGGAGGTGACTAAGAACAAGCTATAGGAACATTTAATTAGCTATTGTAACAGAGACTAACGTATTAGATTTGGTTCACACAGCCTCTAAAGTTTCTTCCAACAACAGATTCCATGATATAATTTGTCCACTTCAATTGTTAAACAGCCACACACTTTCATCCCCTGAAGAAGCAATATTCAGCATTCTTCTTTACTCCCTCTCCATTTTTAAATCACAACCTACCCAAATAGCTGCTCTGACATCAGGTATGTTTTCTAATGAAACCTTGGTCAGGAATTGAGTTTCTCCAACATTCACCTCTCACCTGGCCACACTCAATTAGTCAAATGATTCTTTCGCAAGTACACAAAGTACAGACAGAGAAAATCCAATCACTTTGGAAAAAATAAGAGTCAGCTTATACATGAGTAATTGTATAATAATTGGTATTATCATGATTTATTGGTTATAGAGCTTGGCCATTTTCAAAGGACTTTCACACCATTATTATTTAATTTTCACAACCTTGAAAGTAGACAAAACAGTTATTATGATCTCCATCTTCCAGATGAAGAAGTGATAATTCACAATGACCTCCCCAAGGTTACAAAGTTCATATATGGCAGATCTGGGATTTAAACTTGATTGTATTGACTTCTAATTCAGTGCTCTGCCCTATTAATTATCCTACCTGAATACATGCTGAAAAGAGCTCTCTCAATGTTTCAGGATAAAACAACCTAAGGGCTGACACCAGCTTAATAGAGTTGAAAACCTATTTTCCTGGATGCTACTGGAGTCTTCTAGGTACTACATTTGATGGTGAATACACAGAACAATTGATTCTCATTTTATTTAACATGCATTCAAGCTGTTACTCTTGTTTTGCCACATGTGAGCAATGTCTACATGTCTCTGTGGCATCCTGTATAGACAAAGACCTTTGTACTCTACACACCTTGCTCTGAGTAGACACTACCAAAGACCATACCTCATATTTCTCTCTTTGTTCATGGAACCTGGAGAAGCCCTCAGTACTCAAACAAGTCAACAAGAGACCTCTGGTTCCAGCAGCATCTTTGTCATAACAGGGATTTAGAGTTTGGGCTATGCCTTCAGGAAGGCTAAGTCTGGTATTTGCTAGATATGGCCACCCATACATGTACACACACACACACACACACACACACACACACCTACTTATATGCATTCGTTACGGTAAAACCATTGAAGACTTTATCTTCACTTTCTGAACTCAAGATTGGCTTCCTTGGCCATGTCCAAGCCTGAGTCCATCTTGCCTAATTTCTCAATTTTCTACTGTTGTCAAACAGGGTCCAGATTTTGTATCAAGCAATCAGTTATTTAGTACATCTGAGGAGTACCCAACAATCAGTTGCCTCCAGCAGAACCAGGAATGTCAGCTGACCTGGCCATTACCAGGGCCTGGGAACCAGAGGAGAAGAGAAGGTAGAAGAAAGTGAGTGCGTAGGAAGACACATGACCACAACCAGCTTACTGGACACTCTCACCAAGGACCTGTAGGATTCTCCACATGCTGTTGGAATTCTTTGGCAATAAAGCATCGATCTCAATACAGCATAGAAGGAGTTAATTTAATTGAGTTCTAAGGAATTAAAAAGAAAACAAGTGCCAAAACACAACTTTATTTAAACCATTGAAAACCCAAACCCCAAAGTTGGAAAATCTCTTCACATTCCTGTGCCTGTTTAAATCTTATGTGCTAAAGTTTTGAAACTCACCCATGTCTTTGGGACTCTGACTCCAACTGTAGCCGGCTGGCTAGTCTGCTTTGCGGCTAACTTTGTTCAGCTGGAAGGATCCTGGTCTCTCCAGTCTCCTTCTTCGGTCCTTTACTTTTTCTCTCTGAGTATCTTTGTCCTCTTCTCCAGCAATGAAAAGGGCTTTCTGATTGACAGCCAACCCCCTTAAAGGGACAGGCCCGCTTTCCTCCTCCTCTCCTCCTCCCCTTCTCCTCCCCTTGTCCCCACCTCCTCAGGGATACTCCCTTCTCTAAGGACTTCATCTTCTCTTTTCTGCCTTTCACTGACAATATTTTTTCTGTTTTTCTAAGACTTGCCTATGTAGAATTTCATTTTGCTGTAGAGACATCTGGAAATATGGTTTGAGGTTGGAATTGAAAAACAAAGTTCCTGGAAGCCTTCAACTGTACTTGGATCTAGTAGGTATAGGATGTGGCTACACAAATGTCAAAAATCCATGGAAGTGGTAGCTCTGAGGAGGGGGTCAAGGTCAAGACCTAATGTTATCTTACAGAGCCTTTCCAACTCTGTCCCCAACCCCAACCGCCATGTACAGCTGTCCCTTGGCCTTGTCCACCTTTCCCCTTATCCACTCCTTGGCAAATAAGCACTTTCTCCTACCCAGCTTCAGAAACACAAAAGAGAAAAAAAAAACTTGTCTTTTAAAATAATATCCTCTAAATCCTCCAACTGAATGAAGACAAAATACAAGTTGTTGATTCCATGAACAGATTGTGTCCAAGCAAGGTGAGGCTAGCATTGTATAATTTTATCAAGAGGATAACAAAGACCCAGGAAGGGGGTGAAGGTTCACCAAAGACACTAAAGAAAAGATCAGAGCAAGGAATGTAGGTGATTTCCAAGGAAGATAATTCACTTTGAGACAAGTCAAGAATATGATCTGGGAATCAGGTAGTCAATATCCCATCCTAAGAATGTAGTATCATCAGAGAACTAAGGTTAGGCTGGTGAGAGGCAGGGAGGACATGGGTTGGGTTGAAGCAGCGGATGCCAGTGACGATGGAGAGAAGGAGGAAGGAAATACAGTGCTTGCCTCAGAGAAAGAAACACTAAGAAAAAAATGGCCAACCATCAAAAATATGAGACTAATATATGAAATCTGCCTTACCAATAATAGTTGTTTCTAAAGATTGTGTGGATACTTGAGTGCCAAGAAAGATTAGCCAAGGAAGGTTTTATAAAAGAGGTGAATCTTAACCAGTGTTTATCTAGGCACCTTGTTATTGTTCTTTACCCTTTCAGGAGCCTCAGAAAGGCATAGCTCTCTTGAACTTGCAGCCCACAGCCTCCCATGGATGGCCTGTAAGGAAGCAGTTTGGTATATACCTGTTGGAAGATTCTGGGGAAAGAAGGTATGGGCCCCATAATTTTTCCTATGGCATCTGCCTTGGGGTCAGAAAGAAGAGGAAGGAGGTACTGAGCAAAGTCTAGACTCTTCTTGTGGAGGGAAAGATGCAAGATTGTGTCTTACAGTTTTCTCTTTGAAATGTGACCTTGAACTTGTTTCTGGCTTGGGCTCTGCTGTCAGGAAAGCAATGAGTGTTCTAAAGATGCCTTTGTGGGTCTACCAGGGTCCTGCATCCTGCAGAAGTTTGTGCAGAGTCTTAGAACTCTAGATCCTTTGCTCTTATACCAGCTCCAAGGAGAAAGGATCCTTGTAAATGCTGCCCCTATTGCAGAACGGTATAAAAGTAGTTTTCCAGAGCAGACCACACTAAGGCTATATGACAGGATAGAGAGTCCCAGGACCTCTGATCTCATCAGCCCTGCTTTCCAGCCATAGACTCTGCCTGCTGAAAAAGCTGAGTTGTAGGTTTGTGCCAACAATTAACTTCTGATGGTTCTTGTCATAATGGCCCTGAGGAGAGAGGGGAGCAAGAGCAAGAAGTCCCCAAATGTTTGCCGTCAGCTCACCAGACGACAAAAGGAACTGATCCAAACTCTGGGGACTCTGATTTAAGAATGAGAGAGATGGTTTTTCACAGCGTGAATGGGTGAGATAGCCCTGCATGCAAAGGATGTTGTCCAATCTGAGCCCTCTCATAAATTTGCCCCTGGATTCTCAGCAACAGTTATAGGGACTGACTGCTAGGCTACTCAGAAGGAAAGATGTGTTCCCAATAAATTCAGAGATACCAAATTTTCAATCACATTTGCCTAACACACATTTCTCTTCTCTTTTTCTCCATTTTTATTGCTTTACTATGCATTTTATCTTCTCTGCAAGTTTCAATCTCTCTGTGTCTCTGGTTTTCTGTCTCCATCTCTGTTTCTCTTCCTACATCTGTTTCTCTCTTTCTTTTTCTCTCTCTACATTCCTTGATGGAGTATATCTTTTTGTCTCCACCTTGTTCTTATGTCAAGGGATGGGAAAGGAGGACGGCCAGGTGTCTGTGTCATGCTCATTGTCCCCAGTGCCTTCAAGTTCCTAGCTCCCCACAATCTGGTGCATTGCAGTCACTCTGTAGTCCTAACACTCCGCCTTAGCACTCACTAACCACCCCTCTATTGACCCTTTCTCACATCCTTCACAGGGTTTCTTTCCAGGCCCCCAAGGTTTTTTTTTTTTTTTTTTATCCACCCACTCCCACCTATTTCTGTGAATCTGCTTCCAATGGTTCTGTTGGGTGCCCTTGGCAAAGTGCTACCTGGCAGTGCCCAAGGATTCCTCAAGAGGGCACTGCCAGCTTTCTTGGATGCAACTTGCTGCCTGCATTTTGTGCCTGTGGGAACAATGCAGGATTGTATGAGACTTGTAAACAGTTTGCTTCTTGCAATTCTGATGGTACCTCAGAGTTATGACTCCCTTGATCATTACTTGCTTTGGTTTTGCAGCTTTCTTGCAGATGGCTGTGAAATACTTAGCTCTGTGATCCTACAGTATCTAATTACTGAAGGCCACAGGGCAAATGGGTTGGTTCTCTTTGCTTTATTATATAGACTGAATTCTGAAACTCAGGGAATTCCAGTGAATTTCTCCTAGAAAAGTAAATAAGGGCTCAAGTGCCCAATTTTACAGTCCACTTCCCCATGTCCACATAGAAGATCATAAAGGGAAACAGAGAATGTTTCACATGGTACCAGAGAAAGTCAGGGGTCACCTGCTAGCATTTGGGCTTCTGGAGCTGAGGCTTTGCTTGTTATCCACAAGGTAAGGTCCTCTTAGAACAAATTTAGAAAAGCAAGTGGCTTCTTCTTACAGATTTTCTAGGCCTGGGATAGAAGGCTGGCTGCTTGGCAAACAAGCAATATATTATGTCCCGTGTAATTGCCAATAGAACTTCCACACACAACCCCATTCTGACTGGCTTGACCATGTCTTTTTGGCCAAGAGAACTGAGGGCTAAGGGCCAGAGATGTCACATACTTTGGGTTGGCATGGGCGGGGGTGCAGGAGGGGAGGCTGCCCTTCTTCCTCTCCTGAACTTTCAGGGAGTAGTGCAAGGGTGGATGGAGGCAAATTATGAGATGAATGTGTATTTGGGAGGGGGAGATGCCCATGGCTTCTGGTAGCATGAAGGGCAAAGTGGAATGCAAAACAATTAGATTAATAAACTCAGGGAAGGAGTGTCTCGGTAGCACCAACAGCTACTAGCAACATCATGAAATCAGATGTCCACATAAACCACCATCACCAAAATGAAAGCTCAGCTAACTTTAGCACAGTGGCCATGCAGAGAGGTAGCATGTTTGATACAATCTCTGAGCACAGTAGAAATACTATTACTATCTTTGGCTGTCAAATACTCACTTAACTCCTGAAGACCAAAGTTATATGTTCCATATTTTTATGGAGTACAGCGACAGATTTCCCATGCCACCCAGCAGGCAAGGGATGGGACCACCTCTAGAGTTGCTTGGAAGATGGTTCTGCTTCAAAAGAATGTTTGAACAGAGAACCTCTTCCCTGAACCAGAAGAACCAGGGATGGGATGGACAGGCGTCAGGCTGCTGTGACCTGAGTTTCCAACTCTCTGCACTTCTCAAGCTAAGCAGGAGGCCACGTTAGAAATCCAGGCAGGGCAAGTTGCATGCAGTTTTTAGGATCAATAGGATTCAAAATCAGTCAGTGTGCATCAGATAATACTAGGACTTTGTTATAATTGCTAAGTATGGTATTATCATGGTGATTATTGTTTTTAAAAAGTTCTTTTATCAGTTACACATGTACAGAGAAATATTTGTAGGTGAAATGTCATGATGCCTGAGAATTTTTTCCTCTCCAGAAAATTCTAGTAACAAGGTTTGATAAAATAACATTGGTCAAACATTGAAAAATTTTAAGGTTTGTTGATGAGTTCATAGAGTTTTATTATATTACGTCCTCGTCTCTATTTTGTGTATGGCTAAACTCGAAGTCAGAAAGGAGAGGTCATGACAGTTAAGATTGAAACTAGCCCAGGAGAGAGAGAGAGAGAGAGAGAGAGAGAGAGAGAGAGAGAGAGAGAAAAGAACATTTCCAAGAGATATTTCTGGGAGGTTGCATACAGCCTGGTAGGAATGGTGTTTCTGAGGAAAGGGACTGGTATCTTGGAGTGGGAGGGAGACTTCATTCCCTGCCCTTTAGTAAAGTGTGGATTTGTAATTTTATGCATTTCTTACATTTTCTATGGGAAAATGCCATTTGAAAAATCCTTCAGGCAGCAGTCCACAGGCACTTGGGCTTTGCTTCACTGTGGCAAGTAAATCATGAGAGGGAAGTCCTCACCATGGCAGGTTGACCAGTCCACACTCCCCAGCACACACACCACCCAAACTACCTGTATCCTTCTTCTGCCTGTGTCTCTGAAACACTGACCTATTTCAAAACATGCTCTATCTCCAACCATAGGAGAGGACTCCTAAGACCCCTTTGCAAGGCACAACTGGATGGGAAAGTGGGATTGCTCTTGGCCTGTTCCCCATAGTAGGAGAACTCATGAACCTTTGAAAGCAAGAAAGGTCCCCAGCTCAAGAGGTCACTCCCTCTGCCTTCCTCACTACTCTTCTGTTGACCCTACAAACAGTGCAGGCTACGTCTGCCACTAACAGGACTTGCTTGGGTAGCTGCTCAGGCCTCCTCTTTTCAAAGCCATTGCCCAGGACCGCTTTTTCAGAGATGTAATTTTACCCTCTCTAAATCACCATCATTGTCAAAGTGTGTTGTCTTTTTCAGAGTAGCCGGGCCAACTCCTTCATCTCTGGCTGCTTGGCTGAAAAGGAGTCACTGTAGTCTGTGCGGAACCCTTCAACCTAAAGCTAAGCTCCTAATGCAACAATTGTCTAATGCAGTCAGGGTACCTTCCTTGGGAAACTGTGCCGGCAACCAGGTTGGAGAAGAAGTTCTCCTTGCTTAGAGATGTGAACTCCAGTAAGCACAGATCATGGTGCCAGGACTTAGAGCAAATGCCCTTAAGGAGATCCATCTTTTCGCTAAGGTAATCATCCTCTCCCACCCTGGCCAAGCCCAGGAGGAGGCATGGATTCCTCCTGTCACTAAGTAAGATAGGGTAGTAGGATGGGGAGCCCCCTCCCTCTAACTATTCCTCCCTTAGGTGCTTCATTGCTATAGGACTTCTCTGTGATAGCCAGGAGGTCATGAGCGGTGCTGGGCCCTGGAGTTGAGGCTGTCGGTAGGCTTCTTCGAGTTACTGTCTCCTCCAGCCTCCAAAGCACAGAAGAGTGACTGCATTTCTTCATTTTGGCCTGCTCCTTCCTAAACTACAGATATCTTGGCCCTCAAAGGAAAATGGGTTCTTTTATTTTATTAGCACAATTATTCCTGAACCATAAAGTCTAAGAAGCTGTTCCCCCGAGGACTCTTCAAAGATGGTTTAACATGTTCCTTGGATTATCCTTGAAATTCTTTCAACATTTCTAAAATATTGCCATTATCTCCACAGGTTGAATCTAGCAGTGTTGTGAAAGGTTTCAAAGGGTAGAGGGGCAGCGGCTCCCCTTAGCCTTCGTTCCCTCCACACAGCAGAAACAGTCAGAAAAAGAAAGAAATCTTCACTTAGCCATAAGCCTAAGTGGCAATCTTAAAGAGCCAGTAAGGCTCTCCATTCTGGGTCAAGGGCTACCCAGCTGTCTTCAAATTTCTTCAAAAGGGGAGACATGGGGGTGGCTGGTGGATGCTGGGGTGGATTGCCATCCCACTTAAAGCTGGGTTTGGAAAGAGTAGCTAGTCTTTGGTTTCCTGGGAATAGCCAGCCATTCTCTCTCTGCTGATAACTAAGCAAGAGGGAAGTCATTAGAATTGCAGCATGAAGAATTTTAGCTAGATATTAAGTAGGACTTCCAGATGATCAAGGCTTTCTATGAGCAGTGGAGTACAGTGATTAAGAACATAAACTCTGAAGTCAGACATCTAGGCTACCAAATACCAGCTCTGTTACTATGGGTAATTCAACTTTTCTTAGTCTCCATTTTTCATTCCTAAAAAAGTGTTAGTAATAGTAGTGATCTCATAGGGTATTGAGATGATTACACAAGATAATGAACATAATATACTTAGCAAAATCCCTATGCTAAGGTACAATAACAACAAAAATAATAACAATAACCAGGTGAAGTGACAGCGTATCTTTAGAAATGTTACATTTAACAAAAGAGACTGAACTTTAATGATCTATAGAAGCAACATCTTTGAAATCCAGGATTCCTAGACTTCTCCAGAACCTGTCTGTTTTAAACGGCCCCAAGGAAATGTGCTTAGAAATATTGAGATTCTCTGAGACTTGCCTAGCTATTAGTCACGTAGTTGTCTTCTGGCATCTCTAGCTCCTCTATGTATGTCTCTCATTAGAGTAATCAACCACCCCAACTTGCCAAGGTTTCCCGATGTGGAAATTTCAGTGTTAAAACTGGTTAAGTCCCAGGAAAACCAAGACAGGTTGGTAACTCTGTATCAGCACTCTAGTGCAGCCAGAAGCACTGCGCTTGAAGCAATTTCGTCAAGGTCTGCTGAAAAAAAAGCAGGGAAATTCTAAAAGACCCCATTTCTCACTCTCTGAAATAGTGTCAGATAAAATACACAATGCCCAATTAAATTTAAATTTCAGCTAAACAACAAATAATTGTTTATGATAAGTATTGTCCCAAATACTGCACAAAATATACTTATACTAAAAAATTACTTACTATTTATCAGAAAGTCAACTTTAACTGGGAACCCTGTATTTTTATTTGCTAATTATAGCAACCCTAAAAGCAAAGGAGTCTTCCTGATAAGCCAAGCTGGCTTCTGGGAAGGGAGCCAGGGGAAATGCTAGGGCAAATCTCAGACAAGAAATTATGGTCCCTCATGGACACACCTTCTATTCTGCATCTTGGCCATGAATTCCTTCATCTTGTGAGCCTTGGAGGGGGGAGAAAGAGCCACACCTAGCTCCAAGAAAGATCATTTGGGGTAAGGCAAGATGCCATGGGCCCTGAGGCAGGCTGCATAATGCAGTGCTTAGGGGTTCACGTTTTGTAGCAAGTCAGATTGGATTCAAAACACACCCCAGTCCACGACATAGTGGCAACTGTTGCTAATATTTAGAGCTTGATCTTTCCCCTGTTTATTTTCTCTCTTCTTTTCGAATCCTGCATCTAGCACTTTGTTGGGTTTTGAGGGGAATAGAGAGAAATGAGAGTATTTCTGGACACAGCCTTTCCTGGGGGGCTTTATAGCTTCTTCTGGGATATATATTGGAGACATTAACCAAATGAAGACTCAGACAAACATTGAGTGCTTACCTGTGTTTGGCCCACCCTATGTGCATATGTAAGCCAGGTGTCAGCAGAGAACCAGCCTGTCCTTTCAAAGTCATATAAACTGGCTCAAGTCCTGATGCCACCCCCTGTCAGGGAAGTCCATTGTCTTCCTCAAGATTTCTAAAAATTTTGAGAGAGCTCAAAATCCCATGACTAATTCTGGTTCTGAATTTGTGCTCTTAATAACTTTTGATTCGCACGTAATTCGTCTTCCATGGCCACTATGTTCTTTCTACCTTTTCCCCACATCAGATTGGGAATGGTGTTTTTCTTCCTGGATTTCTATTTAAAAACACTCACATGGCCTGACCTGTGGTGGCGCAGTGGATAAAGCGTCAACCTGGAAACACTGAGGTCGCCAGTTCAAAACCCTGGACTTGCCTGGTCAAGGCACATATGGGAGTTGATGCTTCCTGCTCCTCCCCCTTCTCTCTCTCTCTCTCCCTCCCCCCCTTCTCTCCCCTCTCTATAATGAATAAATAAAATCTTTAAAAAAATTTAAAAATAAAAAATAAAAACACTCACATGAAGGATTTGTGCAAGTAACAGAATTAATCAAGATTTGGGTTGATGTAGGGGACATACATATGTTATAGCAACACAATTAAAAATGAATCACTGGACATTCTGTATTTAAAAGTTCTTGGCCACATTACTTCTTGGAATCTGTCTGAAAATTCCATCTTCTTGCTTGTTTCTTTCTCCCTTCTCCCATTTCATCTTTTTCTTCTCTTTTTCATCCCAATATCATGTTTATTTCTTATGAAGAGCAGCAGTACAGCTACATATGTGACATCTTCCAATTCTTCCCATCAGAGCTTCTCCTTCCCAAAACTTGCTTATCAGAGTATTTTCCTTTAAAAAGACTGACCCCCTTCTTAATAGAAACTTTGATGTCAACTAAGAAATCATTTTATCACCCCCTTCTCTTGTACAAACACAATCTCTGTTAATCTCACAACACATGAGGTAGAGTTGTTATAACTATTTTACATATGAGCAAATTGACGCTAATGAAGCCCACAGCTAGCACTGGAAGAGCTAGGATTCAAATCTAGTTCTTCTAAGTCTGACTCTAGTGTTCTTCCCATTACTCAGGGTGTTATTGCAGAGAGAATATATCAGAACCTGCTAAATTGAGTATACAAACAATTAGAAAACAAATATACCAGAGATGGTGTGATTTGATGCCTTTAGCAAACTATTTTGGTTTGTTTCTTATAATTCAAACTATCTAAATTTCCTACATTTGCTTTATGAATTAAATAACTTACCAGTTTCCACCTGACCAGGTAGTGGTACAGTGGACTGGGAGCGTTGGACTGGGACATGGAGCACCCAGGTTCAAAACACCAAAGTCGCTGGCTTGAGTGCAGACTCATCTGGCTTGAGCGGAGGCTCTCCAGCTTGAACAAGGGGTCGCTGGCTAGAGCGTGGGATCATAGACATGACCCTATGGTCGCTGGCTTGAGCCTAAAGGTCACTGGCTTGAAGATCAAGGTTGCTGGCTTGAGCAAGAGGTCACTCGCTCTGTTGTAGCCTTCCACCCCTGGTCAAAGCTCATATGAGAAAGCAATCACTGAACAACTAAGGAGCTGCAATAAAGAATTGATGCTTCTCATCTCTCTCCCTTCCTGTCTATCTGTCCTCTCTCTCACTGTCTCTGTCGAAAAAAAAACTTACCAGTTTCCATAACTTGTTAAAATTAAATGTATAAAAGTACATTCAGCTAAATAAAATGATAATGAATACCTTTTCAAAAGTTTAATTTTATGAAATTATTTAAATGCTATAAATCATAAGAATTCCGTGTTAGATAAGTTGTAATTTCCAGATTCTTAACTAGCTTTAATATCTTAGACCTAAAGCTAATTATAAATAATCTTTGGATGTCTAGGCAGTTCCAAAAAGAAATAAATAAACCAAATACAAAAATAGTTTTATTCTTATTTTTTAAATGGCAATCAACTAACAAAATAGGAAAAAAACTTTGATGGTATTTTACATATTTTTTGCTTCCTAAAACTGTTAAGATGATATAGAATAATTGGTTATGGAAAAATATAGCTAAACAATTCTTTATTTTCTGTTCTCTTATGTTTGAAGGAAGAAAAAAATTGGTTACCTTGATTTAAGATAAGAATTAATACAAAAGATTAGTTACACTTGGTACAATAATTACAGAGAAATATGTATACAAGATAATGACTATTCAGTTTGCTTATTTAAAAACTTGTCGGCCCTGGCCGGTTGGCTCAGTGGTAGAGCATCGGCCTGGCGTGCAGAAGTCCCAGGTTCGATTCCCGGCCAGGGCACACAGGAGAAGCGCCCATCTGCTTCTCCACCCCTCCCCCTCTCCTTCCTCTTTGTCTCTCTCTTCACCTCCCGCAGCCAGCTAAGGCTCCATTGGAGCAAAGATGGCCCGGGCGCTGGGGATGGGTCCTTGGCCTCTGCCCCAGGCACTAGAGTGGCTCTGGTCGCAACAGAGTAATGCCCCAGAGGGGCAGAGCATCGCCCCCTGGTGGGCAGAGCGTCGCCCCCTGGTGGGCGTGCCGGGTGGATCCCAGTCGGGCTCATGCGGGAGTCTGTCTGACTGTCTCTCCCCGTTTCCAGCTTCATAAAAATACAAAAAAAAAAAAGTTGTCATAGTTTAGGAATATGATTAATTTAATATAATATTGAATATATACTATATTTAATATACTAATTAGTTAATTTTATTTAAAGCTATAGTTAAAAGCTTGAGGTTATTACCTGTTTTCATATTTATAAATCTATGTGTACATAAACATATATATTAATAAATCCTTTACTATAATTCGTTACATGATTAATGTAGCAATTCTAAATTTGGGTTTGGTTTTTTGTTTGTTTGTTTTTAGTGAGAGAAGGGGAGATAGTGAGACAGATTCCTTCATGTGTCCCAACCAGGATCCACCGGGCTACCCCCCTCTGGGACCAATGCTTGAATCAGCCGAGTTATCCTCAGTGCCTGAGGCCAACACTCAGGCCTCAGTGAGCCCCTGGCTGTGAGAGGGGAAGAGAGAGAGAAGGGGGTGAGACAGGTGAAGAGAAGCAAATGGTCACTTCTCCTGTGTGCCCTGATCAGGGACTGAACTCCGGATAGCCACAGGCCAGGCCGATGCTCTATCTACTGAGCCAGCTGACCAGGGCCTAGAATTTGGATGTTTTTTCTACAAAATGACTAAGTTATTGTATGCTCAGATTAGTAGAGGTTCCTTTTTGTCACCAAATTATTCTGTTAACTCTCAAATATTGTGACATATTCCAAAATTATTGGGTTTTTTTTTTATTTTAGTGAGAGAGAGGAGGGAAGTAGAGGGGGCAGACAGGGACAGATAGACAGGAAGGGTGAGAGATGAGAAGCATCAACTCATTGTTGCGGCACATTAGTTGCTCATTGATTGCTTTCTCATATGTGCCTTGATGGGGGGGGGGGGGCTCCAGCCAAGCCAGTAACCTTGGGCTCAAGCCAGCAATCTTGAATTTTAAGCCAGTGACCATGGGGTCATGTCTATGATACCACAGTCAAGCCGGTGACTCTGGGCTCAAGCCGCTGAGCCCACACTCAAGCCAGTGACCTTGGGGTTTCAAACCTGGGTCCTCAGCATCACAGATCGATGCTCTATACACTGCGACACCACCTGCTCAGGCCCAAAATAGTTTTGTTTGTTTTTTAATATTCCTTACTTTAAAAAAAGTAAATTCTCTGACAATGTTGTTTAGTGTTGGGTAATTTTGCAATGTTAACTAAATATTCCTTGCTTGAGGTATTTATGACTTACATCTTCTCTCTTCTAACAACTATTCTTAATTTTACTTTTCCTATATGAATTATTATAAAACTATTAAGATCTTTTTTATGCCTGAATAAACTTTAAGTTTCCTAAAATGGTCATTAGGTAACACAAAAATTTGCCCTTATACAAGACTGTAAGAGTAATTAGGTTTGTATAAATGTCTCTAACTTTTAATTAAGCCAGACTGTTATGAAACTTTGCCTACCAAACCTAGTGTTAAAATAATCTGAATAATAATAATTAATAACATTGATAATAATCATTTGACAAATTATGCCTTGAGCGCAGGTGACTAGGTGTGCCCTCAGGGGTTGGAGGCGGGATGGGGGAAACCAGAGAGCGGAGTGAGAACGCAGGACTCTTCAGGAGACAAGGGGGCGAGGAACAGCCTAGCTGCCCCTGCTTCCACCGCCTGGGAAGGGGAACTGAAGAGCCCACATCCTGGCGCAGCAGGGTCAGGCAGAGGGAGAGGGAGCAGCGGCCAAGGGGACTCCAGAGGAGCCCCAACAGCAGTCCCCTGAGGAGGCTGCAGCGGCGCCTAGGGGACCACTAGCAGCCATGAGTTGAGGGGAGGACGGGACTGGTGCCGCCGCTGTGTCCCGTCAGAGGAAGGCCGAGCATCCCCGCCGGTGGAAGAGCAGCACCAGAGCCAGGCCTCGGTACACCCCAGAGCTGCAGTCCCAGGCCGGGAAGCCCCCACCCACATCCCGTCTCCAGCTCAAGGCAAGAAGAGTCTCAACCCAACCTGTATGGGCAGAAAAAGTAACAACAGACAAAGAACCATTTGACACTTGAAGCAGAAATCCCTGGTAAAAGAAAAAACGAAGCAGAGGAAACCTAAGGTCCTGACTAGGGAAACACATATTCATCCAATAAGAATCAAAAACCCCTAAGAAACATCCATCTCTACATGAGTACCTAACGTTATCTTCACGCTGAGATAATACGGAGTGAACAAAAACTTCTCATAAGAAAGGAATTAGTTGCCTGATCAGGTGATGGCACAGTGGACAGAGCATCAGACTGGGACATAGATGACCCAAGTTCCAAACCCTGAGGTTGCCAGTTTGAGGCGGGCTCATCTGGCCTGAGTGAGAGCTCACCAGCTTGAGCACAGGGTCACTGGCTTGAGCATGGGATCATAGACATGACCCGAAGGTTGCTGGCTTGAGCAAGGGGTCACTCGGTCTGCTGTAGCCCCCCAGTCAAGGCACATATGAGAAAGCAATCAACAAACAACTAAGGTGCCACAAGGAAAAATTGATGCTTCTCATCACACACACACACACACACACACACACACACACACACACACATACACACAGGAATTAGCTCTGATTTATACTCTCTGACCTTTTAAGCCCAAGAAGGATCAATCTCTTCTCAATTAAATCTAGCCAGATTGTTCTAACTGCATCCAAAGACCCCTTTAGCTTCAGTGCAGTTAATTCCCATACAGGTAACTGTGACTTAATCTTCTGCCTGCTTACCTCATTAAATATGACTTGCTTCTTTGGTCCTAGTTAAACCTGTGTCCTGACTTCTTATTGACTGTTTTTATTCGTTGTTTTGCCTCTATGAGAATTTCTAAACTCTATTTTCTTTATTTTGACTCCTAAACTCTAAACTCTAGCATCAGTTATCTATTGCTATATAACAAACCATCTAAAAATTTTATGGTTTAAAATATAAAAGTTTGTTACTTTCTAGTTGGGCTGTTTCCTTTTCTTGTTGGTCTTTTTATTTTTTTAAGACGTAATTTCTATTTTTATTTTGCCTTTGCTCCTGGGCTTATATTGAAGAGTATTTTATAATTTCCCAATGGTTAAAATTTTTATTTGTTTTCTTTTATCTATTCGTTGGGAATATTATCTTGTTGGTCTTTCAATCCAGATCCTTGCATGTCATGATGGTCTGAGAGTAATGTTCCAAAGGCTAAAGGTAAAAGCTGCAAGGCATCTTGAAGTCCCACCTACATGATACAATATTCACATAAAAAAGTCAATTGTGTCTGTATATTGGCATCAAAACATTGAAATTATAAAAGTTTAAAATACCATTAAAATATTGATAGTATCAAAAATATGAACTACTTAGGGGTGAGTCTGACAAATATGTGAAAGACTCATACACTGAAAGTATAAAACATTGCTGAGTAAAAATAAAGACCTAAATAAACAGAGCAGCCTGACCTGTGGTGGTGCAATGGATAAAGCGTCGACCTGGAAATGCTGAGGTTGCCGGTTCGAAACCCTGGCCTCGCCTAGTCAAGGCACATATGGGAGTTGATGCTTCCAGCTCCTCCCCCTTGTCTCTCTCTCCTCTCTGTCTCTCTCTCTCTCCTCTCTAAAATGAATAAATAAAAATAAAATAAATTTTTTAAATAAACAGAGCAATGTACTTCGTTCATGGGTTTTAAGGCTCAGTGTTACGTGGTGTTGGGAAAACTGGACCACTCTTTTACATCATTTACAAAAATAAACTCAAAATGGTTTAAATATTAAATGTAAGGCCTGAAACCATAAGACTCGTAAAAGAAAACAGGAAGTAAATTTTGACATCAGTCTGGGTAATAGCTATTTGGATACATCCTTTTGAGCAAGGGAAACAAAAACAAAAGTGAACAAATGAGACTATATCAAACTAAGAAGCTTCTGCACAGCAAAGGAAGCCTTCAACAAAGCAAAAAGACAACCAACTGAATGGGAGATTTTATTTGCAAAACATATCTGATAAGGGGTTGGTATCCAAAATATATAAGAAACTCATACGACTCAAAAACAAAAAGATAATCTGATCAAAAATAGTCACAAAACATGAAAGGACATTTAAAAACATTTCTTCAAAGAAGACATTTTAATGGCCAAGAAACATGAAAAGATGCTCAATATCACTAATCATCAGGAAAATGCAAATCCAAACCACAATGAGATATTATCTCATACCACTCAGAATGGCTGCTATCAAATAGTTGATAAATAACGTGTTGGCAAGAATATAAAGAAAAGGGAACCCTTGTGCACTGTTGGTGGGACTGCAAACTGGTGCAGTTCCTATGGAAAGATAATGTAGAGGTTCATCAGAATAAAAATAGATATACCGTAGGACTCAGCAATTCCACTTCTGAATATCCAAAGGAAATAAAAACACTAATTTGAAAAGATACATGCATCCTTATGTTCATTTCAAGCATTGTTTACAATACTAAGATATAGAAGCAACCCACCTGTCCACTGATAAATGAATCGATAAAGAAGATGCGATACATATAAATATCTACATACAATGGAATATTATGCAGCAATAAAAAATAATGAAATCTCCCATTTGCAACAACATAGATGAATCTAGAGGGCATTATGCTACATGAAATAAGTCAGGCAGAGAAAAATAAATACTGTATGGTTTCACTTATATGTGAAATCGAAAAACCAAACCAAACAGACTCAGAGAAACAGAGACCAAAGGGATGGTTATCAGAAGGGAAGGAATGGAGGATGAGTAAAAAGAGGAAGGGAAATATAGTTAATGATACTGTGATAAGTTTACACAGTGATGGATAAACTAGAATTAATAGGGTGATTATAGTTTAAGGTATAAAAATATTGAATTGCTGTGTTATACATCTGAAGTTAATATAAGCACTATAAGATTGCATATCAACTACACTTAAATTATATTTTTTAATTAAATTTTTTTCTAATTAATTCATTTTCTATTTAAAAAAGCTATTTCTCTCCATATTGACCTATACAATTTAATCAAAATCTCAACAGGTTTTTTTTTTTTAATTTAAATTTACTTGTTCTTTATTTTTTCATTTTTTTATTTTTTAAAATAATTTTATTTTTTTAATGGGGCGACATCAATAAATCAGGATACATATATTCAAAGATAACATATCCAAGTTATCTTGTCGTTCAATTATGTTGCATACCCATCACCCAAAGTCAGATTGTCCTCTGTCACCTTCTATCTAGTTTTTTGTGTGCCCCTCCCCCTCCCCCTTTCCCTCTTCCTCTCCCTCCTCCCCCCTTAACCACCACACTCTTATCAATGTCTTTTAGTCTCACTTTAATGTCCCACCTATGTATGGAATCATGCAGTTCCTGTTTTTCTCTGATTGACTTATTTCACTTTGTATAATGTTATCAAGATCCCACCATTTTGCTGTAAATGATCCAATGTCATCATTTCTTATGGCTGAGTAATATTCCATAGTGTATATGTGCCACATCTTCTTTATCCAGTCATCTATTGACGGACTTTTTGGTTTCAACAGGTTTTTTTCTGGAGAGTTTTAACCTTGAAAATGTGAAAAGTTCTTGGACTATACAGACTATACTTTGAAAATCATTAACTCCCACTAATCAGGAAACTCCCTTCTTGCAAAGAGTGGGATTGAGTCTTTAAGGAAAGAGGAAGAGGTGGAGAGCTATTTGGGGGGCATCCAAGCATGACTACTACACATGTGTATTTCATAATTTAATCATACCCGATTGAAGGACATTTGATATGTCAGTATTTTTTCTGAGATTACAGGTGATTTTTTAAAAGAAAATTTATTAAGATATTCAAAAGTGCAATTATCATAAATGTACAGATTTGTGAATGTTCACAAGGTGAGCCTAGTCATAGAACCATCACCTAGCTCAAGAAAAAGAACATAAACATCATTTTGACTTTCAAGAGCAAAAATTCATTTTGCCAGTTTTTAAATTTTATATAAGTGAAATAGTACAGTATGTACTCTGGTATAGAGTTTCATTACATCACAATCTTTTATGTTGTCTTTGTTATAGGTTATTTTCATTGCTGTATATTGCTCCATTGAGGGAATATATCAGTGTCTATTTTACTGTTTCTGGATACTTGGGTAGCTTTTAGTTATTGGCCTTTCTGACTAGTGCTGTGATGCATATTTTATTATTACAACCTTATTGAGACATAATTTATGTACCATAAAATTTGCCCATTTAATGTATATAATTCTATATATAGATTTGCATTTTCTATACATTTTATAAATGGACTTGTACATACCAAATCAATCAATAAATAAAATAACCTGACAAATTAAAAATGGAGTTTATATATATGTATATATAGATATCTTTCCATGTTTAATACCTTTGAAATGAAAAGAAACATACTTGCATTTATGCACAAAGAGGGATAAAATAGCTATATACCAAAAGATTTTTCCAGAGTTCTTGATTCACAAAGTATTTTTCCTTTTTTGTTTATAGAGTTTTTGGATAGACACTAGGGGCACTAACTTAATTACACAGAATGGTCAGAGGTATATTGCTTATTTCTTTTATTATAACCAGTAGCTAAGACATAGCACTTTGTCTAAGAGTTATGACAGCAATAGAAAAAAAAACATGTAAAAACTTGAATTAGCTTAGTTCTAGATCTTCACTAACCTCAATGGTTCCTGATGCTGTGCAAATTCTTTCATTGACAAAAAACACTTACCACTTTTTAGCTAGTGGCCTAACCCCTAGGAAACATTGCTTTGCCCTTCACACTGTCAGTTGCTGTGTGACACTAGAACCCAGTCAGGTTTCTCCATTTACTGAAGAAGGGAAAACCTACAATTGCTTCCTCCCTTTGGGAAATTTTTCATGTCTCGTAGAGACTTCAGAGACACTTCAGCTTGATTTGTAAGAACTGTAACTTGATTCAAAACACTCTGGTAAGTTAGAATAACACAAAATGGGCTCACTGCTATTGTCACAAATGACACTTTTGCTCCCAATGCAGTCTGTGCCCCACTGAGGTACTTACTACTCCATATGTAGACATCAGACATCAATGTCACACACTAACTTATCCTGCATATTTAGGATCATTTTTAGAGACTTTCAGGTGTTTAAAATTACTACTTTTTGAGAGGATCATGTTTCTCTTGAAATAATTTTTAAATTACCCAAAATTATTCAATTACCTCCAAAACATAAGATACTCAGAGAACTCCCAGAAAGAATAACTGATTACCTCTTCATGTATATATATTATCAGAGCTGTTAGTCTCACTAGTAGGAATGATACTGCTGGCAAAGATGGCCAAAAACTTGTTTCTGACTCTAGAAAAAGTCATAAGTAACAAAACCTTTATTCTGAAGCCCAGCACTAGTCTAAATTCAGTAAGCAGGGCTGTTACAGACAATCACATTTTCCTTGATTTCCTCTCAACTAGTCAAGGGGAATTTTATGCTGTGGTAAATAACTTCTTGCTATGCTTATATATTACAAGATAAGTAAAACAGCTGAAAGGGAAAAGTCACTTGTTTCCTTAACTAATCATCACTTTGTTTCTAATAATTGTTAGTGTAACAGTACCCTATTTCATGTTTCAAATGCTACTGCCCAACCATTGTACCTCAAAAAAATTCAGCAATTCATCCTGAAATATAATGAGCAGAACAGACTAACCCTAGTCCTACTTTAGTCTACATCCGCCAAGAAACCTCTTGATCAGCAGAATCTTAGCAATGGTGAAAATCTGGACATCATTGATTAATGTCCTGCAGCTTGACTTTGTCTACCCTTGCCATATGGGAGGCACTAAGAAAGAAACAAGCAGTGCCTGACAGCTAAAATCTGGCGTGGTACTATCAGTTGGACCTTGCTTTTATCCTGCTAAAGTTTCACAGAATGTAACATTAGACACGGCCACTCTGACCATAATAGATCAAGACCAAAAAGTACCACTGTTGGAGCTGAAATACCTCATCAGGTGGGAGAGTGTCAGACAGAAAAAAAAATCACTGTGTAATCAGATCTGAACACAGACAAGACAAGACATGAGCATTATCTAAACCAGGGGTCCCCAAACGTTTTACACAGGGGGCCAATTCACTGTCCTTCAGACCGTTGGAGGGCCGGACTATAAAAGAAGAAACTATGAACAAATCCCTATGCACACTGCACATATCTTATTTTAAAGTAAAAAAACAAAATGGGAACAAATACAATATTTAAAATAAAGAACAAGTAAATTTAAATCAACAAACTGACCAGTATTTCAATGGGAACTATGCTCCTCTCACTGACCACCAATGAGAGGTGCCCCTTCCAGAAGTGCGGCAGGGGCCGGATAAATGGCCTCAGGGGGCTGCATGTGGCCCACGGGCCATAGTTTGGGGACCTCTGATCTAAACCATAGATATGAGTGACAACTCTTCCTTTAATTAAATCTTTATCTTTGCTTTAATCTTCCTTCTTTTTACGTAATAGTTATTGAGATACCCAATTATAAGATTACTCCTGGTTTTTGACAACATCCAATCCAGCACAAAGCCCAACTTCTTTAAACCCTCTCCAAAATCATTTAAGTTGAAATGCTGAAGTGCTCCATGATCCGCACAGTGTGCATGCTCCCTCACTTAAGTGAGTAAGACATACATTACTTCATTTTTATCCCACAAAGAAGAAATTATAATCATCACCATTTTACAAATAATGAAACTGAAACTCTAAAATGTTAAATAACTTTTCCAAGTCTACCTAGCTAGTAAGCATAAAAGAGTGCCTAAAGGAAGGTGCTATTAGATTCCTGGCAATTCCTCTGTAGGAAATTCTGTTTTCCAATACGTTGGACCTCACTCTTAGTTGATACATTGGTGTATCATCCCCATTGATTATTCTATCCATGAGAAGTTGTTCATTAAGTTGTGTGTGTGCTTGTGTATGTGAGAATGGCAGTGGTTTGGTTGTGATGTATAGCAGTTCCCCCTTATCTGAAGCTTCTCTTTCCACAGTTTCAGTTAGCCAAGTTCAAAATATTAAATGGAAAATTCCAGAAATAAACAATTCATAAGTTTTAAATTGAATGCTGTTCTGAGCACATGATGAAATCTCATGCCATCCTACTCTGTCTTGACCGGGATGTGAATCATATATTTGTCCAATGTCTCCACACTCTAGATGCTCCCAGCCCCTTAGCCACTTAACAGCCATCTGGGTTATCAGATCAACTGTCAAGGTATAGCACACAGTGCTTATTCAAGTAACCCTTAATTTTACTTAATAATGGCCCCCAAAGCACAGGAGTAGTGATGCTGGCAACTGAAATATGTCAAAGAGAAGTCATAAAGTGCTTCCTTTGAGTGAAAAGGTGTGTGTGTGTGTGTGTGTGTGTGTATATATGTGTGTGTGTGTGTATGTGTGTGTGTGTGTGTGTGTGTGTGTATGTGTGTATATATATGGTTCAGTACTAGCCACAATTTCAGGCATCCACTGGATGTCTTGGAACATATTCCCTCCAGATAATGGAGAACTACCATATGTTGATGTGTTTTGTGATTTGTCTTGAGGTCTGCACCTAGTAACTAGAATCGTCTGGCCATATCTGGTATATAACAAAACCAGGCAAACCTCTTTTCTTCAAGTCTCTTCCAGGATGAGATGCTGAGGCCTGGTGAGGCTGCTCGCTCAGTCCCCAGATTGAGAGGGAGCATGAAGGGAGGAGCCAGAGCTGCCAACTGAAGAGCTTCTGCCTAGTGCTGACAGCAGAGAATGGGCCATCAGTCAGTCAGCAAGAGATGAAGTGAAGTCTTACTGCTGTCAACTTCCTGCCCACCTTGTGCTGGGCACAACAGTACAAGGAGGGGATTCAAAAAGAGTGTAAGGAATGGCTTCTGTTCTGAGGAACTTTCTTTAGCCTCCTCATATGAGACTGCCTCCTGCCTTCTCTTCTTTCCCTTCCATCTAGTTCCTTGCATTGAGATGCTAAAGGAAGCACTCTTGGGGGCAGGGGCAGAAGTGTTGGCTGATGTGGGAATGAGACACAACCCTGAGAGCCCTCTGATGAAGAAGAGGAAACATTCATTGACCTAAGTATGTCTGTTCTCAGATAACTGCCAGATAAGAATGTCTCAAGCAGTGGTGAGGAGAGAGAAAATGAGGAAAACCAAGATTGCAAGCCTGTGTATGCAGCAGGGCTTTAAGGACGGTGATCTGAAATGCTAAGGGACAAGGGGAATTTGGCTGGAGGCTCCATCTGCTTAAGGGTACTTTTAGATTATGCTTTCATTTAGGGTGGCTTGGTGAGCAGGTGGCAGTTTACAGCAGAGCTAAAACTGCTTTTAGCCACCCCTACTTTCAGGTGTGGTGAGAGGGGTTTCTTCCCTGGGCCAAGCAGGCAACAGAGGGAGCAAGAGAGATGGAACCAAAGAAAGGGCTGGTGGGGGGGGGGCGAACTATTTCAGATAGCGTTCTATTAAGGTGACCAACTTTTTTACAATGAAAATGAGGACAAAAATAAATTAAATGAAACAATATGGTAAATAAAATAAACATTTTATTCATTGTAACAATAATACAATATAATATGATAAATGCAAAATAAAATATTTGTAATACTTTATATTGTAATTATGCTTACATGCCTATTAATTTTTAATAATAACTGTAAGAAAAAAGTACTCATTTTGATACAAATACGTCACATCACATGCAATAGATCGACTCTGCATCGATCGAATATGGACATTTACAGATTAGTCTTCCAATATCAAAAAGGAGGACATGTAGGAGGACACTTTTCAAGGGAGGACAGAACTTACAAAAGAAGGACTGTCCTCCCTAAAGGAGGATGATTGGTCACCTTAGTTCTATAAACTTCCCAAGACCACATACAGGCCTTTCCTACAAGAGCACTGTGGCTGGCAGGGGCAGAGGGTGTGCTAGCTGGAGAGGAAAGACCAGCTATCCTCTCCCCACAAAGACCTAGCCTACTTTGTTTGTGGCTGGGCTTTGATAGCTCATCAGAGAACATTTTTCCATCTCTACTCAAAGATTTGTGAGGGGAATAGAATCATTGGAATGATCCATGGTATTCTTGACATTTGATCTTCCCAACTTTGATCTGGAAGGTTAGAGTGGAGAGTTGACTTGGTCCATCTGGACTTTCATCCTCTTGTTTATCTCACAGCCACCAGAGCCACCAGCCAAGTTTCTGCTCCTCTTAGAAAGCCCCAACGTCAACAAAGACACAATGACTCTTTTCCTGTCCCCAGCAGCCAGCTGACACGGGCTGGCATTTTAAAGAATAACCCCCCTCCATCCCTCTTCCAAATAAGAGATAATGAATTGGAAAGAAAGCATTTATAACATCAAAATGAAAACATCTCCAAAGAACTGACACATTTTATTAGACTCCCTCACTGGAAGGAGAGAGGAGTTTCCCAAAGCATGTTTCAGAAGGTTCCAGTCCCACTGGATGTTGAAAGGTGTAATGTAAGAGAGAAGGCTCTGTGGGCAAATATGTTTGGGAAAGGATGAATTAATCAAAATTAAAAATAAAGTGTTTCTACTTTGAGATTTCTCAGAACCTCCAATATGCTAATGTGTATCCTGGTCTCTAAAAGATGGAGGGAATTAAATATGTGGTAAGATGTCATTTATAAAGCACTTACTGTGTTCTAGGCTCTGGGCTAAGTGATTCACATGTATTAATGCTCATGTAATCTTCATTACATAAGGTAGATGCTACTGTTCTCTTCAATCTATACATGAAGAAATGAAGGCAAAAAAAAGGTTAAGTATCCCATCTAAGGTCACAAGCTAGTAGTCAGCATAGTGGACACTTTGGGGGACTGCACTCCAGAGTATAAGGTCAGAGTTGCAAAGACCATATAGATGCTCACTGAACCCATTTCCTCTTTTCACAGGGCCCACCATGAACATACATTTCCCGGACTCCCTTGGAATGAAATGATCAGTTCTTATTTTTGGAATGTGAGCAGAAATCATGTGTGTACTGTTCAGGCTGAGGCAATTAAAAAATGAGTGTGCCCTCTCTATTTACTTTCTTTTTCCCTTCACCTATTAGCAGAGTGCAAAGAATCCCAATGAAAGGTGGTTAAGTCATGCTGTGAAATTAGCTTGGGACCCTGGATGACTGTGCAGATCACAGCCCACGAGCCCAGTCTACCTTGACTCTTTCTAAGCAGTACGGGACTGTGATATGGATAAAAAAGAATCATTGATTGCATTAAAACCACTGGGCTGTGGAAGCTATTTGTTACAATATTTACCTTATCCTATCCTGACTAATATATTCAAGAAATTCTTTTTTCCTAGAACAAAATCTTTTCTTAAGACAAAGATTCAGAGAGTTTACACTGAGGAATGGCTATGTAGTCTGAGCACCAACTCCCAAGTTAGTCAGAACTAGATTCAATCTCAGTTCTGTACCAGCTGTGCAACTTTGGGTAAGTCATTTAGCTCTTATGACTTTCTGTTGCCAAACTTAAAAGTAAAGATAATAATGCCAAACTCAGACAGTAGTTGTGAAGAGTAAATGAGGTCATGTACAGAAGGTGCCTGACACATAGTAAGTACTCATTAAAAAGTAGCCATTATTATTCCAAGAAAGCACAGGCACTCTGCCTGACACATAATCATAAGAACCTAATAAATAGTAGTTCTCTTTCTTTAATTCCAGCCCGCATCCCCAGAGCCTAAGGACTGGTTGGACTTGGCAAGTACCTTGTCTGGATTTCCAGCTTCCCATCTCCCTCCCAGCCAGTGTCCTTTACCTCATCATCAGGAGCTGGTCCATGCTTCAAACTCATCCTAACCCAGACAAACGCCAAAGCCCCAAGTGAAGCAATTCTCTACTTAAGACTTTCCTCTTTAAAGGGCTTGGTAGGGTGAAAAATGTCCCTCTTCAGACTCAAGCCCTCAGCTCTAACCTCTTCTGGAGTCTGAGCTGACTTCATCACTGAGATGGGCCAGGGCTATGCTGCTGCTATCCACCATCTAATGCTAATTTCAGTATGTAGGGACCAAGTGTAGATTCTTCAAGTGTCAGCCAACATGGTGTTACTGAATCTTGCAAAAGGGAATGCCCAAGCCTTGGGAAGACCAGAAGTTGCATCAGCTGGGGGTAGAGGGCTGGTACGAGGCAGAAGGGTGTGGCCACTGCAAAGAGAATTCTGGTGGCAAACAAATCCTTGATGTGTGGTGCTAGGTGACTACTTCTGGCAGTGATCCAGAAAATAATTCACATGCACTCACCTCTTTCTGTAGCAGGAAGAAAAAATGTTTCTTGCATCCTGTCCAGCTCCAACACCCTTCTCAATGCCCCACCACCACCAAAAGAAAAAGAAAAGAAAAGCTCAGTTATTTTTTAAATCTGTTTCTTCAAAGTTGGCCTGGATCTCTCAACTGTTTGTCCTCTTCCTTCTGTGCTCGAGCTTTCATTGATTTGAGACTTTCTTATTCCCTTTGGCTGATCAACCTTCCACGGAAACCTCTACAAAGGGTTGCACTAATGGGTATCAGTGGGGAGAATGCTCTAGTTGGGGTCATAGAAGACCTTCCTTCCACTGTTCATTTCTGCTCTGTCATTTCCTGCTGTTCTTGACTAGGATGCTCATGGGCACCTACCTCCAGAATGTAAACGATTTTCTCCTGTGTGTGAAGTAGGCCTTAAACCCTCAAAGAATGACAATGTTGGAGCTAACTTAGGCAGCACTTCTAGAGGTCTTCAAGACTTCAGGTCTGATTATCCTGGGCTGAGACTGAGCCAAATATCACTGGAGAGAAATTGTCACAGCCACTCATCAGGGCAGGTGTCTAATAATGACACCTGGCATCTTGGGAGTTGGGAACAAAATTCTCCTGCCTGTCCTCTAGAAGACAAACTAAAATAACATCAATAGTAATTGGATGTTGGTGCAGCAGACAACACATTCCAAGGCAAGCTCCAGCCTTGGGAAAGTATGGTTAGCCAAGGGATTGTTTATGATCCTCATCTTGCTTTGACTATGGGTGGGCAATGGGAGAGGGAAATAATCAATACAGCTCATAGTTGCTGAGTGCTTAGTGTATGTCCAGCACTGTTCTAACTACATCATAGACAATAATGTGTTGAATTTGTAACATACCACTATAACGAAGGTATTGTCATCATTCCCATTTTAGGAGCAAGGCAATAGTGTACCTCTGTGTAGATGAGCCTTCTTCCCTGCCCTCGACCTCCTGATTTAGCCCTCTCCACTCAAGACTTTCTTTCCTATGCTTGGGGTTTCCATCTACTTCAGAGGCAATCCTAATGTTTTGCCATAGTAAGGCCTTGGGCCAGTGTGGTCTTAGATCACAGAGCAGGGAGCCCTTCCTAAGAATTCTAGGAGCACCAGAAAAAGAAAGCAGGGAAGGTTGCTAAATCAGATGTATGGAGGAGGAGACAGCTAGTAATGTAAATGGAAGGGGAGAGAATCACCTCCCCTCACCAAACAATGCAACTGCTCCCCTGCGCCCCCCCCACACTCATACATCCTACTTCTGTGCTCAATTGTTCCAGCAGTAGGGCAGAACAGGGCTGCCAAAGAAGAGATTGCTTGTGAGTGAGGGAGACTGGCAAATGTGCCCTTCAGCTCTGCTGTTGAAAGCTGCCAGAGCATTGGGGGTTGAGCAACCCGCAGAACTCCTGAGGCTTAGTGAGTGAGGAAAGATGTTAAAAAGACACTGGCTGTTCTGCAGGATTGGCTTATTGAAGATTCAGTGAACAAAGATTTGTGGCTACCCTCCCGGACTCCCAATTAAATCCTAAGGCTCCATTCTAGAACCTTCCTAAGGCAGACTGAACAGAGATATCCAGAGGCAGCTTCATTTCCTTTGGATTCTACTTACTCTGCAGAACTCATCCATCTTCTCAACCAGGTGGCTGGCTACCTAAAGAGGACACTCAGGTTCTGTCAGCTCCCTAGGCTTTGATGCCTCTGCATAACAGTACAGTCCTGGTGACTGACCCCTCAGTTTCCCGAGAATGAGCTTGCTAAACATCAAGCAAAGCCTTCCCATGGTGCTTCTTTCTCTGGATCACCATCCTCTCATTAGAACCTGTCCACCTCACAGAATCCCACATCTCTGCAGATGCCATCGACTCTTCTACTTTTACAGGCACATGGTCTGATGTGTACTGATATGACTCCGTTTATTCATCTGTAAAATAAAGATGATACTTCCCTGTGTCTTTCCCAGAAGTTTTGAAAATTTGATGAGCTAAAGTTCTGAATGCCCTTGTAGTGTCCACAAAGTGCTACATGTGCTAGGAGACTCATAAACTGGTGTGTGTTCTATTCCTCATCCCCCCCACCATGGGGGAATGCTTTTTTGTTCTTTCATATGCCCTAACCCATTTGATCTTCATGATAATCCCAGGAGTTGGGCAGGACAAGGACTGGTGTTCTCACTCTCTGCCAGAGGAAAGTGAGGTCCAGAGAGGTTTTTGAATCAATAGCCACAAATATTAGTGGCAGTGGCAGAAAATAACCCAGTGTTCCTGACAAAGGGACTGAATAGTTAAGGGCACCACAGCTGCAGTCAGAAAAACCTGGCTTTGACTCTTAGCTCCATAGATTACTGTTCGAGATCTTAAAGAAGTTATGTATCTTATTTGGGCCTTAGTGTTCTTGACTATATGCTGGGGAATGATAATAGTACTAACCTCAAAGGCACATAGTAAGTATTCCATAACTCTTTGTGATTCTTCCTTTCTCTCTGAACCCTCCCACTAACCTTAGTGCCTCTCTTTTCAGAAAGAGTCCAGTGGGAGGAGGGGGGGTGGCAGATGATAGCCAAAGCTGAGAGAGTGGGCTTTGGAACACATGACCATCAGTGTTCCCCTATCACCTGGCCCAGCTTCTCCTCCCTCCCTCATTCCCCAAGGACACTAGACAAAAGAGTACTCAAAGCTGACTGGCACTCCCTATGCCATTTCTGTTCCTGGGCAGGCAGCCTGCAAAGTCTTTAAATACAAAGTTTTGGAAAACTAATAAATCAGCAAATCCCAATTGCCTGACCTTGGAAGCAAAGAGACAGACAGATAGACAACAGATGTAGAGGAATGAGCCAGGAGGACTGAGAGCATCACAGCTTAGGTTTGGGGGAGGAGATGGAGCTGAAGATAAAATGAAGGCAAGGCAATAACTATGCATAAATATGAATGCTCACCTCGTGCCTGAGTCCCTTTTCCCCCAGACAGACAGCCAAGCAGCTTTGTGGCTTGATAAGACCAAGCCTCCATCTCCCTTAGCACCACAAAAACCAAGGTTAATGTCAAGTCCTGACACTGGCTCAATGGGAATCCCAGCAAGCAGGAGTTAGGTTCAACAGAGGAGAGTAAATAGTAGACAATGGCTCTTTTGTGAAGCCCACACCCCTTATGCCCCCCCATGTCTAATTGTTCCTTTCCCTTCCATACCGTTTACCTGGTACTTAGAACACTGGCCTGGTTCTGTCTTGGGACTTCTATAAGGGAATGTTATCGCTCAGCTACAAAATAGGTCAGAGCCAGACTGGAGATTTGAGACAATCCTGTCTGGTTGCCTCCATTGTCACGTCTCAAGTCTCATAGATTGCTCTTCCTAAACGATGCCCTTGGGAGTAAGTCTTTTCCCACTCCTTCTCTCACTTTTCTTCTTTGGCAGCAGGTCCATAAATGCTACTGTCTCCAGAGCTGGCCCTGTTCAGGCTGAGCTGGGCTACAGAGTTAAACTGATCAGCCTCCAGAAGAAATCAAGGTTGAGGCAAGTGAAAAGCAGGTTTTCTGAACACCTCCCTGCTAGATAGCCTTCAGCTCAGTGTGTAGGCTGTCTCTTCAACAGTATCACTGCCTTGGGCTTTATTCTCTCTGTCCCTATACTGGGAGGGCGGTTTCCTTAAACCAGCTGTCAGATATCTTGGTCCTTGGGTTCCTGAGCTATGAAGCCCATTTCTCAGAGCAGCCAGGGGGTCTCTAGGCAGGTGTAATGTTGGCTCATTCAGGAGAAGAGGTAAATCTCACCACCCCTGAGCAAACAAGGAAGCTAGTCTCATTGGATCTAGGACTGCCGGGCTGGCAAGCTTACTAATTGGGATTCTTGGGTCAAGTTCTCAATACAAGGATTTGGGATGGGGGACATAAGAACATGTATTTGGCTTCTGGGGTTTTTGAACTTCCTACTCACCGCCACTTTCCTCTCAAGGAAGAATAAAGATGAAACAGAAAAGAGGAAATTCACATTTTCTTTGCCAGAAACTGTCTTGGACACTATCTTCTCCCCTCCCTCCCTCCCTCCCTCCCTCCCTCCCTCCCTCCCTCCCTCCCTCCCTCCCTCCCTTCCTTCCTTCCTTCCTTCCTTCCTTCCCTCCCTCCCCCTTCCTTCCTTCCTTCCTTCCTTCCTTCCTTCCTTCCTTCCTTCCTTCCTTCCTTCCTTCTTTCCTTTCCTTGAACACTATCTCCTCCCATTTCTTCCTTCCCTCCTTCCTTCCTTCCTTCCTTCCTTCCTTCCTTCCTTCCTTCCTTCCTTCCTTCCTTCCTTCCTTCCTTCCTTCCTTCCCTTCCCTTCCCTTCCCTTCCCTTTCCTTTCTTTTCCTTTCCTTTTTCTTTCCTTTCTTTTTCTGAACAGAGTGGGGAGTTTGTGGTTCAAATGCAAAGAATGACATTGACTGGAATTCTGTTATAGTCACACTGTCATTTATGTGTGGCCCACTTTATTTTATTTCTATTTGTATTCATCTTATTTTATTTCTTTCCCTTTTTAACATAGTTTCTAGTCCTATCTCCTTTCCTAGTGGATACCCACTCCTGCATACTAGATAAGTGATATTATTCTGTACATCCTTTTCTGCTTCATTTTTCATGCAGCATCACAATTACAGAGAGCTAACTATGTTGATGTGTATGGATGTAGTGTGTTCATTTTGACTACTGCATAGTATTCCATGATTTGCGTATTTTTCATTTTATCCATTCCCCTGTTGATAGCCAGTTAGATTGTTTCCAACTCCCTTTTTCCCAACATTGCAATGAGCATTTTCATAAAAGCCACTTTGTGTACCTGTAAGAGTAGTTCTTGGAAGACTTATACTCAGAAATGGAATTGCTCTGTCATAGGATATGCACGAAATTAAATTTTCTAAATACTTCCAAATTCCTCTTCAAAGTGGCTGTATCCATTCCCATAATTTTTAGCAATGTATGAAGATCCCTGTTTTCCTACATTGTTACCAACACTTGTTATTACTCTTTTTTAATGTATTGCTAGTCTGGTGGGTGTAAAAGAGTATCTTCCTGCTATTTTACTTGTTTTTTTCCTAATTATAATGAGGTTGAACATTCCCTCGGATGCTTATAATTTGCATATTTGAGTTACCCCTTCTATAAGTTGCTTATAGTATATTTGCTGTTTTTCCATCAGAGTTCCATTCACTTTCTTGCCATGCATATTCTGGATATTAATCTTTTTTGTTCTATACAGTACAAATATTTTCTCCAAGTCTGTTATCTCTCTTTTTGATTTGCCCATTGTATCTTCTGAAGAAAAAGACATCTTCATTTTTGCCAAACTTTAATAAAATCCAGTCACTTTTGCTTTTATGATTTGTGCTCTACACATCTTAAGAAAACCTTCCTATCCCAGTGATGCAAAAATATAATCTATATTTTTTAATGAGCTGTATTGTTTTGTCTTTTATATCTGTCTTTACTATCTCTAGTTTATTTCTGTATATGACATGAGATAAGCATTTAATTTTATTTTTTTCTATATAATAACCAGTTTTTTTCCTGCTATCACTATATTATTTGGGTTTTATATCACATTACATCTTGTGACCTTCAGTTCTTGAGCAGTAAGTCAAGGTCTATTTATCAAGTTCTTACTGTGGTCAAAAATCCTGAAAAACTGAGTCTAGTGGAGTTTGTGACACAGAACCTTCTTTCAGGAAACATACCATCTGCTGGAAGAATAAAACATGAGACAAGGACGTGAGAGTACAGAATACACAAAGCAATGCTTAACTGAGGACAAATAAAGAACTCATAAGCTGAGAATTTTGGAGAGTCAAAAAGGGAGCAAGGTCTCTATTCCCAGGTTAGAATGGGTAAAAGTTTGGACTAGGGGTTCAGGGACAACATTTGATACCTTCACTCTGAGATGTTCATCCAATCAAGCTAGTTTTATGCAGTTACCACAGAATGGAAAAGGAAATAGGAACCACTGAAACTTCCCCATTTGTCATAATCTGGGCTTGCTGGTGCATTTAGTGTTTTCTTCCTATGTTTTTCTCCCTTCATATGGCTTCTCAGCCCCAGGGATACCAATTAAGAGAGAAGCAAAGCCATTTCTTTCTTTCTTTCTTTTTTTTTTTTTGTATTTTTCTGAAGTGAGAAGCAGGGAGGCAGAGAGACAGACTCCCACATGTGCCAGACCAGGATTCACATGGCAAACCCACTAGAGGGCAATTCTCTGCCCATCTGGGCTGTTGCTTCTTTGTAACTGGAGCCATTCTAGCGCCTGAGGCAGAGGCCATGGAGCCATCCTCAGTGCCCAGGCCAACTTTGCTCCAATGGAGCCTTGGCTGTGGGAGGGGAAGAGAGAGACAGAGAGAAAGGACAGAGGGAAGGGTGGAGAAGCAGATGGGCACTTCTCCTGTGTGCCCTGACTGGGAATTGAACCCAGGACTTCCACATGCTGGGCTGATTTTCTACCACTGAGCCAACCAGCCATGGCCATGGCCATTTCTGACAGGAGTCCAGGCACCTAGTCAACAAAATCTCTCTGAATCAGCTGTCTCCCTTTTCCGAGCCATGGATTTAATTGAATGGAACTATTTATAAGATGATGATGATGATAATAATAATATAATACCGTCAATGCCTTTCTGGAACACATTTTCTCCACAAATACACTATACCTTGGTTACCAGTGGGAAGAGAGGCAGACAATGGAGGAAGATTTGTGGACTAGATGTCTGGACTCTAGTCTAAAAGACCTTGGGGTGTGGGAAACACAAGACAGGAGTTCCCTGACCTCCAAAAAGGAAAAACTATCGAGGTTTCAGAGAGCTTCAGTGAACCCTTCTCTTCCATCAGTCCCACTCTGCCTTAAGATGCTGTACCACACCACAAAGGTATAACATCTTATGTTTCAAAATTGGCCTTCCCAAGACTGCATTGCACAATACATGCCAATTATCCTCAGCAGAGCAGCCTGTATTTGGTATAGCCCACATCAGGAGCTGATTTCACTTCTAGTAATCTGCTTCTGCTTTAGTGATTTGAGACTATGGAAGGGTGAGTGGGAGGGGAACAGAGGAAGCTGGGTAAGGAAAGAAAAGCAAACAAAACTTACCAAAACCAACAACAACAAAAACCCTCAAGCTCCCAGCGCCTTAATTCTCTCAGGGCCTACTCTTCACCATGGCAACCAGGAAGCCTCCAGGCTTTCTCAGTCTTCAATTCAGTTGTTAGTGAAGAGTGGAGGTTGGTTGCTTTGCCTGAGATTATTTCAATACTAGGCAAATTAAACTGGCCCTAGGAAGATGTAGACGTTGAAAGAGGTGGAAGTGTCAGAGAGGAAAGGAAATGCTGAGGTGAGGAATGGAGGTTTCCGTTAGGCAATATCTCTCAAGAACTCTCTTGAAAAGGTGGGGAAGACATCCAGTGCCAACTTGTATCAACCCTCAAAGGTCCTGTTGAAGGTTAGTCCTCTCACTCTCTTCCCTATTCCCCTCAGGCAAGCCTCTGCGATCTAAGAGATCCTTCAGGGTACGGGGGAACTAGTCAGCTCTTTGCAGCCCAAAGTGATTTGCTCTTTCTTTGGCCAAAGGCAGAAAGAGGAGACAGAATGTAAAAGTCAGCAGGGTATCCACGTTCCCCGTTCACCTCACCCATGAGCCAGCTGGTCATTGGTGAGAATGCAACTCTCCAAAGAAACCGGGGACATGCTCTTTAGGAAACGTTCCTGACAACTCAGCTCCTCTGACCTCCGACTCTGCCTTGCAAGGCCTTCCGATGGCACCACTGCCACAGCCCCCATTTGTTTCATTCTGTCTAGTAAAGATGACTCAGCCCCATGCATGGACAGCCAACTGGCAAGGTGGGCATCCTTTCAGGTCATATAAAAGGCTCTAAAATTCCCACTGGCAAGTGCTTTGGCCACTATCCTACTTAAGAAATTGAGGCTGGAACTGGGTGTGGGACTGGACCAGAGTCACTGACCCACATAATAAGCTGGGCTTTGACTCAAAAATCAGACCCAGGGCTGGTCCCCATGCAGCTCACTCTGGCTCTGCACCACAGCAGTGGGGATTAATTCTTAGGGCCTTTCTTTTTTTTTTTTTTTTTTTTAAATTATTTTATTTATTCATTTTTAGAGAGGACAGAGAGAGGGAGAGAGAGACAGAGAGGGAGAGAGAGGAGAGAGAGAGAGAGAAGGGGGGTGGAGCTGGAAGCATCAACTCCCATATGTGCCTTGACCAGGCAAGCCCAGGGTTTCGAACTGGCGACCTCAGCATTTCCAGGTCGACGCTTTATCCACTGCGCCACTGCAGGTCAGGCCTTAGGGCCTTTCTTAATGCACGTTTTGACAAGGAAAGGGAAGCAATAAGTTAGAAAGGAAAGAATGGGGGGGGCGTGAGATTTTTGCTCATGTCTATGGCTAGCTACTTGCTCAGTTTGTTCTTAGTGGGTTTGGTTTCCCGATTGAAAAGGGAACTAGCTACTTTTTCCTCCTTAAATACACTACTTTCCTTTCTCTGTATGTTCCTTTGTGCTTGACACCATCTGAACACTCTTCCCATTACCTTACTGAGAAATTGAGTCCCAGACTCTACAGAACTAATCATGTCCCTTTCAGCTTTAACCTCCAAGACCTTAATAACTAAGAGTTATTGATTTCTGAGCCAAGGTAGAGTCTTACCTTCACTCACTGAACATATATTGCAAGTTACTAGACTAAATAAAGAACAGTAAGGCAGGTGTCATATCTGATTTGTTCAACATTGCAGTTCTAGTTCCTGCAGGGCATGCAGTAGGTATTCGGTGAAGATTTTTTTTTAATGAAGCCTACAATCAGAGTCTATTGATCATACCAAATAACAGCAGCATCTAAAGCTTCCCTTTATTCAACAACTATTATGTGCTAGGGCCCATATTAAGTACTTTATATATACACTCTAATGTAAACCTTATGATAACACTGAGGGGTAAAAACTATTATTTAATTTAATTCCATAGATGATAGTAATGAGGCTCAAGGACATTAATTAATTTTTACAAACACACATGGTTATTAATGGTGGAGCCTAGTACCAAACCCAGGTCCATTGGACTTCAAAGCCTGCCTCCCTATAAATCTGGTGTTAGGAAAGTGACATTGAGATTAAAGTCACAATTCACTATTCAGCTCCCCAAAATGCTAGTTAGCCTTTTTTTTTTTCTTTAACAGAGACAGAGAGAGAGTCAGAGAGAGGGATAGACAAGGACAGACAGACAGGAATGGAGAGAGATGAGAAGCATCAATCATTAGTTTTTCATTGCGCATTGCAACACCTTAATTGTTCATTGATTGCTTTCTCATATGTGCCTTGACCGCAGGCCTTCAGCAGACCGAGTAACCCCTTGCTCGAGCCAGCAACACTGGGCTCAAGCTGGTGAGCTTGCTGGCGACCTCGGGGTCTCGAACCTGGGTCTTCCGCATTCCAGTCCAACGCTCTATCCACTGTGCCACCGCCCGGTCAGGCTAGTTAGCTTTTCATAGTACCCTGGCTACATACTTTATCCAAACTGGCAAGTCAGTCTGTCTCCAGGGACCCAGGTGAGAGAGTATGGGTCGCTAAATGTGTCTTTCTACTTATCAGTGTTCCTCACACAGGTACAAAGGTTTACAGTTTACAAAACGCTTATCTCTCCTATAGTCCTCACAGAAATCGTAAGGAGTTCTGTTACCAATATCCACTTTAGAGAAAAGGACACTGAGGTACAAGGAGTTGATACAAATTGCTGAGGTCACACATTCAGGAAGTAGCAGAGCTGGGAATAAAATCCACTCTCTTCTGACTCTCAAACCACAGAACATAATACACTGTGTTTCCTTGGCAATGAAAGCATGGGAAACCTTGCTTTGGGTCATGTGCCAGTTCTCACTAATGAACTGCTGCCTTCTATTCAGACAAGGATAAGGCCCTGGTGCTGTGTCCCAAATTGCCAACTGGGAAGAAACTTGGCATTTTTCATGCTCTATTGGAAGTATAAACATATCACCTTGCAGAAAAAGTGTTTGATGTTTTCTCCTCGAAGGCTCTACCTGAGAATTAGACTCCTCCCCCACTCCCCCATCACCCTAAAGTACGTAAGGATATGTGCTCAGATGTAATGCAAGCTGGCAAGGGCTTCTGTGAGTTTGTTCTTTTCCCCTGGCACCTAAATGAGGACCAGGAATGCATGTCACTCCTTTCCTCCATCTGTTCTCTTTCTCCTCTGAGCACTCCAAATCATTTTTAAAGTCCAATGAATACAGAAAGCAGGCCACCACTGACCCGTAGAAGTCAGCATTGGTCATAAAGACATCACGGCTTTATGGGGCAAAAGTCAACAGTTCAATGGGGATTGGCACCAGCCTAAGTAGCTTTAAGTCCTAAAAGGTAAAATGGCTTTAACAAAAATCCCTCAGAATTCTGTTTGTGACTTCTGTGTAGTTTTCCTCCTCTTCCTTTTTTGTACCCCTGTCATCTCACCCTTCATTTGTGCCATAATAAGATTCAGTCTTTCTCTGCCTCTCCCACTGTCAAGAGACTCTTCTCTGAAGGAATAACATTTCCTAGGCTTCTTTCACTGAATTATTCATCTTTGCTGCCTGGGCATGACAAGACTTCTCATTAAAAGCCCTGGATGGGAATGACCTACCCAGCCCTAGCACCCACTACTAGCTGGAGGGAAAGCCAAGGGGAGGAGAGGTGCAGCTGCAGGAGTAAGAGATTTTTTCCAAGGGCCTGTGAGAGACAGTCCCTGAGATCCACATTATAGAGGAATGATGGGAGGCTCTTGTCTGCAGGGTGATCATGGTGGTGTTTGGCTGTGACAGACTTCTCAACAGCTTTGGACATACACAGAATGCCTAATCTCGTCATGATTCCCAGCCTTCCAGTGCTGAGCAAAGAAAACCCAGTCATGGGATTGAAGCAACCTCAATCTCTGTCTATGCATTTGGGACTCTGCTTGGTGGTTAAAGTAGGACAAGTTATCCTATTGTAGCTAGAGGGATGGGGCCACAGAGAGAAGAGAGCCAGTGTGGGATAAGAGACCAAATTTCTGGCTGCAGGTCTGATGTGAGCTAGCTGTGTAACCATGGGCACAGTGCTTGGACTCTCTGTGTCTCAGTCTTTACTTGTACAAGGGAGGTGGAGATTCAGGGCATGGGGTTTGGAGCCAGGCTGCCTGGGTTCACATCCCAGATCTGCCTCTTCCAAGTAAGTGACCATGAAAACTGGTTAGCCCAGGGGTCGGGAACCTTTTTGGCTGAGAGAGCCATGAATACCACATATTTTAAAATGTAATTCCCTGAGAGGCACACAATATGTTTAACACTAAATATACATACAAGTAAATGTATGCATTTTATGTAAGACCAACACTTTTAAAGTACAATAAGTCTCTGAATTCTTTTTAATAACGTTGTTAAGCTGTTGCTAACCAATGATGAATAAAGTACTTCTTACCATTGATGCGACTTCTGGTGCTGCTTGGTTTTGCTGATAGCTTTGTAGTCTGGTTGATACGTGGTGAGGTTAAGCTTCATGCAGGCGTTGAGACTTCCATTCGTTAAACATGATCGTAGGTTGGTCTTAACGTTCTTTAGATGTGAGAAAGACTGCTCACATACATACGTAGAGCCAAATATTGTCAGTACAGCAATACTCACAGGCTGCAGTGTGTGGTATGTGATGGGAAGCACGTTCCAGATTTTGACAATCAGCTGGTCTGTGGGTTGAAGTATTTTCATTCCTCCCCACTTGTGTTTGCTCGCCAATTCTGCTTGCTGTCGTGCAAGTCTTTATAAATCTTCATTCAGTGACTTGAACTTATTCACCCACATGTCTGAGGCCTTCAGGTCAGCAGCTTGTAGCTCAAAATCTCTGACGGAGACACTGGGGATGTAACTCAGGTTGGCGCTGGCCACTGCACACTTGTGTGGATGGGTGATGAACTTAAAAAGAAGACTGTGCTCACGAAATGACTGCAGGAGATTAGATGTGAAGCCCGCTAGCTGCTGGAGATCAAGATGTTGAACAGGGTCACTTGCTGTGCATGCATCTTTAATCTCTCCTAGTTTTTCAAAGTGTAGTAAACAACCTGTTTCAATGTCGGAGATGAAGAGTTCCAGCTTGTTTTCAAATGCAAACACTGCTTTTCGAACGGATAAGACTGTATTTCCAACGCCTTGCATTTTCACATTGAGCCGGTTCAGATGTTCAGTCATGCCCACGAGATAGTAGAACTTCAGGAGCCACTCAGTGTTAGCTAACTCAGGATGCTCGACGTTTTTCATTTCAAGAAAAGTCCAGATTTTGCTCAGACAAGCCACAAAATGGCTGAGCACCCTCCCTCTTGACAACCAACCCACATTGCTGTGCAGAGGTAGACCAAGATAATTATTCCCAACTTCATCCAGCAGTGTTTTAAACTGGTGATCATTTAAAGCTCGGGCAACAATAAAGTTGACCACCTGAATGACCAGCGACATCACCTCACCAAGCTGCTCCCCACACATCTGAGCACAAAGCAACTCCTGATGTAGGATGCAGTGAAAACTTAGGATGGGTCTCTTTTCATGTTCATAAAGAAGCGCTACAAATCCCCCGTTTTTCCCCACCATGCATGGAGCTCCATCAGTACACACCAAAGTAAGTTTATCCATTGGTAGTTTTCTTCTTTAGTGAACTCAGTGAAAGACTTGAATAAATCCTCCCCTCTTGTTGTCTCTTTCATAGGCAAAACAGCAAGACTTGCCTCACATAGTGTGTCACTGACAGCATACCTTGCAATCACGGTGAACTGGGATAAATGGCTTACATCTGTTGACTCATCCAAAGCGAGGGAAAAGAATGGTGCTGCATTTATGTCCTTCACTTGTGTTGCCTCAATTTGATTTGCCATCATGATGGTACGATAGTGAACAGTTCTTGCTGACAGAGGCATGTCTTTTATTCGTTTAATTATCTTGTCTTTATCCGAAAAGTCATCAAAAAGTTCATTGGCAACATCAAGCATGAATGTTTTGGCATACTCCTCATCTGTAAATGGCTTTCCGTTTCTCACAATTGCTAAAGCACCAGCAAAGCTAGCTGAATTCCAGTCACCTTGTTGGGTCCAAACACGGAGTTGCTGCTGACTAGCTTACACTCTGCATAGTAGTTCTTGACATGCTTTCTTCCTGCTGTCTCCTGCTGGATATTTCATGCAAATGTAGTATGGCAGGTGTTGAAGTGCCGCTTTATATTTGACCATTTCATCAATGCAATTTTATCACTGCATATTAGACACACTGCAGAACCTGCTCTCTCCACAAAGGCGAATTCCTCTGTACATTCCTGCTGAAAAGTACAGTACTCATCTTTTTTTCTTTTAGCCATCTTCTTCGTCAAAAGTGTTTCTGCAATTAGCTAGCTGACTACTTGATTAAAAGGAGGGAAGTTTACTTCCTGACCTCACAACGACCCATGTATGTTACACATTATCCAACAAAAATTTGGTGTTGTCCCGGAGGACAGCTGTGATTGGCTCCAGCCACCTGCAACCATGAACATGAGCGGTAGGAAATGAATGGATTATAATTCATGATAATGTTTTATATTTTTAACGTTATTTTCTTATTAAAGATTTGTCTGCGAGCCAGATGCAGCCATCAAAAGAGCCACATCTGGCTTGTGAGCCATAGGTTCCCGACCCCTGGGTTAGCCCAACCAAGCCTCTGTCTCCATCAACATTTGTTATTTGCCTTATGAGAGATCCTTGTTCTCCAGAGTTGGAGCTGTTGAACAGTGACCTTTTAGGTCATATCATTTGTTCCAATGTTCAAGTCATTGGGACCTGGATTTTCATTACAACGGGAGCATGACATTCTGCAGATAATTTGGGGTTTGCAGATTGCCTAAGCTAGTTGTTCAGCATACATGCAGATAGTTGCACATCACAAGTGATTTCATGCAAACATACATGTGGCCCTCTTTATTTTTTTTATTATTATTAATTAAATTTATTGGAGTGACACTGGTTTACAAAACCATACAGGTTTCAAGTGTACAACTCAATAAAGCACCATCTGCTCCCTGCATCATGTATCCTCTTCCCCAAGCAAAGGCTCTTTCTGTCTCTATTTTCCCTTGCTTGGATCACTTTCATTTACTCCTCATCCCATTTCCCTTGGCTATCACCACACTGTTGCTTTTTTGTCTATGTGTTATGTACATAAGGGTTTTGGTTAGTCCCTTCACCTTCTTTCCTCCAGTCCCCTCACTCTCCTCCCCTCTGACTGCTGTCAGTTTGCTCCCCATGTCCATGCCTGTTTCTATTTTGTCCATCAGTTTATTTTTTTTTTACAGAGACAGAGAGAGAGACAGAGAGAGGGATAGATAGGGACAGACAGACAGGAACGGAGAGAGATGAGAAGCATCATTCATCAATTCTTCGTTGTGGTTCCTTAGTTGTTCATTGATTGCTTTCTCATGTGTGCCTTGACCAGGGGGCTACAACAGACCGAGTAACCCTTTGCTCAAGCCAGCAACCTTGGGTCCAAGCTGGTGAGCTTTGCTCAAACCAGATGAGCCCATGCTCAAGCTGACAACCTCGGAGTCTCGAACCTGGGTCCTCTGCATCGCAGTCCAATGCTCTATCCACTGTGCCACCGCCTAGTCAGGCTATTTTGTGGCCTTCTTCATTTTCAAGGCACCCTTGGGAACACTGTCATAGAGACCAATGTCCCCAGGCTCCTGAGGCCACCTCTACACTACTCTGCGTACATTAGGCAAAGAGTGCTGAGAGGTGGGTGCGGGAGGCAAAGGTGTGTGCTGAGACCTCAGGCCAGGGCATTTCCAAGCCTTTTTTTCTTGGCAGAGTCAGGTTCTCTGAGCTCTAAACACCTGTTGGCTTCAACTTATCAAACAAACTCTCTGCCACGCAGGGTTTTCAATGCCCAGCCTTCAGACCATGTGCATCAGAGTTAGCTAGAAAGTTAGATAAAATGGAGATATCTGGACCACATGGACCTTCAGTGACTTAAACTAAGCAGGTTAGGGTGGGACCCAATAATTTGCATTTTCAGCAAGGTCTCCAGATGATTCTGATGTTACTGGAACTTGGGGTACCTCTTTATATCCTATAGTATGGGGAAGGTGATTAGGTTGCAAAAATCAAGCTGTGAAATTATGGCCCATGATCTTGGATTAACTAGTGACTCTTTCTCAAGAGCCTTCTTGGCCCCTGAAAGTGATATTTTAATGTAGGCTCTAAAGAGCATGGGCTTCCTTCATCTTGGACTTTATTTTGTGTGTGTGTGTTTGTGGGGTTTTTTGTTTTGTTTAGTTTTTTCTTCTTTTCCTAGTGAGAGGACGGGAGATAGAGAGAAACTCCCACATGTGCCCTGACCTGGATCCATCTGACAATCCCCGACTGGGGCTAATGTTCTGCCCATCTGGGGCCATACTCACAACATAGCTATTTTTAGCACCTGAGGCAGAGTGCTGGGGGCTGATGCGCTTGAACCAATCGAGTCACGGTTGCAGGAAGGGAAATGAATGAAAGAGAAAGTGGACTGGGGTGGTGAGGCAGATGGTCACTTCTCCTGTGTTCTTGACCAGGAATCTAACCTGGAACGTCCAGAGGCTGGGCCAATGCTCTACCACTGAACCAACCAGCCAGGGTCCATCTTGGACTTTCTGAGTCGATTTTTTCCTTAGGGTTACCAACTATCCCAGTTTGTCTGGGATTCTCCTCATTGTATAACTGAATGTTTTATGTCCCAGGAAACCCCTCGAGATGATTGGTCACCTTAGTTCTTAAAGCGCCCACCTAGATTCACCCTGAAAAGGGAAGAGTCACTAAAAGTCCCCTCCCTGCTCCCAAATCCCTCTGGCCAAAGTGCTTCATACCTGCTAAATTGTCCTTCTCATCTATCTGGAAAGCTGTACAGAGTGCTTCTCCCTCCAGCAACCCAGCATGCACCCACTCTCTTTTTTATTTCTGAACAGGTATCGTATCAAAATGGAGACCTGAGAATAAGCCAGTAGGTACTGCAGCATAACCAAAGTGCTGGACATGGAAACACCAAAGCTTCACCAGGGACTAAGCCCTGGACTTAGAAACTAGAGCATAAAAAAAAACAACCCCACAACTATCAGCTGCCAGATTCACAGTGTAATAGCAAAGAAGACATATAGCATCACTATGGCAACCAGCCTTCAAAGGCCCCCAGCACCTGCTGCTTTCTACATAAGATTTCCCCAAACAGGGCTATTTCTTCCTTCCTTGTTTTTCTTTTCAATAAAAATGTTGATTTTATTTCCCCTCATTTGTGCTTAATGTTCCAGTAGCAATTTAGTTTCTCCTCAGCTCTCCAGCCCCTCCTGGTCTCTCCCAAACTTTTTCTTCCGCTGTTTCCCCATTCTTCCTTTTTCTTCCATCTCCTCTGTTTATTCTGTCTGTTCCCAAATATCCTGCTCCCCTCCCCCACAGTCATATTTTTAACCATCTTTCTCCCAGAGCTAAGCACTCATCAGCTGCAGTTCTATAAGTTTAGTAACTGTTGGTCTTTGCTCTGGAACATTCCCTGCAAAGCCCACTTCCTCTGTCTGGTACCTCCAGCTGAGGGACAAACTGCAGTAAAACCACTTCAGTCCACAGAGAAGATGAAAGGCAAGAAGGTGCTCCAGGACAGACAATAATGATGGTTTGTCCAGTGCTGACTATGTGTCTGGCCCTACATTAAAGCTGTATGTTTATTACCACATTTAATCTTCATGACCACCCTGATGGCACAGATCTTATTATCTCACTTAACAGATGTGGAAACAGAGGCTTAGACTGGTTAAGTCATTTGTAAAATGTCACACAGCTAGTAAGTGGTAGAGCAAGGATTTAAACCCAGGTAGTCTAGTATTAAAGCCTGCCTCTTTCACAACTACTTTCAGAAGAGGTTTGGGAAGGGACACCAAGTCCAGACTCACTAAATGGAAACAGGGTCCCAGCAAGTCCTATAATCAGCATTATTTGGAGAGGCTCTGGTCAATAAATAAAAAGGTCTTGGAAAACAAACACATTGCCTTTCTGTTTAGGTCCATGGGCAGCATGGAACAGAAAGAGGAGCACCAGAGTTGAGGAGTCTTCACTGTGAGCCTCGTCTCTCTTCAAACTCAATTCATGTATTCACTCATTCTTTCATTAATTCAACACACATTTAGCAAGTATTTCCCATGGGCTAGGCTCCACTAAGCTTATCCGCAGGCTTCAGTACTATTGTGGAAAGACTGTTGGGTGCTAGGAAGCCTGTTTATGAGGCTGGCTCTCCACTTGCTATCTCTGAGCTGATGGAAATCATGCTTTTAGCAGAAGCTAAAATGGTGCTTGACACAATGAGTCAACTTTGTAGAGGCAGCACTAGTTCTACATGGGAAACAAAGTGGAATGGTGTGTCATTCTCTCAGAGACTGGATAGATGTGGGGGTGTTGTACCCTCTACCAACTCTCTTAGGAGCGGGATCTCTCAAAGCAAGAGAATCCAAGGCTGCCTACGGCATGTACCCACTTGCCTCTTGGAACATACAGCTTCATCTTCCCAGATGGCTTACTTCCTGTGGTCAAAGAAAACCTAGCCCTCTGAAAAACACCAATCTTAACACTGACAAGGGCTCTAGGTAAAGAAAGGCACTGCTAAGGCAACATTATTTTTATCATTATCATTTCTATAATGGAACAATGTGTGCCCAGGGTTGCAAGGGAAGTTGGCCCCACAGAACAGGGATTACAGAAATGGTTTGGAAAAGGAGTGGGAGGTGCCAAAAATTTCTAAGGATATCCACTCATTTCTGTTTCTCTGTTTTGTTCTCTCCTCTCTTCTCCACATCTCTCATTTCTCTCCTCCATTTCTTTGGGTTTTTTTTTTTGTTTTTTTGTTTTGTTTTTAGGAGAATGAGTTACAGAGTCAACAGTGGAGGAAGAAGCTTGTGTGTGCATAGTTTAGTTGACTTGTGGCCTAATATAAAGGAATTCCCTTAGCCCTACTGCTGAACTTTTATTGCCTGGGCCTGTGCTCTGACAGAAAGAGCTCCTGGCTACCAGGTGCAGTGCAGTGTATTGATGTACACACATGTGCCTGGTGAAGGGGAGCCCACAGAAAACGTCACAGAACCTAAAGCAGGTAATAATGGGGATAGCAAAGGATTGATTTGGATTTTGGTGGAAACAGCAATACGATGGGAGCAGCTGGCTGAGGAACAAAGTGTCTGAGATCTACTCCAAGCTTTGTACCAAATAGCTGAATCACCTTCAGCCTGCCATTTTACCCTTTTGGTCCTTTCTTTGGCTTTCAAGAAGAGGGAAGTGGGTTTAATCTGTAATATCACAGTCATTTCTAGCATTCTAAGACTTGGTAATTGTGCATGAGATTTTTCATTTATCTCAGTAAAGTCTCTCTTACTGAATTTTAGTCTTACCCCAACTCTTCACCAAATCAATACGTTTCAGGCACCAAATAGAAGCCATAAGGGCCTTCTAAACCACCTGTGAAGGCACTCAAGGCTGCTATATCTGCTCATGGTAGGAAACTTGAGAGTCAATAGCATTTACCTTCTACTCAACTCAGGTACAGAGCAGGTTTGAAGAGAGTTGGAGATGGGGCAGGAAGCAGTGAAGCAGAGCAGAGAAAAATCATGCCTTTCAAAAAACAATTATCTGCTGTGTGCATTTCATCCATAATTTGCTTGGTGATTTAAAGGATTCCCTCAATAGGATGCAGACAACTTCACCACTAACTGCAGCAAAATTTGATTTGAAAAGAAGTATTGAATGTGGATTCACTATTCACCAGACTTTCATGTTTTAAGAATTTAGTTTCTTTTCACTTGGCTAGAGCATCCAGTTGGGCGATAGACCTGCCTGGCTTTGTCTCCTGGCTTCATGGGCAACCTCTTTGACCTTTGGGAAGAAAGGTCTATTCCACAACCAGGTTCTGTAGAATGCAGGCTAGAGAATGTTTAATTTCTTTCTACAGAAGTCTCCAGAGTGGCCACAGATTCCTAAGAACACAAAACACTTTTCCTTTCTCCACTCTTTACTCATCTTCTAAAACCAAGGGCAGCTGCATGGCAGAATCAAGTTCCATGATGAATCAATCTCTCTATACTTCTTATTGCCCTATTATTCAAATGAAGAGACCTACCCTGACTCTCACTGGGCATCAGTAGGCTTCAGTTCATCTCAGGAAGATGACACTCTGAGTGTGCAGGTGAGAAGAGGTCTGAATAGGTGCAGAGCAGTGGAGAGGTCAGAATCTGAATATGGAATTGGACATGAGACAGACCTCTAAACATTTTCTAGACACGAACTATATAAAGAAGCCTAGTGTCATCTCAGCTTCAGTCTCTTATTGGTTGGCTTGATCTTTACCAACTTGTAAACATAATATAGGAAAGTGGAGGTAAAATGAGTGTGAAGTGAGAGTACAGGGGGTAAGGCAGAGAAGACAGAGTTGAACAATATTGTGGGTCTTCATTTTCCCACATGTAAAATGGATCTAGAAAGGACCAATAATAGCGGATCCGATTGAAAATAAAATAAAGACAGTGAAATGAATCTAATAATAATTATGAATCCCACCAACTTTGAACAAAAATAAATTCTTTAATTCTGACAGTTGGAAGCACGTAAATGCCAGAAACTTCTCTCTCACAGTAACTAAAGCTCTCTTGTCTCCATGGGGACAAGATAATCTTCTCAGAGTAAGAGGATGAGCAGGGCCCTTTGGTGTCACTAGGGTCTATGGTAGACTCAGTTCTGTGACAGAATTCAATCAACTTAACTAACATGAGCTAAGACTCCCCAGGTGCTGGCCTTCTCAACACTGATTAACAGCTTTCCAGAATTTGGTCTCTGCTCTGAGACATATCATTTTAGTTTTGTTTTCTCTGGGAATCTTCTGACTGCTGCTGGTTACTACTTGATCTTGAATGGAATCTAGCAAACTTTTTGACAGAATCTGAGCCATAAAAAAGAGCTACTTCAAAATTTTCTCCTCCCAACAGCTTATCCTGAGCTGTTCAAGATAAGCTGATCTCCCCTGCCCATGCTTCCATTTTTTTTTTCTGGGGGTTTCTCTGAGGTGTGAAAATGTTCATCCTTACTCAGTGAACTTTCCAAGTGGTCCTCTTCTCCTCCATTGTACAATTTTGTAGACCTGGCTTTGTACATGGAAAATAATTTGGTCTCCCAAGTACTTTTGCTGAAGGTGAAGGTGATGCGACTGAACAGACTTCCCTGGCTATGTGCCAATGCTTACCTAAAAATGTCAAGACCTCAGCATCCCATTTGTCTCTCCTGAAACTGGACCATAATTGAGGCTGGTTATACTGGGTTTGCAGTTGTGAAACAGCACCTGCCTTTGACTCAGCAGTAGGTACACTGCTGTGAAAAGTGAGAGGATTATAGAACACGTGAAATGTAATGCATGATAGAAAGGCAATGAGAAGGTTACAGAAAGGAACTGACAATGAATGGGCAGGAAAGAGAATTCAGAGTTCTCAAAGCAACAGTCCTCGGTGTTGAAAGATGATGTTGCTGACAGTGAGGGAGTGGGTGGCAGCAAAAGCTGGTGTGTGTGATCTGCTAAGGTTTGGAGTAGCCTCTTACCTGATTAGCATCTCTGGTGACTCTTTGAGAGTACCTGTCATTGATTAGAATCTGTCGCTTTGGGCCATATGCAGCATAACTTTCACAAAATGAATTAACCCATTCTGTGCAAAGAAACGTGATTCAATTTGACACCTTATCCAGGGATTCTAATTTTCTATGTAAGTGACAGTGGCTAAAAGGGCTTCATTAGTCCAGCATATGTAGAAACCACAGCCACAAACCAAAGAACAAGGTAAGATATACCTGCACTCAGGAGGAAAAGGACTACTCATCACACCTCAACTTCATCACACCACACAGTCACATTCTTGGATAATAATTACTGACAGCAAGAGGCATCATCTTCAGATTATCAGGAAGAGCTCTGTGTGGGGAGGTTTGTCTACATGCATACACGTGTGTATACTCAGACACTGAACACTACAGAAGTGCAAGATTAAACTAGTGCATCTTCTCTAATGTTAAAATTTTAACTCTTGCCATATAAAATTTGCTGATTTAACTATAACTATATGATTGGTACCATTAATGTAAATTCAGCTTTCTGCATAATTCTATGTAGTCATCAACTAAGCTTTTCTTTATTTCTGTGTCCAATGTCCTATTGCCACAGGCATTAGATTTATTCATGGCAAATCCAAAGGGGAAAAAAAGGCAGAAGAAAAGACAAGACAGAAGAGAAGGAGGGATGGAGAAAGGAAAGGAAGGAAAGGAAGAGAGAGACAGAATCTTAAGTAATTAGAGATCACTTAGAGAAGCACCATGGCAAGAGGACTAAGAGCACTATTAATCCTCCTAGCTCTTCTAGTAAGGAAGAGAAATATTTATGCACCACCAGAGATACTCATGGAACTTGAACATGTTTATTCAGTTTAGGATGGGATTATTGGAAGATAAAGTTCTTGGTAGGGTATCTAGCAGGTGATGACTTGTGTGATTTGACTAACAGACCAATTTGGGGATGGATTAAAATTAAACTCAATTCTGTCTTCTATAAAAGAGTCTTTTTTTTCTAAGCCATGTTATAAATGCCTAAAACAAATACTGTAAGAGGCCCTGCAGTGCTGCTGATGACCCATGCAGAACCTTCGTATGGAAGAAATTACAGTTGATCCTTGAAAAACATGGCTTGAACTGTGCAGGTCCACTTATACATGGATTTTTTCAATAAATATGTAGAAGTACTATAAATGTATTTTCTTTTTCTTATCATTTTCTTTCTTTCTTTTTTTTTCCTTAGGTGAGAGGAGGGGAGATAGTGAGGCAGACTCCTGCATGTACCCCTACCGGGATCCACCTGGAAACCTCATCTGGGGCCAATGCTCAAATAAACTATCGTAGCACCTGGGGCCATCCTTGAACCAATCGGGCCACTGGCTGCAGGAGGGGAAGAGGGGGAGGAGGGGGAGTGAGAGAGGGAAGAAGCAGATGGTCGCTTCTCCTGTGTGCCTGAACTGGGAATCAAACAGGGGACATCTGTACACCCAGCTGACATTCTCTCCACTGAGCCACTGGCCAGGGCTTCCTTATGATTGTCTTAATAACATTTCTTTTCTCTAGCTTAGCTTCTGTTAAGAATATAGTATATACAGGACCACAGACCAGTGTTGGGTACTGGTTGAAAGCCACTGGTATACGACATACAAAATATGTGTTAAGCTACTCTTCATGTTGTCAGAGAGGTTTCTGGTCAACAGTAGGTTATTAGTAGTTAAGTTTTTGGCGAGTCAAACATTATATACCAATTACAACTAGTGAAATTGAAGTAGTAATCAAAAACTCCCAGAAGACGAAAGCCCTAGACTACATGGCTTCTCAGGTAAATTTTACCAAACATTCAAATAAGAACCAACACCTATCCTTCTCAAACTATTCCAAAAATTTCAAGAGGAAGAAAAACTCTCAAAATAATTTTACAAGGACAGCATTATCCTAATTCAAAAACCAGATAAAGACACTACAAAGTAAGAAAATTATAGGCCAATTTTCATGATGAATGTGGATACTAAAATCCCCAAGAAAATATTAGCAAACTGGCCTGACTGGTGGTGGTGCAGTATATCAACCCAGAACGTTGAGGTCACTGGTTCAAAACTGCAAGGTCACCAGCTTGAGTGAGAACTTGTCAGCTTGAGCCAGGATCATCAAGATGATCCCAAGGTCGCTGGTTTGAGTCCAAAGGTCACTGGCTTGAAACCCAAAGTTGCTGACTTGAGCAACGGGTCACTGACTTGAATTGAGTCTCCTAGTCAAGGCGTGTATGAGAAGCAATCAATGAACAACTAAAGTGAAGCAACTACAAGTTGATGCTTTTCATTTCTCTCTTCTCTCTCCTTTCTTCTCTCTCTTTCTCTCTAAAATAAAGTCAATAGAAATAATATTACAAAATTAATCCAGCTATACATTGAAGAGATCATAGACCATGATCACATGGGATTTATTCTTGGGATGCAAGTTTGGTACAAGTCAATAAATGTAATACACCACATAAATAAAATGGGGAATAAAAATAACATGATTATATTAATCAATGCAGAAAAAACATTTGATAAAATCCAGCATCCACTGATGATAAAAACTGTCACCCAAATGGAAATAGAGGGAACATACCTCAATGTAATAAAGGCCATATATGACAAACCCATGGCCAACATCATACTCAATGGGCAAAAACTTAAGGGAAACAAATGTTTCCCTTAAAACCAGGAACAAGATAGGAATGTCTGCTTTTATCCCTTCTGTTCAATACAGTACTGGAAGTCCTAGCCACAGCAATCACACAAGAAGAAAAAATAAAAGGCATCCAAATTGGAGAAGAAGAAGTAAAACTGTCATGATTTGCAGATGACATGATACTGTCTATAGAGAACTTTAAGGATTCCAAAAAACAAAGCAAACAACAACAAAAAACCCCTACTAGATCTAATAAACAAATTCAGTAAAGTAGCAGGATACACAATTAATATTCAGAAATCAGGGGAATTTTTATACACCAACAATAATCCAGCAGAAAGGAAAACTAATAAAACAATCCCATTTACAATTGCATCAAGAAAAAATTAAATACTATACATAAAAATAAATTTAACAAAGGCTATAAAAGATCTGTACTTGGAAAATTATAAGACATTGAAGAAAGAAACTGAAGAAGATACAAATAAGTGGAAACATACACCATGTTCATAGATGGGAAGAATTAATGTCATTAAAATGTCCATACTACTCAAAGTAATCTATAAATACAATGCAATTTTTACCAAGATACCAATGAAATATTTCACAGAACTAGAACAAATATTTCACAAATTCATATGGAACCACAAAAGACCACAAATAGCCACAACTATCTTGAGAAAGAAGAACAAAGAAGTATCACCCTACCTGGTATCAAACTGTGCTACAAGGTTATAGTAATCAAAACAGCATGGTACTGGTATGAAAATACACATATAGATAAATGGAACACAATAGAGAGTCCCAAAATAAACTTACACCTTTATGGTCAATTAATATTTGACAAAGGAGGCAAAAAATACAATGGGATAAAGATGGTCTATTCAATAAATAGTGTTAGGAAAATTGGACAAATACATGTTGAAAAATGAAATGAGACCACCTTTTTACACTATACACAAGAATAAACTCAAAATGGATGAAATGTTTAAATGTCAGACTCGAAACCATAAAATTCCGGAATAAAACATAAGCAGTAAAATCTTGGACATTTCCTGTAGCAATATTTTTTTCTGATATATCTCCTTGGGCAAGGAAAATTATTTTAAAAATAGTACTACATCAAACTAAAAAGTTTTGCACAGCAAAGGAAACCATCAACAAAATGAAAGACAATCCACTGAATGAGAAAATATATTGGCCAATGATATATCTGATAAGAGGTTCATAATCAAAATTTACAAAGAACATATAAAACTCAACTCCAAAAGAACTAACAATACAATTAAAAATGGTGGAAGGCCTTAAGGAACTAGAAAAAGAAGAACAAAGACAACCCAAAACCAGCCAAAGAAAGGAGATAATAAAAATCAGAGCAGAAATAAATGAAATTGAGAACAGAAAAACTATAGAAAAAATTAATAGAACAAGGAGCTGGTTCTTTAAAAAGATCAACAAAATTGACAAACCCTTGGCAAGACTTACCAAGGAAAAAAGAAAAAGAACTCATATAAACAAAATCCAAAATGAAAGAGGAGAAATCACCACGGACATCGTAGATATACAAAGAATTACTGTAGAATACTATGAAAAACTTTATGCCACTAAATTCAACAACCTAGAAGAAATGGATAAATTCCTAGAACAATACAACCTTCCTAGACTGAGTCAAGAAGAAGCAGAAAGCCTAAACAGACCTATTAGTAGAGAAGAAATAGAAAAAACCATTAAAAACCTCCCCCAAAATAAAAGTCCAGGCCCTGACGGCTATACCAGCGAATTTTATCAAACATTCAAAGAAGACTTGGTTCCTATTCTACTGAAAGTCTTCCAAAAAATTGAAGAAGAAGCAATACTTCCAAACACATTTTATGAGGCCAACATAACCCTCATACCAAAACCAGGCAAGGATGGCACAAAAAAAGAAAACTACAGACCAATATCTCTAATGAATACAGATGCTAAAATACTAAACAAAATACTAGCAAATCGAATACAACAACATATTAAAAAAATAATACATCATGATCAAGTGGGATTCACCCCAGAATCTCAAGGATGGTTCAACATACGTAAAACGGTTAACGTAATACACCATATCAACAAAACAAAGAACAAAAACCACATGATCTTATCAATAGACACAGAAAAGGCTTTCGATAAAATACAACACAATTTTATGTTTAAGACTCTCAACAAAATGGGTATAGAAGAAAAATATCTCAATATGATAAAGGCCATATATGATAAACCATCAGCTAACATCATATTAAATGGCACTAAACTGAAGGCTTTCCCCCTTAAATCAGGAACAAGACAGGGTTGTCCACTCTTTCCACTCTTATTTAATGTGGTGCTAGAGGTTCTAGCCAGAGCGATCAGACAAGACAAAGAAATAAAAGGCATCTATATCGGAAAAGAAGAAGTAAAGGTATCACTTTTTGCAGATGATATGATCCTATACATTGAAAACCCCAAAGAATCCACAAAAAGACTACTAGAAACAATAAGCCAATACAGTAAGGTCGCAGGATACAAAATTAACATACAGAAGTCAATAGCCTTTCTATATGCCAACAATGAAACAATTGAGAACGAACTCAAAAGAATAATCCCCTTCACGATTGCAACAACAACAAAAAAATAAAATACTTAGGAATAAACATAACAAAGAATGTAAAGGACTTATATAATGAAAACTATAAACCATTGTTAAGGGAAATCAAAAAAGATATAATGAGATGGAAGAATATTCCTTGTTCTTGGCTAGGAAGAATAAATATAATCAAGATGGCTATATTACCCAAAGCAATATACAAATTTAATGCAATTCCCATCAAACTTCCAATGACATTTTTTAAAGAAATAGAGCAAAAAATCATCAGATTTATATGGAACTATAAAAAACCCCAAATAGCCAAAGCAATCCTAAAGAAAAAGAATGAAGCTGGGGGCATTACAATACCTGACTTCAAACTATATTATAGGGCCACGACAATCAAAACAGCATGGTATTGGCAGAAAAATAGACACTCAGACCAATGGAACAGAATAGAAAACCCAGAAATAAAACCACATATATATAGTCAAATAATTTTTGATTAAGTGGCCAACAATACACAATGGAGAAAAGAAAACCTCTTCAATAAATGGTGCTGGGAAAACTGGAAAGCCACATGCAAAAGAATGAAACTGGACTACAGTTTGTCCCCCTGTACTAAAATTAACTCAAAATGGATCAAGGATCTAAACATAAGACCTGAAACAATTAAGTACATAGAAGAAGACATAGGTACTCAACTCATGGACCTGGGTTTTAAAGAGCATTTTATGAATTTGGCTCCACAGGCAAGAGAAGTGAAGGCAAAAATTAATGAATGGGACTACATCAGACTAAGAAGTTTTTGCTCAGCAAGAGAAACTGATAACAAAATAAACAGAAAGCCAACTAAATGGGAAATGATATTTTCAAACAATAGCTCAGATAAGGGCCTAATATCCAAAATATACAAAGAACTCATAAAACTCAACAACAAACAAACAAACAATCCAATAAAAAATGGGAAGAGGATATGAATAGACACTTCTCCCAGGAAGAAATACAAATGGCCAACAGATATATGAAAAGATGCTCATCTTCTTTAGCTATTAGAGAAATGCAAATCAAAACTGCAATGAGATACCACCTCACACCTGTTCGATTAGCTATTATTAGCAAGACAGGTAATAGCAAGTGTTGGAGAGGCTGTGGAGAAAAAGGAACCCTCATACACTGTTGGTGGGAATGTAAAGTAGTACAACCATTATGGAAGAAAGTATGGTGGTTCCTCAAAAAACTGAAAATAGAACTACCTTATGACCCAGCAATCCCTCTACTGGGTATATACCCCAAAAACTCAGAAACATTGATACGTAAAGACACATGCAGCCCCATGTTTATTGCAGCATTGTTCACAGTGGCCAGGACATGGAAACAACCAAAATGCCCATCAATAGATGACTGGATAAAAAAGATGTGGCACATGTACACTATGGAATACTACTCAGCCATAAGAAATGATGAGATCGGAACATTTACAGCAAAATGGTGAGATCCTGATAACATGATACGAAGCGAAATAAGTAAATCAGAAAAAACCAGGAACTGCATTATTCCATATGTAGGTGGGACATAAAAGTGAAACTAAGAGACATTGATAAGAGTGTGGTGGTTACGGGGGGGGGGGAATGGGAGAGGGAAAGGGGGAGGGGGAGGGGCACAAAGAAAACAAGATAGAAGGTGACAGAGGACAATCTGACTTTGGGTGATGGGTATGCAACATAATGGAACGACAAGATAACCTGGACTTGTTATCTTTGAATATATGTATCCTGATTTATTGATGTCACCCCATTAAAAAAATAAAATTATTATAAAAAATAAATAAATAAATAAATAAATAAATAAAAACTAAAAAAAAAAATGGTGGAATGAACAAGAAAAAGAAAAAAGAAAAAAATGGTTTAAGGACCTGAATAGACACTTCTCCAAAGAGGACATTCAGATGGCCAATAGTCATATATGTTTAATATCACCAATCATCAGAGAAATGCAAATTAAAACAACAATGAGCTATCACCTCACACCTGTCAAAACAGCTATCATCAATCAATCAACAAATAACAAGTGTTGAGGATATGGAAAAAATGAAATCCTCATTTGCAGAGTGGAAAGCAGAGTAGAGTTACCTCAAAAAATTAAAAATAAAAATACCTTATGACCCAGTGATTCCACTTCTGGGAATATGTCCAAAGAAATCTGAAACACTCAAAAGAATATATCCCTATGTTCACTGCAGCATTATTTATAATAGCCAAGATTTGGAAGCAGCCCCAGTGCCCATCAATAAATGAGTTGATAAAAAGGCTATGGTATAGCCCTGGTGGGTGGTTCAGTGGATAGAGTGTCAGCCCGGCATATGAATGTCCTGGGTTCGATTCCTGGTCAGGGCACACAGAAGTGACCAACTGCTTCTCCCCCCTCCCTTTCCCCTTTTCTCCATCTTCCCCTCCCACAGTCAGTGGCTCAACTGATTCAAGCATGGCCCCTGAGTACTGAGGATAGCTCCCTTGGAGTGCATCAGCCTCAGGTGCTAAAAATAGCTTCATTGATTTGAGCATTGGCCCCACATGGGGTTGCCAGGTGGATCCCTGTCAGGGCACACGGGAGAGTCTGTCTCACTATCTCCCCTCTTCTCACCTAAAAAATAGTAATAATAAGCCAGTCAGAGAAAGACAAGTACCATATTGTTTCACTCATATGTGGAATCTAATGAATAAAATAAACTAACAGACAAAATAGAAACAGCCTCATAGCTAGACTGTGGTAAAGGTGAAAGGATTAAGAAAAAATAACTCAGCCTGACCAGGCGGTGGCCCAGTGGATGGAGTTTGGACTGGGTCACGGAGGACCCAGGTTCAAAACCCTGAGGTCTCTGGCTTTGAGCATGGGCTCATCTGGTTTGAACAAGGCTCACTAGCTTAAGCCCAAGGTCACTGGCTTGAGCAAGGGGGCACTCGGTCAGCTGTAGCCCCCCCAGTCAAGGCACATATGAGAAAGCAACCAATGAATAACTAAGTTGCCGCAACAAAGAATTGGTACTTCTCATCTCTCTCCCTCCCTGTCTGTCCCTATCTGTCCCTCTCTCTGTCTGTCTCTGTCATACATACACACACACAAAAAAATAAAAAATAAAAAATAACTCATAGACACAGACAACAGAATAGGTATTACCAGAGGGAAGGAGAGTTGAGGGGATAAAGAAAAAGGTAAAGAAAAGGGGGATAAATGGCGACAGAAGGAGACTTGACTTAGGGCGGTGAACACACAATACAATGTACAGATAAGGTATAATAGAATTGTACACCTGAGACCTATATCATTTTATTAACTAATACCACCCCAGTAAATTAAATAAAAAGTAAAATACATACATACATACATACATACATACATACATTCTCGAGCTCAGTCGTTCTGACATCCCAGAGTAACTTCTCTGAGTTATCTCAGTTGAAAAGCACATGGGCCAGTTCATCTTCCGAGACTGATATGAAGTGCACATGCGGAATGTACACGTTCACTTTAATTTGGAATGCTCCTGTACATCCTCTCTCTCAGAGTTTATTAAAATAGGCACTCTAGCATGTTCTTCTCATTTTGCTTCTATGTTCTTGTTTTTCTGATTTTTCTTATATTCTAAACATTGATGTTTTCTTTGATTGATACTCCATCCTACAAACAGGTTATCTTTTGAGCCCGATTTCAGTTGGTGCAAGCTCAGGTCATCCTGTATGCAGAGGTGGTTTCAGGCAATGTTTTCTAGAGCTGACTTCAGCACTTCCTCACCTCTTCTCATGCTCATAGTTACATTCAGCCCTGCACAGTAACATTTCTATGAGTTCCCATGCATCTTTGTGCCTGATTGGACTTTAATGGGTTTGAGCTTAAGGGAAAAAAATATTTTATGTAGCTATATCATGATTATTCCATTATGTTGAGAGTATAAAAATGATAGTGGGGAGAAGGGCACTGACATCTATTGCCTGTCCACTTTATTTTAGTAACTACAATACTTTATCCATTTTTTTTCTTTATAACAGCCCTTCAGATTAAAAACACACACACACACACACACACACACACACACACACACAAAACCCCAAAAAACCTAGATCAGAAATTTCAAAAGTTTCCCCAAATTGTTCAGTCAGTAAGAAGCTAACCAAGGCCTTACCTGTGGTGGCGCAGTGGATAAAGCGTCGACCTGGAAATGCTGAGGTCGCCGGTTCGAAACCCTGGGCTTGCCCGGTCAAAGCACATATGGGAGTTGATGCTTCCAGCTTCTCCCCACCTTCTCTGTCTGTCTCTCTCTCTCTCTCTCCCTTTCTCTCTCCTCTCTAAAATGAATAAATAAAGTAAAAAAAAAACTTAAAAAAAAAAAAAAAAAAAGAAGCTAACCAAGATGAGTCCAGATCCGTCTGGCTTCCAGAGTGGCAGAATTTTAAATTAATGCAATGTGTAACATCATAAATTGCATAATAACTTTAAAAGGTAATCACCCAGTCACAGTATATTACAGGATGTCAGGGAAAAAGCATGACGGTTATTATAGGAACAGAGTCAATCCCCAAACCAAATCTATACTGATATATTTATAAACTCAGATACAATATCTGTATCAAACTAAAGTGTATATATTTTCAAATGATAATGTTGGGTTTTTTAGCTAAACAAATGCACAAGCCTTTATATCTTTAGGATGGTTATAAATAGTTTAAAATATGCCCACTGTTTTCCTGTGTGGGGGTGTTGGCACCCCTCACCCCCACACTGTTTGAGAGTTAGCTGTACGATACTACCCCACTAAGCTACAGGACGGCACAGTGTTCATCTGTTTCATTCACTGTTGGATCTCTAGCACTCATATGATTTGCACTCAATAAATGTTTGTTGAGTGCACATGTGATTTATTGGAAAGCGATCAGTTCCAAACAGTAAATAGGTATTTATCTTTCCAAGTTCTGTTGCCTTTCTGTTATGTAAAGGCTTCGCACCTCTACATAGCACGAATGATCACCATTCCCAAACGAGTGAAATAAGATATTCATGAGTAGGAGTAAAAGCAAAAAACAATTTACTTTTTAGGAAAGATGTGATGTGGTCCTTATAATCTCCAAAAAAGAATGTTTCAGAGTTAGGAAAGTCAGTGCAAAGTCTGTGGAAACCTTAATGAAACTGTCCTGCACACCTAGTGGATTACTCTCCGGTGCCTGGTGGGATGAGTAAGGATTCTGAGGGTTGAGCAGGAGAGAAATGCTGCATACCTGGCTGCTAGTCGATACATCTTTCCTGGCTGGAGCCCCACTTCTCTCTTATGCCCTGGACACTAAACAGAGAGCCTAGCAACAGAGGCAGATCCTGGTGCTGATATCTGGTTTGTTTTTGAGGTCTGGGAGGATTTCAGTTAACCTCTCTAAAAGCTCCCCTCAAATTTAAATACCCCAATCTTTGTTTTCAAAACCCATGTCTGAAATATTCAATAAAAAGAAGGAAGGGGAGCCTGACCTGTGGCAGCATGGTGGATAAGGCATTGACTTGGAATGCTGAGGTCGCTGGTTCAAAATCCTGGGTTTGCCCGGTCAAGGCACATACCTCAAGCAATCAACGAACAACTAAAGTGAAGCAACTATGACTTGATACTTCTTGTTCTCTCCCCTCTTCTCTCTGTAAAATCAATCAATAAAATTAAAAAAAATTTTTTTAAAGGAAAGATAATCTTTAAAGCATCAGGCTTAATTACACCAATCATTCTCCAAAAGTCTTAGGTCTTAGGAGAACATTGAACATGTGTAAGTCATCTGCCATTTTATTCTTCTTTCTCCCTCCAGTTGAGTGAAGGACTGTGACACTGCCACCGCCTACTACTACCCACACTTACTATGCATGTCTTCTTGAGTCTAAAGGGCAAACGGGCTTCTCGCCTGAGCCAGCAGTGCTCACTCAGCACCAGAAGTTAAGCCCTCACCTTCAAGTAAACTGTCACATCATTGGAAGTTAAAGATGACCCTGAAAAGAAAAACACACACAGCAGAAAGATGCAGCCTTGCTCCTTGGAGAACCAGCTGAAACTCCTGGGTCCTCATCAGCAGATTTTTTAAAAGGCATATGCCTTTTATTTATTTAACACACGCGCACACTCACACACACACAACTTTTCACCCAAAAACTTCTGAAAAAGAGCTAATGCTCTGGGAATTTCCTCAAATTAGGGACACAACCTGCATCTTCGAGGTACCCTTCAAATCACCTCCTATAGCAATAAGTGGGATAGGCAATATGGGGCAGTTTGGCTCAGGAAAGTATATATGTCAAAAGATTCTCCAAGTTCGTCCCCAAAATTAAGCCCTAGAAGTCACTGAATTTGCCAAATAACACCTATCCGAACACAGATATACTGCTCCTTAGACTGAGGTTTCAGGAAGCCTTATCAGGAGAGCACCATTGCAATTTGCCTTACATAGGGCTGAAATGTGGTAGACCATTTCCTAAAATGAAACAGTAATGAAAATGTGTTTGGTCCACTTTTAGCAGCTCAATAGTTTTTTCATGATGAAATAGTACCTTTCATACTGAAAAACACTTGGTTATTGTCGCTTCTTTTTTTTTTTAACAGGGACAGAAAGTCAGAGAGAGGGATAGATAGAGACAGACAGACAGGAATGAAGAGAGATGAGAAGCATCAATCATCAGTTTTTCCTTGCGACACCTTAGTTGTTCATTGATTGCTCTCTCATATGTGCCTTGACTGTGGGCCTTCAGCAGACCAAGTAACCCCTTGCTCGAGCCAGCGACCTTGGGTCCAAGCTGGTGAGCGTTTTGCTCAAGCCAGATGAGCCCACGCTCAAGCTGGCGACCTCCAGGTCTCGAACCTGGGTCCTCCACATCCCAGTCCAAAGCTCTATCCACTGTGCCACCGCCTGGTCAGGCTATTGTCGCTTCTGTACAACCTCAGCTCCATAGTACAGCCAGCTCTTGGGCCAGTGTGCCATCCAATTGCAAAACAGAAAAAGAGTACAATACATTTTGGAACATGAAGATTTATATATAACATAGTTTGATAATAAAAAGATAAAATGGTAAGGGACGGGTGTACACACAGCTTTGTGCCCTTCTCAGAGCAGAATGCTGAGATCATCTTGGGAGAGTATGACTTCCTGCTGGTATAGAGGACTTTTGAATGGGCATCTTCTCTGTCGCTTGTCAACTGCTAGGAGCAGCTTACCCTGTTTTTTGCCCTTTTTTCCTCCTTTCTTTTCTCAAGAGTCTGCTTCCAGCATCCTAGGACAGCTGTATCCCTTTTTCATGCCAGCCAGACATTTGGTCATTGCAACAGCTTCTCATAATATGGGATTTTCCCTCCCAGCAAGCTGTCCGTGCTCTGCTCTCAACAATCAGGGATCCCATGGGGTACACAGGAGACGATACCAAAACAATAAACCTTTCTTCCATTAGCCAAGAATTCCAGGTAACTGAGTGTGAAGCCATAGGCCTAAGGGACGAGGGAAGGAAAACTGCTTCCTCCTTTCTCCTTATTATCATTAATTACTCCATGCTGGACCTCTCTCTGTCAAACTTCTATCAAACTTCTCATTGTCATGTCAGACTTCTCATTCTTGTTTAACAGAAAAAGATGCAGAGGCACAGTACTTAGAAAAGCATCTCCAGGTGCTCAGGATGCATCTTTTAACAAACGTTCACTAATTGCCAAAAATGTGCCATGCTCTGGGCTTGGCCCCAGGGGATTTGGTGGATAATGCGTCTCTGCCCTCAGGGAGTTCGTGGTATAGCCTCGTGCTATATGGAAGGAGGGGTGCAAGTTAGCTAGCTGGCAACTGTACTTGAGTGTGAGGGATGTTGGAAAGGGAGAAGGCGAGAATGCTGTGGGAACATTTTGAAAGGTCTCCTAACCCAGATCTGGGTGGGGGTGGGGGTGGGGGTGGGGGCGGAGGCACTGTTCAAGAAGTCCTCCTAGAGACAGTAGCAGCAGAACTTAATCTACGAATGAGTAAGAGTGGAGGAAAGAGTGCCTTGGTAGAAGAAACAACATGTGGAAGTACGTGGAAGCTGGAGAGACAGACAAGTCTAGATGCATCAGGGGGACAAGCAGAGCGGCCAACTCACGCAGCACTTTGAACTTCAGCCGGAGAACAATAAGGAACAGCTGAGGCAGCGGAAGTGACATGATTAGGTTTGTAGTTGGGAGTGAGGGAAACAGAGGAAACAAGTACCTCCTAACCCCGTACCCACACCTGCCCTGAGCTCCCTAGTGCGGAGCCCTGCCTGCAGACATTCTTCTGTAAGGCTTGCTTCCTGCCTTTGGAGTGAGGATTATGACGCTAACAGAAAGCAAGGAGGGAGGGAGAACAGGTAAAAAGGCTGCTAACAGTGTTTTTAAGAAAGTTACTACTTGGTATTTTGTAATTTTTGGTCTTATAGGCATTATTTGAGGCCTGTCCTCCTCCCAGTGCCAATTCCAAAAGCCCAGCTCCCCATCTACGTTTTAGTGTGTATTCTTTAAATCATCTTCTTTCCCTTTCATTTGTGATTTTAAAATTCCTCCCCTTTAATAATAGCACAGCCACATATTCCCCCCAACCATCATGGCCCTGTCATCATTAACCCGTCTAAGTACTCAGCGGGCCCCTAGAGGAGCTGACAATTCCCACAAACCCCTCTCTGCTGAGGCTGAGGGAGCTGCAGTTAGCTCTGAGACTGAGCCCTGGAAGTGGCAGCACTGGGTCCCGCTCAGCACTCAGAACTCAGCGGAGCAGATGTGTGAGTTTCCAATGAAGAAGAAATGAAAACCCTTGGCTTTTCACTGTTGTGATTTAGGAGGAGAATGTGAGAGAATGGAGATGACAGGGAGGTTGAGAGAGAAAATAGGGAGGGAGAGAAATTGGGGCAAAAGAAGAGGGGGAGACAGACATAGGTGAGACAAAAAAAAACAGGGAGGGAAATGGAGATGGAGAGAGAATAGATCAAAGAAAGGTTCAGGGGGGGGAGGAAGAGAATGGAGAAAAAGAGGAAGGGAGGGCCGGAGGACGAGGCACTTGGGGAACTCCCAGAGTGATTCGGTGATGCAGGAGGGAGTTTGGGGAAGGCTTCAGCAGAAGACATGGAGCTGCTGAAGCACCTGGATACTGTAAGCAAATGGGCAGGGGCGAGGGAGGAGAAGGCCCACCCTCCCTGCTTCTCTCCTTTGTCCGGGGCTGCCAACTGCCGGGGGTCGTTGCTCCGGGCCCCCTTCATTCCTCTGAAGCTTGCAAAACCTGCCGTGCGCCAGGCCTGCCCTGCCTCTGCCAGAGCCACCTACTAATCTCTTCCCAACCGGGAGCTGGGCAAGAGAAAGGGTGACAGGGAAAGGGGGACTCCAAGAGCTACAGAGAGCCGACCAAGCTCCTCAGATGACCTGAGGGAGGGAAGCAGGAAAAGGATGGGCATCCACAAAGATGAAGGACCTGAGGCAGTCAGACAGACAAATGGACAGACAGGCAAGCAGAGCACAGATGAGGAGGACTCTGAAGTTCCTCTGTACCCTCCATCCCTGGTGCTGCCCCTGCCCTTGGCCACCTCCTCCTCGTCTCCTCTCAGACCTGAAGCTGTCAGCTTGAGAATACCCAGTGGCTCCACCTAAACCCTCTCAGGTCTTTTCGCCTTTATAAAAATCATAGGGCTTTGCAGTTCGGCCCCAGTGTAGCTCCAGGGTAAAAGAGAGGTTGCAGGGGACCAGGGAGAGGGCAGCAGGGGAGCGCGAGCAGGGCGGCCAGCACTCTCTCCTCCAGCTGGAGAGTTAGAAGCTGGACAGAACACCTCAGGCCCTCTCCAGGTGGTAACAGCAGCCCCAGCCCCTCCCCAGCATGCTGATGCGCTCCAAACCCCACTCCAGCTGCCAGTGACTGTGCCTTTAAATTGCTGCTTTTGGAGGGTGCATCTGGGGGGAGGTGAGAGGGAGGGAAACATCTTCCTCGCAGTCTCCCTCCTCCCTCCCCTCCAAGACTCTCCAGGGTTTGAAGACTGGTTGCTGCCCAAAGAGAATCTCTCCCAGCTCCTGCCAAGGCTGGGGCCCTCCCAGAGTCCCGGCGAGCCAGAGCAGGAGTCGGTAGGGTTATCTGTGTCAGGGTCCTTTCCAGGGGAACACTTCTGGCCCCTGACTGAAAGCAGCAGGGCAGAGAAGAAGAAAGCAGAAGAGAGACAGGGAGGGGGGGAGACAGAGACAGAGACAGAGAGAGACAGAGAGAGGGAAGGAGGGAATAAGGGGAGAGAAAGAGAGAAAGAGAGAGAATGAGAACGAACAACCCCTCGCCTGGCCCCATGGGCTCCTTGTGAACTGACCCAGTTGGAGGAAGGCTCCGTCCTTTCGGCAGTCCCCACAGGACATCCCCTCACTTTGGCAGCCAGGCTGAGAAAGGGCTCCAGGTTCCCCACGGAATGACAACTCGAGTTCCTGCAACCTTCTCCTTCCTTCTCCTCTGGACCCTGCCAGGGCAGGGCCTCCTCAGGTGAGCTGAGTGGGGGCGAGAAGGCGGTGCATGCAAACTCTGGCCGGGGGTAGCAGGGCCATCTGGCACAGTTTCTTCTAAGTGTGCAAAAACCCCACATTCTCAAGGGCTCCAGGGAAGGACACATCTTCCCCCAAACTGGACCCAGGAGCCTTTCGTGAAGTGGGTCAAGGCCTTGGAGCTGATGGAAAGGCTTCTACATGGGTGGGAGCTTTCTGGGCCTGGGGACGGGTTAGGTAGCTAAGCCCCACAAAAGAGGCCATCTCTCCTGCCATCCAATTCTATCCCCCCTACCAGCTTGGTCACACATTACTCAGATCCCTGAAAATGACACCATCGTCAGCCAGCTGCCCACCTAAGAGGCTTCGAGTAGCAGGAATTTGCCCCCAACCATGTCAGAATAAATCGAGGCTGACCAAATCTTGGCCCTCGGCAGTCACCCTGCCTGTGTGCACAAGGCTGCTCGCTGTCCCTGCATGGGCACTAAGTGGGAGTCATTTCCTGGCTTTGGGGAAAAGATATGCTTTGGGCTCCCTATAAATGTCTCCTGAGCCATTCTCACTTTCCCATTAAGCCAGGAACCAGTCTAGGTGGACAGGGTGTGCTGAGGAAGAAATATGGCTGTGGCTTGGGCTGGACTGGTCATAAGAACAGTGCCTCCAAAGCGGAGGGGGTGAGGGCCACCACAGTACCGCCTTCCACCTCTTGATTCAAGGAGCACACCAGGGCGGCTAGCCTCCGAGGAGCCTCTGGCCTTACTGCTTGCAGAGACATCGGCTGGCTCGCAGACGGGATGCAATATGTGGGGGGTGATCAACTTCTGAAAAGTGAAGAGCAGCCTGAAGTGGAATGGCAGCTCAGCTGGAGTTGACAGGAGGATGTAGGCAGGAGTGGGCACCCAGCTGGGCCTTGCTGGACCTCCCTGAGGGGACGCTACCTCAAGGCCCAAGCTTAGGCGGCAGGCAGTGTTTCCGCTTGTGCAGTTAAATCAAGGCAGGCCCTTAGGAAGTCTAGAGTCCAAGACCTTTATTGTATATACGGAAACCAAGGCCCAGAGAGAGGATGTGCCCTGGCCAAGGTCATGCAGGTACCCAAAAGCAGATCAGAGTTCTCTTCCCACCCCACTGCAGGGCCTTGCATGAGCAAGATTTTTAACTCTGAGACCTTCCCCGTCTGCCAGCATTTGGGACTTTCCAGGAATGCAAGGGAGGAAGGAGGAGCTCCACACAGTCACTGTGCTGTCAGGTCCACGAACAACATAGCCCCGGAATAAAGGGGCTGAAACGGGGGGTGAAGCCCAAAACAGCTAAACCTATGCCAGAATCCTGGGGCTGGGGCTAGCAGGAGAGGTGACCTGAGAGGGGGCTGAGCAGAATGGCAGGGGTCTGGGTGCTCCACGTGCAGGGCCATGTGGCCTGCCAGCAGGCAAGTGGCCAGTGGCCAAAAGCAGCACCTGGCTGGTGTGGACACAGTGTGGTGAAGCCATGGACTTCTGCTTGCTCCAGCACCACCAGCCTTGTGGGATTTTCCGTCTCCTTGGGGCTCCTGCTCCAGCAGCCTGTGCTTGGGGCCAGAGTGGCCCTTGTGCCAGGGTAAGGGCTTCCTCCAACTCAGGGTATTCAAGGAGGCAGGACTTTAGGAGGTCTTCCTCATTCTGGGTCCTTGGCAACCCACCTGGGCTGGCTTGCATCATGGTATTGTGCTAAACGGACTTAGTTTCGAAGTAGATAGCTCTGGGTTTGAATCTTGACTTTACCATTTACTAGCCCTCTGATTGTGAACAAGTTGCTTCACCTTGCCGATCCTCAGTCTTCTCATCTATATAATGGGGATAATGATAGTACTTATTGAGAGGATTGATGTGAGAACTAAAGTAGTTAAGGTAAGTAAAGCATTTCGTATGGTGCCTTAGCTATTTTTATTATTGTATCCATTACTGTGGCTGCAGGGATTACTGGGGAAGAGGAGCTCACTGGCTCAAAGGAGACTCATACCCAGAAGGACAGTCACCCTGCCGCCAGTCCCACAGGGCGGCAGTGGGGAGCTAGCTCTAGACAAGGAGCAGTGGTGATGGCAGAAGGAGCAGGAGGCACAGGGTCCAGCCAGGAGTCGGACCTGAGCTCAGGCCTTTGCCACACCCTTGTCCACAGGCTTTGCTAAGCTCCAATCTTCTGTATCCATATATCTATCGATGTACACTTAGGTGGCTTCCAGAACTTGGCTATTGTTAAATAATGCTGCATTGAACATAGGTGTAGATATTTCTTTTCCAATTAGTATTTGTTTTCTTTTGATAGATACCCAGCAAATGGAAGTGATAGATCATGTGGTAGTTCCACTTTTAATTTTTTGAAGAAGCTCCGTACTGTTTTCCATAGTGAATACACCAATTTACAATTCTGCAAGTCCCTTCTCCTTTGGAAGCCTCAGTTTTCTCATCTGTAATATGGAAAAAATAGTCTTCACACCCATCACACTGAGAATGGTGAGGGTAAAAAGATCTAATATATATGAAAGCCATTTTCTAGGACTAACTGGTGAGCTGCCTCGTTGGGGTATGGCTATTTCTGTTCTCCTCATTTTGCTAATGGGCACCCAGAGGCCCATCCTCGCCCATCCTCCACCTGATGGGGAGATCAGCCAGAGAGGTAGTTAGGGACAGGGAAAGGGAGGATCTGTGATAAACACAGAATACAACTGGCCTCAGATTTTTCTATTTGTCCTGCCCAGGGTAGCCTTGGCCAAAGAGGAAATCAAACCTGAGACCAAGGGGTCCCAGCTCATGTCCCCTTCTGATTTCCTTGACAAGCTTATGGGGCGGACATCTGGGTATGATGCCAGGATTCGGCCCAATTTTAAAGGTAAGAAGCATCAATCCTACAAAACCCCTTCCACCCCACACATTTTGGGGGATGCACTGCCTGCCGAGCCAGCCCTTACTGCCTGCTCCAAAGACAGGAAATCGGAGCTACAGGCCTAGCTCTTACAGCTCAGAAGGAGCCTCGCCTCTCTGTTGCCCATGGGCATGTGTAGCTGGCACTGCCCTCTCCCAGTAGCGTTCTGGCCTCCAGCTCAGGGCGGGAGTCCTGGAACATGTTCCCAGCCACCTGGAATGCCCTGCCAATATGGCTGTGCTTTTTAACCCTTAGGCCCACCTGTGAATGTGACCTGCAACATCTTCATCAACAGTTTCGGTTCCGTCACTGAGACTACCATGGTAAGGTCTGTCTGTTCCCCACTTCCACTCCAGTGTGAATGGGTGAAGCCTTCCAGATAGCCAACCGTTTCTCCCTCTCCTGTTTTCTTTTGGGCTCACAGTCATGACTAAGTCCATGGCATGTGTGAAGTTGGTCACTGGGAGGAACACTTTCCCCAGTCTGGGTTTCAGTGCTAAAGGCAGACTAGCCTAAGCAGCAAATGGTCCAGCCTGGGAGGTAACCTGGTGCAGATCATAGGCTTTGCAATCAGAAAACCTGTGTTCAAATCCTGATTCTACCGTTGAATAGTGTGACCTTGGGCAGGTCACTTACATCTCTCTTTGCCTCAGTTTCCTCATCTGTAAAATGGGAGTCATAACAGCACCCCTCCTATAGGGTAGGTATGACATTTAAATGAGACGAAGCACATAAAAAAAAGCACTTAGCAGAAAGCCTGGTGCATAATAAGTGCTTAATAAATGTCTTTTCCCTTCCCATCTTTGCCATATCAGTCCAAGGAAGGCTCCTTCCCTGGTGGAAAACGCCCATTAACCCTGAGATGAGCTCCCAACATTTACACCTCATGGCCCCCCATCCATGTAAAGCTTGCTGGGCCCCTGGAATAGCACTGCCTTTCCCGGGCCCGTCTCTGCACCCCCACAGGACTACCGAGTGAATGTCTTCTTGCGGCAGCAGTGGAATGACCCACGCCTAGCCTACCGAGAATATCCTGATGACTCGCTGGACCTCGACCCTTCCATGCTGGACTCTATCTGGAAACCAGACCTGTTCTTTGCCAATGAGAAAGGGGCCAACTTCCACGAGGTGACCACGGACAACAAGTTATTGCGCATCTTTAAAAACGGGAATGTGCTCTACAGCATCAGGTGTGCCTGGTGGGAGAGTCTTGGTCAAGGGGAAGAAGCCAGATGGAAGCTAAGGGGTGAAAGGAGGGCTCCCTCTCTTGTATTTGGCCCCTGTAAACCAATGTCACTTCTTTCTTTCTGTCCCCACCAGGCTGACCCTCATTTTGTCCTGTCCCATGGACCTCAAGAACTTCCCCATGGACATCCAGACCTGCACAATGCAGCTGGAGAGCTGTAAGTGTCCCTTAAAGAGGCGCAGAGCAAGGCCTGGGATCCTAGCAGGTTAAGGGCTTCCCTGATATTACCAACAGGAAATGGGCATCCCAGAATAAGGACGGACAATTCTTGGCACAGATGAGACTAGAAGTCAGGGCTTGCTAACGCCGAACCCAGTGTGTTCCCATCCCCACACAGTTTGCTGGCATGTGCTGGGTCTAGAGCAGGGGTCCCCAAACTTTTTACACAGGGGGCCAGTTCACTGTCCCTCAGACCGTTGGAGGGCCGGACTATAAAAAAAACTATGAACAAATCCCTATGCACACTGCACATATCTTATTTCAAAGTAAAAAAACAAAACGGGAACAAATACAATATTTAAAATAAAGAACAAGTAAATTTAAATAAAAAAACTGACCAGTATTTCAATGGGAACTATGCTCCTCTCACTGACCACCAATGAAAGAGGTGCCCTTTCCGGAAGTGCAACGGGGGCTGGATAAATGGCCTCAAGGGGCCGCATGCGGCCCGCGGGCTGTAGTTTGGGGACCCCTGGTCTAGAGAATAAAAAAACCCCTACTTTACAAACAAATTTGCTTATGATGGATGTGGAAGGGTGTTTGAGAGGCTCTCCCTCTGCTCAAAGATATGTTTCCTCTCACGGTGGCTGATGTAACTCTACCTCAATTCCCCCTGAGTTAAAACATTCAAGATACCTATAAAACTGCCAGAGTTGGCAGAGACGGGGTACTCCTTGAACCCTGATTCCTACTGAAACTTTTGTAGAGAGGTGGAAGAGGAGAACAGTTCTAGACATGGACAGTGCCCAGGTGGCACAGTCAGCCGAGCGCTACTCTCTGGCAGAGGTGCCAGCCTGCAGGGTGGCCCCAAGTGCAGAGAAGCTGAAGGACAAGGTTGAACCATCCCTTATGTCCACTCCTTTGCCATCTCCTGGGTGAGGCGAGACTGAAATCAGCAGACATCCATTCAATCCTCAGAGAAGAAGGCTTGTTAAGCTGTTTCCAGCATGTAATAACTTGAAAGCTAGAATGTGCCATATGTGGTCAGCTCATTAGAGTTCATAAACCACTTTCATGACCAGTTTTCCATTACTCTCTCACAACAACTCTGAAAAGTAGGGTGAGAGTTTTACAGAAGGGGGAGTGACCAGCCCAATGTCACACAGTCACTCTGGGTCAAGGCCCTAGCACGGACACTTGTGAGCCTTAATGTTTCTGCTCCTAACTCTACCTGCCATGTGTGAATATGGTCCCAGACGTGGCAGGAGCCTTCACAAACTACTAGCGCTCTGTGAGCAACTCGGCATGTTCAGATGTTAGCTCTCAATTTTACCCGGCTCAGGGCCCTGGCAAAGAGTCTGTGCCATGCACATTGTTGCATGCATGACTGGCGGGGTATAAATAGCTCTCTCCTCCCTGGGGTGAGGTAGCAGAAGCCCTGGTTCTGAGACCGGCTTGGCTCAAGACATGTGGTCGGTACACATGCTTACTCCCCTGGCTTTGAGATAGGGCAGGAGGTTCCCAGCTGGGATCCTTGACATCTTTCCAACCTTTTTGACCTGCTTTCTAGGTCTGCCAGAATAATTTCTCTTTGGGCCTTACTAAAGCTTGAGAACTAGACAGGAGAGGCCTGACCTATAGTGGCGCAGTAGATAAAGCCTAGAACGTTGAAGTCACTGGTTCGAGGCCCTGGGCTTGTCCGGTCAAGGCACATACAAAAAGCAACTACGAGTTGCTTCCTGCTTCTCCCCCTCCCCTTTATTTTTTCTCTCTCTCTCCTCTCTCTAAAAGTCAATAAATGAAATCTAAAATTTTTTTTTAAAAAGAACGAGGTAGGAGTCTGGAAATCTTTCTCGTTTGCCCACCTAGGATTGACCATTTGCCCTCTTCAGAAAGGTTTCCCTTTCTAATATAAGCGTGGTGCTCCTAAAACCTAGGTCTTACTCCTCATTCGTCATTTCCCGCCAGTTCTAACCCTCACCCTACCCCTATCCAACACCCACACTCTGCAGCCCTCTGCCATCTCTGTCACTTTCAGTTGGCTATACCATGAATGACCTCGTGTTTGAGTGGCTGGAAGATGCTCCTGCTGTTCAAGTGGCTGAGGGTCTGACTCTGCCTCAGTTTATCTTGCGAGATGAAAAGGATCTAGGCTATTGTACCAAGCACTACAACACAGGTAAAAACCCAGGATCTTTTGGCTGTGCGTCCCCAGAGGGCCTCCAGATGGGAGGGAAGAGGGAAGGCAGCCAGTCTCTGTGGCAGGTTCGGTCTGTGCCCCAGATGTGGTGATAAGTGCTTCATGTCCTCATCTCTTTATGGTAGGGGTTGTCAGCCCCACTTTTCAGAGAGGGGAAACTGAGGTTCTAAGAAGTTAAATCAATTGTCCGAGTCACACAGCTACTACATGGCTGATTTAGAATTCAAATTGAGATTGGTCTAATTCCAAAGCCCATGTTCTTGTCCCTGTCACATGCTACAGAGCAAATGGGTCTGTGCCACTGAGTGGAAGGAGCATTCCCCCTGTCTTGGGGCCAGCTTCATGGAAAAGTGGGGAACCTACACCGGGGACTAGTCTATGGCTGCGGTGAACCAAGTGGGAATAGGTCTCAGGGCATTGGCCAGCTTCTTGTCCACACCTCCTACTGCTGCCACCGCTGCCCAACCCTCTTGAACTGGCTTGTCTTGGCAGATGTGAAATATGGGCCAGGAAGTAGACAGGGGCTGGCGGAGCACCTGCCCCTTGCTGCTCTCTCACTCCCCTGGCTATTTGGCCGCCAAGAGTTATGACCCTGAGACAGGCCACAGGATGAAGAAGGGGATATCTTAGGTACTGCTTATGGTGTGCTGAGTGGCTCTGGGCGCCGCCCTGTAATATGTGTGTTTGTCTATGTGAGGGTGTGGAGACTCAAGGGAGGAATGGGCCACTGAATTTAAAAAAACACTGGCAGGAAAGGAAACTGGTATAGCCTTTATTGCGGGGGCGGGGGGGGGGAGAACCTGGCAATTTGTATATAGTCCCTTGGGGAGCCTATTAAAATGTTGATTCCCGGGCTCTATCCCTCACAGATTCTGATCTTCATGTGAATAACCATCTTGAGGATTCTGATGCAGGTGGTCCAGGGTGTACTTTTTTTTCTTTTTGTTTCCTTCTTTCTTCCTTTCCTTTCTTTTCCTTTCCTTTCCTTTCCTTTTTTTTTTTTTTTTTTTTTGAGATATCTTCACCCCTTAGAATTTATTAGAATTCTAAAATATCATATTGACTTTAGACCTCAAGAGGGCTCCTGGGTCACAGTTTATACTAACAAAAACTTGAAATTGTTGCAAATATCCACTAATAGAGCAGAGGTTAAGTAAATTACATAGTGCATCTGGCTTGGTGGGATATTATCCAGATATTTAAAAGGATGCTTGCAAGTTGTGTATATCAACAGGAGAAAGTACAAGTGGAAAAGACTTAGATTCAAAGTTGTATACACAGAATACTTAAATTGTGGTAAAAGAAGCCAATCAAAAGTATGTGGTTTAAAATCTTGGAAGGAAAGAACACAAAATGTTTTTAAAAGTAGTGTGGTACACTGGGTAAGAGCAAGGACTTTGGTGTCAGAGCTGAGCTCGAATTCTGGCTCCACTGTTTTCTAGTTGGGTGCCCTTGAGAAACGTAACTTGATCTTTTCAAGCCTCAGTATCTCTATCTGTAAAATGGAAAAATCACTTCTCTTGCTCTGAAGAGTTCCTATGGAATTTAAATGAGACAAACTTTATAAAGTCAGGGCACTTAATAGGGGCTTGGTAAATGTCAGCTTATGAATATTATTATTCCTTCTCTACTTTTCACTTTTTTGTACTAAACAAGTGTGAATCTTGTCATTACAAATATAGCTGCTATTACCAAAATGAAAAACAAAAGAGGAAAGGAAAGAAAATATGGATGCATAGCCAAAGGATGTCATGGCAAGAAGCCTGCAATGAGGTGGGTGGGGCGGACTAAGGGAAAAGCAGGAGATCACAGTGTCACACAGCATTGTCAGAGCCATAATCAGTCATTCATGAAATCGCTAGCCTTTAGGAATCAGACCGGCCGGATAACAGTGAGCCTAGGCCAGAATAAAATAACGGTATACACAACTCGCGCTTTTTGCTTTGGTTATCCTGAGCCTCTGCTTCTATGAGAAGCTCTGAGCTAGTGTTTTCTTAGGCTCAGGGCACAGGAAGCAGGATAAAGTAAAGGTGGCTGGCAGGGGAGGCAGAGCATAGGTCCATGTGCCAGGAGCCAATGCACTTTTGGCTGGTGGGCTAAAATGCTGCCGCCTGATGTTCTATGGGGACAAACCTTCTGCACACTAACCACAGCTAGTCTCTGTCGGACATTGTTTTTAGATGTTTTCTATTTGGCTGCTCTCACTTGCTTAAGACACAGTATTGATTTCAGTGGATGATTGTTGCTAGAGACCTTCTGGGGTACCAGCAAGCCCAAGCAAAGGCTGCTGAGATATAAATGGAGTCTAAGCTCATTGCTTTCTTAAAAATGATCGTAGTACCAGCTGCCTGTGTGCTCAACACCTCAAGTACATTATCTCATTTAATTTCCACAACAGCTCAGGGATGGAGTTGATATTATTACTACTCTCTTTTACAGGCAAGGAAACTGAAACTCAAAAAGCTTAGGTGTTTTTCCTGAGGCCACATAGCTAGTAAACGGAAGGTTAAGGATTCAAACCCGGCAGCCGGGTCTGGAGCCCTCTCACTCTCAATTCTGTTGCTGTGCCGTCATGTGGAAGGCTTTCTGCCGGAAACTAAAGTGCTGGGAACAGGGGGTCAAGTCCTTGATGGCTTCTTTGATAGCTTCCTCAAAACACATCTGGGACTCCCTGGCGCCATTTTGTAGGCTCATCTATTAGTCCAGCCGCGGAGCCCAGAGGCTGGCCCTCACTGATACTACCCTGGTCCTTCCTTTCAGGCTCAGCTGCAGGCTGGGGACCTGGGTCCTCACACTTCACTTATTTCCTTGCAGGGAAATTCACCTGCATCGAGGTAAAGTTTCACCTGGAACGGCAGATGGGCTACTATCTGATTCAGATGTACATTCCCAGCCTACTCATCGTCATCCTGTCCTGGGTCTCCTTCTGGATCAACATGGATGCTGCCCCTGCCCGCGTGGGCCTAGGCATCACCACCGTGCTCACCATGACCACTCAGAGCTCTGGCTCCCGGGCCTCTTTGCCTAAGGTGAAGAGACATGCAAGGGAACTTGCTTGCCATTGAGCTTCCCATTTCCTATTCATCCCCTGGTCCCTCCTGCTCACTCTTTTCCTTGGATTTGAGGTAGAGAAGAGCCCTTGAGCAAGAGCAAGTGACTTACATGCTCTTCCCCCACAACATACTGCTAATAGTATGGAAGCTGGGATTTCAGATACTGTCTGGCTAGGGAACGGGTAGAGAAAGTACCCAACTTACTTTGACTCTCACCAGGAAATACAGCATATCCAAAAGATCAAAACCCTTAGCAAGTAGAATTTCTCCCTCTTTCGTGATACAAAGGAGGACAACACAGCTCAAGACAGAAGGACCTCCTCAAGGTCATGGCCTACAAGAAACAAAGTAATATAAGCATTTTAAACTGACACCTGTCTCTTACTGTGTCAGAAATCAGATACTATTACAAAGAGATTTAGAGACAATGTCTGTTCTCTTGGGATGAGAAAATGTTTAGGTAGCAAATAGCAATTAAAGTCAGTGGACTCTGATCATCTGGGGCCTGGTGATGTTTTGACTATGCTGAGAGATTTGTGCTGATAGGACTGAGCCAGGTTCTCCCTGCCTCGTGTCTTCATGTAGGGAGTTTAGAGGTCACCTCAAAGTCCTTACAGTCAGCAAGACTCTGAGAAAATCAGGGAGCAAGCCCATTCACTCCATAAATATTTACTGAGCATATGCTATGTGTTAGGCACTGTACTAGGCCTCACAGAAATCATAGCAAGCAAAAGCAACACAGTTCCTTATGGATCTTATAGTGAACATCGTCCCTCTTGCTCTGATTTGATGAGAACCAGACCCTGTGATCTCTCATCTTCTGTGCTTATTCCTAAGAAGATGTTTACTGGGGACTTAAACAAGTGGTAATCTGGACATTCATAATGAATTTTCCAATTTGCTATATGAGGATGACTAGTGGTTAGGAGGAGATTCAAGTCAGGCAGATTCGGGTTTAAGTCCCAGCCTCAACATATTAATGGTGACCTTAGATAAATCTCTAAACCTCGGAATCTCCTCTCTTGTAAGGTGGGAATAAGAATATTACCTCTTCCACAGGGTTACTGCAAAAAATAAATAAGGCAATATATCGACACAAAAGAGTGGTTGGTGAATAATAACCACTCAGTGAGTGCTAGCTATTATTTTAATTATTAGGTGTCAGGGTGCAAAGACTTGAGTGACGGATCTAGGGCTAAAGCAGCTGGTGAGAATCCCAGTTGTTTTGAGATGCCAGGAAACCTCTGAGGTGGTCAAACACCTTTAGGGATAATTGGTGACCAAGTTCAGATCAGGATCAAGTGTCTGAGGGGAAATTGTCAGATCTTCTCCCATAATAATGTTTTCTGAATGGACAAGGGTACTGAGGAGAAACTATGATGGCTGTGTGTTGGTAGTGGCCTTGTATGAAAACCAGAGGCTGAAAAGTAGTTCAGACCTAACAATCTTGCCCTAGTTTATTGCCACTGCCACACAAGGAGATTCTTCTCTAACTCAGGAAGGTGCAGCAATTTATGCCTTATTCTTACCAAGAGTATGTCCTTCTCCAGTTCCCTCTTGTGAACAAGCACAATCCATCTACTCCCAGGAATCACTCAGTTTCCTCATTTGGAGGAAAAAAAAAAAAAAAGGACATTGATGGAGGGTTTTGTTTTATTTATTTTTTTACAGTATTACAGTGCCCTCTCATCAGAGTTTGATGACCTTTTTGTGGCCTCATTGTCCAGTAAGCAAAGTATAAATGCATGTTCCCCGAATAAAAGAGTTTTATTGACCAGCCTCACAAAACAAAGGACTGAGCAGGTCAGGGACCGTCTGCTCACTCTTGAGTTTGTACAACATTAGATTTGGTGGGAGCCCCAAGGAAAGAGGTGGGGCCAGGTCAGAGGCTTCTGAACATGACACCAATCCCACTCCCAATACAACTCTAGTGTGAAGAGGAGAGAAGCACAGGCTCACTTTGTAAAGGAACTCAGCTGGGACAGCCATTCTCTGTGCTCCCAGGAAACCACTTCTTTGCTGTTATGGGGGCTCCCAAAGGCACCGATCTTTGTCTCTTTGACATTTTTTACCTAAACAACTGCAGGTGGGTCATTGCAGAATGGAAGGGCCGAACGGAAGCTTCTACCAGAGACTGACAGATTAGACCTAAAGTCGCAGCAGTTGGAGGGGTGACCCAATTCTCTCAAGATTCTACAATTTAAGTGGCCCATAATTCTTGGAGTAGGTAGTAGTGAGAAGGGAAAAAAGAGAAACCATAAGCCAGCAGAGACAAATACATTGCTAACCCATCCATCTACCTACCCATTTATCTATCCATTCATCCATCCATCCATCCATCCAACTATTCATTCAAAAATTATTAATATGTGCCAAGCACTCAGCTAGGCACTGGGGATTGAACAGTGACATGATATAAAGTCTCTTCCATCCACAAGCTCACAGTTTAGAGAAGGAAATGGCAAATTATATTTGATGGATGCTAAGAAATTGTAGGCAACCTGGGCACATATAGCAGAGTCAACCAACCCAGACTGGAGTGATTAGGAAAGACTTCCCAGAGACTGTGGTATCCAAAGTGAATGGTAAAGTAAACATTATCAAGGTAAAGGAGAAAGAAAGAGATTGTCTGCTTGGGAGATTACTGAGATAGTTCACCATGGCAGGGTCATAGGTTGCAAGGGGCAAGATGAGGCTGAAGAAGTAGGCAGGGGTTACTAAGATGTCATGCTATGGCAAGTATAGACTGTATTTAAGAGTACTGGAGAGCCAACAAACGGTTGGTAGCAGGGGAGGGATACGATCACATTTACCTTTTAAAAACAAAACTCTGGCTGCCAATCGGAGAACAGATTGGAGGCAGCAAACGCAGATGCAGGGAGACAATGTAGGAAACTATTGCAGTCCTTCAGATGAGCTAGGATAGTGAGTGGGTGGGTTCCAGAGATATTTAAGATGAATTATTGACACACTCATCCTTAACAATACTTTCTTCCTGCTGCTTAAGGTGTCCCTTTCTTTTGATGGTCCAAAGCCCTTTATGGACTTCCCTTATCATTCCTTCATTGCTTAATCTGTGTAGCAGTTACTAGACATCCTTGGGGGCACAAGGATGGGACTGGGAGGTGATGAATGAAATAGGATGCCCTTTCAGTAGTAGGTGGCAAAAGGAAACACCAAACAATGTTTAATCAGGGTTGCCTAGCAACCCACCACCACCACCCACCTCAGTGAAATTTCTTTAAAAGAGATAGAGTAGGGTTTCTCAACCTTAGCAATGTTGCCATTTTGGGCCTGACAAGTTCTTGCTGTGTGTGTGAGGAAGATGGGGATGAGAGTCCATTTTAGCAGTGTCCTTGGCCTCTACCCACTAGATACCAGTAGCCACCACCATGCCCAAAATTGTGCAACCAAAAATATCTTTAAATACTGTCAAATTCCCTTGGGGGAAGGGCTTATCGCAGGTTAAAACCACAGAGGTGGAAGGTTTATCCATGAGATCTGCTCCTCACCTGGAGTCTCCAGTACCTTCCTTCACTGTTCAACACAGCAGAAGCTGGTCAAAGAGGCTGTCTGTCATCAATTCAGCTCTCGCTGGGGAGCCCCTAGGACAAGCCCAGCAACTCAAAACTATGTAGGGAGTTGGTGAAGTTGAGGAGGTAAAAGAGCTTCATAAACCTGAGTTCTGGACTCTCTCTTGGGCCCACCCAGCAATCGTCCTGTTCCAGGATGAGTGTTCACTGTTCATAAAGGCAGGGAGTGAGAGGACAGCACTAAGGACTGGGTATGTGATGCCAAGGGTGCCTTGAAATTAGAGAAGTTTCCATAGCCAGGAGTGGAGAGCGCTCCTTTGGGATCCCTTCCCTGTTCTGCTGTCCAGTAAGGGATATGAGGCCCTGGCTCACCACTGCGTTCAGTCCCTCAGCAGGGCCTCTCACAAAGAGCACCAGGAAAAACCACAGGGTCAAGGGAAGAATAGGGGTAGTGAAGGGAAAGGAAGGAACCCCTAGTCTGATATTGAGACTGAAGCCCAGGTAAATGACAGAGCCATTGACAAAATAATCTCAGAACCCCCGACCCCAAGGTTACGCCTTCTCACTGGGTAATCTTGGCTAAGACTTATCTCTAGGCTGCAAGTGTCCTGATGCGTCCCATATGGGAATAACGAACCCTGCCCAGTCACTACAGTGGCTGTGAGAACCCTAGGAGGTAGAAGGGTCAACACATGTAGCACTCATGTCTATTATTTATTAGAAAAAAAGAAACAGAAGAAGGTAAGAATGAAAAGAATAAAATGCAGAAGTACAAAAATAATAAAGAAAGGAAGAAAAAGGAGTGTGGGGAGGAAAGGCAGATAGAAGTGGAGAGTGGACAGTGCAGAGAGGTGAAGGATCTCTTTGAGATGGGACTTCAGACAATGGGACCTATCATGGTAAGCTTTAAAAAGCAGAAGAAATTCAGGATAAACTGAAGAACAGCAGGCTTTGATTGGGCTGACAACCCACTGGATAGAGCATGGAAGGACTCCAGGAAGGCTGACTGCTCTGTTGATGGATGTTGCAGGTGTCCTACGTGAAGGCAATTGACATCTGGATGGCTGTGTGCCTGCTCTTCGTGTTTGCTGCCCTGTTGGAGTATGCTGCGGTGAATTTTGTCTCCCGTCAGCATAAGGAATTCATAAGACTTCGAAGAAGGCAGAGGCGCCAGCGCATGGTATGTATACCTAGGGAGGGACCCACTTCCTTTCTTCGCAGGACTCCTTTCTCCCTACCACTCCTAAAACCAAGACCAAACCTGGGGCTGCGAGGACTAGACAGGCAATCAGAAAGCCTGGATTCAAGTGCCAGGGTGGTCACAGATAAGCTAAGTACTTTAAACCCCTTCTATTCTATTTCTTTATCTTTCCACTGGAACACTAATCCCTACAGGGCAGTCTACTAGAGTGATTAAGATCGTGGGTACAGACTGACCAGGCAGTGGCACTGGGATGAGCATCAGCCTGGGACACAGAGGACCAAAGTTCAAAACTCCGAGGTCACCAACTTGAGTGCAGGGTCGCTGGCTTGAGTGCGGAATCATAGACATGACCCCATGGCTTGAACCCAAAGGTCACTGGCTTGAAGCCCAAGGTCACTGGCTTGATCCCAAGGTCACTGGCTCAAGCAAAGGGTCACTTGGTCTGCTGCAGTCCCCCTATCAAGGCACATATGAGAAAGCAATCAATGAACAACTAAGGTGCTGCAACAAAGAATTGATGCTTCTCATCTCTCTCCCTTCCTGTCTGTCTGTCTCTATCTGTCCCTCTCTCTGTCTCTCTCACTATAAATAAATAGATAGATAGATGATAGATAGATAGATAGATAGATAGATAGCATGGGCACAGAGCCTGGCACACGAGCACTGAAAAAAATGATGTTAGCCTGTATTAGGACCTTATCAAGTCAGTCAATACGAGATTGCTCTGAGAATTAGTAGTGGTTGCTCCTAGCTTTCCCCCACCTTAGAGAAAGGTGCCCCAGATCATCATATACTGATTAAGACTTCCCAAGTCAGGCATTGGTGTCTTTCTAGGGGAGCATTACAAAAAGGGTCCCCATAGCTGGAATTGAAAAACTATAACTTGCCTCTTCTAGCTGCTGGATTTCTTCACCTTGATCTTCATTGGGCACATTAGAGTTGTTTGGTGTGAGCTGAGCTCCCTCACTCTTGTTTGTTAACCCCATTTCTTCTGCAATAGAGTAATAACCTGGGGAAATTGAATAGGGATCTTGTCGTCATGACAACGGAGGCAGTTTACCCCCATTTCCCAGGCAATAGGTGCTAGGTACGTTGTCATGGCAACAGAGGTGCCTGGGCCACTCTCACAGAAACAAGTGCCCAATTATGAACAAAGCCCTTGCCGAGCTACATACTGCTCGCTTAATCATCAGGCACAGAGTTCTGGTCTGTTTGGAGCTCTGACTCCTTGCTTTCTGCCTAATCTGAAGGCTCTAAAACACAAGAAGCAAGCACATATGATCTCTGGGGTGGGGGTGGGGGAAAGTAGAGAAAACCATGATCTGAACCTCTCTGTTGGGGCCACTTTAGTTCTAAGGCTTTTCTCTCCTCCCAACACCCCACCTCTCACCTCAGCTGCTCCTGAGGTGTCCTACCACATGTCTGCACTAAAAATATATCACAAACTCCTGACCCTTGTAAGGTCCCTTTCTGCTGAGGGCAGGGCTCCTGTCTCATCGAGCAGCTTTTAGGAATTTCTATTTCTTGCCCAGCTTTAATTGTTTAGTTGGGCCCTGAGAAGTCTGCCCTCTAGTGGAATAATCCATAACTGCGTTTCCTTGAGTAGGACCCATTCTTCTACAGACTTCTAAGCCCTTCCCAACCCATGCTGAGGGGTAGAAAAAATATACAGACTAGGCAGAAGGGCAAGAGGATGTACTCTTTGCTAAGCTAACTGTCCCTACCCCCCCCATTTAGCTATGTCAGATTTGCCTGTAGGTACCAAAATCTTACCCTTATAGGAGTTTTGATCTTGATGCCTTCTCAGTGCCTACTCTGGAAAACAAAAGCAGGCTGCCAAACAGTTCCAACTAAATTGCCTATGTGGGTGTTCCAGCCACAGAAGACTGCGGCAGTTAACATAGAGCTATTTCAGATTGACACTAGCCCACCACCTCCCTGGCACCTCTCCCTCCCCTGGCTGTCCACAGCCTATCCCCTCCTGGTAGTATATAGGTTCATCCTGATCTCATAATAGGGTCTGTCATAATCAGCACTCAATTATGGCACAGTTATAACAGCAGCTCAGGCCCTGCTCAGCCTCCTGGACCCTGCCTAAAAGTGGGCATATTAATGTAAACAAAACCTGAAAATCCAAATCTGTGCCATTAGTCCATTTCCTACTTCAAGCTTCCTAAAGCCATTGCTACCCCAGTGGGACAGTAGCAGGGATCCTGGAAGTTACTGAGCAGGCTGGAAAAATTGATGCAGAGTTAAGCCACCTCTAAACCTCTCCCTGGGCCCTGCTGGAGAAGGGGCAATAAGTAGTCTGAGGGGAGTCCTTTAAGGGAGGGAAGATAATCCATACACTTTTCTCCGAACCCTTAGCCAAGAGCAAGTTAGGAGTGTTCACCTAGCCCCCGGCTTAATACTGTTCTTCTCTAATCTTTCCTCGACCACCTATCTCCACTGCATGGTGGTCTTCTTCCATGTCACTGTGTAAACTAGTTTACCTTTTCTCCCATATGTAAGGCCAAGGACCACTGCCATCGTGGCCATGCACATGCAGGCTCCCATTGAATTCGGACAGACGATAAAGAAAGTGGAGCCAAAAACTGGTGGGCCATTCCTTTATTAAAGTCTCACACTGGCCGACGAGCAAACAAACACACAGGGCTCCCAAAGTCACTGACACACTCTCCGGTTCCACAACCAGGAGAATCTTCTCCAGTTTCTTCTAGAATCAAAGGCCCCCACCAGTCTCAGTGGAACTCACAAAGCCCCTCACCCCTGGTTCCCCATCTGCACACCTTCCCTCTCTCTGCAAAACATGGCTTCTTCTTCAGCACTCTGCATTCCTTCTGCTCTCTTTCCAAACATGGCTTCTTTCTGCCTCTCCCTCACCTCCCTTTCATTTCCTCTCCTCTCTCTCTCCCTCTCTATCTCTCCCTCTGTTTCTATCTCTGTATTTCTGTCCTTAAACTTCCTGGTTCTCAACTACTTAAAGTTGTCAGCTGAGTTAGATAAATGAACTTTATTTATTCTGCTATGTTATTTAATGGTTATATATAATTTACTTCCTCCAGTGGCAGTGGCACAGTGGATAGAGTCAACCTGGGACACTGAGGACCTAGGATCAAAATCCTGAGGCTTAAGCACGGGTTCATCTAGCTAGAGCACGGGGTTGTTGGCTTGAGCATGGGATTATAAACATGACCCCATGGTCACTGGCTTGAGCCCAAAGGTCACTGGCTTAAGCCCAAGGTCACTGGCTTGAGCAAGGGGTCACTGGCTCAGCTGGAGCCCCCCAGTCAAGACACAATTGAGAAGCAATCAATGAACTAAAGTGTCACACCTACGAGTTGATGCTTCTTGTCTCTCTCACTTCCTGTCTCTGCCTTTCTCAAAAAAAAATTTACTTCTTCAGCATTAATGTGTCATCATAATGCATGTAGCGTAGATGAAAGGAATGTGTATTGGGTAACAAATGTTAACCCAGATGTACTGACTCCTATGTCAAAATCGGCTGGTTTGCAGAGAAACCCACATGTGGATCTGCAATAGAATAATCAGCTTTACCCTGATTTAGATAATGCACTAAGTTACTTAAAACTTTTGGAATTTTCAGCTTTGAGTTGAAAAATAAACAATTTTTTTAAAGATATGATGTACGTGGAGGATTAATTCTGCAGCTCTTGAAAGTCACTGAATTCAAGTTCAACAAGTCTAAAAATCTCAGCTGTGCTTTCTAAAGGTTTCATTTTTCCTTGAGTTGAGATAAACAATTTTTTTAAAAGATATTATGTACATGGAGGATTAATTCTACAGCTCTTGAAAGTCATTGAATTCAAGTTCAACATGTATAAATATCTCAGCTGTGCTTTCTAAAGGTTTCGTTGTTCTGTTTATTCCGTTTGTTATCAGTCAGAGATAACTTGACATTGAAATGTTCCTCTCACAGTGGATTGATACTTCAATGGGTTTTAGATGGCTCTAAATGATGTCATTCATTTTTAAAAAACAGCTTGGGGCTTATCTGCAAACATAAATGGAATTGTAACACACTATATGTACCATGCATAGCTACTTACATACATGTATCTCATAAGGAGTTTTGTGGCCATAAAAAAGCATGCAAAGGGCCTGTGTATCCAGACACCTCATGTACATAGCCTCACCTGAGATATCTGTATGGCCTGCTCCCTATCCTTCTGCCTTAGAACTGTGATTTAAAATTCTGCCTTTTCTCCCATGTAATTCCAGGAGGAAGATATCATACGAGAAAGTCGCTTCTATTTTCGTGGCTATGGCTTGGGCCACTGCCTGCAGGAAAGGGATGGAGGTCCGATGGAAGGTTCCGGCATTTACAGCTCCCAGCCTCCAGCCCCTCTTCTAAGGGAGAGAGAAACCATGCGCAAACTCTATGTGGACCGAGCCAAGAGGATCGACACCATCTCTCGAGCTGTCTTCCCTTTCACTTTCCTCATTTTCAACATCTTCTACTGGGTTGTTTATAAAGTGCTGCGGTCAGAAGACATTCACCAGGCACTGTAAAGATGGGGCCTAGCGAGTCCAGCTGTTGGCTTCCTGCTTCCCCCTGGGTGGGCTTCCCCCCTCTGTTAGATTCCATCAAGAGGCTAAACAGGTCCTTCTGATCTCCACACAGAACTTCACTGGCCAATCCCAAAACAACATGGGTCTACACTACATAACACCAATGGCAGCTGCACAGGATGGTTTGTCTACCCAAACCCAGATTTTCTCCATGCTATCCCGCTTCTCATGAGATTAAGGTTTGTTCCTGGGGACAGGATGACCTTCTTCCCTTGCTGCAGCTTCTCTGTTTTCCATTTCTCCAGTGGACACTGTTCAGGCCACTGCTGCTGATTCCAGCTTTTGTCATCTGAATCTGCACCCCTCTTTACCCTGCCACCTCCCACCCAGAGCCTAGCCTCTACTGTGACCTCTTTCCCTCCCACCACAGGCTCAAATGAAGATTTGTTCCCATCCACAGGTGCTGCCTTGTGTGAGCCAGTCAGGTTTCCTTGACTGTTGTAAAAAGGCAAAGTGACAGGATCCCCACCTCTCCACAAGGCTGGAAGAGTCCTGGGCTGTACTGCGGTAGGGCGTTGCTATATAACCCAACAGAGAGGTCTTCAGGTTTCCCAAGATTCTCAGCACTGTCAGAATGGGGTCAGGAAGTTTGGACTCTCGGGAAGACCACCCTTCCAGACCTATCTGAACTTCCTAGTCTCAGAAATATGTTTTATTACCTAACTTAACTAGCATGGTGACAGGACATTTTTAGGTGCTGGAGAGTATAAAAAGAAAAAAAAATGCTTACTCTTTAAGGAGCTTACTTGATGATGTTAGAAAACTTACAAAAAAAGTGAAATCCAATGTAGTAGGACCCAGGAGGGTTAGACTGCAGAAACTATCCTCAGAGAGTCTTTAGTTGGCCAATCCTCAAGTTGGTCTTTAGTCTTTTATTTGTTTCTTCCTTTTCTCTCAAGTCTCTTTATTTCCCAGGATCCCTCATTTCCAACTTGCTCTTTCACCTCCCTTCCAGGATAAAGTGGGCTTCAAGGTGTCTGGGAGGAACGAGGCATGTAGAGAACCCCTATCTTGCACAAACACTGACTTGGCCAACCTCACAGTAGTAGTTATAGAAGTTACAAATCATAAGTTGGAATTGTTTCTTAATGTTTCTCTTGCTTTCTTTCTCCTCCATTGTGGAGGAGTAGCCATCATTTGAAGATATCAGAAATGCCAGAATAGAGAGGATGTAGAAGAATCCATTTCAGTGCTGACATACCACATGGACATGGGGAAGCAAGGCCCTGGTACACTGAGTCCTTTGAAATGACTCAACTGTGAGGAACTGAAAAAGGGAAGATTAAAGTGCAGGGCTAACAGCTGGAAGGCAGAGGTGATCAAATGATCTCTTAAACATCTTGGCCTTTTTCCCTGGACCTAAAATAAATATGCATATCTAATCCTGTTCTCTCTCTCTCTCTCTCTCTCTCTCTCTCTCTCTCTCTCTCTCTCTCCTTTCCTTCCTCCCTCTCTCCCTCTATCCCCCCTTTCTTTCTTCCTCAAAATAGTGTTCCAAATTGAAAGTCAATAAATCTAGTGACCAAAGCAAATCCTATATTCAAACCAAGAACTCAGCTTTCTCCCCCTTTTCCTATTGATCTTATCTGCTCTTTCCTATTCACTGAGATACTCCCCTTGTCTGTCTCTTGACTTTGAAGAGAACTAGGACTAACTAGGATAGCTGGACCAGAAGTTAACTTGTCGACAATATTAATCATGACTCTGGTGCCAAGGGAGATTCAAAACTAAAGGACTGGCTTAATGGAGGAGATTGAATTAAGGGGCAGAGAGCCCGTTTTCCCATTTCTGCCCAGGTAGTGCCAACCAATGAGAGGCTACAAGCAAACCCTTTTGAAAGAAGCAGAGAGTATCTCTTTGATACTCTCTACAGCAGGGCTGGGGTGTCAGGCTGCTGCAGCCCGAAAGCGGGGGTAGCGGGGGGTGGACTATGGAGATGAGCTGATTGCACAGAGCTCTACTTGTTATAGATCTTGTCCAGATGGGCCAACTGCACAAATCTGCCCTGTTGGAAGTCTCAAGAACAATGCCCTGGAGCACTGAGCAATAGAGACTGCCCAACTGGGACTCAGCTCACGGCATCAGCTGGTGCTGAGAGCCAAAGAAGCCAAAGTACCAACCAACATAATAATCCAAAGGAGTTCACAAAGCTACTCAGAGGCAATGCCAGGTGGAAGGTACTCTCCCTACCCATCATAGCCCCCAAGTGGAGAAGGGAGACACATGGTGTCAGAATCAGGTACAAATGACTTTCATTTCCCTCACCCTTCCTATGCATGTATTGGGAAGGGGAGGAATACTGGGTCCTGTTGGAACTGTCTGATACATATAAGTTCATCTAATCACGAAATTCTTGAACTTGGACCCTTCTCACGACAGTGAGTTGGCAGGAGGTGGTATAAAGAGACTCATTTGAAGGTCACTTTCATTAACCTGCATTCTTACAGTACTCACCCTCCAGAGACCCACACTGCTTTCTGCCTGGACCAAATATGAAGTGATTTTGAGATTTAAAACAGCATATTTTCTAAAGGAAAAAAAAACTTCCTACATAAATAAAGTATTTTGGATGTTTTCATTGATTCATTGTAATTATTTAATGCCAGTTAAATATTTTATACATATAATTTTCCAGAGAAAGGGCTTTATTTATTCAGTTGAGGGTATCAGCACCTCCATCTTTTCTTCAGCTTGTTCTACTCTTTGAAAAACCAGTAATTTGTCTTCCTCTTGCCCCTCAATCCTATAGCAGGGCCTCTGGCTTTCCCAGAATTCAGTCAAATCATACAGAGCTTTCTGTGTGGAAGAAAGGTAGGAAATGCAATTTATTTCTTTCACTTTTTCCCATAAACCTTTCTCCCCACTTAGCACCAAAAAATTGACACTCTTCTAGTTTAAATGTTAAGTTGACTCTTTTTAAATTTTATTTAGACAATTAATTTTAATGGGGTGACATTGCTCAATTAGAGTACATAGATTTAGAGAAAACATCTCCAGATCATTTTGACATTCGATTATGTTGTATACCCATCACTCAAAGTCAAATCGTCCTCCATCACCTTTTATTTGGTTTTCTTTATGCCCTTCCTCTTCCCCAACCCCACCCTCTCCTCTCTCCCCCCCACCCTGGTAACCACTGTGCTCTTACCCATGTCCATGAGTCTCAATTTTGTGTCCCACCTATGTATGGAATCATACAGTTCTTAGTTTTTTCTGATTTATTTATTTCATTCAGTATATAATGTTGACTCTTGGAAGTTTTTTTTCTTTCTCCTTGAGCCATGCAAATATCTCAACTTTGTCCAGAACATATCACCTCCTGGGAATCTTTATATATGTCTCCACTTGCCTCTCTCCATTTCTGATTTCCTATCCTCAGTGTTGTAATAATAATTATTATCTTATCGTTTCTGACTGCCAAAATTTTAAATTCAAACTATGTTGGGATTAAAGATAGTCCCAGGCTACTCTGCTAAAGAAAGACAAATCAGCCAAGCATGGGATTAAAAACCCAGGTGGTATGATCACTGCTGATGGGATGAAATGTAGAATCAGCCCTTTGAGAACAGAAATTACATTTTATACAACTTTTTAGTCCACACAGTGATACATAGCGCATATATAATTTTCTACATATATATGTAGAATAAAAGTATGACTTCTTACATAATTTATTATATACCATATTTCCATTCATTCTCTTTCTTCTTCTTCTTTTTTTTTTTTTTATATTTCTGAAGCTGGAAACAGGGAGAGACAGTCAGACAGACTCCCGCATGCGCCCAACCGGGATCCACCCGGCACGCCCACCATGGGGCGACGCTCTGCCCACCAGGGGGCGATGCTCTGCCCATCCTGGGCGTCACCATGTTGCGACCAGAGCCACTCTAGCGCCTGGGGCGGAGGCCACAGAGCCATCCCCAGCGCCCGGGCCATCTTTGCTCCAATGGAGCCTTGGCTGCGGGAGGGGAAGAGAGAGACAGAGAGGAAGGCGAGGCGGAGGGGTGGAGAAGCAAATGGGTGCTTCTCCTGTGTGCCCTGGCCGGGAATCGAACCCGGGTCCTCCGCACACTAGGCTGACGCTCTACCGCTGAGCCAACCGGCCAGGGCTTCATTCTCTTTCCATTCACCTGTTGATCATAGAAAAACAGACTTGGAAGGGAACTTACAAAATCAGATAGCCTGGCCGGTTGGCTCAGCGGAAGAGCATCGGCCTGGCGTGCAGGAGTCCCAGGTTCGATTCCCGGTCAGGGCACACAGGAGAAGCGCCCATCTGCTTCTCCACCCCTCCCCCTCTCCTTCCTCTCTGTCTCTCTCTTCCCCTCCCACAGCCAAGGCTCCATTGGAGCGGAGATGGCCCGGGCACTGAGGATGGCTCTGTGGCCTCTGCCTCAGGCACTGGAGTGGCTCTGGATGCAGCAGAGCGACGCCCCGGAGGGGCAGAGCGTCACCCCCTGGTGGGCATGCCGGGTGGATCCCGGTTGGGCGCATGTGGGAATCTGTCTGACTGCCTCCCTGTTTCCAGCTTCGGAAAAATGGAAAAAAATCAGATAGCATGTATAATTTATTCCTTTCACTTGCACAGACATATACACACACACACACATGCACACACGCACACGCACACACACACGCACAGGTTGGTCCTTGGGTATAACAGAACCAAAGTTGCAAAGACATCAAAACCTAGTAAATTACATTACTGAATAACAAGTAATAATGTTCTGATTTAATGTTAGTCATATTCCAAATATAAAGACCAGTATCAAGTTACATTTAAAAAATCAATCACCAAATGAAAACTCTGGCAGTGACAAGCAAGTGCAGTGTAGGAGTTTTTGGCAGTACAACCACCTGTCTCTTCCTGCTGGTCCCACAAAGAGCCAGTCATGCCTGAAAAGACGGCAATTAGGCTGTTCTTCCCAGCCCACACTCCTTGCTCCATTATACTTCACATCTAGCATAACATTTACAAGCCTACAGACTTGGCTGGTGATATCAGAACAGCATTTTACAAAATATTAGGCTGGGGGAGGGAGGACAACCGAGCCACGGTCTTTCTCACAGAACATTTTCTCTACGGAAGAATGAAGTATGGCTGCTGTCGGAAGTCACCTGGACAAGTCACATGAGAACTCAGTTATTGGCACCCTGTCCAAGCAGCTCTGTTTTTCTCTACTTTCACCATATGGCTTCTACCAAAGTCTTGGCTGCATTATACTGGGTGGTGTCTTATCAAGGAAGTACATGCTCTCACTATCAACTCCCTGCAACAAGGGAACTTCTTATTATCACTTAAGTCCAGGGAATGTTTTGCTTTACAGAGCTGGATCTAGAAAAATATGCACATATTCTCTAGTTTAATAGCTCCCATTCATGACGCTGTAGTGATTAAGAGCATGGCTTTGGTACCAGAAAGAGCCTGGGTTTGCATTACAAGCCCAACACTCACTAAATATGGGCTCTTAGACAAATGACTTCACCTCCCTCAGCCTCAGTTTCCTGTTCTAAAGGGTCATGTGAAGGTTCTGAAAGATTTAGCACACAATAACTATGTGCCTTTGAGCAAACCACTGGATCTTTCTGTGGTTCATTTTTCACATATGTTAAATGAAGGTGATAATAGTACCTATCTCATAAGGTTGTTGTGCAGAAAATAAAAGCCTGACCAGGCAGTGGCACATTGGATAGAGCATTAGGCTGGGTCACTGAGGACCAGGTTTGAAACCCCGAGGTTGCTGGCTTTGGCACGGGCTCATCCAGCTTGAGCATGGGATCATAGATATGACCCCACGGTTGCTGGCTTGAGCTCAAAGGTTGCTGGCTTAAGCCCAAGGTCACTAGCTTGAGCACGAGGTCACTGGCTTGGCTGGAGCCCCCCAGTCAAGGCACATATGAGAAAGCAATCAATGAACATGTATCTCTCTCCCTTCCTGTGTCTCTCTCTCACTAAAAAAAGTAAATAAATAAACAAAGAAAACACAACAAAAAATAAGGTGGTTGTGGCAATTAAATAAGAGTATGCAGGAAAAGTGCTTAACTCAGTGCTTGGCGCAGAGTAAGTGCTTAAATGCCCTGGCCAGCTGGCTCAGTGGATAGTGTGTCGGTCCAGCATGTGGACGTCCGAGGTTTGATTCCAGGTCAGGGCACACAGCAGAAGCAACCATCTCCTTCTCTTCCCCTCCATCTCCCCCTTCTCTCTCTCTTCCCTTCTCACAATCAGTGGCTCAATTGGTTTGAGCATAAGCCCTGGGCACTGAGGATAATTCGGTTGGTACAAGAATGGGCCTCAGATAGGGGTTGCCAGGTGGATCCTGGTTGGGACACATGTGGCAGTCTATCTCCCCTCCTCTCGCTTAAAAAAAAATGAGGAAAAAAAAACACTTAGCTATGACATGAATAGACCACATCTTTGTAGTCTCTCTTCCACACCTGTCAGATTTCTAGCACATGGGCCTGGTTGGAACTTCAGATTTCCATTTTGTATGTCACATCTTGCTGAGTTCACACTCACAAAAGCACAAAAGGGGTTAAGTTAGTATCACTTTTATATGTTCGCTGTCTCAACTGCCAGTGACTGGGTTCTTCCTACCGGTGTATAGCATGCTTACAAACTATGTCACCACGACCCTCCTGCTTAATCTCTCTGAGCGTCAGCTTTTCCCAAGAGAGAGAGAGAAAAAGAGAGGGAGCAGGGGAGATTAGAAAGAGGAGAAGCAGGAGGAGGTAGGGAGGGGAGGATCGGGAAGCAGGGGAAGGGCAGGAATAGATGGACCGTCTCTCTCATTCAAAATGAACATTAAAAACTACCTTACATTTGACTGTAAATCTCTCTCTAGCTATTGATTTATTGCCCTCCTTCCATCAATCACCAAGTTTCTTAAAAGAGGTATCCTTAATAAATGTTTCTGCATCTTCATGACAACCATTGAACTCCTGAGCACATTGTAATCTGTCCTCTGCCCTCTTCTCCCTAACTCCATCCTGAAAATGCTTTTCCCATGTTCATCACGCTGCCTTCTCAACTGCTATATCAAGTCAGCACTTTCCTGTCCTAATCTTTCATGATTTCCCGTAACACTGCCTGGATCTGTCACACTTTCTTTGAAATTCTCTTCTCCCTAGGTTTTCATTCTGTAATTTTTTTAAAAAAAAAATTTATTTTGAAATTAAATTCAATGGGGTGACACTGATCAATAAGAGTGCATAGGTTTCCAGTGAATAGCTCTAGCAGGCGTCCCCAAACTACGGCCTGCGGGCCGCAATGTGGCCCCCTGAGGCCATTTATCCAGCCCCCACTGCACTTCTGGAAGGGGCACCTCTTTCACTGGTGGTCAGTGAGAGGACCACTGTATTTGGCAGCCCTCCAATGGTCTGAAGGACAGTGAACTGGCCCCCTGTGTAAAAAGTTTGGAGACCCCTGCCTAAAGCATTTGAACTGTTGTTGATTGTATTATGTGCCCATCACCCAAAATCATATCATTTTCCATCATGTATATTTGTCCCTCTTTTCTCCCCTCCTCGCAGTGAATGGGTAACCATTTCACTTCTATCTCAGTCTCCCATTTCTCCTCTCACCCTTATGGCCATTGCTTCTTCATGTTCTTATTCTCCAGGATTTGCTCTTTGGCTTTTGCCTCCCCTCACTGTACACCTACTGCTTGGCTATTGTTCTCAATTGTTTCTCTGGCTATGATACAATGATTCGCAAATTTCTACTTTCAGTTCAGATTCCCCACGGCTCTAGTCCTATTTTCGAATTCTCTGTCGAACATTTCCACCTGTACATCCCACGAGTACCTCAAACTCAACATGTCTAGAGCCAAACAATTCACAATCATAGCCTTCAAACAATTCATAATCATCTCCTTCAAACCTCCTCCTGCACCACCTCCTCCTCTAATCTTGCCAGTCTTGATGAGTGGCATTTCCACCTACCCAGCCACCTGAGCCAGAAAATGGAGTCAGCCTTGACAACTCCTTCTTCCACAGCCCTCAGAACAAATCACTCACCACTCCCATTGAGTCTACATTTCAAATACTTCTGAAATTTACTCCATCTTCTCTATCCTCCTTGATCTCATCTTGGTTCAGATTTTGATTCCAGCTTCATTTCCTATCAACCATACTATTGTCAATATGGCATTTCTAAAACATAAATCTATTCTTTGAGTGTGACAGAAACAGAAAGAAAGACAGAGAGAAGGACAGATAGACAGGAAGGGAGACAGATGAGAAGCATCAATTTTTCATTGTGGCACCTTAGTTGTTCACTGATTGCTTTCTCATACGTGCCTTGACTGGCGGGGGGGGGGGGGGTAAAGCAGAGCAAGTGACCCCTTTCTCAAGCCAGCAACCTTGGGCTTCAAGCCAGTGACCTTTGGGTTCAAGCCAGTGACCATAGGGTCATGTCTATGATCTCACACTCAAGCCAGTGACCCCGCACTCAAGCTGGTGAACCCACGCTCAAGCCGGCGACCTCAGGGTTTTGAACCTGGGTCCTCTGCATCCCAGTTCGATGCTCTATTCACTGTTCCACCGCCTGGTCAGGTGACATAAATCTATTTATGACACTCCCTTCTTTAAATCCTTCAATAGCTCCCTACTTACTGTCTTCAGGAAAAAGTCCACATTCCTTAAATTGACCTCCAAGAGATTTTCTGCTCTGGCTCTGCCAGCGCCCCCAGCTTCTCTCATCACTCCCCTAAGTGCACCCTGCATTTGGTGATGCTGACCCACCTACACACCCTTGAACCCAATAACTCATCCTCTCTAATGCTGTGACTTTGCACATGCTGTTCCCAAGCTTTTAAATGCCCTTCTCTGTCCACATCCTCTCTACATATCTGTCAGGACTCTAACCAGGTATCACATTTTCTGTGAGATTTTCTCAAACCCCTGTCACCCTAATATCCAGATAGATTTGGGTTCTCCGATAATACCCTGTACATAGTTGTATATAAGTACTTATAAGATTATATTTGGTCCTCTTGTTTCTTTCCCTCACATATAAACATGAGTTTGAGGTCAAGAATTATAATGAATTTACCTTTGAATTCTTCATACCAAGCTTATTGCTAGATAATTTCTTTAAATCGTGAGTACTGTAGTTCAGTGGTCTCCAACCTTTTTTGGGCCACAGACCAGTTTAATGTCAGAAAATATTTTCACGGACCAGCCTTTAGGGTGGGATGGATAAATGTATCACGTGACTGAGACAAGCGTCAAGAGTGAGTCTTAGACGGATGTAACAAAGGGAATCTGGTTATTTTTAAAAAATAAAACATCGTTCAGACTTAAATATAAATAAAATGGAAATAATGTAAGTTACTTATTCTTTCTCTGTGGACCGGTACCAAATGGCCCACGGACTGGTACCGGTCCGCAGTCCGGGGGTTGGGGACCTGCTGTAGTTCTTTAAAATAAAATCTTATCCACCCAACTGCAGCATTAGTTCTCACCAACTGTACTTACTTTGCAAGGGTTGTATCATGAGAGACTCTAACATGAAGGTAAGAAAGCATCTTTTTATTCTTTTCCTTTTCAAAGCATTGAAGTAGTATATCATCCTCAGAGCAAACCTCAGAAGTAAAATAACCATATATCCATGCAGGAAATGAGGCTCAGAGAAGTTAAGTAACATACCCAAGTCTCACAGAGAGTTAGTGACAGTGGCCAAACTGAAACCCAGGTTTCCCATTTCTTAGTTCTATGCCTTATCTACTAGGCAAGGGATTTTCTTTTTTATTTTTTTTTTTTGAATTTATTGATTTGAGAGAGACACATCAGTTTGTTGTTCCAACCATTTATGTGTTCGTTGGTTGATCCTTGTATGTGCCCTGACTAGGGATCAAACTTGCAATCTTAGTGTCTCAGGACAACACTCTAACCAACTGAGCTACCCAGCCAGGACTGGGCAAGAAACTTTCAAAGTCAACTTCAAGGAGTCTTAGAACAGGCAGCCACCCCTGCCACACACACACACACACACACACACACACACACACACACGTGCGCGCGCGTGCGCACGTGCGCACATACACTATACACACTTTTCAGCCAAAGTAACTCTACTTTAAGTTGACATATTTACTTCCTTATAACATTTTGTTTGAGGTGGGGAAGGGGCAAAGGAAGAGTTTATTGCTGCTTTAAATTTTCTGGAAAAATACTGCATCAGCTAAACATGCAGAAGTAATCCATTTATCGGGTCAAGGAGTGTTACAACTGTACTCATTGGGTAATAGTATAGAAACACCTTGATTTCTGAGAATAGGCCAAAATGAAGGGCTATCATGACAAAAGAATCTAAGAATTGAACATTTATCTAAAAATAATTGAGCACTTATATGAAGTTCGTCTTCAAATCATCAACCTCTATAAGCCCTAAATCCTATCAGTGCACTTCCCATTACACTTACTAACAATGCCTTGCTGACTTAACAGTCTTCACTTTAACACTAACCCTTAACTACTTCAGGCCATGAGAATCATTGTGATAAAGAAATTCCTGACCACCACAAGGGTAAGACTGCTTGGGACCATCCGTCACAGCAGAACATTTGCTATCTTGACTTCATTTTCCACTATTCCCACACAGAAAGAAACAATTAGCTCTTTTAGAAAACTTATCTCTCACAGGATTCCCACAAGGCAACTGGGTCAACCAACGGGTAACAATGTTTTAGGATTCTGAAACCTGAAACCTGGCTCAGCAGAACTGGAAGGACCTTACCAGAGCTTTTAGTCTGGTCTGCTCATCAGACAATATGGGGAAACTGAGGACATAATTGGGCAAAGCCTAGGCCCTAGGTGGAATTCCTTTATTTCTGCAACTTAGTTGAAGCTATAAAGGTAAAAAATGAAACAGAAAGTGAAAAACAAAAGCATCTCATAATTGATCAGCTATAATGGGTCACTTCTGAGACTGCCACATCCTTGTGGCAGATTCAAGGACATAGTTGAGGAAACTGTTCCATTGATGACTGTTCATTCCCCAACCTCTGCCATGTTAAAGTTGGCTGATACCTGTATTAGATGTCCACAGTCCCCATAGAAAGAGGAAAGCACAAATCTTGACAACAGTTATATTACAGGTGTGAAATGGTCATGCCAAGCTCCAAATTCTAATTCAGGGTATCCTTCTCCAGAGTACCTTTGCGAATTTATTTGTGAATCCCTTTATTCTAGCCTTTCCTAATAGAAACAGAACCCGTTATAACAGTTTGATTGGCTTAAAGCTTCAGGCTGTTCCTTTAAGGAAGGACACAATGTGGTTTTTATTAATATATTGTTAACTTTCTATTAAATACAGTCCATTGATTTGGGAGTTATCCCTTTCTGTCCTGTCTCTCGGGATTTCAAATTCCAGTGGATGAACCCTCTTCACCCAGAGCTGCCTAACAGAGTAGAGCAACAGGTGATGAACATTAATCTCATTCTTGTCCAACTGGTACTTATGTAATCTCTCTGCCTGACATCCTGGTGGTAGATTCGTGTTCAGGGTTAAGGATTCAGGGAAAACAGTAAGTCAAAACGAATGAATATATCTTCAAAGCATCACTAATACCACATGCAATTTATCCCTCAGCCAAAAGAAAAGCAGCTGGGATTGCAGCTATACAACAGGACCCATTTCTTCCCTTTATCCTTCCTCGGGGAGGGAGCAGGGGGCATACTGCCCCCTGATATCCTCAACTGCTATCTCCCCAACCATGTGGGATCTGAATCAAAGATGAAAAGAAAACATCCCCTGGCATTACTGTCTACCCGAGGGTGAGGGTCGTGCTTTCTGGTTATCTTTGAAAGGTTTCTTGGAGCCACATCTTTGTTTCAGCCTCCCCCTCAGGAGACAGGACAGCTCCTCAATTTTTATTGGGAAGTCCAATTCATTTTCCCGTCATTCCTGGAGTTCATACACTCTGCTTCACTCAAGAGGTGCGTCCTGGAGGCCTAGCTACCTTATTAGGCACAGACTCATAAGGCTGAGGAACAGCTACCGCCTGAACGCCCTTCTACAGTATAGATATAGACCATCCCCGCCCTGCCAGTTCGCCTCCTCATGGAAGTGTCAACGTAGCAGATTGGCATAAGCGCCCATCCTCTGAATCTCACCGAGTCCCACTGTTCTACTGAGGCCTGACCCCTGAGATTAAGGCCCTTTTCTGGTTTATAGTGCCCTAAAAAGTTTCCCTGAGTCCACATAACGCAAAGCCTTTCACCAGAAATGTGAAGCCATCAAGTGATTGACCAGTAAGTGGGGTTTCTCTCTATTGTGAACTCCATTAAGGCAGGAAAAATGGTCTTCTTCCTCTGTGGATAAGAGCACAGAGCTTGAAACCACAGAGGTGGACAATAAACGCCCGCCAAGCAGACCATTGCATATGCAGAAGTAATTGCATTTGGCCCGACTGTCCAATGTGTCTGGTTGCAAAAACCAGTAACCATGTTTTCTTGTGGTTTTGGAGGAGTGATGGAGGGGAATAGATAAGGAGAGAACACAAGTCTACATGATAATTGGGAGGCTAGGGTTTGGGGTAAGCTGAGGATGGAGTTCTCTTTCTTTTGTTTGAGTTGTTTATTTTTTTTTTTCAAAAGTCAGTGCTGTCTAAGGATTTCTTCATCCCATAATCACTTTTAAAGGTTTCCCTTTGCCCACATGTAAAAACAATCTCTTCAGGCTAGGTTCCACTCCCAAATTGCCTCATCTCGCTTGCACTCATCCAGATTTTTGTGCTGCAGCTACCAAAACATGCCAGCACTGTACTCAATACAAAGACAGCTCAGTGAAGAAACAGAGCCGCTGCCTCAGATGGTGTATATGCTGGTGTGGAAGACAAATTTGAACGAAGTTACTGGAGAAGAGAATGAAGAAAATGTTACCTGACCTGTGGTGGTGCTGTAGATGAAGTGTCGATCTGAAATGCTGGGGTGGACTGCTGGAAACTCCAGCCTTGCCCAGTCAAGGCACATATGAGAATCAACGGCAACGATTTGGTGCGTCCCACTCCTCTACCCCCCCTCTCTCCCCCCCCCCTCACTTCTCTCCAAAATCAATCAATAGAATCTTTTTGAAAATGGAGAAAATACGGAAGTACTATGGAAATGTATAAGAGGGAGACTTGACCTAGTTGTAGTAAGTTGGGGGAGGAAATGTCACGGAAGGATTTCCTCAAAACAGAGACATTAAAGATATGGCCTGATCTTTACAAGCAAGGGAAGTAGGAAGGTCAGAAAGGGAAGCAAAAAAAAATCCTGACCGGCCCTGGCCGGTTGGCTCAGTGGTGGAGCATCGGCCTGGAGTGCGGGGGATCCAGGTTCGATTTCCAGACAGGGCACATGGGAGAAGCGCCCATTTGCTTCTCCACCCCCCCCCCATTCCTCTCTGTCTCTCTCCTCCCCTCCCGCAGCCGAGGCTCCATGGAGCAAAGATGGCCCGGGCGCTGGGGATGGCTCCTTGGCCTCTGCCCCAGGCACTAGAGTAGCTCTGGCTGCGGCAGAGCGACGCCCCGGAGGGGCAGAGCATCGCCCCCTGGTGGGCAGAGCGTCGCCCCTGGTGGGCGTGCCGGGTGGATCCCGGTCGGGCGCATGCGGGAGTCTGTCTGACTGTCTCTCCCCATTTCCAGCTTCAGAAAAAAAAAAAATCCTGACCAGTGGCGTAGTGGATAGCGTATCAGCCTGAGACGCTGAGGACCCCGGTTTGAAACCCCAAGGTTATTGGCTTCAGTACGGGGTCATCGGCCTGAGCACAGGTTCACCAGCTTGAGTGTGGGGTCATCGGCTTAAGCACGGCCTCACCAGCTTGAGTGCAGGGTCATAGGCTTAAGCATGAGCTCATCCAGCTTGAGTGCAGGGTCATTGGCTTGAGTATGGGATCATAGACATGACCCCATGGTCTCTGACTTGAGCCCAAAGGTCACTGGCTTGAGCAAGGGGTCACTGGCTCGGCTGAAACCCCCTGGTCAAGGCACATATGAGAAAGCAATCAATGAGTCGATGCTTCTCATCTCTCTCCCTTCCTGTCTCTCTCTCACGCACCAAAAAAAAAAAAAAAAAAAAAAAAAAAAAAGAAGTGATGTAACAGATCTGCATTTTGCAAAGAACATTGTTCCTGCAGTGTGGAGAATAAATTGTAGGAAGATAAGAGTAGGTCATTAGATAAAAATGGTGGTGGCTTAAAAGGGGGAAAGTCATAGGCACTAGGGGGACACAGGAGTAAGCAACGGTATTCTCCCCGATGTAGGGACATTTCAAATGAGACTTGGTGGCTGGTTCCGCCGCGGTGAGAAGTTTGAGAGAGTGAGAAGTTGAGAGAATCTCTGGCTCAGTAATCACTTGGGCCAAGCCAGTCACTTTTTGCTAATGCTGTAAAGCCGTCCTATGTGCCGAGTGCCTATCACTCCTAAGCAAACCATGCCTAGGTTTCTAAGGCCCTCTCAAATCCCACATTTTATGATCACATCCAGATACGGTTTCTCTGATTTCTAGACTCCTAATCCATATTTGACACTTGGCATTTAAAGATACACTATCTATCCACTGTTGTTACCTAACTTGACGCATAATGCCAAACCCCTTGTAAGCTCCTTGAATTTATGAACTGTCTTCAGTTACTCTGGCATCACCAGGGTACCTAGCATAGTGACAGGCACTGCTCAGTAAGGTACTCATTGAATGAATGAATGAATGAATGAATGAATGAATAAAGCACTAGAGTCCCTGCAGGCCTCCTTTAGTAATTCACTATAATCTGTGAAGCTGACAAGGAAAGGGGTCTGCTTTTCCTAAGATTCTCCTACTTGTATCCAAACTCTTAAGATTTGAAGTCAACAGCTCCTCCTCACTGGTCACTGCTCACCCCTTACAGTCCTGCTCCCCTCCCACCCCCACCACCACCTTCTATTGTTTCTTCTGTCTTCTGGTTGTCAGCCAGGATGAGAAAATGGTCTAGCTGTCCTCAGAGACTTACACCAGCCCGGACTGCTCCACAGTGCCATGAAGGGCCAGGACTTTTGTTTACAGCTGGGATCGTGGTGAGGCGGTGAGCACAGCTGACAGCCCCACTCTGGAGCAAACATAAATCTTCCTCTGTCCTCTCGGCCAAGTTTCACAGACCAGCTCTATTGAAAGCTGGCTACACCCGCCTGGGTCTCACTGAGTCCCGCCCACGACTCTGGCTTGGGAGCAGCTGAGTAAATCTCAGCTTTGTACCTTTTAGGAACTGCCCTGGCTCTCTTCTCTGTCCCACTTCTAATCATGTTACCTCAACCTCGGGGCCTTGCAAGAACATGTCTTCCTAGGTCCCCACACCCAAAACAATGAATGTGCCACCTCTCCAACCATATCTCCTCTCTCAGCAGTGAGCCAGTAGCATTACTGGCTCAGTCACACAGTAAAAATACCATGTAAAAGGACCAAACCAGTTTCCAATACAGCACGCACTTCATGGAGCCTACCTTTCCAAGCTGAGCAGATAGGTTGGAGGTCCTTGGACTGCACAAACGTGTGTGTATATGTAGGTGTGTGTATCTAATCTTCGACTTCAGAAAGCTTTTCCACTATTTTAAAACCTGAGGCTTTCAAAGAATACCCTTTGAGACCCCAAGTGAGGGCCTCTTTGCCACATTCTGTTCCCTGGTCTCCTCCTTCCTTAGCAACTTTGCCTCCTCCAGTACTCACCGGGGGTGAGAACCAAGACATCTGACACAACTAACTGCCTCTTGTCCCCAGGCTCCCTTTGCCTGTTTCTCTGCCTGCTGGCTAACTCAGTTTGTGACAATTCACTGAGGCCTGTTTCCATGGTTTCCAACTGCCCCAGCTCCCAAACGTCCAAGGCCCAGTGGCTCACTACAGCGGGGCTTCTTCTGGGGTCTGGTGGAGGGGGGACTCCAGGCTGGAGGCGACTCCCCTTCTAGGAGATCTTATCAGAACTTCTGGTGCCAGGCTTTTTCAATCCAAAACACCTCCCCTAGATTTTTACCTGGTACATCCCTACTAAAGGGGACTGCATTCCACCCAACCCCTTGCTTAATAAGTATTCTAAAGAGAAACCCATGTGCTCCTCCTCCTCAGGACTGGTGAAGCACTTTTAATTTTGTTTTTGTCTTTTTAAAATATTTTATTGTGGAAACCTTCAAAAATACACAAAAGTAGGAAGAACAGTAAATGAAGTCTCCATGTACCCATCATTAAGCTTCAACAATTTAAATCAAAGATGCAATACTTTAAAGTGCTCTTGGTTTGTCCTCTTTACTAATGACAGTTGAAATCTTCAAAAGACATAGCTTTTATCATCCCCAGAAAAAAATGGGGACTTTGTATGCAGGGTACAAGTGTGATCACAGTTACCTCTGGAGAACTGGCTTACAGCATCCTTGTAGGCAATGCTCGGATTGCAGGAGTCAGTGTAGACGGGTAGAAATCAGTGGTCTCTCTGTTCGCTGATGTGTAACACAGACGATCTGACATGATCGTTCCAAGTCAAATCTGCAGTTTGCAAAATCACACATTTCAGTCAATTGCATGCTAAAGTATTGACTCAGGAAGGGGAAACCAGGGGGTTGTACGCAAGTGTAACATCCCAAGGTTACCCAAGCAACACACTGATTAGGTTAAGGGTCTCAGGAATTTGAAGTAACCTGTTTCTGCCAAATGGACGGGCCAGCTGGAACAGGAGGCAGGGAGCTGACTACAGGAGAGAGGAGTTAGAGGAGGAGATACCCCTGCAAGGATCTAACACTTTCCCATGACCGTTTGCACCATTTGCCCTGGCTGTCATGGGCTAGCTAGACTGATCCAGAATAATTTGCTGAACTGGTTTTAGGAAATCCCTATGGAATTAGGCAGGTATAAACAGGTAAGGAAACACTGTTATTAAAGAAATACCATTTTGCTTAGCCTTGAAATATTAGGTTTTGTTAACTTTTAAATTAAGCAAATATTCTTTTAAAAAAAATCATCCAATAAGTTAGTCAGAACCAGATGAAAAAAGCTCAAATTGACTTGAGAACAGAGCAATTTTAGCTACTGCCCAGACGCCGTGGGAGGAGACTGGCGTCCCTCTCCACTTTCCAGAACAGACTGACCGCTACTCTCCAGGACTAGGAAGGCTCAATTAGCCATGTGATAAGCAAGGCCAGCACATACTGTAGAGCAGGGCACGTTGTTCCCTGTACAAGGTCACCCAACTGAGAGGGAACAAGTGGAGGTAAAATTCATGCTTCAATTGTCCTGATGAAATGTCAACAGCTGAGAAAGAAAAGTACTTTTCTTACTGTTCCACTGGAGTGGAACACTTCTTTGCAAATTGTCTACTCCTGAGTAGCACATGTTTCTAATCAGCACAAAGGCACTGTATAAGGAGATGGTGGCCTTGAAGATGAATATAAGAGATCTTGGAGCCACTGCATGTCCTGCAAAGGCTTTGGGCCTTGAGTCCAAAGAAACACTGACCTAAGTTATCCATTTCCCCCTTACTTCAGCTTTAAGTTCCAACGGAAGAACAGTAACTCCCATTTTCTGAGGGCCCTGCTGAAACTTTGCCCCACTAGTAAGTGGATGGGACAGGAGAGTATTCACATGTGTGAAGGCAACAGGGCATTTGGGGAAAACATGGGCTTTGGAGTCAGAAGTCAAAGTCTTTGTTCTGATATTTACTCTGACAATTTGGAGTATTTAACTTCTCCGGGTTTCAGAGGATTCACTAAGACAGGGGTAGTCAACTTATTTATACCTACTGCCCATTTTTGTATCTCTGTTAGTAGTAAAATTTTCTAACTGCCCACCAGTTCCACAGTAACAGTGATTTATAAAGTAGGGAAGTAACTTTACTTTATAAAATTTATAAAGCAGAGTTACAGCACGTTAGAGCATATAATAATAATTACTTACCAAGTACTTTATGTTGGATTCTCGCTAAGTTTGGCAGACTAAATCTTTATAAAACAATTTACTATAGTTAAATCTATCTTTTTATTTATACTTTGGTTGCTCCGCTACTGCCCTCCATGAAATCTGGAACGCCCACTAGTGGGCGGTAGGGACCAGGTTGACTACCACTGCACTAAGATAATAGATGTAAAGAGTTGAGCACAGTGTTGCCTGGCACATAGAAGATACTGTCTTTTTCTGCTACTACCCTGATTCCAAAGTTAATTTACATTATTAACATCCCTGGCCTTGATAACTTACTCAGTAGAGTGCAAGAATTAGTCCAGAATACGGAAGCAAGAGTCAGAAGATATGGGTACCAACGTGGGTCCCAATGCCAGACACGTACCCTATTACAATACTTTAGGTAAGTTACTCCGATATCCTGACCCCATTAATAAAACAAAAGAACATGCTTAGCGCTGATGCTGAAAGTAAAGACAGGCAATCACCTTTCCGGGTACCTGACATGAATATGCACTATGCTTGGTCCTTTTACATACCTTCTATATTCTAAATCAGCACTGTCCCATAGAACTTCCTGTAATAATGAGAATGTTCTTTATCTATTGGTATCTAATTCAGTCCTGTCAGGGAGACGAAGAATTCCCCACATCTACCCTTCTTTAGTTCTTACAACTGGACAAATAATAAAATGATAAAATTGACAGAAGACTAGAAGAAGAAACAAGCAATTTTATACGTGAGTACGGGAGAATCACAGTATGATGCTCAGGTCATAAGTTAGGCTCAAAAAATAATCAAACTACGCATCTCTTTACTTTTGAGACAAAGAAACAATAAATTTGTGAGTAACTGACAGGACAAAGAGAACTAGTGCTTAGGGAGTAAATGAGTAGAAGCTTTCCAAGGTTTGTTAGAGGCTTTGACTCTGGATTGTATAACTCTGGTGATAAAGTTGTCTCTTAGCCCTTGGGAGAAGGGAGGGCACCTATCATGGCGATTTATTTCCTGCTTTTACGGAGACAGAGGAGGAAAAAATTAGAGAGAAGAATCAGAGAGAGCTCCTCCCATTTCTGCTGCTTTTCCAGTGATTTCACGATATACCATTGTGAGGTATCTTGGGGAGGCCTGCCTTGGCCCCAACAGTACTAATACTAGCCAGAAGTAGCTATTGAACCCCTGAAATGCAGTTCGTGTGACTGAGGAACTGCATTTTTAAATTAAATTAATTCAAATTTAGGCAACCACGTATCTAGTGGCTACAGTATTGAACACTGCAGCTCTAAGATTAACAAAGCAGGAATAACTTTTCCCACTTAATATATAGTAAAACTAAGGCTCAGAGAAAGTTAAAATAATTGCTGAAAGTTTGGAAGGAAGTATGCTGGTTACTCAAAAAATTAGGACTAGAACTATTGTATGACCCAGCAACCCTTCTACTAGATATCTACCTGAAAAACTCGAATACATGGGTACGTAAAGACACCTATACTCTACGGTCATCGCATCCTTATCCACAGTGGCCAAGACATGGAAATAACCAAAGTGTCCCTCAATGGTGGATTGGATAAAGAAGATGTGGTACATATATACTATGGAATACTACTCAGCCGTAAGAAGTGATGACATATTGCCATTTACAACATGAATGGACCTTGAGAACAATATACTAAGTGATTTATAATAAGTAAATCAGAAAAAACTAAGAACCATCTGATTTCATACATAGGTGGGATATAAAAATAAGACAGACATAGATAAAAGTGAAGTGGTTACCAGGGGGTGGGGGTTAGGGGAGGGGAGTAAAGAGGGACAAATATAGAGTGATAGAAAATGACTTGACTTTGGGTGATGGACACACAACACAATCAACAGTTCAGATGCTATGGAGATGTTTACCTGAAACCTATGTTCTCTTACTGATCAATGTCACCCCAGTTAATATAATTTTCTAAATAAAATTTAAGAAAAAAACTGGCTGATAGTCACATAAATAATAAGTAACTAAACCAGACTAAAAATGAAGCAGTAAAAAGTTTAGCAGATATACCAGGAATTATCCAGGCTCTACTACTTACACATTATATAACCAAAGAAAAATAATTAGTCTCTAGAATTCACTTTCACTATCTCTAAAATGATCATTGTCACCTAATTTACAGGCCCATTGTTGGGAATTAAGGGATGTAGAGCCACACAGAGAATGGCCCATAACAGGCTTTCAACAACCATGTTTCCTTACCACCCCGAATTGAATCCCTTCACACATACAGAAGAGGTTCAGAGATAATCTAAAAAAATAACTTCATGGTAGAGAGAGTATTTGGGAAATATTAAAGCAAGAAGAGAAGTACGTACGAGCTTTTATGTAATATCTTATTATAAATTAAAGATGAGGGAGGGTATGAAATCACCCAAATATTTCCCTTATTTTCCTGCCCTTTGCTTGATACTCTACAGTCAACATGTCAGCCAAAGCAGGGAATAAAGTATCTGTAATGTATTTTGAGGCCCAAAACAACAGTTGTTACAGCTAAACAACAAAGTACTATCAAGGTCTTGGGCTCTAGAAGCAGGTAAAATTCATACCCTGGTTCCCATACTTGTATGCACTGAGAAAATAATTTGACACCTCTACACATTCATTTTTAATCTGTATAATAGGACTGATAATTTGCACAGTATCTCAATAAAACATGTATATTATTGTTTTGCTTGACATTCCTTAGCACCCTCTAGTGGAGCATACAAAAATAAGTATGGCATCTCTGCCCTCCAAAACAGTGATTCTAACTTCAGTGTACATTAGAATCCCATGGCCAGAACCCTAGCCCTAGAATTCCATTTGAAGTGAAGCCTAAGAATCTGAATCTAGTAAAGTTCCTGAAAGGTGTTAATGATGCCATTGAGGTGTCTGGAAAATACACTTTGAAAACTACTGCTCTAAATCCCACCCCAGAGTGTGTGTGTGTGTGTGTGTGTACACCTGTGCGTGTATTGATAACTGAAAGAGATATAACTTTTGTTTTTGATTTTGACTTATTAATACTCACCTAATAAGGATTTTGTAAGTAATAAAAAGAATATCCATGTGAAGAAATGTGACACAGCATCTGAAATATATAAAGCATGCAAAAAAACTAAGGATCACAGAACATAAATCATTTGCCCAGGCCTCGGAGCTAGTAAGCGGTGTAATTGTATTTAAATTTAGATTTCTGACTCCAAATACATAATAAAGTTTAGCTATACCATTACAGACAAAAGGGTGCAAACATGCATATCAAATAAAAATTTCAAGAGGAAAAGATTAGTTTTCAATACCAGGGTCCAAGTTCTTACCTGTCTATATATATATTGTGGCAGAGAGAGAGTCAGAGAGAGGGACAGACAGACAGGAAGGGAGAGAGATGAAAAGCATCAATTCTTCGTTGCAGCTCCTTAGTTGTTCATTGATTGCCTCCTCATATGTGCCTTGACTGGGGGGCTACAGCAGACCAAGTGACCCCTTGCTCAAGCCAGTAATCTGAATTTTTTGCTCAAACCAGATGAGCTCGTGCTCAAGCTGGTGACCTCGGGGTCTCGATCCTAGGTCCTCCACATCCCAGTCCGATGCTCTATCCACTGCGCCACCGCCTGGTCAGCTCTTATCTGTCTTGATTGACCAAAGAGCCATCTGTATTTTCCAATTTTTTTTTCAGGCCCTGGTGGGGGGTGGTGTTGAGATTTGAAAAGGTGCACAGAAAGGGTTAGGATCTTCATCAGCATCAGTGCCTAAGGTGATTCATCAATTCTGACCGCCCCCCCTCCCACAAAAGGCAAGGTAGAAAGAAGAGAGGGATGGAGGAGGGATTTTTTTTAAAGAGGAAAAACATTTGGATATAGGGCCATAGTCCCCTGCCTCGTAGGGCTATTTATAGAAGCTAATTTGATTTTCCCTAGCAACAAAAGATACATAGAATCTCTATAGATTGGAGAGTTCAGCAAATCAAAAAGGGGTAGAAGTAAAATCCCATCATTCCAGGGACCAAACAGCCAATCCTTTGCTGGAATTTGGCGGCATCTGGTGGTAGACTCAAGATGTATAATAAACCTGAGAACTTTCTGGAAAATTAACTGCGTAGTTGCCTGAAGGGCACTGTGCTTGGAAGATCTACGCAAAAAGGTAAGAGAGCTTCAGCCCGCACAGAAACTCAAGAGTGCCACAGTGGAGGGGAAGGCTGGGTATATAGATATTCTAAGCAGGAGATTTTGTTTGTGCAGGAGAATTGCGTGTAACTATGTGGGAAGGGGGGTTTGAGGAAAAGCAGGGAGGAAAGGGGAGAAAGAGACTAGGTACAGGAAAGAAGCTGCTTCTTGTAATTGCTAATATGTGAATGCGAAAGCTTGCCTCTTAACCTTCGGGACAGGACTGTGGCACGGAGAAGAACGTGGGAAGAAAGTGTATTTTTAGGGTCTAAAATTAAATTAATAGGCGAGATGGAAGTACTTCTACCTAAGGCCCTATATTTCTGGGATGAACGCCTTGGTTTAATTATTTTACATTTCATTAAAACAATTTTCCAATATAAAAGTACAGACCGTTTCCTATAGAGCGCGCACACGCGCGTACACGCCCACACACACTCACGCCCGCCATCTTCCCGGTACACTTAACGGCCTCAGCCGCTAGGGGCGCGCCCCCGCGCCCGCGGACGCCCACCGCCTCGCGCGCCTTTAGCGTTGGCACGCGCACTAGGGGACATATAAGGGCCTCAACCGCTAGGGGCGCGCGCCTGCGCACGCCTACCGGCTACTGCGCCATTAGGGCTGGCGCGCGCTCCGGAACCTAAGATGGCCTCAACCGCTAGGGGCGCGCACCTGCGCACATCCACCGCCTCCAGCGCCATGAGGGCTGGCGCGCACACACCTCAACCCCAGGGCCACGAAGCTTGCCTGCGCACATCCCCGCTGGCGCTACCACCACGCGCCCGCAGTGCCCACTGTCCCCACTCACACATACATCAAAACTACTACTCGGCCTTTTTTTCCTCCAAGAGCTGCGCAAGTGGCTTGGGGGCGTGGCCCCGGAGTTGACCTCGGGCTTCCCACTCGCGGGAACCTTAGCTCATTTCCGCCCACCCTATTTCCGTAGGCCACGTAGACACTTCCTTTCCCACTGGGGAAAAAAAGCCCATAATGCCTCCCTGCAGAAAAAAAAAGAACCTCTGGTTAGAGGAACTCTGGGTCGTGAAAAGAGGCCACGTGAACACCCTGCCCTATAGACTTATGACCCAAAGCCTGTCGCGCTCTTGGAGGGCGGGCTAAGATCCTAAGAGGACGAGCGTCATTGGCCAGGGCCCATATTAAAGGAGGGAGGTGATTGGTTTGCTTCCAGCCTTAACAGTGGAGAAACAGGTTGCTCTTGCCCCCCTCTTTACTGCGGCGAAGTATCATTGTGACGTGATAGGCGTCGTCCAATCATTAGGTTATAGAACATTCTAAAACTTAGGCAAGACGATCGTGATTGGCTGACGGGCGTAAGCCCGCCTCCAGGGTGACGTGTCTGCCTATGGATATCAGTTGCCAGAGAAACCTGGCTTTACTATGGCTGTTGGAGGGTCGGCGGTGATCACCCGTCGGCTGCTGGAGAGAGCTGGATTCTCGTTTCAGGTTTCGGGGTGGGGGTGGGGAGAAAGGGTTGATGATTTCCTCTTCTTGTAGTGTATATAGCAAAGAGTAACTAATGGCTCTATGCTCGGGCAGAGCTGAATTCAGGTTTCTACGCCAACGCCCAGCTTGGGCTGGCTCCTGTTCTTTCTGTCTCTCGGTTTCCATGTTGGTAAAATGGTGATAATAAGAAGTACCTCAGAGACGTGTACCTCAGAGACGTGTATTGTATATTATTGCGTAGTAAGCATTTCATAGGAAACCTAGCTGTGAAAAATATTAGCTGCTATTGTGGAAAGAAAAACCCGCGTACTAGAATGAGGAAAAACAAATTATGTAAATTCGGTCATTATAGTGCTTTTTCTGCTCGTCAGTTTCTTTCTTAGAAGAAATTAGAGATATAAGAGAGATATTCATCTTTACTGATGAAATAATAGGCTGTTTGGGAATTAACACAATAGCAGGGATTGGAATTTTCCGTATTGAAAAGTTTAAAAAAAAATGGAGGAGGGGGCGAAAGAGATGGAGGGCGAGAGCGAGCTGGAGATGAACCACATGCGATGAGTAGGCCTTGTGTGGACCCTGATTCGAACACACCTACAGTAAAAAAAAAAAAAAAAAAAAAAAAACCTTTAAAATATTTCGGGAAAAATTTGAAGATGAATTTGTTATTTGATGTGTTTTTGAAGGAATTAATGTCGATATTTTTTATACGTTTTAATGGTATTGTGGTTATGTTTTCAAATTGTCTTTATCTTCTAGAGCTACGTGTGAAAATACGCATTAAGTAACAAAATGTCTGGAATTGGCTTCAAATGACGTTGATGACTAAGATTTGTTTCAATATAATCTCAGCAGTAGAGAGAAATGGGGAGGGGTGTAGATGAATCAGAACTGTCCCTAATTTAGTCATCATTTAAGCTAAGTGGTGGGCATATTATAGGGTTCCTTATATTATTCTGGTTTTCTTGGTATATGACTGAAAAATTCCATAATGAAATACAAAAAATGAGCTATTTGGTGAGCTTTGAAAAAAATCGGGGTGGGGGGAGCAGTGGGTGGGGTTATGGATGAAACAAGATGGCCTTCAGTTGGTAATTGTTGAAGCTGGATGATAGATTCGAATGTGTTTATAACATTCCCTCGACATTTTTAGCCATTTGATATTTTTCTTAATAAAAATTTAAATATAAAGCAAAAAATAAATTAGCTTATCAAAAATTAGGCTAAATGCACAATGAAGTAAATTTTAACATGTAAGCACAGAAAGAAAAAAAAGAAACACTGGTACATTATTTATCAGCTTTGGTGTCCTTTGTGCCTGATAAAACAGTACAATGCTTGAGGGAGGAGAAAGCCATTATCTCATATCTTATTTTATGTCCTTTCCCATCCCCTTGTGTGACCTTCTAGGCCATTATCAGAAAAGCTAAGTTTGCTGTGTAGTCGGGATCAGAAGATCTGATCCTCGTTACAGAATCTTGGGTAAGTGTTTCCATTTTCCTGGCCTCAGTTCTCAAACAAGATAATTCCCCATATTCTTCTTTATGATCCAGAGATATTTTAAAGATTAGTAAGTGTCTATCTGGGAAAGCTTCTAAGGGGGGAATGCACCTGAATCCATTGGTGCTTTCAGTACATAAAAGTGCCTAAAAAACTGAGGGCATGTAATTTTATATTCCTTAATAAAGGATACAGTTGATCCCCGATAGTTCCATATATTCATTTATTATTTTTCTTTGTGGCATCCCATTTGCAGTGTAATTTAGTGGTTAAGAGCAAATACTGACTTCCCAAATTTAAATCCTGGCTCATTCACTTAACTGGGTGATCGTGGGTAAAATAAAGATAATAATTCTATGTACGTCATAGGATTGTTAATGGGTTTACATATGAAGTATCAGGACAGTGCATGGCATATATGTGTTTGCTTTAATAATAATTATGGTTCTTCAGGTACATTTCTAAAAGCAGTGGACCTCTTCTTGGAATTGTAAAAAAAAAAAAAAAATTAATAATGTTGGTTTCTCTCCTGATTTTCCAGAAGCAACAGTTACCACTAGAACTGAATTCCGAAATTATAACTACTGGCTTGTCCTAACAACCTAGAGAGATATTGAGCAAATTGATAAGGGAATTTTCCAGGAGCTATAATTTTAACCAGCAAGTCAACCATATTCAGTATCTTAGCAGCTTTTGTATTATTCCTCCTTTGTCTCGGACTCAAAAGAAAAAAAAAATCTGTTAGACATAAAGAAAGTAGTCCAGCCTGACCAGGCGGTGGCGCAGTGGATAAAGCGTCGGACTGGGATGCAGAGGACCCAGGTTCAAGACCCCAAGGTCGCCAGCTTGAGCGTGGGCTCATCTGGTTTGAGCAAAGCTCACCAGCTTGGACCCAAGGTCGCTGGCTCGAGCAAGGAGTTACTCAGTCTGCTGTAGCCCCTCGGTCAAGGCACATAGGAGAAAGCAATCAATGAACAACTAAGGTCACAGCGAAAAACTGATGATTGATGCTTCTCATCTCTCTCTGTTCCTGTCTGTCTGTCCCTACCTATCCCTCTCTTCTGACTCTATCTCTGTCTCTGTAAAAAAAAAAAAAAAAAAAAAAAGTCCAAATATCCAAAAGAGAATTGATAGAAATGTAATTAGCACATATAAGTGCATTTAAAGGTTTATTCCAGCAAACTGTATAAGATGTTTACATTCATTTGTCACACATCCATGCATGGTGTTAGCATTTGGAGTCCGCATTACGAATGGTCTCCTTGCAGGAGATGAAAGAAGGTTTTTTTGTTGTTTTTTTCCCTGGTCTCGGCAGTTTCATTTTCCATGGAATCGCTATTTTTCTTTTGTTGTGGTTTTTTCTTCTCTGAAAGCTAGGTTGCAGAAGAGGGCACTATTTGGTGGAAAATGGGGGGGGGGAGTGCAATAGAGAGGTAGGCACAAAACCCCTTTTACAGGAGGCCATTGGAGAATGATTAAGGGCTGGTGGGAAGGAGGGAGGGAGGGAGGGAGGGAGGTGGGTGGGTGGGTGGACTGTTAGGGCTGGTCAGACGTCAGAGAAGGCAAGAGCCAAGGTAGCCTGAATGGATAATGCCTGGGAGGGGGGAGAAAGGACCTTGACCTTGGCTTCTGAGGGTGGGCAGGACTTGAAAAGGACGGAGAGACACCATGGGAACCGTATGCCTACAGAGTATATAATACAGCATGATAATTCAGCTATGTGTGAAATCTACGGATATGAATAGGTCAAAATCATTGTGGATTTTTAAATATGTATACTTCAATATAAAATTTTAGTCACAGAATTGATTATGTGAATACATTCTCCTTGTAATACAACAAAATGTTATAGAGTAGGCTCAGGTTTTCTTCTCTCGCCACCCCAATTCTCTTACTCTCCCGGAGGTTAATCATCTATAATAGTTCCTTCTAGAACTCTTAAGTTATGCACCTGTTTAAAAAATGTATATGCATGGATATATATATATAATTTTACTCAAATGTGGTATCACACATAGGCACTGTTTTTGAAACTTGCTATTTTTAATCAAAATGTGTGGAGTGTCTTCACGTCCATTCATAGGATTCTATTTGATTCTTTTCACATGCATTCCTTAAACCAGCATGATATCCATATTATGGATAAAGCCCATTTTATTTTGCTAAGTCACTGTGTTGACTCCAGTATTCTGCTACTTCAAATAATACTGCACAGAAATCCTTGGAACCCATTTACAAGTGTTGCTCTAGGGCAACATTTAGGTCTTTAAACTAGGATAATTAAATCAATGTGATACTGTTGTGAGAACAGACATATTGCTGTGACAAAACAGGCGACCTTAAAAACAGTGACACCTTTTAAAATGAATAATTGAAAATTATTGAAAAGACAGAACCTTAAAAGAGACCTGTATACCTTTAGGGATTCAGAATGCTATAGAATAGCATATCAATAGGGAAAGGATGAACTCTTTAACATTAGGAAAAATGAGTTACATACTTGGAAGAAGCTATACAAATACCAAGAAATGATTTAAGAAAATTATGTTTAGACCACTTTTTGGGAGCATATTTCCTACAAATGACATAAATACCAAAGTTCACAAAGGAAAAGGTTGATACATTGATATTTTCGGCAAAATATTCCCAGCATGCCAAAAGAAATAAAAAGTAAACAACCGGTATTTATTTAGGGATGAGGAAAAGAAAACATCCTAGTAGAAAAGGGGATAAAAATATTTACATAAGAAAAAGGTACATAAAAAAGGTTCAATATCACACAGATTCAACTAAAATATATGATCGCATATTAGATTGGCCCCCCAAAAAAACAAATTTTAAAAATACCTTTATCCAGTTTTGCTGAAGGTGTGGGTAAAAGAGCTATGTTTTTGCTGGGAGTATAAAATAAAGCAGTCCCTTACAAATTTCGATCTACCTCAACAAAGAGGAATTATCAAATCTTGAAACAGTTCCAACTTAATGCTCTTAATAGCTATACACTGATGAGCATTACAGCATTTCTGTAAAATGAAGTATTGGGAACCTGAATATTCATTAACATGGGACTGGTTAAATTATGCTATGCAGAAGTTATGGAACGATGACATTAAAAAGCATGAGCTAGGTATGTGCAGGCAGAAGGTCTGTGATAAAATGTGAAAAGATGCAGAGAAATAGGTATTTCACCTTTACCAAGACCAAGTAAATGGATGATACATATTCACTTACGTATATAATATCCACAGTTTTAAAGGTATGTTATTTGTGTAAATGTGTACATAAAAAAAATCTGAAAGCATATACATTCTGGGATTGGGGGGGAGGCAATAAGAATGCCCACTTTATGTATTTGGTATCTTTGAATATGTAAAGGAAAGATGATTCAATAAAAGCTGCCACAAAATAAATTGGGGGGAAATACGTAGATTTCCAGTTCATAACTTAATAAATTCTAGGTAGATTAACCTGACCTGCGGTGGCTCAGTGGATGGTGTGTCAACCTGGAACACAGATCACCGGTTTGATCAAGGTGCATATGGGAGTTGATGCTTCTTGCTCCTCCCCCTTTCTCTCCTAAAATGAATAAAAGTCTTTAAAAAAATTTTTTATTCTAATTTTTAAAAATTCTGGCTAGATGAAGGAATTAAAATATAAACTATAAAAGTATGCCATATTAATTTCTAAACTCTAAAAAGAACTACATGTCACCATATAAAATTTAACATCAGACATAAAATATCTGAGCTACAAATGTTAAAATCACTAAGAACCAAATGAATGGGCAAAGAATAAGCTAAAAATGGCCAACACATTTTTAAAAGATGTTAGAACATCAGTAATACAGAAATACAAGCTAGAAAACGAAACCCATTTTCTTGACCAAATTCAGAAATTGAGATAGCCGGTACTGACTAGAATAGAAGGAATATTTGTAAAGCTTTTGGGGAAAGAAATTTGGCAATATTACCTCTTCACCCACTAAATCGGCATCTGAGAATCTTACAAGAACAATGTGAAAGGGCAAAAATGGAATTGTAGGATAAATTGAGGGGGTGGGAATAGCACTTTTTTAAAAAGGAAGATCTGAGATCTGATATCCAGTAAATGCTCATCTCTAAGTATTTACACACAAATTAAAATAGAAAATAAGGCAAACACCCAAGGACACTAGCTTGAGCAAGGTGTCAGCGCCTCAGCGGGAGCCCCCCAGTCAAAGTACATATGAGAAAGCAATCAGTGAGCAACTAAGTGCCGCAGCTTACAAGATCATGCTTCTCTCTCCCTTACCTGAATCTTCGTCTTTAAAAAAAAAAAAAGACTAAGGCAAACACAGGTGTGTTTTCACGATGTCTGGTGCACCCTAGCGCCTGGCCTGTAGAGAACAAGTGGGTAAAGATTTGACGACTTGTCCCTAAAGTGTGCCTTCATTTCCCCCATTAGTTGAATCACCTCACCTTGATTCACTAGTATGCCCACCAGGGATGTGAGTGTTGCTCTAGAAGGTTCAAGATATTTTCAACACAAGACCTATGGCGTGGAAGCGGATGTCGTTCCCTAAGCAAGGCTAATGTGGAACATTGAATACCAAGCTTTGGAATGCTGCTGCCAGCCTCATACGGTATTGCAGGTGGCAGAGGAAATGGGACTTGGGTGGTGTGTAGATGAAGGAACAAAAGGAGGAAACCTGATTGGAGCGAAGGGTAGGGATAGTGTTCTAAGCCAGTAACAAAAGCCTTTCACTCAAAGAAACTGGCAGATTCAAAATTTAAACCGGCTCTCGAAAGGAAGCACTAGAGAATGCCAACCTCTTTAGTGAGGGGTGTGCCGGGCACAGCTGTCACCAGTCCAGGTAGGAAGTATGAGTTGGGAAGGGAGGTGCAGAGTGCAGAGACCTGAGTTAAGCTGCCCATAACATGCATGACAAGTAGAAGCCACACATCTAAAGGATGGGTATTCCTTTCATGTCTGGCTTCTGACTCAGGTAGTAATAGTTATTTGATCTGTAGGATACTTGGGTAAAAATAAAGTACTAAAAACAATTCTTTAAAAAAGGCTGCTTACCTGGCTTTATTTACTGGGCACAAACCTTAACCAGTTGGTGCAGTTATTTTTCTGTCCAGTGTCAAATATTTCAACTTGGAAGTTCTATGAAAGAAGTAATTGTAGAGGGTGACAAAACACTCGAGAGCCAGACAGAATTCCTTTTCATAGGTACATCTGTGTGTGGGTATATATATATGCATGCAGTTGATTCAGCTCATTAAATTCCTCCACTAAGGAATTGTGGATGACCAATATGGCTTCCAAGATAGTTCCTGCCCACCCTGGCTGTACTTCTGTGTATTTTACAGTCTGCTTGGTACTAGACCATCTTTAGTTTGTAGATTAATCCCTTGTTTTGTGGAAGCTGTATGATATTAGTCTCAGGTGTGTTTTCTGGATTTCACCTATATTGCGTAACTAAATTTTCTGCTAGCCTCAAATACTATGTCCTCATGAGAATTTTTTTTAAGAAACATTTTGTAAGCATAATAGCTTAATAGTTTCATAGCACACTGGTCAGTGTTCCTTCACAGAATATATGTGTGTGTCCCTCAGCCAGAAGGCTTCAGATTCCTAGAGGGTCATTGTATTCACAGATTTTGATGCTCTCTGAGGATTACAGTTGTCCTTTAATTTCTGCTTTGTGCCCTTTCAGGTAGAAGATATCATTTACTTAATGAAAGTACTAGCACCCAGACCTCTATTCCCAATAACTGGCTTCCCTGATTCAGGGCTGGAGTTTTCTCGCATTGCTTACCTCTTATTTGCCCCTAATGGCTGCCCTAGTACCTGCCCACATGGTCTTAAGGGCTAGGGGTTGGCCAAAGGCTTTTTCTGTGGGTGAAAGTTGTTTACTGGAGAAATCTGGTTTAATCCTGGTCCACCCTCCCCCATTCTTGCCTAGAGGTTGCCTTGACCTTAACAGTCTGGTATTTCTCTGTCAAGATACTTTTCTGTGCATTTGTACACGTCGGTTTAAAGCACAAAATTGGATTACATTAGAACTGGGACTACTACTCCTCCCTGTGGTGTCTGTGTCTTTGGGATCCTATTATACATATTATTGTGCAACCTATGTGTTTACCTGATAAAATATAATTGAATATCTTTGCATAGCAGTATATGGATCTCTGCTTAATTCATTTGAATGTTCTTTCATAGTGTGCATACATAATTTATTGCCATTTCCCTATTGAATATTTATGTGTTTCCAGTTCTCTACTATTAAAAACACCATTGGAGTGAACACCTTTGTGTCCTTGTTCACATGTGCAGGTATTCCTGCAAAGTACTAGACTAGCTATTTAGCCACATCATATTTATGAAATTCTAAACGTGAACCTGTGAAGAAGGCTACAGGTAATTTGCTACATCCGTGGTTGAGAAAAAGGGGCTAAAAGCTTGAATATCTTGTCTAAGGCCTAACTCATTATAAATCAGATTATTTTTTTCTGTATTTCACAAAAGTTCATTGCAGATAACTACTTTACTTTGTAGATTGCGTCTCCCATCTCATCCCTCCAGACCACAGAAAATCTATCCTATTCCATCTGGGAAAACTCTAGGAGTTCTTGGAAGAGCAAGAAGGAAGAGGATTATGTAAGTCAAAGAAATTGTTGAATCTGTCACACCATTAGAATCATAGAACATTATTTTTTCATCTTACTAGCTCTCTCTGCTGTATTTTGTAAGCTGATTTTAAATAACAGTTAACTGCAAATGCCCAAAACCCCTAGGAGAAAATTATACATTTCTGTTTTATCTCGAAGTTATAAATTTTCCCTGTGGCATTTTATAGTGTAGAACGTTCCTTTTCCTTATTGAAACTTTCACCTTCCTTGGCTTCCAAAGCAATATTCTCCTAGTTCCGCTGTGGCTGCTTTGACCACTTTTGTATTATTCATGGTCTCTTTCTGCCCACCCCTTAAATATCATTTTTCCTAGTTTTTTCAAGAGCCCCATACTTGGTTCCATTTTTCTCCCTTTATTTTCCATTAATGATTTTGTTGGCTTCTAGTTTCTGCTGCCGTCTATATCCTGATCACACTTAGATCTCCATTTCTCGCTCAGGCCTCTCACCCGAGCTTTTAGGTGATGTGTTTAACTGCAAAGCCCACACTTAATGGATCCAGTGCTGAACTGCACTCCTCTAATCCAGGTCCTCCTCTCGATGTGGTCTCATTCGGTGATGATACTCATGACCTAATTACCCATTCTCAGAACCTGGAGTCATCAGTGACTTCTCCCTCACTGATTTATCTCCAGTGAGCCAGCAATGAAAGTGGTCTCTCGTACCATTTCTTGTTTGCTCTCAAAATAGTTCGCATCTATAACTGTTGTACTCACCTTCTTCTTTTTTTTTTTTTTTGTATTTTTCTGAAGTTGGAAACGGGAGGCAGTCAGACAGACTCCCACATGCGCCTGACCGGGATCCACCCGGCATGCCCACCAGGGGGCGATGCTCTGCCCATCTGGGGCGTCGCTCTGTTGCAACCAGAGCCATTCTAGCGCCTGAGGCAGAGGCCACGGAGCCATCCTCAGCGCCCGGGCTAACTGCTCCAATAGAGCCTTGGCTGCGGGAGGGGAAGAGAGAGACAGAGAGGAAGGAGAGAGGGAGGGGTGGAGAAGCAGATGGGTGCTTCTCTTGTGTGCCCTGACCGGGAATCGAACCCTGGACTCCTACACGCCAGGCCGATGACCTACCACTGAGCCAACCGGCCAGGGCCTGTACTCACCTTGATTTATGTTTAATTATTTAATTATAGCAAGTAGACATTTATATATCTTAAATGTGATCACCACAATAAGAAGTCCACTTTCCATCTGACCGCATCCGTAGTTATTGACTGTAAGAGCAGGCTGCACGTGACAGCCTCATGACTAATTTTATAACTGGCGGTTTGTACTTATTAACCCCCTTCGCCTTTTACACCCATCCACCCACCCCTTCCCATCTGGCAGCCATCAGTTTTTTTCTCTGTTTATGAGTTTCTTTCTGTTTTGTTTGTTCGTTGATTTTGTTTTTTAGATTCCACATATAGGGTGGGGCAAAAGTAGGCTTACAGTTGGTCATATGGCAAATGATGCAATAAATAATAAAACAGGAATAAACTTTCATGTATTCACAACTATAAACCTACTTTTGCCACCTTCTGTAAGTAAAATCACATGGTACTTGTCTTTGAGTAATATTTAGCGTAATAACCTCTAGGTTCATCCATGCTGTCGCCGAGGGTGAGATTTAAGTCCTTTTTATGGCTGAATAATACTCCATTGTATATATGTACCACATATTGATCCATTTGTGTACTGATGGGCACCCAGGTTGTGTCCACATCTTGGCTATTGTAAATAATGCTGCAGTGAACAGAGGGATGCATCTATTCTTTCAAATTAGTGTTTTCCATTTCTTCAGATTAATACCCAGAAGTGAAATTGCTGAGTCACATGGTAGTTTTATTTTTAATTTTTTCAGGAATCTTCATACTGTTTTCCATAGTGGCTGCACCAGTGTACAATCACACCCCTCTCCTTGTTGTTTTATAATTGTCACTTTAAATATTTAAATTCTTGGCATGTAGTATAGTACCTGATTTGAAGCAGATATACAGTAACATATGATGACTGAATAGTTTAATGAATAGATGAATTACGTATTACCTATTATTTTATTACTGATTCCAAAGTAACCATTAAAAAATCAGTGCTTTTATTAATTCACTAATGACCCAAGCTTAAAATTGCAGAGCCACTTTTAACTCCTCCCTCCTCAATTATCAAATGCTATATTTAATTTCTCTTGACTCTTATCACTCTAGTTGAGGCCTACCTGGACTTCTACAAAACCCTTCACTGTTTTCATTCTGCCTTCAGTTAACTAAATCTTTCTTATTTATTTCACATTGTCGTTTTTCCGGTTGGGAGATCTTGAATTTCAGTATCACTGCCTTTCGTAGTTTCTTTACCATTTAATTTATTTTTGTATCCAAAATTACATTCCTGTCTTTAGAATGATACCAAAAAAATAATCTATGCGCAGGTCTGATGAGGTAGCGGATGGTAGTGAGGGTAAAAGAGAGAGAGAGGAGGTAGTAAGTCACTTAAAAATGACCCTGAAATAGGATTTAGAAATTCAGATTGCAAGAGTATATCATGTGCTGCGCTTTTGATGGGCTTTTACAAAGTGTAGTGTGTTCAGGTTAGCCATAAAGCAAACAAACAAAAAAACAAAAACAAAAAAAAACAACCAAATGAAACACTTTATGTATTACAGTGGTTGAAATAAAAACAGGGTTGAATGAGTTCCAGAAAGCAGGGTTCTCAAACTCGTGGACAACAATCTGCAGAAGAAGACAACTTCAAAAAGCCCACTAGAAGCAACATGCAGAGAAGCAAGATGAGAGGGGCCTCATCAGGAAAGAAGACAGCTGGTCCACAGCAGAAGAATCTGGAACCAGCCCTCCCAGGAAGATGGGGGGGTCGCTCTGCTGAGAATCCCCCTTCTGGATCCGTGAGGAAGACCCGCAAGAACAAGCAGAAGACTCCTGGAAACGGAGACGGAGGCAGTACCAGCGAGGTGCCCCAGCCACCCCGGAAGAAAAGGGCCCGGGCTGACCCCACTGTGGAAAGCGAAGATGCATTTAAGAATAGAATGGAGGTCAAAGTGAAGATTCCGGAAGAATTAAAACCCTGGCTTGTGGAGGACTGGGACTTGGTTACCAGGCAGAAGCAGCTGTTTCAACTCCCTGCTAAGAAGAATGTAGATGCCATCCTAGAAGAGTATGCAAGCTGCAAGAAATCGCAGGGAAATGTCGACAATAAGGAGTACGCCGTGAATGAAGTTGTTGCAGGAATCAAAGAATACTTCAATGTGATGTTGGGCACCCAGCTGCTGTACAAGTTTGAGAGGCCTCAGTATGCCGAGATCCTCTTGGCCCACCCTGACGCGCCGATGTCGCAGATTTATGGCGCACCGCACCTACTGCGGTTATTCGTAAGAATCGGAGCAATGTTGGCGTACACGCCCCTTGATGAGAAAAGCCTTGCATTATTGCTGGGTTATTTGCATGATTTCCTAAAATACCTGGCAAAGAATGCTGCATCTCTGTTTACTGCCAGTGATTACAAAGTGGCTTCTGCTGAGTACCACCGCAAAGCCCTGTGAGGGTCTACTGACCACTCACTACTCTGTCTGGTATCTGTAAACTCTTTTTGTTCTTAGTCTTTTTCTTGTATAATTGATGTTCTTTAAAATTGTTGATGTATAACAGGGCTTATATTTCAGTTGTTCTGTTTTGTTTCAAACAGAAAATAAAAGGAGTGCAAGCTCCTTTTCTCATTTCGAAGTTGCTACCAGTGTATGCAGTAATTAGACAAAGAAGAAACATTCAGTAGAACATTTTCTTGCATAGTTGACAACATTTGCTTGAATGCTGGTGGTTCTCTATCCCTTTGACACTACACAGTTTTCTAATTATGTGTTAATGCTATGTGATAAAACGCCCTGGTTCCTAGTGCCAAAGGTTCAACTTAATGTATATACCCGAAAACCCATGCATTTGTGCTCTTTTTTTTTTTATGGTGCTTGAAGTAAAACAGCCCATCCTCTGCAAGTCCATCTATGTTGTTCCTTAGGCATTCTATCTCTGCTCAAATTGTTGAAGGATGGTGATTTGTCTCATGGTTTTTGTATTTGAGTCTATTGCACGTTCTAACATGATAGAGGCAATGCATTATTGTGTAGCCGCGGTTTTCTGGAGAAGTCGATATTTTAGGAACTGTATTTCAGATCTTAAATAAAATGTTTCTAAATTTCAAAGCAAACAATGTGTAGTGTGCCTTTACTGTTATGGAGGCAGACAAATCAACGGGCTCAGGAAAGACCTAGGTGGTATCAAAGGAGTGGGTCTTGTCAGAACAGTTGTCCCCCCCCACTCCCAATGAGGTTTCTCACAGTGGGCTTCCTTGGTAGGTAGTGCTGCTTGGAAGAACCATCTCTGTTCTCTGCTCCCTGCCCCTATGAGCTGGACTGGTAATAATAGGATACTTAGTGGGTATTATAACAGTCCCTTAAACTAACACTATGCTCCTTCCCACCAGAGGAAGCACAGACAGCCCCCTTCAGTGTTACATCTATCAGAAATACTTTTAGGTTTTGGGCCAAGGATAGCAGCAGCATCTAGTTTCAGCATTAATGTTATGTTCCCTGTTTTTTATAATCCCTTGGACATAACGTTGGGAATCCTTGAGTAGGGGATCTGTACAGGAGAAGATGATGGTAAAGGCCTATGCTTATGACTTTTTTATTTAATTTTTTTTTGTCTGGCCAGGCAGTGGCTCAGTGGATAGAGCATTGGCCTGGGACACTGAAGACCCAGGTTTGAAACCCTGAGGTCACTGGCTTGAGCCCAAGGTCACTGGCAGGGGTCCCCAAACTTTTTACACAGGGGGCCAGTTCACTGTCCCTCAGACCGTTGGAGGGCCGGACTATAAAAAAAAAACTATGAACAAATCCCTATGCACACAGCACATACCTTATTTTAAAGTAAAAAAACAAAATGGGAACAAATACAATATTTAAAATAAAGAACAAGTAAATTTAAATCAACAAACTGACCAGTATTTCAATGGGAACTATGCTCCTCTCACTGACCACCAATGAAAGAGGTGCCCCTTCTGGAAGTGCGGTGGGGGCCAGATAAATGGCCTCTGGGGGCCACAGTTTGAGGGCCCCTGGTCACTGGCTTAAGCAAGGGGTCACTTAGTCTGCTGAGCCTCCCAGTCAAGGCACATATGAGAAAGCAATCAATGAACAACTAAGGTGCTTCAATGAAGAATTGATGCTTCTCATCTCTCTCCCTATCTGTCCTTCCTCCCTCCCTCCCCTCTCTCACTAAAAAAAAAAAAATAACTTTTTTATTTCTTTTATTTTTCAATTACAGTTGATATATAACATTAGTTTCAGGTGTACGACTAGTGAGTAGACATTTATATACCTTACAAAATGATCACCATAATGTTTGGTAACCATTTGATATAGACTATATTCCCTATGCTGTATATTATACCCCTGTGACTTATAATTAGCCCTTGGTACTTCTTAATTCCCTTCATCTTTTTTGCCCATTTTTCCACCCTCTCCCTCATGACAGTTATTTTTTACTTCTTTAACATGGTTACTGCGAAAATTGTGGAAAATCTAGTAAGAACAAATCTAGAAGTAAGAATCATGTATAATCCTAATCCTACTGATCCAGTTCAGGGTCCCAGCAGGAAATAAGTGAGACTCAAACTGGATGGTGTAAGGGGTTTGATAATGAATTTTTTTCAAAGTTGTCCACAGAGGAATAGTAGGGTCATAATATACATTGATCTGCTAGGTCTGCAACATTAAAGTACCACAGACTTAACAGAAATTTATTTCTAGTTCTGGAGGCTGGAAGTCTGAGATCAAGGTGTTAGCTGATATGGTTTCTTCTGAGGCCTCTCTTCTTGGCTTGTAGAAGGCCACCTCCCTATGTCCTCACGTGGTCTTTTCCTCTGCCTGTTTCCTAATCTTTTCTCTTTTTTTGTTTTGCGACAGAGACAGAGAGAGGGACAGATAGGGACAAACGGACAGGAAGGTAGAGAGATGGGAAGCATCAGTTCTTTGTTGTGGCACCTTAGTTGTTCATTGATTGCTCTTTCACATGTGCCTTGACTGGGGAGCTACAGCAGCAGACCGAGTGACCCCATGCCCAAGCTGGCAACCTCAGGCTCTCGAACCTGGGACTTCGGCATCCCAGTCCGATGCTCTATCCACTATGCCACCGCCTGGTCAGGCCTAATCTCCTTTTCTTATAAGGAACTTGGTAATTAGATTAGTTCTCACCCTGATGACCTCATTTGAATTTCATTACCTCTGTAAAGACTCTACTCTAAATACAGTCACATTCTGAGATACTAGGGATTAGGACCTGTACACTTAAATTTGAAGGTGACACAGTTCAGCCTGTAACATGGCGTGAATACCTCTAGGTGAAGAAGAGGGAAGAGGACAGGAGGGAGTGGGGGGGTGAGAGGAGGAGCAGAGGGAGGAAGAAGTGGGAGCAGCGGAGGGCTTACTGGAATGGTAGACAGCTGTAGAAACTGCCCCCTAACAGAGGCTGTGATCTTAAGGGTGTACTGGGCTCACAGAGACCTTAAAGAGAATCATAGAGCAAGTCCCGCATGCAGGGCATAAATACCCGACCTCACTCTTCCCTCCTCTTTTATCTCCTGCTAGCTATTTCCCTTTGACCAAACTGGAAGCCAAAGGACAAGGAAGACCTTTGATGTAGTCTACATGGCACAGAGCAGGGAGGAAAAGTAGATCAGGGGGACAAATGAGAGATTTCTAGCACACACATTCCTGAAATAACCATAGTTCGTAATTTGCCATATATTCTTAGAAGAATTATGTCCTCTGTGGGACCCAGGGCCTGCAACTGGATGAGTTCTTAGGAACATTTATCAATGCAGAAGGAAATTATAAAATAGCTGGTGACACTCATGAAACACTTAAGGGCTTGTTTCCTTTGTTATTGAAACTTTGAATAGGAGGCCTAGCAAACAGATGGATCTTAGCTTACATGCCTGAGCATGTTAAAACTATCACATTTTAAAATTGCCTTTCAGTGAACATAAATCTGACCCGGAGATCCAGCCATAGCATGTCGGTGGGATATCTACTTAAGTTATTGGGGACCCCCATCTCCATTAGCTGTACAGACATCCTATGGTGTTAACCTAGCACCAGACCCTGAAGAGCTCCCCACTGTCCTCAGATGTCTGTCCACAGTGATTAGGAACACAATGCTCATTTACATATCTGCAGCCCCCTCGTCCCCACCGCCTCTATCCAACCCTCTGGGTAGGAGAATCATTGGCAAAACTTGGTGCCCAGCTTCCCTGAGATGACCAGAGTCCCTTGGGTCCTGACATGGAGAAATACTCCTATCTCTGCTACTGGAAGGAGCCACAAAACTTGACCTCTCCTCTTAATGCCCTCAACTGTCCATTCCCATCCACGACCGTCGGGCTTGGTTTTGTCAAGGAATAGAGTCCTTTCCCAAATATATAAAGACACTGAGTTCCAGCAGCGTCTGCTTCCAGCTCTGCCACAAACCTTCCTCTTCTGGATCTCTGCAGGAAATGGGAGAGACAAGAAATACAAGAACACGATACACGTTAGCATCCCAATGACTGATAATTCAGTGTTGTCCAGTTAAGTTCATAAGTGGTTTCTTTTTATTTTAGCTGATTTCTTGTTAATTGTTTCATCTTTAGCTGATTCCTTTTTTTTTTTCTGAAGCTGGAAACGGAGAGACAGTCAGACAGACTCCCGCATGCGCCCGACCGGGATCCACCCTGCACGCCCGCCAGGGGCGACGCTCTGCCCACCAGGGGGCGATGCTCTGCCCCTCCGGGGCGTCGCTCTGTTGCTACCAGAGCCACACTAGTGCCTGGGGCAGAGGCCAAGGAGCCATTCCCAGCGCCCGGGCCATCTTTGCTCCAGTGGAGCCTTGGCTGCGGGAGGGGAAGAGAGACAGAGCGGAAGGAGGGGGTGGGGGTGGAGAAGCAAATGGGCGCTTCTCCTATGTGCCCTGGCCGGGAATCGAACCCGGGGCCCCCGCACGCCAGGCCGACGCTCTACCGCTGAGCCAACAGGCCAGGGCTGATTTCTTAATTGCTTCATTTTCTTCAAACAACTTAGGAATATTCAGGAGAGGCTGAAGTACTTTTATTAGGACTGAAATCAGGCCACCCTACTGATAAAAGAAACAATTATAATAAGTATACCCAAACTGTTACCTGAATCTGTTGATTTAGCACCTGTCTCAATTCTGAAACTAAGCAGGTAATATAGTTCCCTCTAAGCATCTAGATTCCTGTATGGCTTCCCGTCTGAAACTAAAGGGTGGTTTGGAAATACTGTATATTTCCCCATGGGGCTCAGCCCCCAGCTGACATGGTGGCTCCATAATAAATAGCTGTTATAATTCTTATTATTTTCATCAATATCATTATGAACATAAGCCTGTTTTCCATTCAAGAGAATGTATGTGAATTGGTACAGAAGCATGTTGTGAAATAACTTCATGACACCATAGAACACCCAAAAAGTAAAGAAGTTAGCCATTAAATATAAGGCTTGTCTTGCCTAAGACAAATTTCTGGCACAGAATAAATGTTCAAAAATGATAATTTTCAGTCTGAGGTCCACTCACTTAAGGTTTTTAAAGATACCATTAAGAACTAAAGACCTCTTGTCTTTCCTCGTATTTTTTTTTTTTGGACAGAGATAGGAGTCAGAGAGAGGGATAGACAGGAAGGGAGAGAGATAAGAAGCATCAGTTTTTTTCAATTTTTTGTTGCAGCACTTAAGTTGATCATTGACTGCTTTCTCATATGTGCCTTGACCGGGGGGCTACAGCAGAGTGAGTGACCCCATGCTCAAGCTGGTGAGCTTTGCTCAAACCAGATGAACCTGCACTCAAGCTGGTGACCTCAGGGTCTCAAACCTGGGTACTGCATGTCCCAGTCCTACGCTCTATCCACTGCACCACTGCCTGGTCAGGCTTTCCTCATATTTTTTATTGCTAATTCATTACAAAGGTAAAACTTAGCTGAACTTTCTCTAGAATCAAATGAGATAATATATGTAGAAGTGCATCATGAACTGTGAACTATAATAATGGTTAATGATTTGCTTGCTTATATAAATACCAATTATCAGAAGTTGTGTATATTTATTTGAAAAAATAATTTCAAAATGTGAAAGTCCATATAAGAGAGAGGATAAAAGTTAGAGATAGTCACAATTTTGTTAAAAATAAAAAGCCTGACCTGTGGTGGCGCAGTGGATCAAGTGTCAACCTGGAATGCTGAGGTCACCAGTTCAAAAACCCTGGGCTTTCCCGGTCAAGGCACATATGGGAATATGGGAGTTGATACTTCTGCTTCTCTTTCTGTGCCTCTCTCTCTCTCCCTCTCTCCCTCTCCCCCCTCCCCCTCTACCTCCACCTCTCTAAAATGAATAAATAACATTTATTTATTTTTTTTTTTGCATTTTTCTGAAGCTGGAAACAGGGAGAGACAGTCAGACAGACTCCCACATGCGCCCGACCGGGATCCACCCGGCACGCCCACCATGGGGCGATGCTCTGCCCATCCTGGGCGTCACCATGTTGCAACCAGAGCCACTCTAACACCTGAGGCAGAGGCCACAGAGCCATCCCCAGTGCCCGGGCCATCTTTGCTCCGGAGCCTTGGCTGCAGGAGGGGAAGAGAGAGACAGAGAGGAAGGTGCAGCGGAGGGGTGGAGAAGCAAATGGGCGCTTCTCCTGTGTGCCCTGGCCGGGAATCGAACCCGGGTCCTCTGCACACTAGGCCGACGTTCTACCACTGAGCCAACCGGCCAGGGCTGAATAAATAACATTTAAAAATATATAAAAATAACTGAATGAAACAGCCTGACCAGGCAGTGGCACAGTGGATAGAGCATCGACCTGAGGTCCCAGGTTTGAAACCCCAAGGTTGCCAGCTTGAGCACTCATCCGGCTTGAGCAAGGGGTCACTGGCTCTGCTGGAAGACCCCGGTCAAGGCACATATGAGAAGCAATCAGTGAACAACTAAAGTGCTGCAACTAGAAATTGATTCTTCTCATCTCTCTCTCCCTTCCTATCTCCCTGACTCTCTGTCTCTCTCTTTCTCTTTCCCTCTTTTTTTTTTTTTTTTTTTTTTTTTTTTTAGTGAGAGATGGGGAGAGAAAGGGGCAGACAAGGCTCAAGCTGGATGAGCCCAAGCTCAAGCCCGCAACCTTGGGGTTTCAAACCTGAGTCCTCAGTGTCCCAGGCAAATACTCTATCCTCTGCACCACCGCCTGGTCAGAGTCTCTCTCCCTCTTGCAAAAATAAATATATAATATTTTGAACAAAATGAAAAATAAAATGTTAGATAAACTATTTTAGAAAATTCTTAGGATAGGACTAAGAGTAGAATATATAAATTCCAAAATATCAAAGAGAACTCCATTGGCCAGACAAAAGGCAGGAAAGGAGAGGAGGAGGATATACAAAGCAAAAACATGGTAAACAGACACAAAGGAGGAAGGTAGAAATATATCTACAGTATGTCAACTGTAATAAAAGTCCACAAATTAAAATCATAGTAAAAGAAAAACCTCAGGTTGGATTTTTTTTTTTTTTTTTGTATTTTTCCGAAGCTGGAAACGGGGAGAGACAGACTCCCGCATGCGCCCGACAGGGATCCACCTGGCACGCCCACCAGGGGGCGACGCTCTGCCCACCAGGGGGCGATGCTCTGCCCCTCCGGGGCGTCGCTTTGTTGCGACCAGAGCCACTCTAGCGCCTGGGGCAGAGGCCAAGGAGCCATCCCCGGCACCCGGGCCATCTTTGCTCCAATGGAGCCTCGCTGCGGGAGGGGAAGAGAGAGACAGAGAGGAAGGAGAGGGGGAGGGGTGGAGAAGCAGATGGGCGCTTCTCCTGTGTGCCCTGGCCGGAAATAGAACCCCGGGACCCCTTGCACGCCAGGCCGACGCTCTACCACTGAGCCAACCGGCCAGGGCCCTCAGGTTGGATTTTTATCAAAGCACAGAATCCAGTTTCATGCTTTTTCTCTGAGATGCTCTAAAATTATCCAGAAATGTTTAAATAAAGGAATGGAAAATATATATAGTGTACATTTTATATTCAATATATAGGCAAATAGTACTAATGGAAAGAAAATGGTTTAGCAAAATTAATGCAAAATCAGTAGTAGTATTCACCCACAGGATGTGCATATCACAAATACCATACCATGCAGATGCAGTCAACATACTGAACAAGAACTACCAGTGAAATACAATCAAAGTGCAACCTGAGTTTTGTCTAATACTGTACCTTTAAAGCCCTACATTCTCTTTAAACCACAAATTGAGTGCTCGCTTCAGCAGGACAGATACTAAAATTGGAAAAATACAGAGAAGATGAGCATGGCCCCTGCACAAGGATGACACACAAATTCGTGAAGTGTGTTCCATATTTTTAATACAACACAATCAGCAGTTCAAATGCTATAGAAACGTTTACCCAAAACCTATGTACTCGTATTGATCAGTGTCACTCTGTTAAATTTAATTCTCTAAAAGTTTTTTTTAAAAGGAACTGAAATAAATTAGGCATTTATTTTTAGAAATAATTAAGTAGGAAATAAAATTCAGAAATAAAAAACTCCCGGCCTAACCTGTGGTGGCGCAATGGATAAAGCATTGACCTGGAATGCTGAGGTTGCCAGTTCGAAACCCTGGGCTTGCCTGGTCAAGGCACATATGGGAGTTGATGCTTCCAGCTCCTCCCTCCTTCTCTCTCTGTCTCTCTCTCCTCTCTCTCCCTCTCTCTCTCCTCTCTAAAAATGAATTAAAAAAATTAAAAAAGAAATATAAAACTCCCACAAATTAAGCCTCAATTAGTGATTACAACCCCCAGCTCCAAATGATAAAGAACTCTGAACTTGATTTAGAGTTAAACCCTCTTCCTCAGCTAGCACCGGCTTCACGTGGACCTCCTACTTTGGGGGGAAGAGATATACTGGGTTTCTTCTCCCCCCTCCCAAGGCCCAGCTTGATGATTCTGACTTCAGGACCGTCTAGGGCTGAAGGGAGCAGCAGCGCAGTGGATAAAGCATCGACCTGGAACACTGAGTTCGCCAGTTCAAAACCCTGGGCTTGCCTGGTCAGGGCACATATGGGAGTTGATGCTTCCTGCTCCTCCCCGGTATCTTCTCTCTCACTCACTGGTGTGCGCTCTCTCGTTCTCTCTCTAAAATGAATAGTCTTAAACTACAAAGGTAGAGTATGGGCTTTGGAGTATGACAAACCTGAGTAGGAATACAAGCTGTGCAACTTACTTAGGGCCTTGGAAAATATACTTAACCTTGCCGAGTTGTTGTTGTTTTGTTGTTGTTTTTTTCTTGTTTTTTTTTTTAAGATTTTTATTCATTCATTTTAGAGAGGAGAGAGAGAGAGAGAATGGGGAGGACCAGGAAGCATCAACTCCCATATGTGCCTTGACCAGGCAAGCCCAGAGTTTCGAACCAGGAACCTCAGCATTCCAGGTTGACACTTTATCTACTGCGCCACCACAGGTCAGGCCCGAGTTGTCTTTTCTTAGTTTAAGGGAAATACTGCTACTTCCTCCCAGGACTGTTACTGGAATTAAAGAGAGAACCAACCTAAAACACCAGACACTGCATCTAGCTCTTAGTGGACCCTCAAGCAATTGTTAGTTCCCTTCATACCCTGCCTCTTTTTAAAACGTTCTATTCATTGGGGTGACATTGGTCAGTAGGCCCATATAGGTTTCAAGTATACATCTCTGTGGCACATGATTGATCTGTATACAACTGCATGGTGTGCCCACACCCAAAGACAAACCATCTTCCGAACACCCTGCCTCCCAAAGTCCTTGAAAAACATACCTTTGACTACAATAAAGAGCATTCATAAATGTAACATGAAGAAGGGGAAACGGATTCAACATTCAGTGCCATTTATTCGACAATAAGTTGTCTGATGACTATCATACAGGGAAAAGGACAATATTAATACTGTTCTCACTTGGAGAGATACCTACCCAACGGAGTCAAAGGTAGGAGACATGATCATCATGCCATTTAACTGGTTCGTGTGTTTTCCTGAACCTATTTTAGCTTTTGGGTTAAAAGTCCACAAAGCAGAGGATATACAAGACATTTACTGGGGAAACAATGATGAAAGGTAAAGGGAGATAAGGGGAGCCTTCAGACTGGGATGTCTGTCTCCCTTCTGGGAAAGGAGAGAGGGAAGGAGGAAGGTTCAGGCAGGAAGAGGCTCACACAGCAGCGCGATGAGAAAGTCTGCACCAGGACAGTGGGGGGGGGGGTAGGACAAGCAACAATTAAAGGAGTCTTCCAATGAGCAGAAATGGCCTGACCCTAGGGGACTGACTGTGCTCAGTTACAGTGTGGGGGGAGTCTGCAAAGGTGTGACCTGAGAAGTGTCAAGAAGATGCAAAGGTTCTGTTGATGAAATATCTGATCTGTGTGACTCTGTGGCCACCAGAGAGAGACCTGGTGACTTTATCTTGGCAGTTATCCACATACCTTCTACTGACTGGGGCATGAGCATTTTGTAAAGATCCTAAACCCGATCCTTCTCCGCTGTCTCAGCACAGGGCTCCCACTCTCAGGCACTGTCTCCTGCCAGCCACGGTGTCCTGGTCAGCAGAGGCTCTCTCTCCAGGGTCCCAGACCCTTGATGCTTTCTGCTTTCAGTGGGCCAGGCCAGCTGCCCCTTGGACACATGATGGAGATACCCGCTGTGAAGCCAGTAGCCACGGTCACCATCACAGCCCCCTGGCCCGTGCAGGTTCACATTTGATTTGGACAGATGGTAATGAAACAACGGAGCCAAGAACTGGTGGGCCATTAGCTTTAATCCTAGCTCGCACCCAGCGGAGAAAACACTTCCCTTTCCATTCAGGGCTTCCAAAGCCACTGACTCATCGAGTTTCCTAGAATCAAAGGTTTCTACCTCACCAGCCTTATTCACCTCTGTTCCCCATCTCTTTCCACTGCTCAAACTCTGCACAAACTGGCTTCTCCTTCAGCACTCCGCCCTCTTGACTGCCTCTCCTATGCAATGCTAATTTCAGGAACTGAAAGCGAGCAAGCCCCTGGTCTGCCCCCATTTTATAGTTTAGAACCTTTTTTGGGCCACGGACCGGTTTAATGTCAGAAAATATTTTCACAGACCGGCCTTTAGGGTGTGATGGATAAATAAATGTATCACGTGACCGAGACAAGCGTCAAGAGTGAGTCTTAGACGGATGTAACAGAGGGAATCTGGTCATTTTTTAAAAATAAAACATCGTTCAGACTTAAATATAAATAAAACGGAAATAATGTAAGTTATTTATTCTTTCTCTGTGCACCAATACCAAATGGCCCATGGACCGGTACCAGTCTGTGGCCTGGGGGTTGGAGACCACTGGTGTAGAAATCAAAACCTTTAAGCCAATGTACAAATAAGGAAGTCTCTGATACAAAGTCACTTATCTGAGGCATAATGGGATTCTTCATAAGAGTGCACCACCCCACATCATGCAACAGTCAAGGGGTGTGGGGAAAAGCTTAGTTTTGAAAAGATCTTAGTATTAAAAGGGTGGGAAAGGCTTAGTCTTAAAACTAAGCCTTAGGCTATGACTTTGCTGGCTTACAGCCTATCTCCCACACCCAATCCAAACTATAAGTGAGCAGACGTATATATCATATTTACAAACTTATTTGACTGACACCCGCCCTCTGCCGGGCAGGGGGAGGTGGTGAGGGACCCAGAGAACCAGGCTCTGGATCAGGGGTCTCCAAACTTTTTGCACAGGGGGCCAGTTCACTGTCCCTCAGACCATTGGAGGGCTGCCAAATACAGTGGTCCTCTCACCACCAATGAAAGAGGTGCCCCTTCCAGAAGTGCAGTGGGGGCTGGATAAATGGCCTCAGGGGGCCGCAGTTTGGGGACGCCTGCTGTTGCTAACCCTCTGCCATCAATACCTCCAAATGCGTCTTCATACCAACTCATAGCTCGACAGGCCTGGCCCCAAGTCGTGGGCTGGACTTGCAGTGCATAGGGGTGTTCACATAGGAAGTGACACCTTTCCTCCTAAGGTGAAGGACCACATGATTTTGCAAGCTCTCTTACCTGGGGTCTTTTGTGCCTCTGGGCCTGGGCTGACACAGACATCACAATCACCATGCCAGGCACACACACAGCTAAAGTCACCACAGAACCACCCGCCCATGCTGGGGCACATCCACGGCCCTTCTGGGAGTCTGAGCAAGGTGGGTAGGAGAGCAATGGGTGAGGTCTTGTCTGAAGTACATCCCAGTTTGAGGGTGGAAGGTTTACTTTCCTGGGCTCAGATAAGGGCCAACCCTGCCTGCATCAGCCCCGTTACCTGGTCAGGCCCAGGTCAGATGCTTGCTCAAGGATGATCCCAACTAATGTTTCCTGTTAGAAATCCTTGAGGCTTTATCTCCTCCCCTGCAAAAAGTTCTCAGAAGGAAAAACAGAAGGAGGGAAAGGCAGAATGCTGTGACTTCAGATGGGGACAATCTTTGTCCTCCAGGTAAGGACATCCAGGACTGCCTGGCCATCAGACTAGGAGAGCCTGGTGTCTGCTGCAGGCGGGCGCAGAGAAGCCGAAACCAGATCTTGGAGAGGGGTGTGGTTACGGTGAGTCCTACATCCTCAGAGCGCCGAGGGATGGGTCCATCCTGTCTGGGAAACTGGCACAGTGAGCCCCTGGACCCTCGTCTCACTCTGGCTGGAATCCAGCCCGACCAGCACCCATCGGGATGCCATAACCTTTAAGACTGGTCTGGAGACATGAACATCCCCAAAATGGTATCACAGAGAAAAAAGAAAAGCTAAGGGCACATTCAGTCTTGTTTTGCTTCATAGAACCCTACTTTTCTTGTATTACACTTGTCACTTTTTAATTTTTCATTTTAGTGCTTCCTTTTAGATTCTTAAATTTTTTATAGTTTCTTTTTTTTTTCTGTCTATAGTTTACACAACCTCTGAGCACACAGAAAACTGTTTCCTAGGCTCATAGGCACCCCTGACCCTTGCTGTTAGGTATGTGACTAGTTCGGGCCAATCAGCTGAACACACACACACAAACATCAAGGCAAAAGAGTGTGGCAAATGTACACACACAGGAGAGGGTTGCTGTAGGGAATGCACACTCAACAGCAGGGCAAGAGTAGAAAATGCACAACCATAGTAGGGCGAGTGTGGGAAACGCACACAACCATGGCAATGCGAGCATATAAGGAATGCACGCACACACACACACACAGCATGAGAGTGTGAGGAAGGCACATATACAGAAGGAGACTGGGGAATGAATGCACATGGTAGGATTAGCATGTGGGGAACGCACAAAACAGCAGAGTGAGTATAAGGAATGCACACACATGGGTTGGTGAGAGTGGGTAAAACACAGGAGGAGAGTATAGGAAATTCACACATGGCAGGGTGAGGGTGTGGGAATACACAGACACAACACAGAGCAAAAGTGTTGGAAATGCCTCACAACAGGGTGTGTCAGAAATGCATACACACAACTCAGGGTGAGTGTGGAAAATACAAACACGCGTGGAAGGGAATGTGCACACAGCAGGGTGAGTGTAGGGAATGCACACATGTAGTGGGGCAATAGTGTGGGGGACACACACGCCAGGGCAAGAATATGGGGAATGCATACAAATGCACACAGCAGGGCAGACTGTGCACATGGCAGGTCAAGCGTGTGAGGAATACATACATGCACGTGTAAAGGCGAGAGTGGGAAGTGCACATGTGAACACGGCAAGTCAATAGCATGGAAATGTAGACACAGGCACACAGCAGGGCAAAACCAGGGAATGCACGTACAACTTGCACAGAGCAAGGTGCCAGTGTGGGATATGCGCACTCACACACGGCTGGGCGAGAGTGTGCGTAACACTCATGGCAGAGCCAGTGTTTAGGGAACGCACACAAGTGGCAAGGCAATGGTGTGGAAAGTGCACACACAGCAGGGAAGTGGTGTGGAAAGAACAACACATGGCACGTTGAGATTGTCAGGAGTGTTCACAAACACAATGGCAAGAGTGTGGGTAATGCACACACATGCAGGGTGACAATGTGGGGGAGTGACATTCACAGGAGGGTCAGTGTGTTTGGAATGCACACACACACACACGCACAGGGCAGGTTGAAGGTTGTGAAGAATACACATATGCACATGCTGGGTGAGTAGGGGAAGGCACACACATGGCAGGCCGGGAGTGTAGGGAGTACACGCACACAAGGCACAGTGATAGTGTAGGGAATGCACACAAAAAGGCATGGTGAGAGCTTCCAGAATGCACCCACAGGCACACAGCAGGGCGAGAGGGCAGGGGATGCACGCAGACAGAGCAGAGATAGGGTGTGGAAAATGCACACACATGCACACAGCAGGAAGAGCGTGTGGGGAATGCACTTACTGCAGGGTGAGTGTGTGGGTAATATACACATACAGGGCAAGACGAGAATGTACGGCGTGTACACACACGGCAGGGTGAGAATGAGGAATGCACACACACACACCCCATACGACGTGGGAGTAAGAAATGCACCAACACTGCGCAAAACGGAAATTGGGGAATGCACGCGTGACAGCGAAGGGAATACACACGTTCACTGGGCAGGGCGAGAGTGTGAGGAATGCGGACACACACACAGGGCAGGGCGAGAGTGTGTGGAATTGACACGGCAGGGCAAAAGTGTTTGGAATGCACACTAACGCACTCGCCAGGTCTAGAATGTGCGGCATCCACGCCCACTCGCACACCACAGGGTGAGATGGTGCGGAATGCACACACAACGCACACGGCAGGGCGAGAAGAGAGGGCTGCAGTCCCTGGGAAGATTCGCGTCCAAGTCGACCCCCCCCCAGAGGCCGGCAGCGGCCACGCCCACGCCCATGCCCGGGCGCCGCTCACCTCCCGTCCTCCATCTTTCCCTCTTGGGCACGCGCACACCCTCCGCAATTGGAAGCTGGAGCTTCCGCAGGACCCAGCATCACTGCTCACTGCTCACCATTTTGTGAATCAAAATGGTCGAGGGCGTGGCCGTGCTGCAGGCAGCTCACCGACCCCCTTTTCCTTTCCGGTACTTGGCAGGTGGCTGCCACCTTCCCACCCTCTTGCAGGGAAGCCTCTTGTTTCCCTGGGCCAGGGGCCAGCCTGTTCTTGCAATAGAGAGCTCGTACCCAACCTGACTGCCAGCCCCTCTCGACCCCTCCCCAAAATGGACCCGAGCAGGGGCAGGAAAGGGATGAAGTCCGCGCTGGGCGGGATCCGCTTTGGTGTTGCCCCTCCCGACCTGCTCCGATCCCTGGCAGGCGGGAGCCCTCCTGCTAGTCTGGTGGCCAGAAGTGTGCCCGCCAGCTTCCCAGGCAATAAGATGACGCTCGTGTGGGAAAGGACTCAGGCTGCACAGCGACTTGCCATCACGTCAGCCCTTTGTCCAGCGAGGCCCGTGTTAACAGTGAGCTTGGGACCCAGATGAACCCACCCGTGCTGCAGCAGGGGCCGGGTGATCCCTCCCTGCCCCGCCCCCGGCCACCTTCACACTGTTCGTCTTCTCAGTCTTTGCCAGAAGCATGAAAAATGTGTCATCTCCCTGCGATTTCTATTTGCTTTTCTCAGATTACTAGAGAGTGTCAGCCCCTCAGGGTCAATCCACCATGTCTCTTTTTCTCTCCTGCTCCCTAGACTGACTCTCGCTCCACCTCCCCGCCCCAAGACTTCCTGCAGTCCTGTCTAAGCTTGTATCATTGGCTTCAGGAAAGGAGGCTCGCTCGGAGTGCGAGTGAAAGATTGCAACTAGTTCTTTTTAATATTTGTCAGTTCTGTACCTCCGGGTTATTATTATCATTAGTTATTACTATCAGCCTATGTCCTGTTAGTCATTAGAGAATAGAAAAGAGCCATTTATGGTCATTTGGGAAGCAGGAGGTGGATTCAAGTGGGAGTGGGGATGGGGGGGTAAATAACACAGCCACCTGTTTTCTCTGCTCAGTGATAATACAGATATAGATCCTTAGGCAGTTCCTTTTCTGGAAGTATGAAATACACATAGCCCGCACGCGCATGTTGGGAATACAGGGCTTTCCATGAAGTCACCCTCTGAGTTCACATAATCTCACAGTATTAAGAAAACCTTAAGATTTCAGATTTTGAAAGCTGGCCTTCAAAATTATTATTAATCAAACCTCCATAACTGCTATTTGCCAGTTCTCTACCACATCTACATCCCTTTCCAACTGCAACCAAAATTTCCTACCACAGGCAGTCCCCGAGTTATGAATAAGATAGATTCTACAGGTTTGAAAATGTTTTAAGTATTTATATGCACAGAAAGGTAAAAATAAATACTATGTTAAAACAAATATCTGCCTGACCAGGTGGTGGCGCAGTGGATAGAGCATCAGATTGGGATGCAGAGGACCCAGGTTCGAGAACCTGAGGTCACCAGCTTGAATGGGGCTCATCTGGTTTGAGCAAAAGCCCAGCAGCTTGAACCCAAGGTCACTGGCTCCAGCAAGGGGTTACTTGGTCTGCTGAAGGCCCGCGGTCAAGGCACATATGAGAAAGCAATCAATGAACAACTAAGGTATCACAATGCGCAATGAAAAACTAATGATTGATGCTTCTCATCTCTCTCCATTCCTGTCTGTCTGTCCCTGTCTATCCCTCTCTCTGACTTACTGTCTCTGTACAAAATTAATTAATTAATTAATTAAAAAATAAATTTTAAAAAATAAAATAAACAAATATCTAAGTTGTATTTAATAAGTAAATGTACCTGTTTCAACTTACATACAAATTCAATGAACAAACCTACATCCTGACTGGTGGTGGTGCAGTGGATTAAGTGTTGACCTGGAACGCTGAGGACGCTGGTTCGAAATGCCAAGGTCGCTGGCTTGAGCACAGGATCATCAACATGATCCCAAGGTGGCTGGCTTGAGCAAGGGGTCACTGGCTCAGTTTGAGCACCCTCACCACCAAGGCATGTATGAGAAGCACTCAATGAACAACTAAAATGATGCAACTATGAGTTGATGCTTCTCATCCCTCTACTCCCTCTCTTCTCCTTTCTATCTCTCTCTAAAATAAACTTAAAAAAAGAAAAAGAAAAGGTTGGTAACCCCAGGACTGCCTGTACTTCTTACCTTCTCAGGCAGATCTAGGTTGTGGGGCCTGAAATTTACAATTTGAGGGACACTTATAAAGAAAAAAGGGTATTTTAAAAGGTAAGGGCAAAGCAGACAATTAGGTACCAAAGTTCATATTTATTTATAATGAGAAATCACAGCAAATTACAAAATTTGAACAGCTGACATATATAAAACATCCCAATTTTCATACAAATAACATTTTGTCTATTTAACTGCCTGGCACACCTCTGACTTTTTTCCATACAATTTGTGGCTACAAACTCTTTGATCCTCTGTTCATAGATCCTATCTTCGTAATGTCATTTTTTTTCTTTTTTTTTTTTTTCAGAGGCAGAGAGAGAGTCAGAGAGAGGGATAGACAGACAGGAACGGAGAGAGATGAGAAGCATCAATCACTAGTTTTTTATTGCGACACCTTAGTTGTTCATTGATTGCTTTCTCATATGTGCCTTGATGGGGGAGGGGGGTACAGCAGACCGAGTGACCCCTTGCTCAAGCCAGCGACCTTGTGTCCAAGCTGGTGAGCTTTGCTCAAACCAGATGAGCCCAGGCTCAAGCTGGCGACCTCGGGGTCTCGAACCTGGGTCCTCCGCATCCCAGTCTGACGCTCTATCCGCTGCACCACCGCCTGGTCAGGCTGTAATATCATTTTTTTCCTAGAGAAAATATAAAGATAATTCAATCCTTTTGCATAGTTAAGCAATTTATTACTGTTGATAAAAGTTGCTGCTTTACAACTCATTGGTGATAGGTAAATTTTTAGTATTAAATTTGAGTAAACTGCTCTCAATCTCTGTGTAGTTTCTTTTTCTATGGGCTTAAGATTTATTTTATGTTTTCTTGTATATATTTATATCATTAATATTTTTTTTAAATTTCCATGAATTGGGAAAGAGAGAGAGGAAGAGAGGGAAAAAGAGAGAGAAGTATTAACACATTGTTCCACTTAGTTGTTCACTTAGCATTGCTTCTTGTATGTGCCCTGACCTGTGATCAAAGCCGCGACTTCGGTGCACTGAGACGATACTTGATCCACTGGGCCACTGGACCAGGGCCATAAATATTCTTAAAAACGACACTCACAAACCAGTTTGATGTCATTGTCCTGAAGGGGGAGCAGAATTTGCCGCCCCAAAACATGCCTCTTAGGTATAAGGATTATTTTAGATTGATTATTTTTTAATCTTTTTTTTTTTTTTTTGTATTTTTCTGAAGCTGGAAACGGGGAGAGACAGTCAGAAAGACTCCCACATGCACCTAACCGGGATCCACCTGGCACGCCCACCAGGGGGCGATGCTCTGCCCCTCCGGGGCATTGCTCTGCCCCAACCAGAGCCACTCCAGCGCCTGGGGCAGAGGCCAAGGAGCATCCCCAGCGCCCGGGCCATCTTTGCTCCAATGGAGCCTTGGCTGCAGGAGGGGAAGAGAGAGACAGAGAGGAAGGAGGGTGGAGAAGCAAATGGGCGCTTCTCCTATGTGCCCTGGCTGGGAATCGAACCTGGGTCCCCCGCACACCAGGCGGACGCTCTACCGCTGAGCCAACCGGCCAGGGCCTAGATTGATTATTTTTTAAAAAGGCAGATATAGGAAGAGCTCTGAGAACTGAAGAGAAGTTACCCCTTTGTAAGAAATATTTACATTTATAAGGGAAAATATTCGTAAGGATGTCTCCCTCTCTGTACCATGAAGGAAAAGATTACTAAAACTTTAGAAACTCTAATCAAGGGAGAAGGCAAGGACTTAAATCTGTATAACAACCTTACCCTTGGTTACTGTCCTTTTCCTGGTCACCTCCCATACCTGGCCTTCCCGATCCCCACATCTTTTGTCTCTAGATGGAGATGATATGTAAGGTTGTGGCTTGGGCCATTTTGGGGAGTTACTTAGTTTTCCTGGGTCTCTCCCAAGTACACAGGAGGTATACATGTGGTTAAACTTCTGTTTGTTTTTCACTTGTTAATCTGTCTTTTATTGTGGGGGATGGGACTGGGCAAGAACTTAGAAAGGTAGAGGGGACATTATTTTACCTTCTCCACAGTCCTCGTTGTAGTAGATTTTAAGTTTTATAGCTATCTTTGTCAATGTCATTATCTCCTGCCAAATCACCAGGAAGTTAATATGAGCGTGTGGGGATGTGACTGGGCAAAGCCACAGGCATGGCTGGTGTAACAAACACCAGTAGTTGGCCCTGGCCGGTGGCTCAGTGGATAGGGTGACAGCTGCAAGTATGGATGTGCCTGGTTTGATTCCCAGTCAGAGCCCACAGGAGAAGCGACCATCAGCTTCTCCCCCCTCACCCCTTCTCTCCCTCTTCCCCTCCTGCAGCAAGTGGCTCAGATTGGTTCGAGTGTGGCCCCAGGCACTGAGTATAGCTTGGTTGGTCCCAGTGCCAGCATCAGGCACTAAAAATAACTCAGTACTTGAGCATTGACCCCAGACACACTTGCCAGGTGGATCCCGGTAGGGGCACATGCAGGAGTCTGCCTCACTGTCTCCCCTCCCCTTAAAAAAAAAGACCAGGAGTCCATTCCTGACCAATCATATTGTATTTATAGGGCAACAATGGGAGCCAAGACTTGAAATCAGGTAATAAAGTGGAAAATAGTATCAAATGCTGATAAGTAGCTGATGTTAAAACTATCTGCTTTTAATCTGAACTAGAAGATTTGTTCATGGTTCACTAAGGATATGAAAGGCAATAGAGTGTATCCTTAGGCTCATTCGCATTTGAGTCAGACAATCCTAGTTTGAATCCTAGAGCTCCTCACTACCCTATGAACTCTTACTAGTAATTGCTTAACTATACATGGAAGAGACTGAGAAACCCATGAATAAATTTTCCAGTTAAACCCAATCTAAATGCAATTCCAAGTCAAAGTTCCCTTGGCTGGGTCCCAGGCATGCCCGCATCCACCTCACCAACAAGAGAAGTTGGAGTAGAAAAAGATAGAAGTCTTATATTGTGGTTTTTGCTAACTTTACAAAAATATGAGACATAGTATAGCTCCTATATTACTTTTATATTGCCATGCAACAAAATACCAAACTTAGCTGTTTTAATTGAATAACACCCATTTATTTGGCTCATAGTTTGTTAAGTCAGAAGTCCAGACATGGTGTGACTGGATTCTCTGCTCAGGATCTGATAAGACTGAAGTCAGGGTGTCAGCCATCCTGCACTCTCATCTGGATCTTAGAATCTTTTCCCAAGCTCACGTGGTTCTGGCAGAATTCAGTTCCTTGTGGTTTTAAGATTGACGTCCCATTTTCCTCCTGTCCAAGTCAGCCACATTCCTTGCCACATGGCACCTCTGTCTTCAAAACTAAAAGTCGAAAATCTCCTTTACATTGAACCCTTTTCATGCTTCACGTCTCCCTGACTTAAAGAAAGGCCGTCTCTTGAAGGGCTCATCTGATTGGGTCAGGCCCACTTAGTCATCAGCCTTTCGGTTACCTCAACAACTTCAGAACTTGATTGACTCTGGAAAATCCCTTTTGCCATATAATGTAACATAATTACAAGAATGATTTATTTACGGGTTCCACCTATAATTAAGAGGAGGGAATTATACAAGTGTGCACGCCACTGGGGATCACCATAGCCCTTTGCCTACCATAAACCTTCCTAGAGGCCTTGGATGCTGCCCATACAAATGAAGGGGCCATGAACCTTAAGCTTCATTGGGTTCATTTCTGTGCCCATTCAGATTTTTTCATTTCATCTAAACATCTTTAGACTTCATATTTTTTAATTTAAAAAAAATTTTTTAAGACTTTGTTCATTTTAAAGAAGGAAGAGAGAGGCGGAGAGAGAGAGAGAAGGGAGGAGCAGGAAGCATCAACTCCCATGTGTGCCTTGACCAGGCAAGCCCACGGTTTTGAACCAGCGACCTCAGCATTCCAGGTTGATGCTTTATCCACAGCGCCACCACAGGTCAGGCTCATCTAAACAACTTTATTCTGCTCGTGAGCCCCCCAAACCTCACCCATTTGTGATTATGGATTAGTTTCTGCTTACAGTTCTCACAGAAGTTCCAAGTTGAATTGAACAACATTGGTTTTGCTGCTAAGATTTTTGGCATTTATCTAAATTGGGAAATGACACAGCCTTACTACACCTTGGGCATGCAATGCGAAGCAGGCATGATTTCTTAGTGTTCACCACGGTATGAAAGGGTGAGGGAGGATAGGGTGGAGAGACACAAAGGCCAACCACAAGGAAACCGTACTTGTCTTCTAGAGATCTCTAGGAACTTCATCGTTATTGTGCCTGCTGTGTGCCCCATGTGGGGACAGGTTGCTTTGTGTAGGCCAGTGGGCTCTCCCACATACCTCACATACCCCCTCGCCAGTTTGTGAGGTAGGGATTATTAGCAGGTCAATAGAAATTTGAAAATGGTTATGTCAAATGTAGACTGAAGTTATTATAGAAAAATTCAAAGAACAAGTAAATGATTAAATCCATCTGCCTTGTTTCCTGATTTCATCTTGCTATTCTCCTGCCCAAGGTATGTAGATGGTAACGTCACAATCCACTGAATAATCTTAGATTCCCTATCCTGACATTCAGGGCTCCACAGGATCCAGCCTGAGTCACATATTCTAAGCTTTGTCAGCTATTTTTCCTTTGTTTCAGGCAAAAAGACTCCAAATCACTGTGATTCAAACATGCTCTATACTTACTTACTCTATGCTACTCCTGTGCCATTGTCCTAGAATGAGCAATTTCTCCAGACCTGGTATTATAAAGAAATAGGAATAGGTCAAATAAAGAAATGTACATCTCATAACGCAATTGCTCCTAGGAATGTCTACATAAAAGTAGAGTAAGGTGCTGAGAGCCATTAAGTAGCCAGTCCCCGTGACAGAAAAAGTTTCACATCACCATTGCTTTTGGAGAGAACCAGAGTTTAGCTCAGGCTAGCAAAAAATGATTCTTTCAGAGCACTGTGGACCTATCAGTTCGTTGGTAGTCAACATCCGATTTCATCGCTTAGCATGGCACATAAAAGATCACCTTCACTTTGAACACCCTTGATCTCTCCTCCCATCCTTCCTCATGCTTTCCTTTATGCTTTAAATTTCTCAGTTCCTTTCCATGCACTTTTTGAATAAATATCCTAGGATTTTTCTTGTGCCATACTGAGCATAGGTGAAAATATTCTCCCAGTGAAGTGAATCATGGTCAGCCTTGTCTACAAAAAAGCACCTAAAGTTAACATGCATTGAAAATCCTTTCTGAGTGAAAACACAGAAGAGAGGCATTCTCAGTGTTATCACAGAAAGAATGTCAAAGCCTAGAGGCTGGACATTAAGCCTTGGTGAACTGGCTTACTGAGTAGCAGATTTATCACCTTGTAGATTATTCTAAAGTGTTTTGGTAAGACACAAAATCTTTGCTTTCTATTTCTATAAATAATCCTTGCAGCTCATTGAAAATGCAAAGAAAAATCTTTCACAATCTTTTATCAAGAGCAGACCAATAGTTCAGAAAGCATCCTTTTAACAGAGAAAAAGAAAGTTAAGTATTACTTTTACATAAGTACACTATTGACATTAAAGCTTATATTTAACACTTTTATTATTATTATTTTTTAATTTTTTGTATTTTGCTTAAATTGGAAACGGGGAGGCAGACAGACTCCCGCATGCGCCCGACCGGGATCCACCCGGCACGCCCACCAGGGGGCGATGCTCTGCCCATCTGGGGTGTCGCTCTGCGGCAACCAGAGCCGTTCTAGCGCCTGAGGCAGAGGCTACAGAGCCATCCTCAGCACCCAAGCAAACCTTGCTCCAATGGAGCCTCCGCCGTGGAAGGAGAAGAGAGAGACAGAGAGGAAGGAGAGGAGGAGGGGTGGAGAAGCAGATGGGCGCCTCTCCTGTGTGCCCTGGCCAGGAATCGAACCCGGGACTCCCGCACACCAGGCCGACGCTCCACCACTGAGCCAACTGGCCAGGGCCATATTTAACACTCTTATAATAAATTCATTCAGGCCCTGGCCGGTTGGCTCAGTGGATAGAGTGTCAGCCCAGCAAGCAGATGTTTCAGGTTTGATCCCTGATCAGGGCACATATGAGAAGCGACCATATGCTTCTCCACCCCTCCTTCTCCCCCATCTCTCTATCTCTTCCCCTCTCTCAGCCAGTGGCTCAGTTGGTCCAAGTGCATCAGCTGAGTGAGGATAGCTCAGTTGATTTGAGCATTGGCACCAGATGGGGGTTGCTGGGTAGATTCCAGTCTGGGAGCAATGCGGGAATCTGTCTCTCTATCTCTCCTCCTCTCACTTAAAAAAAAATTCATTCAATTTTAGCCAGCTTGGCTAACATAAGATTCTCTCTCATCAAGTGGTGTGGTTGATGTAATACCCATATGGATGAATGTCATGTACCAAGAAAAAGACAAGAATAAGTAAAATATATGCTATATAAAATATAACTACAACTATATATATATATGATTACACATAAATATATTTGAATATATACTATATAAAGTAATATACTTATATACTATATAAAATGTACATTGATACAGTATATAAAAGGACGTGTGTAGCCTGACCTGTGGTGGTGCAGTGGATAAAGCGTCTACCTGGAAATGCTGAGGTCGCCGGTTCGAAACCCTGGGCTTGCCTGGTCAAGGCACATATGAGAGTTGATGCTTCCAGCTCCTCCCCCTTCTCTCTCTCTGTCTCTCCTCTCTCTCTCTCTTTCTCTCTGTCTCTCCCTCTCCTCTCTAAAAATGAATAAATTTAAAAAAGGACGTGTGTATATATACAGACAATATAAGTACATGCATGTTAATAGTGCCAATTATTTTCTCCAAAGAAAGAAACTACAGGTAATTCCTATCTTCTTTTATATTTTTATACATTTGATATTTTCTAGTACAAACATATAACTTCCACAATCAGAGAAAAAGTGAAAATAAGACCATACAGCCTAAACACACACACACACACACACACACACACACACACACACACACACACACACAATTATCTTGATTTGAGACAAGGAAAAATCACGTAACTATCTTTATTATTTCTTGTGCCTTCTCAACCCTCCCTCCGCCCCCAGGAAGAGGCTGATATTTTGTCCAGCGTAGGTCAGGGTGGAGGCACTGCCTCCATAGTAACAAGTCTTCTCCCCACCCACCAATAGTTTCACTGCTTCCCTCTGTCCTTTGTTAGCTGCGTTCAACTCGCAGTTCTCCCTCTGGTCACCAGATGGCGCACTGACCTCTACTTTCTAAATACTCTTCAAAAAAGGTTTTTAATTATTATAATTAAATTTATTGGATTGATACTGGTCAATAGAATCATATAGGTTTCACGTGTACAAGTCTATGATACATGATCCGTATATTGCATTGTTTGCTCCCTATCAAATTCAAATCATCTCTATCGCCATATATTGACCCCCTTTACCTTTTACTAGCCTCCCACGCACAGTCCTTCCCCCGGTAACACCATATTGTGGTCTGTGTCTATGAGTTTCAGTTTTATATCTTACATATAATGAAATCATATGCTTCTATATTTTTCTGGCTTATTTCACTTAGCATAATATTCTCAAAGTCCATCCATTGCTGTCGCAAATGACAGTATTTTATCTTTTCTTATGGCTGAGTAGTTTTGCATTGTATATATATGTACTGTATCTTCTTTATCCAGTCCTCTACCAAGGGACACTTTGGTTGTTTCTATGTCTTGGCCACTGTGAATAATGCTGTGAGGAATATGAAAGGGCATGTGTCTTTACATACCAATGTTTTTGAGTTTGAGGGGGTTGATATCCAGTAGAAGGCTTGCTGTGTCATATGGTAACTGTATTCTAAGTTTTTTGAGGAACCACCATACTGTCTTCCACAATGCATGTACCAGTTTACATTCCCACAAGCAGTGAATGAGGACTCCTTTTTCTCCACAGCCTCTCCAATACTTGTTATTAAAACAGGCATTGTTTTGATAAAGAGAAGATTTAATGAAAATGTTCATTTTCACACATAGATTAGGAACCTGTCCATTCAATAAAATACCACTTCAGCTTGAAAAATGGATATTCATATTAAAGTATAGAAAGATATATATTCAACTGGATTCCTCATTCATTCATTTACTTCAATAAATATTCATAGGGTGCTTACTATGTGCTAGGTATCCACAGCCACAATCCATTTTTCTATGCTACTTTATTTTCCAAACTCTAGACACTTATACCTAACTGCTGACTAAATGTTTCTACCTAGACAAAGATAACAATGTGAAAACTCACCTAAATGCATAAACCAATAGGTTATAATACTTAGCAAGTCTAAATTAATTATTCTCTAAGCCATGGAGAGTAAAATCAAAATTCCAGGCAGTATAGTAGAGTGGGGAGAAGGTGCAATTTTATTCAGACAAATCTGAGTTAGAACACACACATAAATAGGCCTCTTATTTATCTCTATAATCTTATTCCTCTTTTGTAAAAGTAATTGAATTATTTGTTTGTTTATTTATTGAGAGAGAGCGAGAGGGCGAGAGAGAGAGATAAGAAGATGTTCATTGACTGCTTCTCATATGTGCTTTGATTCGGTTCTCTAGCCAAGCCTCTGATCACTTGTTCAAGCCACTGACCATGGGCTTCAAGCCAGTGACCCAGAGCTCAAGCTGTTGAGCCTATGGTCAAGCAAGATGAGCCTGCACTCAAGCCAGTGACCTCAGGGTTTCAAATCTGAAACCTTAGTGTCTCAGGTCAATACTCTATCCACTGCGCCACCCCCTGGTAAGGCAAACATAACTGAGTTTTGTTCAGTATTTCTGAGTTAGAGAGACAGGAATCTCTGGGTACGTTGCAAGGATCCTAAACCTGATCCTTCTCCGCTGTCTCAGCACAGGGCTCCCACTCTCAGGCACTGTCTCCTGCCAGCCAGGGTGTCCTGGTCAGCAGAGGCTCTCTCTCCAGGGTCCCAGACCCTTGATGCTTTCTGCTTTGAGTGGGCCAGGCCAACTTCCCCTTGGATACGTGATGGAGATACCTGCCTCACTGTCTCCCCTCCCCTTCCCTTAAAAAAAAAAAAGAACAGGAGTTTATTCTTGATCAATCATATTGTATTTATAGGGCAACAATGGGAGCCAAGACTTGAAATCAGGTAATAAAGTGGAAAATAGTATCAAATGCTGATAAGTAGCTGATGTTAAAACTCTCCTGCTTTTAATCTGAACTAGAAGATTTGTTCATGGTTCACTAAGGATATGAAAGGCAATAGAGTGTATCCTTAGGCTCATTCGCATTCGAGTCAGACAATCCTAGTTTGAATTCCTAGAGCTCCTCACTACCCTATGAACTCTTACTAGTAATTGCTTAACTATACATGGAAGAGACTGAGAAACCCATGAGTAAATTTTCCAGTTAAACCCAATCTAAATGCAATTCCAAGTCAAAGTTCCCTTGGCTGGGTCCCAGGCATGCCCGCATCCACCTCACCAACAAGAGAAGTTGGAGTAGAAAAAGATAGTAGTCTTATATTGTGGTTTTTGCTAACTTTACAAAAATATGAGACATAGTATAGCTCCTATATTACTTTTATATTGCCATGCAACAAAATACCAAACTTAGCTGTTTTAATTGAATAACACCCATTTATTTGGCTCATAGTTTGTTAAGTCAGAAGTCCAGACATGGTGTGACTGGATTCTCTGCTCAGGATCTGATAAGACTGAAGTCAGGGTGTCAGCCATCCTGCACTCTCATCTGGATCTTAGAATCTTTTCCCAAGCTCACGTGGTTCTGGCAGAATTCAGTTCCTTGTGGTTTTAAGATTGACGTCCTATTTTCCTCCTGTCCAAGTCAGCCACATTCCTTGCCACATGGCACCTCTGTCTTCAAAGCTAAAGGCCCTTGTGAGAGTCGAGCAATGTGGGTAGAGGAGGGTTAGATAAAGTCTCATCTGAACTCCATCCCCATTTGGGGGGGGGGAGATCATTTCATTGGACTCAGAGAAGGGCCAGCTCGTTCTGCTTCAACTCCAAGCTACATGGTCAGGCACAGTTTAGCAATCTCCTTGCTCAGAAGATAATTCCAACCAATGTTCCCAGTTATAAATAGTTGAGGCTTTATCTCCTCCCCTTTAAAATTTTTTCAAAGAGAAATGGAAGAGGAAAAGTCAAAGTACTTTGACCTGCAATGGAGACAGCTGTCATACTCCAGGTAAGTATGTCCAGGACAGCACACCATCATCTTAGGAGACTAGTACCTACTGCAGCCTCCAGCAAAGAAATCAGTCAGACAACCTGGAGTTGAGAGTGGTTTGTGGAAATTTTGTACATCCTGAGTGCCATCCCTCTAAAGCAGTGGTTCTCAAACTTTTTAAAGTCAGGGCACATTTAAAATCCTACAAATAATTGTAGGCGCACTATATACAAATTTCTGATAAATATATTATAATAATTAAGTCAAACATTAAAGAAAAATATATAAAGTCCAAGTGTGCTTTTATGGTAATTAAATGAAATAAATATGACAAAATTAAATTTATTCTGACATTAAAAAACATTTTTATGTTACATTTTTTGAGTTATGCTTTTAAGAATTTGTAAAAATGAGGGGTTAAAAAATAAAAAAAGTGACAAAAAAGTTATCTTTTTATATATATAGATACACTCTTAGTACGATTTAGTAAATTCAGCAGGTCCTGGCACAAATGTGTAAAGTTTTTTCATTCTTGTGTTTAGGAGAAACATGAGCCTGAAGTGTCCTAGCGATTTCTTCAATGTTTGGGCATATATTTGAAAGGCAAACTCTCATTTTCTCATCAATACATTGAAGAATTTCTCTCTTTTTACTCTTAATTGTGTTGAGTTCAGAAAACCCCCACCATACATAGCATCTTAACTTTACACCAAACAAAGGATAGAAGAAACTTGCCTCCAGTCTTTTTGGAGAACATGGGGGGTAGTGTAAACAATCCAGCACCACAGCTTAACAGCCTTTTGCAACCTAATCAGGCAAGTGAGGTGGGTGGTTGGGCAGACTGTCAGCTTACAGCCAATTCCCCACACCTCTGTCCCCCAAAAATCTAAACTCTAAAAACCCTGTTGGTTGGTATTTTGGTCCCCAACAGGCATATATTTCTCTGAAATGCCATAGGACACACCTGAAAATCTTCTAGGGTGCACCAGTGCACCCTGGCACACACTTTGAGAACCACTGCTCTAAAGTGTCAGATATATGAGTTCATCCTGGAAAACTGTCACCGTTGGGCCCTCACCCCACTCCAGTCAGAATCCAGCCCGATCAGTAACTATCAGTCCGCTGTAACATGAAGACTGCTCTGGAGACATGAAGAAACCTCCAAATGACATCACACAGTGAAAACATAAATACAAAGTCAAGCACACACGGCTGGATTACCATTTTGTGGGTTGATTACCAAAGGAGAAGTTTGAATTTATTTCTGATGCATTTTACTCATATTGGAAGGAAGCAATGCAAGGCATTACATGTTTGTCATAGAAAAGACATCTTGCTATTTTGTCATCTCTCCTGGCTTTTTATTCTGTGTATGGTCTTGTTTGCTGCAAGAAATCTAAATATTATGTAGTAAAATTGATGAGGTTTTTATCTTCTTACTTTAAAAATATGTTTGGATAAGACTTTCAACTTCCTTTTTATAAAGATTTTATTTATTGCCTGACCAGGCAGTGACGCAGTGGATAGTGTCGGACTGGGACGTTGAGAACCCAGGTTTGAAACCCTGAGGTTGCCAGCTTGAGCACAGGCTCATCTGGTTTGAGCAAGGCTCACCAGCTTGAGCCCGGGGTCGCTGGCTTGAGCAAAGGGTTACTCAGTATGCTGAAGGTCCGTGGTCAAGGCACATATGAGAAAGCAATCAATGAACAACTAAGGTCCTGCAACGAAGAATTGATGCTTTTCTCTCTCCCTTCCTTTCTGTCTGTCCCTATCAGTCCCTCTGTTTGTCTCTCTCTGTCTCTGTCACACACAAAAAAGGGATTTTATTTATTGATTTTAGAGAGAGGAGAGAGAGAGGGATGGGGGGAGGTAGAAGCAGGAAGCATCAACTCATAGTGGTTGCTTCTTGTATGTGCCTTGACTGGGCAAGCCTGGGTTTTTTGTTTGTTTGTTTGTTTGTTTACTTTTTTGTTTTTTGTTTTTTTGCATTTTTCTGAAGCTGGAAACAGGGAGAGACAGTCGGATAGACTCCCGCATGCGCCCCACCGGGATCCACCAGGCACGCCCACCAGGGGGCGACGCTCTGCCTACCAGGGGGCGATGCTCTGCCCATTCTGGGCGTCGCCATGTTGCGACCAGAGCCACTCTAGCTCCTGGGGCAGAGGCCACAGAGCCATCCCCAGCGCTATCTTTGCTCCAATGGAGCCTCGCTGCGGGAGGGGAAGAGAGAGACAGAGAGGAAGGCGCGGCGGAGGGGTGGAGAAGCAAATGGGCGCTTCTCCTGTGTGCCCTGGCCGGGAATCGAAACCGGGTCCTCCACACACTAGGCCGACGCTCTACCGCTGAGCCAACCGGCAAGGGCAAGCCTGGGGTTTTTTAATCTGCATCCTCAGCATTCCAGGTTGACGCTTTATCCACTGCACCACCACAAGTCAAGCAGACTTTCACCTTTTATTTTTTTATTTTTTTGTATTTTTCTGAAGCTGGAAACGGGGATAGACAGTCAGACAGACTCCCGCATGCGCCCGACCGGGATCCACCCGGCACGCCCACCAGGGGGCAACGCTCTGCCCACCAGGGGGCGATGCTCTGCCCCTCCGGGGCGTCGCTCTGCCGTGACCAGAGCCACTCTAGCGCCTGGGGCAGAGGCCAAGGAGCCATCCCCAGCGCCCGGGCCATCTTTGCTCCAATGGAGCCTCGCTGAGGGAGGGGAAGAGAGAGACAGAGAGGAAGGAGAGGGGGAGGGGTGGAGAAGCAGATGGGTGCTTCTCCTGTGTGCCCTGGCCAGGAATCGAACCTGGGACTTCTGGACGCCAGGCCGATGCTCTACCACTGAGCCAACCGGCCAGGGCCCAGACTTTCACCTTTTAACATTTTTTAAAATCAAGTGAAAGGCAGAGAGGTGGAGAGACAGACTCCCGCATGTGCCCCGACTAGGATCTACCCAGAAACCCCTGTCTGGGGATGATGTTCTGCCCATCTGGGGACACTGCTCTGTTGCTCAGGAACCAAGCTATTTTATTGCCAGAGGTGAGACCCTGAAGCCATCTTCAGTGCCCTGGGCCAACTTGCTCATTCAAGGTATGGCTGTGGGAGCAGAAGAGAGAAGGGGGTGGGGTGGAAAAACAGATGGTCACTTCTCCTGTGTGCCCTGACCAGTAATCAGACATGGGATTTCCACACACTGGGCTGACGCTTTGCTGCTGAGCCAACTGTGCGGGGCCCACCCTCTTAATTTTGATATAAGTAATATGTATTTTCTTCTATTTATGCCATAGTTTTTTCTTACTAAAACCTGGAGTATATTGTATACAACAGTGACTCTGTGACTTGTGTGCTAATTTGCAGAAAAACAGATGTATTGGGTCCAGGGAAGAGCTCAGGTCTCCATATTTTTAATAAGAAAAACATTGATATATAAAATATATAAACAATTTGAATATTAAATTGAGGAAAACAATCCCTCCCCCCACCCACTGTGATCGTTCTGAATTACAAATCATACCTTTTAGAGAAGTGACAACACTCACTGAAGCTTACATTGCAATTAAACAGAAGTTAGGGGTCCTGACTGAATCATGTTTTTTTTAAAGGTTGTTTTTTAATTTATTGATTTTAGAGAGCAAGAAATACCAATTTGTTGTTCCACTCATCCATGCATTGGTTGATCCCTCTATGTGCCCTGACCAGGGATCAAACTCACAACCATGGTGTATCAGGATGATGCTCTAACCAATGAACTATCCAGCCAGGGTTGTGAGTCATATTTTTAAAAAATTATTAACCACCATCAGTGATTCTAGAATTAATGGGATGAATAGAACAAAATAATAGGTTTTATAAAGGTAGTTTAACAGAGAAATCATAACATCTGATACACACATACATATATATGCATTATATATTGTATATACTTTATATATGCATTATATATACATGTATATACACATTATATATACATTTATATATATTATAGATATGCATTGATATCTATAATGACATCTTTAATGACATACAAAGTACTTCTGTTGATGTGGGTGGAGTAGAAGCTTAAGCCTTACTTTTCTCATTAATGTAGATAAGTTGAGCAAGTCAACTGAATTGCTAAAGGAAGGCTGCCAAAAGAAAGCTCACCCTGACAAGTATTGGGCAATTAAAACCAAAATCCTTGGAGATTATTTGGGAGGGAGATTCTAATTCCAAGTTTAAACGTTGTGTCTGGCTCACAAAGTTGTCTCCTAGCTCAAGTCCCAATGAACTCACGTTTGAGTCTAGTGGAAAAAAGAGAGGCTTTGGGGGGGGGGTGTGAAGGGCTATTTTGTTAAGAATTCATCAGAACACTGCAGCTTAAGCAGCATTGAGAGGGTGGTACCCAACCCATATAAGTGTAATATCAAAGGTGGAGGAGGGGCATTCACCAACTATTTATAGGGGACAACAGTTCAGTTTTGGACCTACACGGACTCCTAAGCCATCACTGAAGCTTTTCACCCAGAGTGCCCTGTGATGGGGGCCATGGAGGGAGCAGGACCTAGAAGAAGGGACAGTGGTGCCCAGCAGACATGGCAGTTTCCCCAATAAGAGAATAGCAAGATAGGAATAGAATATGGCACTCACCTGGAATCTCACAGAAATTGTGAGTGCAAGAGACCCTCTTTTGGGTCCGAGACCCTGGGTTTGACGGAACTCTCTCGAGGGTTTGTTGGTGCAGGGCGCGGGGGGGGGGGGGGGACACGCAGTTCACACGATTCTGACCTCCTCTGGTTCCACAGCAGCCCTGTCAGTTTGGTATTTTCCCTATTTCAGTGGGAAAAGATTGACAGTTAAACAAATATGTATTTCTGCCTAAGAGATTCAGAAGAATTATGGGAGTTACTTTTTTAAAGTTCTGACAAGTATGTATCAAGTATCACATTGTTTTTATAAGCTGATAGACAGTGTTTAAAATACTTTACATTTTGCCCCATTATATTGTGTTGTTTTGTGTTTGTTTTTTGCAACACACGCAAAATTTGTTCATCTTGAAAAATTAGAAGTTCCAAGAAAGCAAAAATGAAAAACAAACCAAAAAAAAATCGTCTTTTATCTTACCACATGGATAGCCACTGTTAAGCCCTTGAAGTATATACTTTGTTTTTCTTTGCATACTAATATATACATCTAGGTGTTTTGTTTTGTTTTTTTACAAAACTGGACTATGACATATACTTTTCAAAAAATTGCTTTTTTTCACTTCACAATATATAATGTCCATCTTTCCATGGAAATTGGTGAGACACATGATTGAAAGAGGGAGACGTGCAGATGGAGGGAAGGAAGTCCAATTTTACAGCAGTTATAAGTGAAACCCCTTAAATAGAGCCACACACAAAAAAGTTAAAATTAAGATAGAAACGAAGTTCAGGTGGCAATAATGAAGTCAGGCAAACCAGCACCAAAGGCTGGACACATTAGATAGGATAAGGACAGTTCCCTCTCGACTTCCAGTGCATGACGTCAATTTGTTTCATACTCTCTTCATCTCTTCTATCTCCTGTGCTACCTTGATCATCTCGTTGCTCAAGTGTCTGCCGTGTACGTCCCCTTTAAATTGCGGGCGAGCGCGAGCCAGCCTTTCCTTAAAGCTTCCTTCTTCCAGCTTCTGACTCCCCATTCCACAGGGAGGCTGCTCCGTGGGAAGGCGCCCCTCGAACAGGTCCTGACGCGAGAGAGGCGCTCCTCCGAGATGGCTCCTCTGGCCAAGCATGGCTCCTCGGCGGAGTCCTCCGCTTGAGGCTGCTCCTCGCCCGTCGTGGGCGCGCTCTGTGGCTGTTCTTCAGTTGCTTGGCAGGATTTGACCACGTGGGGAATGGCCTTCGTGGGCACAATTTTTCAGACGAGACAAGAAAGGCAGCATCGAGTCAGCATATTTGGTGGCTGGACCTCCATCCCGCCCTTGGCTTTCACAACCTGCCCTTTCCCGATTTGGGACTCAAGTGTCCTCCTGCCTACGCTGGCTGAGAGGTTGGTGCCCGCCCGCCGCCTCCTTTCCGAGAGCCCACCGTTTCTCAGCAAGCCTTGCCCCAGCCTCCCCCCAGCGGCAGGGGCGGTTGTTGGTGACGCCGACTCAGTTCCCACGGGCATCCATCCCCCCTCGCACCCCATCCCGGGCCCCTGCCCAACCCTTCCCGGGCCCAGAGGTCTCCTTGCCCTTTGCTCCCAAGCGTCCTGTCCTTGAGGTGCCCTGCTGGGGATTGGGTGGGAGGAAGGGCTGGGTCACACTCACGCCCCATTTCTGAGAGCCAGCTGCCACCCAGGGGCCTGCAGTCTCTGGTTCCCACGCCCTCCACCCACCCCCAGGCCTCCGCCATTCCCCCCATCTAAAAATTTGTCCTTTGTGGCCCCCTATCTCCATCCAGCAGTGCCTCTGATTTCTTTTCAGGCGGGATGTGGAAGCGATGGATTAGTTAGGAACTATTTCTAAGTGTCTGTGGCTCCCTCCCGGGATTGGCTCACTCACCTCCCCGCCCCAACCCTCCTTGTTCTGCACAGAAGTGCGGGCTCTGGTCTGGCTGGCACAGGGAAACGTCTGGACTCTGCCATCCCCATTGCAGGGGGTGCTGGGCCCCACCAGCACTCACACCGATTTCCGAGGACCATGGGGATTTCTGTTCTTTTCCCCTCGACCAAAGGGCAATAGGCAGAAAGTGTCTCCACTGGCAAAAAGCTCCCAGAATCAGAGGGACTTGGACAGAAGTAGGGTCCTGGTTAGGTGAGGGCCACGTGGCACCACCAAGCTCAGATCCCGTTGCCATTTGGACCCGTGGCCCTGCTGCAGCAATCGCCAATATTTCCTGACCCCCAGCGCATCAGGAATCCTGATTCACCCCTCTGTTTATATTTGCCTTTTCCTGCTTACTGAAGACAGTTTTTCAGACGAGACAAGAAAGGCAGCATCGAGTCAGCATATTTGGTGGCTGGACCTCCATCCCGCCCTTGGCTTTCACAACCTGCCTTTTCCCGATTTGGGACTCAAATGTTCTCCTGCCTACGCTGGTTGAGAGGCTGGTGAGACAGTCAACATCCAGACTTGGGCTTTACTGCCCCTTCCTCTCAACAGTGTGCCCTAATACCACCTCTCCCCCTCACTCTCCTGTCATTAGCCACCAAAGCCCATTATTTCCCCACAGTCCAGATTCTGCACTGAAATTTGACTATTTCTCCTTAATTAGTCAACCTCATCTGCCATATGTCCCAATTTAAATCCACATCTAGAACTCCAGTATGCCAACGTGGGCTCTCTCAGCATGGTTTGCAGCTCTCCTCACTTTCATGGGAGATAGCTTTCATTTTTCCATGACTTAAGAATTGTATTTTTTTGGTAAGCCACCAGACCTATATCACAAATAGAAGCTCCAGTCTAAATTGATAATCATTCTGTTCTAGAACTCTAGAAAGAATTAAATATGTAAAGTCTATAACTCTGAAAAGACTGAATACTTTGAATTTCATAAATCAAGATATACATTCATGCATGCGTGCACTTGTGTGCACACACACACACACACATACTCAGGTCCTTAACCATCTCTTGATGTTTCTGGTTGAGAAAGTTTATATTAATTCATTAAGTCAGTAAGTATTTGGGTCATGGGGCTGGTGGAGCCAAAAAGATAGATTCAGCACAGACATTCATTAAACTGTGCAGTAATTCTGTTGATCACACACCAGATAGTAGAATTAAAATCATGCTAACATTCTCAATTGTCATTACAAGTATGTATTTTGGGGTCTAATGGTGTTTTATGATCTTCACTCTCATGCCTGCATCTCACCTACTCACAATAGCCTGTACACTACTTAGTCATGCAGGTGCCCTTCCTTCCAGAGAACAGAAATACCTCACCTCTCTGTATTTTGCACTTTCCGGGTAGGTGGTGATCAGATCTGTGAGGATCTTAGGATTGCTTTTCTCAGATATTGGCTGACCATCTAGTAAGTTTCCAAACAGAAATTCACATGTGAAATTTTCCATTTTGTTACTTTTTGTCCAACATATAATATGCTTTGTGCTAGGATAACACAGACTGAGGAGCCACTGCGCCACTTCACCCGCAGGTGTTGTAAGGTACCAAAACCTACAGAATTAGTATTAATATTTTAAGAGGCTAGGAGAACATTTTATTAATTTGGGTTAAGGTGTGCAGAGAAATTGTGAGAATGGTCTCTGTACTGTGTGATTGGCATAACCAGGATGGCCCTTGGCATTGTATTGTAAATGCAAAGGAGAGGAAAACATGGATCCCCTGACATTCCACCACACCTGTGGGGAAAGGGGTGAATGGCTGGCCAGGTGCAGGGAGAGAAAAGCCAAAATAAACCTTTTCTTATAGCAATGAACCATTTGCGGGTATTTGTCCCCATGGAAACTACCTCTCCTATGTAAATGCATGTAGTTAACACGTGTGACTCTGGACAGAGAGATAGAAGATGAACACTAGATAATATGGGAATGCCTTTTAATATGTAAAAAGATATCTTTCTGCCATTGCGTTGACTTGTAAATTTTGTTTTTTCCAAAATAATGGATGGCTTACAAATTGAACGTGGTCCTATCATGTTAAAGGACATATGACTATAACCAATAGTGGTAAGGGGCTCCTAATTACAATTTTTGCTTCTGAACTTCCCACTTACAAAACTATAAAAAACAAGTAGAACAAAGGGCCAGCGCGCTGTCCCTCAGATTTCTGTTTGGAGTAGCCGCCGCTTGGCCAAGCTAGACAATAAAGCTTTGGTGTGTAATCGATGGACTTTGTTTGTGTCTTCAATGTTTTGGGTCCCTCCGGATTAGGCTTAACATCTTGGGGCTCATCCGGGATCGAGGGACTGCCATTGGTCTGCACACCAGAGCTTTCTTGTCCAACCCCAGGTAAGTAGAACAAGGTCGTGACTGTTTGTTGCCACGCGAGCCCTAGCTGACGAGCTGGGAAGGGGCCAGTGGCCGTGTCCCCTCGGACGTGAGGTTAGGAGATTTGGGAGGGCAGCCTGTTTTTAGGGAACCCCTTCTGAGTTTAGATATTCTGAGCTTGAGGGAAGGTGGCACCTGTTTGTCTATCTGTTTTTGCTGTTTGTCTGGGTTTTTTTTTTTTTTTTGCTGTTTGTCTATCTGTTTTTGTCACAGCATTCATCAAAGCTTTTAGAGAGTGAAGCTTTTAAGTACAGTGTGGGGGGAAAGAAGGGAAGGCGTGGGCGTGTGTGCGCCGAGGGGGGCCAGCGGGCATTCTGGGCATCACAGGACCGCCCATGTGTAGTGGTTTTGGGGATTCCCCATGTGTTTTCCCAGTGGACCCGTCTGTTGCCCCAAGGTGCTCCCCACACGCTCTTGGTTTCCTCCACGTGTGCTCGTTGTGGGCCCCACGTTCGACACGATGCCCCATGCCTCTCCCTCCTGCCTTGCGCCTCTGGCCCTCCCTGCCATGGGCGCCCGGCTAGCCCTGAAGGTGCGTGCCCTCTCTCACTGCGGGTTCAGTGGCTGCCTCTTTGGCATCCCCGGGTTGGTTGTGTGCGGTGCTCCTCGGGCCCCGTGTCATGGGGGGGGGCAGTTGGCGTCCTAGGGGCTGTGGAACCGCCTCTGTCTGGAGGGGGGCCCACAGGGGCGCATTCCAGGAAACACCAGTGCGCAGCCGGGGAAGCAAAAGTGGTAGCTTCCCAGGTCAGCAGAGGTTGAGGTGGATTTCGGCTGCTGGTTGTTGCAGTTCTTAGAATTTATGAATAATTAGAAGAGTAAGATGCTTTTTAAAGTTGTGTTATTATCTGATTTTCTTTAGTAAGTAGAAATACTTAAGAGTTTGGGAAAAATACAGATTTTTCCAGTTATTCTTTTTCTCTAAACTCATTTTATTTCTTTATTGTTTGTTGGGCAGATAAAATATTATGCTCACTTTGATAAAGATGGCACTGCCCACATGGAAGCCATCGCCCAGGTGATATTAATGTGTGTTAGGGGTGGGCTGTGGGCAGGCAGGATCCTTGTAGCCTGGGGCTTGGTTTTGAGATTAAGCCTTTCCCACCCTTTTTGATGTGGGGTGGTGCAATCTCATTATGCCCCAGATAAGTGACTTTGTATTAGAGACTTCCCTATTTTATATATTGGATTAAAGGTTTTGATTTCTACACTATAAAATGGGGGCAGAACGGAAACTTGCTCTCTTGGTTCCTGAGATTATATTAGAGGAGAGAGAAGGAAGGAGATGGGGAACAGAGGTGAATAAGTCTGGTGAGCTAGAAACCTTTGATTCTAGGAAACTCAGATAAGTCAGTAGCTTTGTGAGCACTGAATGTGAGTGGGTTGTGGAGCCCAGTGTGTGTTTTTGCTTTCCCACCAGATGCAAGCTAGGATTAAAGATGATATCGCCTGACCTGTGGTGGCACAGTGGATAAAGCATCGACCTGGAAATGCTGAGGTCACCGGTTCGAAGCCCTGGGCTTGCCTGGTCAAGGCACATATGGGAGTTGATGCTTCCAGCTCCTCCCCCCTTCTCTCTCTCTGTCTCTCCTCTCTCTCTCTCTCTCTCTCTCCCTCTCCTCTCTAAAATGAATAAATAAAAAAATTAAAAAAAAAGATATCATCCCTTCAAATTTCTCATTTTAATTAGAGTAAATATAGCACACTCATTTAAATTTAAATAGAATAGAATGTGAATCCTAAAAACTTGCTAATTTTGGCTAAACTGCTTCAAACTTCAGGCTGCTACTACAAGCTGCAAAGCTTGAAACAGAATAAATTTACCAAACAAAGGTGTAGATCAGGGGTCCCCAAACTACGGCCCCCGGGGCACATGCGGCCCCCTGAGGCCATTTATCCGGCCCCCGCCGCACTTTCGGAAGGGGCACCTCTTTCATTGGTGGTCAGTGAGAGGAGCACATTGACCATCTCATTAGCCAAAAGCAGGCCCATAGTTCCCATTGAAATACTGGTCAGTTTGTTGATTTAAATTTACTTGTTCTTCATTTTAAATATTGTATTTGTTCCTGTTTTTTTTTTTTTACTTTAAAATAAGATATGTGCAGTGTGCATAGGGATTTGTTCATAGTTTTTTCTTATAGTCTGGCCCTCCAACGGTCTGAGGGACAGTGAACTGGCCCCCTGTGTAAAAAGTTTGGGGACCCCTGGTGTAGATTTTCATTAATAATATAGAAAAATAATAAAAGCCACACTGGAATTTTCCAGCCTTACTGTGCACTTTAATTTGCCTGTTAATTAATGGGATAGAAATGTTTTAATAAGTTTAGAAATGTTACTTGAAAATGCATTTATTATGTTTTGTTAAGTTAACGTAAAGACAAGTATTTCTTACAATTTTGAAATAAAGGTATTATAAAGTATACTCAACAAATGCTTAAAAGTCTGTGTGGTGACAAGGGGGAAAAAGAGCCACCCCAAGCAAGGCTCTGATTCCATTGGTAAATATAGGAGAGAATTAAAATTCTGTTAAAATCTAAACTTGTTTCAGGAGTTAAGCTGTCTGACATGACAATTATTTCTGCAGGAAAATGGATGTTGAATGCACCTTTTAAAACTTCTTGCATATGTTTGTACAAAATTGCCTTCATCCTTGTGGTGCTTATTCATCTGAGCCGACTTCACAGACCCCATGCCTCTGCTCTGTTTTTCTTTTGTAGCATAAGGCTTTTGCTTTTGCCTTAAGGTGTCCCTGGAATAGCAGGTCTTTTCGTTTTGTATAGATTTTCAGCATGAATCAAACATTGGCTTTCCATGCTAATGTGTAAAGAAAAAAAATAAATATGAAGAAAGTCCAGTTCTCACAAATGTTAATCAGTTAAATTTACAAAAAAAAAAAACAAAACCCACCTCTCATTCTTGAAAAGGTGCAAATATAAAATTTAGAAAAATAACTAGAACCATGAGAAGAATGTTTACCAACAGGTTTGCTAATTATTTTGGAATTGGGACTTTGTTTAATTTTTTTAATAGTGATCAGAATAGTGCGGTACTAGGAAAGTTCTGGGAAATGTCAGTTTTACTTTAAAATGAGAATCTGCTGTTTCTGTATTTTATTGTTTTCAATAAAACTTTGTGTTTTGGACTTTTAAAAAAATTTTTCTCTTAAATACTAATGTACAGGTTTATTCAGCAACTGAGAGACTCTGAAATCCTACAAGAGATGCCAAACTTCTTTTCTCTTCCTGCAAACTTCTACCCTCTTTTATTTAATCCAGCTGATAATGCTGTTTTGTCTTTTTCCAATCAGCTCTAGGTATACGGAAAAAGTTTATATAGGCAGATGGGGTCCCTCAAACCCCTCGAGATCTTCTGAGCATGGCATTTAAGGTCTATAATGACCAAGAGAGGAACAGAAAAGGCAGATAGAGCCAAAAAGAGATCAGGCAAAATACCAGCTCTTGGCATACACCCATAAAGGCTCCAATGCCCCCGAGAGACTTCATAGGACTCCCATCAGGGCCCTGCTTCAAGAGTGGAAAGGAAGGTCATTGAGCTAAAGCCTTCCAGGCTTCTCAGCCCCCACCAGGGACATGCCTTTACTATGGGAAAAAGGGACAGTGGAAGGTAAGCTTCTCCCTCACTCCTCCAAGGGAGGGTTCAGTCTCTCCTAGCCCTGCTCCGGCTACCTGTGACCTGACCTTGCCAGCCTACTGAGGCTTGCCACTGAAGACTAAAGGTGCCCGGGGCCATCGGCCCCATCTTGTGTCGCTGTGGACAAGCCTAGGGTATTTCTTCCAAGTAGCAGGTAAACTGATCTCCTTTCTTATAGACACAAGGGCCACTTACTATGCCTTGCCTGAATATTCAGTTTTTTATTCATCCCTCAAAGATCTCTGTTGTGGGTGTTGATAGTCTTATTTTCTGCTGCTTTGTTTAATATTTAGTGTTTCCTTTATTCCTCTTGCTTCAATGCCCCATGCCTATTTTAGGCTGGGACTTACTCCTAATTTAGATGAATTTACCTCTGCTACCCAGGACAGTGTATCCACAGGTTCTCTTCACTATGCCATGATTGCAGAGCTCCAGAGAAAGGCACCCTGGGTTCACCTCTCCAGTTTAAAGAAAACAGAACCTCTATCTCCATACGTGCTGCAGATGGCTTTTCCAGTCTACCTGAATTGTTACCAGCTAGAAGCAGTGGTCATTGGGACTTGGACTCTAGCTGCAAAGCATGGAAATATGACCACAACTCCAGTGCCTTGTGAACTTTTACTGAATGTGTGTGACTCCTGCTCCTTGGGACACTTCTCAAACTGAAGTGGGGTTGGGTTTCATTTACAAATAATATGAAGTGGTAATGGTGTCAATATGGACTTGGTGAAATTACATTAACATGTTAAGGACATTTAAGACTAAAAATTTTATTTTAAATCCTGTTGTATTAGTTAAGACTTTGTTTAGTAATCTAATAGGTTTTAATCACTTAATTGTATTAGGATACTTGTTATAATATCTGTTAGCATTGGCTGTTTTATTGTTGTTTATTTTATATTTTTCCAGTCTGCCTCCAAATCCGAACATGGGAATTCAGATGAGTAAGAATATCAACACACAAATTTGAAATTTTAATATCTGTTGGAGACTGAAATATAAACAGGGCATTTTTTATATCCAGGGGACAGGTGCTGGGCCTAACCACCCATCTCACCTGCCCAGTTAACAAAGAGCAATACCTGATTATTGCTTATCCCACCCTGGTCAAATGCCAGCTAGGAGCGGTCAACCTTCTGGTCCATCGACCTACATTTCAGCCTACCTACCAGCCTCTCCCCTTGGTAGATACCACGTCTTATCCTCCCATTCAGAGGGGGAAATGAGGGGCCATTGAGCCACTTCACCCACAGGTGTTGTAAGGTACCAAAAACTACAGAATTAGTATTAATATTTTAAGAGACTTGGAGAACATTTTATTAATTTGGGTTAAGGTGTGCAGAGAAATTGTGAGAATAGTCTCTGTACTATGTGATTGGCATAACCAGGATGGCCCTTGGCATTGTATTGTAAATGCAAAGGGGAGGAAAACATGGATCCCCAGACATTCCACCACACCTGTGGGGAAAGGGGTGAATGGCTATCCTGGTGCAGGGAGAGAAAAGCCAAAACAAACCTTTTCTTATAGCAATGAACCATTTGCGGGTATTTGTCCCCACAGAAACTACCTCTCCTATGTAAATGCGTGTAGTTAACATGTGTGACTCTGGACAGAGAGATAGAAGATGAACACTAGATAATATGGGAATGCCTTTTAATATGTAAAAAGATATCTTTCTGCCATTGTGTTGACTTGTAAATTTTGTTTTCTCCAAAATAATGTATGGCTTACAAATTGAATGTGGTCCTATCATGTTAAAGGACATATGACTATAACCAATAGTGGTAAGGGGCTCCTAATTACAATTTTTGCTTCTGTACTTTCTACTTACAAAACTATAAAAACTAAGTAGAACAAAGGGCCGGTGCACACCCTCCCTCAGACCACTGTTGGAGTTGCCGCCACTTGGCCAAGCTAGACAATAAAGCTTTGGTGTGTAATCATTGGACTTTGTTTGTGTCTTCAATGTTTCAGGTCCCTCTGGATTAGGCTTAACATAGACAGATACTAGTTCACCTTTATATCTTTTCTGTAACTGTTACTTTTCACTATACTTTATTTTTGTACCAAGTCTTTTCTTCATTCTCTCTATGGTTTATTTTCAAGAAGAGCCAGCCCATTTCATTCATCTCGTTTCTATTCTTTTTCTTTTCATGAAAAGGTACTCTACTGAAAATTAAGATAGTTCTAATCATTCAGAATATTTTATTGTTGTGTTGTAAAGTAGCATACCTTAATTTCGTGGGTTTACGTAGAGACACCTGTAAGGACCAAGAGAAGATCAGAAAATAGGCAGGGCACTAATGGAACAGGGAACTTAAGGGTTACAGGCAGGTCCTACTCCTGTTCTGTTAGGAATAACATGCCCAAGGTCATTCAAGAAGCAGAGACAGATAGGGACCCTGTGAGGCTGAGAAAAAAAAAAGAAAGAAAAGACAAACATTTGCATTCTATTGGTTAAAAGACCCTTATCAGAAGTTTATGTTTGGAATTCGCCAATGAGCTAGGCCCCAGCCCCTGTTGCTATGCTATGTGCAGCCCCTTAGCAAATAGGTTACCGCCACATCTGCTTCTGTATACTTGCTTGCTTAGCTTATAAAAAGATTTAGTTGTGAGCGCTAGGTGCGATTCCCATCTGCAGCTCCTTGTGAGCCCAGTGTCTCCGGATACCTCAGGAATTTGCCCCTGCGCACGTAAAACTGGCCAATAAAGTTACATCTATACTCCTGAAGGTCTCCAACATTTGTTCTTGTACCAGGTGGATGTTACATCTTTGGGGGCTCGCCTGGGATTTCCCTTGGTGGAGTTTTTGGTCGGAGACCGGAGGGACAGCTCAAGCTGAGTAAGTACTCTTCAAGGATCCTCATTTGATTTTGTTTTTGAGCTCCAGAGCATATAAACCTGAGGTAGTAGGTGGGACGCCACTGGTAATCTACCCAGGGCTTTCAGAATGGGACACCGTTTTCTTTTCTTTTTTTTAATTTTATTTTTTTAATGGGATGACATCAATAAATCAGGATACATATATTCAAAGATAAAAAGTCCAGGTTATCTTGTCGTTCAATTATGTTGCATACCCATCACCCAAAGTCAGATTGTCCTCTGTCACCTTCTATCTTGTTTTCTTTGTGCCCCTCCCCCTCCCCCTTTCCCTCTCCCATTCCCCCCTCCCCCCCCCATAACCACGGAGTTAACATTAGAAGTGACCGGTCACATTAGGAATTTCTGCGCCGCGCTGCGCTGTGTTTTGTCTGTGTGCGAATGCCTGAATTGAGTGTGAGACAATCTTTTACTCTAGCCTTTTTGCTTATTGGTTGGGGTATTTTGATAATTGTTTTGTTAATTCTTGAAGGTTTAGAAGCAGACAAAGAGGGATACAGAAGAATGGGACAACGAGTCTGTACCCGGTTCTCCACTTGAGTGCCTGCTAAACAACTTTTCTGATTTTCAGAAAAGAGCCCAGGGGTACAGAGGACCACCTCTGGACCGAGAGACCCTCCAGACCTTGAGTCAGTTAGAATGGCTTGCCTTCAACGTAGGGTGGCCCACTGAGGGAACTTTTGATCTTCCTATTGTGTTTGCTGTCTGAGCTATTATCTACCAGGTGCCCCATCCAGACCAATATTTGTATATAGATGTGTGGGTTGATATTGCCACAGAGAAGCCAGGGTATATCAGAAAGTACATAAAGAATGGCAAGAGAGAGAGAAGGGCAGTATGTGTTACTGAAAGTAACCAGAGGGCAGGGAAAGGCAATAAGAAGGAAAAGGAGAAGACCAATTCCCCGGTACGGTCCACTGTACCGTCATCTAGAATTTACCCTGTCTTGTCTGAACCGCTGGAGGATCCCTTAGACCCAGTAAATTTCCCTCCTCCCTATCGGCGGCAGGGAGAACCTGATTCCATGCAGCAGGATGTGAGTGGATTTTTGAGTCCACCACACACCCGAGGAGGGGCGATATATTTGCCTTCTCCTTCGGCGGGAGGTGCCGCCATCTTGCCTTTGTCTCCTCCAGTGGGAGGTGCCGAGGGGAGCGCGGCCATTTTACCGCTCCGGGAAGCGCCGCCGGCACCAGATGCTGGTCCACGAGCACCCCCTCGCTTCATCTATGTGCCTTTTTCCACCAGTGAGTTGTACAATTGGAAGCGGGAAAATCCTCCTTTTTCTGAGAAACCGCAAGGACTAATATCCTTGCTTGAGACAGTTTTTAGGACCCACCAGCCAACGTGGGATGACTGCCAACAGGTCTTACAAACTCTTTTTACTACAGAAGAAAGAAATAGAATAATGAGAGATGCAGCAAAGGCAGTTTTAGAGGACGGGGGAACGGATGGGGAAGTCAAGAATGTCCTTCCCAAACAGCCCCCGACCTGGGACTCGAATACCTCAGGGGGAAGGGAAGCACTCTTCCAGTATCGCCAGGCTCTGTTGCAGGGTTTAAAAGCAGCAGCCAAGAGACCCACTAATTTCAGTAAGGTAAGTGAGGTTATCCAGGGAAGGGAAGAATCCCCCACCGCATTTTTAGAGCAGCTAATGGAGGCCTACCGGGTTTATACCCCTATAGATCCAGAAGCTGAGGAGAATTGCAGGTTAGTAAATATAGCTTTTGTGACGCAAGCTGCATCAGACATTAGGAAGAAGCTTCAGAAATTAGAAGGATTTGAAGGGAAAAATAGAAGTGAGCTAATTGAAATAGCTCAGAAAGTATATATAAATAGGGATGACTTAGAACTAGGGAGAGCAGCTGTGAAGATCCTCATTGCAGCTCATAAGTCAGAGAAGAAGGGAAAAGGAGAGCAGCAAAAAGGCAAAGAGAAAGGTCAACCACGGAAGCAAATAGGCAAGGACCAGTGTGCCTATTGCAAGGAGAAAGGACACTGGAGGAGAGATTGCCCAAAGTTACGGGTTAACAGTCAGAAGCTAAAGCAAGATCCAGAGGTCTTGCTCCAAACCTTAGACTGACGGGGCCAGGGCTCCATTTCTGTCAGCTCCCAGGAGCCCATGGTCACCCTAACAGTCAAAGGAAAGCCAATAGACTTCCTGGTTGACACGGGAGCCACCTATTCAGTTTTAAAGAAGCCACAAGGACACATACAAAAAGAAACTACAAAAATAATAGGGGTAACGGGAAAAGCAGTAGCTTATCCACGGACCACTGCAAGAATCACAAATTTAGGCAGAGGCACTATTACTCACTCATTTCTAGTCATTCCAGATTGTCCTTATCCTCTCATGGGCCGAGATCTCTTGCAGAAACTTCAAGCCACGATAACCTTTAAGCAAGAGGACAACAGTTCTTAAGAGGGAAAAGAAAAAGTCAGTCTCGAGGTAACGGTGCCCATATCTGAAGAATACTTGATGGCAGTCCTACAGGAAGGTAAGGACGAAGTCATCGGGGTCCCAGAGGAAATACGGGAAAAGGTGCCAGGGGTGTGGGCGGAAACCAACCCACCAGGCTTAGCCACTCATCAGCCACCTGTCATAGTGCAGTTGCTGAGCACTGCTAGCCCCATGCGGGTAAGGCAATATCCCATACCAGCACGAGCTAAGCAGGGCATAGCACAGCATCTGAAGCACTTACTAGCGGCGGGTATCCTCCGGGAATGCCAGTCAGCCTGGAACACACCTTTGCTCCCAGTTCAGAAGCCTGGGACCCAGGACTATCGCCCGGTGCAAGATCTGCGAGAAGTAAACGCCCGGGTAGAGACTATTCACCCAATGGTGCCAAATCCCTACACTTTGCTAAGTTTGTTACCCCCTACTTACACATATTATTCAGTACTGGATTTGAAGGATGCTTTCTTTTGCATTCCATTGGCCCCCAAGAGCCAGGAGATATTTGCTTTTGAATGGAATGATCCGGAAAATGGACTAGTGGGACAGTATACATGGACCAGGCTTCCTCAAGGGTTTAAGAATTATCCCACTATCTTTAATGAAGCTTTGTGTAAGGACTTGCAGGGGTTTCGAGCTGCCCACCCTTTAACTGTGTTGCTCCAATATGTGGATGACCTCCTCATCGCTGCAGCAGAAGAAGAGCAATGTAAGGCGGCCACCTTAGACCTACTCCAGGATCTCCAGCAGATGGGGTATCGAGTCTCTGCCAAGAAGGCCCAGATTGTCACCCAAACTGTAAGTTACTTGGGATATAACTTACAAGGGGGACAAAGGATATTATCCAGTCAAAGGATTCAAACTGTGTTGCAGATCCCAGAACCCACTAACAAAAGGCAAGTGCGGGAATTTCTGGGAGCAGTAGGATATTGCAGACTCTGGATATTAGGATTTGCAGAGTTGGCCAGGCCCCTCCACGAATTAACACGGGGCAAAGAAGAACAGTTTATTTGGACAGACAAGGAAAGGAAGGCTTTCCAGGCACTGAAGGAAGCCCTAGTAGCTGCCCCGGCATTGGCGCTACCAGATATGGCCAAACCTTTCCAGTTGTACATTGCTGAAAAGGGAGGGGTAGCCTTGGGAATCCTCAGCCAAGAGCTTGGGCCATGGAAGAGGCCTGTAGCATACCTATCCAGGAAGCAAGACCCCGTAGCATCTGGCTGGCCAACCTGTTTGAGGGCACTTGCTGCTACCTCAATCCTAGTTAAGGAGGCCAACAAACTGACATTGGGTCAGGACATCCAGGTTATTGGAGAACACTATCTATAATAGAACAAGTGCTGCGTGCCCCACCAGATAGGTGGCTCTGCAATGCCCGATTGACACAGTACCAAGCACAGTTAATGAATCCCCCAGCAGTGCAGTTCTTGAAGACGGCAGTCTTAAATCCTGCCACCTTGCTACCGTTGCCAGACCCATCAGTGGTCCATGACTGCAGACAAATATTGGACACTGTCACAGGGGCCAGACTGGACCTTAGGGACCAGGCCTATGAGAAGGCAGACCTCACGCTGTTCACTGATGTAAGCAGTTATGTCCGAGATGGACAAAGATATGCAGGAGCAGCCGTAACTACCCAGGACAGTGTCTTATGGCAGAGGGCATTACCAAAAGGTACGTCTGCACAGCGAGCAGAGCTAATTGGACTTACACAGGCCCTCCAGATAGCTGAGGGCAAAGTGGCCAACATTTACACAGACAGCAGATACACCTTTGCCACTGCTCACATTCACGGTGCCATTTACAAAGAAAGAGGCTTGCTAACGGCAGGGGGAAAAGAAATTAAGAATAAGACTGAGCCTGACCTGTGGTGGCGCAGTGGATAAAGCGTTGACCTGGAATGCTGAGGTTGCTGGTTCAAAACCCTAGGCTTGCCCGGTCAAGGCACATATGGGAGTTGAAGCTTCCTGCTCCTCCCCCCCTTCTCTCTCTCTCTCTCTCAATCTCTCTCTCTCTCTCCTCTAAAATGAATAAATAAATAAAAATAATTAAAAAAAAGAATAAGACTGAGATCTTAGCCCTGCTTGATGCCATTTGGCTTCCCTCTAAAGTAGCCATAATTCATTGCAAAGGACATCAAAAGGGGGACTCTCCAATTGTTCAAGGAAATCGTTTTGCTGACATCGCTGCCAGAGAAGCTGCAAAAGAAGGAACTTCAGACATTCTACCGCTCTTGCCTCAACCCTTGCTGCCTCCAAACCCTAAGTATACTCCTGAGGAAGAGCAGGAGGGAAAGCAATTAGGGGGTAAAAGAAATAAGCAGAGGTGGATAGAACTTCCTGACACCAGACTCTACCTACCCCAAGGAATAATAGGAGAAATTGCAAAGGAAATCCACGCAAGTTCCCACTTAGGGCAAAATAAGATGGAACAACTAATTAAGAAGTACTATGGGGGACCTCAGATTAGAAATATAGTACAATCTATAGTTTCTAGATGTAAGGCTTGTGCTAAGGTCAATGCTATAAACAAGAAGCTTCCCCCTTTAGTTAGATATAGGGGAAAGTGCCCAGGAGAGTTATGGGAAATAGATTTCACAGAAATGACTCCAGGAAAGGCAGGATTTAAGTGTCTACTTGTGCTAATAGACACTTTTACAGGATGGACAGAAGCCTTTCCCACCATAGGTGAAACTGCTTCCACAGTTTGCAAGATCCTGCTAAGAGAAATCATCCCTAGATATGGAATTCCCATAGCCATAGGATCTGACAATGGACCAGCTTTCATCTCTAAGATTTCCCAGGAATTAGCTATGAGGCTAGGAATTGATTGGAAATTGCATTGTATTTACAGGCCTCAGAGTTCAGGACAAGTAGAAAGAATGAATAGGACATTAAAGGAAACTCTAATTAAGTTAAGAGAGGACACCGGCGAAAACTGGGTAGAGTTACTCCCTTTTGCCCTGTTCCGGGTTAGATGTACACCTAACACTAATAAATGGACCCCCTATGAGCTCATGTTTGGACAACCCGTTCCACTGGTTCCCCAGCTCACCAGAGAGGAAATAGAGATGTCTAATCATAATTTCCTCAAGTCCCTACAGGCATTGCAGCAGATTCGGAGAGAAGTAAGGGAGCTGCGAGAACAGAGGACTGCAGCATTAGAAGACAACGCCCAGAGACTGTCGCCACCGGACCCTGGACAGTGGGTTTGGGTCCTTAACCACCGTCGAGGGAACCTAGAGTTGCGGTGGCAAGGGCCATTCCAGGTATTGCTCAGCACCCCTTCTGCAGTCCGGGTAGTAGAAAAACCTTATTGGATCCATCTCTCCCACGTGAAACCAGCCCAACCACCCGACGAAGGATCCCGGAGATGGCAAGTCAAGCAGACCCCTAGAGAGCCTTTAAAGCTCACCTTCTCCTCCATTTAGGACTAATGACTTTCTGTATTTTACCCAGTAGGGAACTAGAATTAAATGAATGGGTATTGGTTAGAACAGCAGATAGCATTACAATAGCACAAAACAATACATGGGGCAACCAAGTAACTTTTTGTGTAGATTTTTCAAAGTTTTTTTTGGTGATGAATTCTGTGACTCTCCCGCAGCACACAGGTCTGTAAAGTGGACGCCTTGGGCACCTTTAGGCTTACCAGAATGGAGAATATTGAAGTGTGTTCGCCCTTACGCCACAATAGGGCATTGTGGTATACTCCACATTATGCGTGTCCTGAGCCTCTTCCAGGGCAACGCTACACTTGTGGTTCTACCACTGAATTTTATTGTAAAACATGGGGTTGTGAAACCCTTACTAGTCAATAGAAATGGAAGCCGCCACGACCAGACCCCGACATAGATCTCCTCCACCTAGGAACTAAGTATGGAGGAGAAAGGCCTAATGAAGGTATAGATTACCAATGTTTTATAAACAATTGTAACCCTACCATTGTCACTATCAAGAGACCTCAAGACCCAAATTGGAGTAAGGGAAAAACATGGGGACTAAGACTTTATACTGCAGGTGCGGATCCAGGAACCTTCTTTACTATTAGAAAACTACCCACAAAGAATAAGCTTCTCTTTGAGGGAGGAAAGAATAAACTAGCCCTGAGAGCACCCAGGCTACCAACCACATCTTCAACTAGTCCTTCCATAAGCAAGATAAACTTAGTTAGTCCAACTTCATATAGTGTACCAGAAAGGGCAAATCAGAAGGTACCTTATCACAGTCTCCATCCGTCACTGGACGGACAACTGGAAGAACTAGGTTTGTTAGACAAGGTGTTTACTTACTTTAACAACACCCAGCCTGACATCACTGAGTCTTGTTGGCTGTGCCTTAGTCCTAAGCCACCTTTCTACATTGGAATAGGGGTTAATACATCAAAAGGAGGGGACTTGGTTCCTAGCACTGTAATCCCTCCCACCACGGGGAAACAAGACCAAATAAAAGACTGTTTTTCTGGAGGATCTCTCACCATTGCTGAGTTACACGGAAAAGGAACTTGTTATTCCCTAGCAAATTTCACTTTAACTAATTCCAATTACAGTAACTATTGTCTTAATCAAGAAACTCTGTCCAGTAATCCAGAAAGGCCTAAGGTAATGAAAGCACTGGAATGGTTATGGTTTGTGTGCACCCAAGGTATATTCAAGTGTATTGTTCCTACAAACCCTGAACTCTGTCAGTGCATACATCATCCCACAAGTGTATCTGTAAGGAGGCAACCCTAAGTTCCTTCTTGTTCCACCTGTAAGGGAGAAGAGAGCTCCCGTTCTAATACCTATTATAGCTACTATAGGTGTCATCAGATCGGCATCAGTAGGAGCTGCAGCTCTAATACAGGGAGACTTGAATTTGAAGCAATTGTCTCATACTTTCTCAAAGGACATTGCCATACTCCAGAACCAGGTAATTTTCTTAGAAAAGCAAATAGATTCCCTAGCGGAAGTAGCCCTACAGAATAGGAGAGGACTAAACCTCCTTTTCCTCAAGCAAGGAGGACTATGTGCAGCCTTAGGAGAAGAATGCTGTTTCTATGCTAATAGTTCTGGAGTAATTAGAGAAAATATTAAAGTGTTAGCAAATAGATTAAAGGATAGGAAGTTAGATGAAGAAGATAACCCAGGTTGGTATGCCTCTATGTTCAGAACTTCCCCTTGGCTAACTACTCTTATATCTACAATTGCTGGGCCATTACTGATACTTTTGTTAGCTCTCACTGTTGGGCCTATAGTTCTTAATAAACTCCTTGCATTTATAAAGGAAAGAATTGAAACTGTAAAGGTAATGGTCCTATCTCAACCTACTTATACCATTCTTCCCACTGATGAAGAATCAAGGGTTTGATTTATGCCCTATCAGGAGTAGGGAATGTAAGGACCAAGAGAAGATCAGAAAATAGGCAGGGCACTAATGGAACAGGGAACTTAAGGGTTACAGGCAGGTCCTACTCCTGTTCTGTTAGGAATAACATGCCCAAGGTCATTCAAGAAGCAGAGACAGATAGGGACCCTGTGAGGCTGAGGAAAAAAAAAAAAAAAAGAAAAGACAAACGTTTGCATTCTATTGGTTAAAAGACCCTTATCAGAAGTTTATGTTTGGAATTTACCAATGAGCTAGACCCCAGCCCCTGTTGCTATGCTATGTGCAGCCCCTTAGCAAATAGGTTACCACCACATTTGCTTCTGTATACTTGCTTGCTTAGCTTATAAAAAGATTTAGCTGTGAGCGCTAGGTGCGATTCCCATCTGCAGCTCCTTGTGAGCACAGTGTCTCCAGACACCTCGGGAATTTGCCCCTGCACAGGTAAAACTGGCCAATAAAGTTACATCTATACTCCTGAAGGTCTCCGACGTTTGTCCTTGTACCCGGTGGATGTTACAACACCAAGGAAGGATACAGAAGAATTTTTAGGAGGAGATTTATTAATAAGCCAGCTGCATATGACTTACATGGGGGATAGCTAACCCAAATCATGTGTGTACAAAATAGCCCTGAAGCTAGTTATATAGACTTGATCACATATAGGTTGAGGGAAAATGAGGAGCATGACACAATAAGCTTACAACATTCGTCTGTAGGATCTATAAAAGCATTCTTACGCATTAAAATTTAGGAGGTAACACAATGGTGATGTCGTTTTACATATCAAAGACATTCACAAATCTTTTAGTGTCTACCTCCCATTCCTTTGTCTAGAGGTATATGTTACTCTCAGGATTCCAGGAAGGGAGGAAGAGTTAAAATCGGTGTAGGATATGTAAATATTGTCTCTTATTGAAAGGGAAAAGAAGTTCTTCAGATAACCTTTATTCCTTCAGAGAACTATAGTTAAACTAAATGACCCAGCCATCCTTCTAAACCAGGAAGCTCCCACATCCTTCTCCCTCCATTCTCTAAAGAAAGGAGGGGGCAAGAAGCCTGACTTTTCCTCTTTAAAATGGTGTTGCCAATACTAAGTTTTACAGTTCTTTGGTACGTTGTCACAGTTGTTGGACTAAATTCTTCCTCCCAATAGTTTACACACATTGATACTGGTTTTGCCCTCTGGGATGGTATGTAACAAGTATAAAATACAAAAGTACGGCCCTGGCTGGTTGGCTCAGGGCATAAAGTGTTGGCCTAACATATGAATGTCCCAGATTTGATCCTCAGTCAGGGCATACAAAAGAAGTAATCATTTGCTTCTCTCCCTCTACCTTTCCCCTTTCTCTCTCTCTTCCCCTCCTGTAGCCAGTGGCTCAGTTGGTGCAAGCTTTGGCCTCGGGTGTGGAGAACAGCTTGGTTGATTTGAGCATTGGCCCCAGACAGCGGTTGCCGGCTGGATCCCAGTCGAGGCACATGTGGGAGTCTATCTCTCCTCCTCTCACACACAAAAAATAATAACATAAATGTGCCTTTTACCCTTGATAGTTTGACACTGCCAGAGTTAATGTTCTGGTTCTTTCCCCATCTGTGAAACAATGTACTTGACCTTTCTGTTACTCAACTTCTTCATCTGCAAACTTGAAGACATAATAATGCCTACCTTATAGAATTGGCAAGAGAAATGAATGGGTTAGTATCTGTAAAGGGCCTGGAATAGCACCTAGCATAAAGAAAGCACTCTATAAACATTAACTATAATAATAGTAATAATAATCATAGTATGACATAGTGGCAATAACACTACTATTCTTTTTTTAGCGAGAGCAAAAGGGAGGGGACAGATGGGGACAGAAGACAGGAAGGGAGAAAGATGAAAAACATCAACTCAGAGCTGCAGCACTTCAGTTGTTCATTGACTGCTTCCTCATATGTGCCTTGATCAGGGGTCTCCAGCTAAGCCAGTGACCCCTTGCTCAAGCCAGTGACCTTTGGGTCAGTGACCATGGGGTCATGTTGATGATCCCACACTCAAGCAAGCAACCTTGGAGTTTCAGACCCGGGCCCTTAGCATCCTTGGCTGATGCTCTATCCACTGCACCACTACCTGGTTAGGCTTAATTATCATTCTTTTATTGTTGACATTAATTGAGAACTTATGCTGGACATTACACTAAGCACTTTCAATATGCTATCTCATTTAACCCTTAAACAATTATGTTCTTAAAAAATCCTCTCCAGTACTTTCACCTCTTTCTGACATGATCTATTTTTTCAGAGTTACTGACCATCCTACATACTCCTTGTTGGGCAAATGAGTTTGTAAAATTTGTATTTTTTGAGCTTGCTCACTTTTACTGTTAAAAAATGGCACTGGGCAGTACCAGGTATGTGATCTGTGAAATTGCAAATTACCTTCCCATTTGGAAAGGACCATTGTCCTGCTAATGTTTGCTGGAGGAGAGGTTTTCCTGCCAGAAAGTTTTCAATAGAGAGAAGAGAGAAAGAGAAGGAGAGGCAGAAGGAAGTCATGTTTGCAAAGTGAGAGAGCAGAGAGAATGCAGAGTGCTGAGGAAGAAGTCAGTTTGTAAAGAGAAAGAGGAGGTGTGCAGATGGGGAACCAGAGCTGAGGGGCTTTCACGAGTTCCACTGAGACTGGTGGAGCCTTTGATTTACGGAGAAACCGGAGAAGATTCTCCTGGTTGTGGAACCAGAGAATGTGTCAGTGGCTTTGGGAGCCCTGTGTGTTTGCTCATCAGCCTGTTCGAGACTTGAATAAATGAATGGCCCGCCATTTTTTGGCTCCACTGTTTCTTTCCCATCTACCCGAATCCAATGGGAACCTGCATGTGCATGGCCATGACGGCAGCGACTCTTGGCCCTACACTCCTGAATTTGTAAATGTCTCTGAAAATACTGAGTAGCATAACTAGTGTAGACTGGAGTGATCTTATCACATTTTTTTTTGTATTTTTCTGAAGCTGGAAACGGGGAGATACAGTCAGCCAGACTCCCGCATGCGCCCGACCGGGATCCACCCGGCATGCCCACCAGGGGGCGACGCTCTGCTCACCAGGGGGCGATGCTCTGCCCCTCCAGGACGTCGCTCTGTCGCGACCAGAGCCACTCTAGTGCCTGGGGCAGAGGCCAAGGAGCCATCCCCAGAGCCCGGGCCATCTTTGCTCCAATGGAGCCTCCCTGCGGGAGGGGAAGAGAGAGACAGACAGGAAGGAGAGGGGGAGGGTGGAGAAGCAGATGGGCTTCTCCTGTGTGCCCTGGCCGAGAATTGAACCCGGGACCTCTACACGCCAGGCCGACGCTCTACCACTGAGCCAACCGGCCAGGCCTACATTTTTCATTCCTGAATAGCCACTATACATCTGTCGACACATCCTAAGATCACAGCAGATTTTGTGGTGCTATATCACAATTAAATCCCGTTTAAGTTGCAGTTAACTGTTACCTCTAGATTAGTTTCGTACAACCCTGTTATTGCATTCCTATACGTCATTTTTATTTTAACCCAAGTACAGAAGCTTCCTTCTGTTTTTCTGGCTTAAATCTTGTCTTATTAGAGCCTCTCCCTCATTCTTTGAATCCAGATTCTGTCATTCGGTACATTAGCTACAAAATATTGGTTTAAAGCACACCATTAGTACTAAATAGGATGTTAAATCAGGAAAGATCTAGGGAAGATCACAGCAAAGAGTTCTGATTCCAAATTTTTTTAAAAAAAATTCCTTTTCCCTGTTGATTGTGACACCCAGGAGTTCGTGCCCTACTGGGCCAGCTCCCTTCCTTTCCTCAGTGTGACTTCTCAGGATAAGATCACTTTCTAATACTCCTGATAAAAGACACTATTGTCCCTAAAAGTTCCTGAACCAGTATAAGTTAACCCTTGATGAGAACTTGGTAAACATTAGGGTGGGGGAGACAAGATACGAGGAATTGGAACTGGGAAAGGAGGAAAGAAAACGATGTCTTGGTATTGGTTCTAAATCACTGTCTGACAGTAGCTGATTTGGGGTTCTCTTGAGAGGAAGGACTCTAAACAAGGAATAGGTGAAGGTGTTTCTGCCAGGGTGACAACCATTTGTTACAACCATATGTTAAAAATTACTTGTCGGCCCTGGCCGGTTGGCTCAGCGGTAGAGCGTCGGCCTGGCGTGCGGGGGACCCGGGTTCAATTCCCGGCCAGGGCACATAGGAGAAGTGCCCATTTGCTTCTCCATCCCCACCCCCTCCTTCCTCTCTGTCTCTCTCTTCCCCTCCCGCAGCCAAGGCTCCATTGGAGCAAAGATGGCCTGGGCGCTGGGGATGGCTCCTTGGCCTCTGCCCCAGGCGCTAGAGTGGCTCTGGTCACGGCAGAGCGATGCCCCGGAGGGGTAGAGCGTCGCCCCCCGGTGGGCGGAGCGTCGCCTCTGGTGGGCGAGCCGGGTGGATCCCGGTCGGGCACATGCGGGAGTCTGTCTGACTGTCTCTCCCCGTTTCCAGCTTCAGAAAAGTACAAAAAAAGAAAAAAAGAAAGAAAATTAAAAAAAAAAATTACTTGTCTGTGTGTGATCAGGGTGGGGGCTATGAGATAATCCTTATGGATTTGATTTGATACTGCTGATGTACAGTTCTGTGACGATATGTTGCTGCGCTCACTATTGCTAGTGAGGGTTGAAGTGTAAGAAACTCCATTTTCCAGGTGAGATAATTAAGGTTCTGAGAGGTTACAGATTGTCCCCATGGAAACAAAGATGCTAGTAAGTAGCTGAGGTAGGATTTTAAACTCCAGCAGTGTGACATGATAGATTGAACTTTTTTTTTAATTTTTATTATTTTTTTACAGAGACAGTCAGAGTGAGGGATAGACAGGGACAGAGAGACAGGAACAGAGAGATTAGAAGCATCAATCATTAGTTTTTCATTGCGCATTGCGACATCTTAGTTGTTCATTGATTGCTCTTTCATATGTGCCTTGACTGCAGGCCTTCAGCAGACCGAGTAACCCCTTGTTTGAGCCAGAGACCTTGGGTCCAAGCTGGTGAGCTTTTTGCTCAAACCAGATGAGCCCGCGCTCAAGCTGGCGACCTCGGGGTCTCGAACCTGGGTCCTCTGCGTCCCAGTCTGACGCTCTATCCACTGCGCCACCATCTGATCAGGCGAGAGATTGAACTTTTAACCACTTTGTAAAACTGTTCCTGGCAGTGGGCTCCAGACACCTTCATTGTACAGTCAGGGTGGGCAGCATAAGAGTGTTCATGTAACAGGAGCTGAAGGCAGGCAGCGCAGCCAGGGTGCAGGGGAAGGACAGTCAGTCTCTGGAGGCTGTTGTTATGACAACAGTCTACAGGGGCAGGGCCTTTCTCTGAGGTATCTGAGGAAGTCCAAGGCAAATTTCTGGTTCAGGGATTCCTGTACCCTGGGGAGGCAACATTTCTGTGGCAGGACTGAGCCCCCCTCCAGCTGAGCCCCTCTACAGCACAGACTCCACGGAGGTCTGCTTTCACTTTGCAGGGCCAGCCCACCTGCAGTTGACGTCTGACCTCTCCTCAGCCCTTCCTGCTGCCACGGCCTCTGCACTCTTCCCTAATGACATCCAAGGCAGTACTTCGGTCTCAAGACTTGCTGCTGTGGGCTGCGGCAGGCCTTGTCCAGACTGTGGCTCTCGAGCTGTCCTCCCCTACTGCCATTCCAGAGGAAAACAGTCAAGGGGGAAATGCAATAGCCAGAACCTGTTCTTTTCTGCTCCTGGCCTCATCCTACCTGGGCCAACACACACATACCCGGTACACGCCCAGAGAAACAAGGAAGAGTTTTTGAGGAAAGGTAGGGTAGCAACTCAGGCTGTGGTAAAACACCCAGGGACAAGGAAGGCAGGGCCAGTGGGGCCAGAGGGAGGCAGCACCAAGCTTGGGCTGAGCAGGACTTGGGCTGGCACTTACTCCCTGGAGGGTTTTGAAGGCCTGGGAGCCTCTCCCCACCCTGTACTTGTGTGTCCTCCTCCTTCTCCCTAAAAGGGGCAGTGATAGAACGATGAATGTGATCTCTTCCAGTTCTATGAGGCAATGATTCCATGCTGCCTGCCACGGTGAGAAGGGGCTTCTCTCATTAAACTTTTTTTAATGTTTATTTTATTGATTTTTTGAGAGAGGAAAGAAGGGAACAAGAGAGAGATAGGAGCATCTGTTCCTGTATGTTGGGATCCTGACCGGGGATCGAACCAGCAACCTCTGTGCTTTGGAACAATGCTCTAACTGAGCTATCCAGCCAGGGCTGGAGGGGCTTCTCTTAAGAATACCATTCAGCCTGAGTGGGGACCACTGCATTCTGTGGCTGCTCTTGCCTTTCCTAGAATCCAGAAGAGTTCAGAGCACAGAATTCATCATGTGCTGGCTTTCTTGGCTGGACTCCGACATACAGCCTTACATACAGCCTTACTCTTGGTCTTTCAGAGACTCTCAAAAGGGCCTAAACCACAGTCTGAGGTCTGGGTGACAGATTTGGACATAATTTGCATAGCCATGTGAAATGACAATGCCAGTCCCCTTGTTCAAAAACCAAAAATGAAAATTTAAAAAACCCTCTTTATTGTGGAGTACTTTTAAATAAATGAAAAAAGAAAAAAAAAGAATAATTCTGACAGGGGTTGCACTTAATCTGTAGATCAGTTTAGGGATTATTGTCATTTTAACAAGATGAGATGTTTTTCTATTTTTAGATCTTTTTTGTTGTGTGTGTGTGTGTGTGTGTTTGTGTGACAGAGACAGAGAGACAGAGAGACAGAGAGAGGGACAGATATGGACAGGCAGACAGGAAGAAATGAGAAACATTAGTTCTTTGTTGCGGCTCCTTAGTTGTTCATTGATTGCTTTCTCATATGTGCCTTGACTAGGGGGCTACAGCAGAGCGAGTGACCCCTTGCTCAAGCCAGCGACCTTGGGCTTCAAGCCAGTGACCTTTGGGCTCAAACCAGCGACCAAGGGGTCATGTCTATGTTCTCAAGCTCAAGCTGGTGAGCTCGTGCTCAAGCTGGTGAGCCTACATTCAAGCCACATGAGCCCGCACTCAAATCAGCGACCTCTGGGTTTCAAACCTGGGTTCTCCACATCCACGTCCGATGCTCTGTCCACTGTACAACTGCCTAGTGAGGCTGTTTTTTAGTTTTTAATGTAAAATTTCTACACTTTTGTTAAACTTATCCTTAAATAGTTTATGCTTAATTATGCTATTATAAATGAAATTGCTTTCTTAATTTTATTTTTGGATTGTTCATTGCAGGTATATAGAAATACAATTGATTTTATATATTCAGATTGTATCCTGCAACCTTGCTGAATAAGGTAGCAAGATTCAATTTAGTTCTAGTATTTTTTTTAGTGGAGTTCTTAAGATTTTCTATATAAAATTATGTCATTTAAGAATAGAAACAGTTTTTACTTCTATCTCTTTCAGTCTGGATGCTTTTTATTTCTCTTTCTTGCCTGTCTTCCATGGCTAGCACAACATTGAGTAGAAGTGGAAAGAGGTAGCATCTTATCTTGTTCCTGATCTTAAGGAGAAAGCATACAATTTTTCACCATTGAGTATGTTACCTGTGCATTTTTCATAGATGTCTTTTGTCAGATTGAAGAAGTCCTTTTCTATTTCTAGTTTGCTGTGTGCTTTTATCATGAAAATGTGTTGGATTTTTAAAAATGCTTTTTCTGCCTGAACAGGCGGTGGCACAGTGGATAGAGTGTCGGACTGGGATGTGGAGGACCCAGGTTTGAAACCCCGAGGTTGCCAGCTTGAGCACCGGCTCATCTGGTTTGAGCAGAAGCTCACCAGCTTGGACCCAAGGTCGCTGGTTCGAGCAAGGGGTTACTCGGTCTACTGTAGCCCCACGGTCAAGACACATATGAGAAAGCAATCAATGAACAACTGGTTCATTGGTGTCCCAATGAAAAACTGATGATTGATGCTTCTCATCTCCATTCCTATCTATCCCTCTCTTTGATTCTCTGTCTCTGTAAAAAAAAAAAAAAAATGCTTTTTCTGTACCTTTTGAGATTGTCATTTGATTTTTGTTTTTTATTCTATTGATATAGTGTTTTACATTGATTTGGGGATTTTTTTTAATTTTTAATTTTTTTATAGAGAGCGAGAGAGAAGAGGGAGAGAGAGAGAGAAACATCGATTTGTTGTTTCACTTCTTTATGCATTCATTGGCTGATGCTTGTATATGTCCTGACCAGATATTGAACCCACAACCTATTCTTTCTTTCTTTTTTTTAATGAGAGGAAGAGAAAGAGACAGAGACACAAAGGGAGAAAGATGAGAAGCATCAACTCATATTGCAGCACTCTTTGTTGTTCATTGATTGCTTCTCATACATGCCTTGACTGGGGATCAAACTGGCGACCCTGTGCTGAAGCTGGCAACACCAGGCTCAAGCCAGCAAACTCAGGATCGAGGCAGAAACCTTGGTGTTCTGGGTCAGTGCTCTACCCACAGTGCCATCACTGGTCAGGCATGGGCAAACGTTTTGAATTGCTATTTCTCTAAAGAAGATATACAAATTGTCACTATACCCATGAAAATATATTTATTATCATTACCCATTATGAAAATGCAAATATGAATGAGATATCACTTCACATTCACTAGGATAGATTTTTTAAAAACACCAAAGAAGTCGCAGTGAGAATATGAAGAAATTAGAAGCTCATACATTGTTGGTGGGAATGTGAAATGATGCTTCCCCTTTTTAAAAACATTTAGCAGCTCCTCAAAATGTTGAACAGAGTTACTCTATGACCCATCAATTCTATGATAGGTATATATATATATATATCCCAAATAATTGAAATATGTTCAAACAATAACTTTTACATAGATTTTCATAGCAGCATTATTCATAATGGCCAAAAATGAGAACAACCCAAATGTTCATAAACTGATGAATGGATAAATAAATTAGATATAGCATTTAATAGAATATTATTAGGCAGTAAAAAGGAATGGAGCACTGATACATGCTGCAGCGTAGGTGAATCTTCAACACATTATGATAAACCTGGTCTGTGGTGGTGCAGTAGATAAACCAACAACCTGGAGCACTGAGGTTGCTGGTTCAAACCCCTGGGCTTCTCTGGCCAAGAAACATACAACAAGCAACCAGTGAACAGCTAGAGTGAAGCAACTACTTCTTTCTCTTCCCCCACCTTCTCTTTTCTCTGTGAAATCACTAAATAAAATCTTTGAAAAAATGTGTTGAGTGAAAGAAGGTAGTCAGAAGAGACCACATATTGTATGACTCCATTTATATGAAATGTCCACAGTAGCCAAATCCATACAGAGAGAAGGTAGATTAGTGGTTGCCAGTAATTGACTGGGGTGAGGATGGTGGTGGATGGGAATATGTAGTGTTTGCTAATGTACAGGGTTTTAAAACTGTGTGAATATACTCAATACAACTGAATTGTACACTTTAAAAGGCCAAATTTCATGGCATATGAATTACATCTCAATAAAACTGCAATCTTATAAAGTGTAATTATTTTCATTTAAAGACAAAGCAGTCTCTCTGTGGTGGAGAGGTCCACTGTAGTCGTCCTTTTTCAAGTGGATGGCTGGTACTCCCTAGAAATGGTGCCGTGTTGGGGCTCAACATTGGCCTCTGTTGTTGGCAGGTTTTGGACTCAGCTGTGGCAGTAGTCAGATCAGGTTGGTAAAGGGAGTCAATATATTGAGCTTTTGCATAGCTCTGCTCCTCCTTTGTGCATGGGCTCATTGAGCAAACACTGGAATTTCTGGGAGGAAAGGCTGAATGATATCTACAGAGATGAGGATTTTTCCTCCCAATTACAAAGAGTTCCCTCTGTAGTAGATGCCTCCAGTGGGTACACTCACCATCTGAATAAGTATTGGCTATTTAGAAGGATATGTGGCCTGGTAGCATTTGGATCTCAAGATACTCTTAATAAGTGAATGAGATTAGTTCCACTATGAAAGAGACCGCAGAGAGCTCCTTTGCCCCTTCTGCCATGTAAAACCACCTGTTTATGAACCAGGAATCAGGCCCTCATCAGACACCGAATCTGGCAGCATGTTAATTTTAGACTTCCCAGACTCCACAACTGTGAAAAATAAACCTTTGTTTTTCAGCCACCCCATCTGTAGTATTTTTGTTTAGCAGATCAAATTAAGACAACGTCCATCCTAGCCAAGCAGTGGCTCACTGGATAGAGCATTGGCCTGGGACACTAAGAACCGAGGTTTGAAACCCTGAGGTCGCTGGCTTGAGTGTAGGCTCACCAGCTTGAGTGCAGGGTTGCCACCTTGAACATGGGATCATAGACATGACCCCATGGTCACTGGCTTGAGCCCAAAGGTCATTAACTTGAAGCCCAAGGTTGCTGGCTTGAGCCCAAGGTCCCTGGCTTGAGCAAGGAGTCACTTGATCTGCTGTAGCCCCCAAGTCAAGGCCCATATGAGAAGCAATCAATGAACAACTAAAGTGCCACAACCACAAGTTGATGCTTCTCATCTCTCTCTTCCTATTTATCTCTCTGGCAAGAAAAGAAAAGAAAAAGAAAGAAAGAAAGAAAGAAAGAAAGAAAGAAAGAAAGAAAGAAAGAAAGAAAGAAAGAAGAAAGAAAGAAAGAAGAAAGAAAGAAAGAAGAAAGAAAGAAGAAAGAAAGAAAGAAAGAGAAAGAAAGAAAGAACAACAATATCCATTTGTTACAGCATCATTTGTTGAAAAGTCTACCTTTCTCTGAATTATTTTGGGACCTTTTAAAAATGAATTGACTATAGCCTGACCTGTGGTGGCGCAGTGGATAAAGCGTCAACCTGGAAACACTGAGGTTGCCGGTTCGAAACCCTGGGCTTGCCTGGTCAAGGCACATATGGGAGTTGATGCTTCCTGCTCCTCCCCCTTCTCTCTCTCTCTCTCTCTCCTCTCTATAATGAATAAATAAAATCTAAAAAAAAAAATAAAATAAAAATAAAAATGAATTGACTATATATGTACAGGTCTGTTTCTGGATTGTTTTATTCCACTGATCTGTATGTCTATCCTTATGCCAATACTACACAATCTTAACTACTGTAGCTTTACAGTTAGTCTTGAAATCAGGCAATGATTCCTCTAAATTTGTTCTTCATTTTCAAAATATTTTGGTTATTTTATGTCCTTTGCTTTTCCATATAACTTTTAGAATTCTATTTTGCTGAAGTTTCTGTTGGGATGGCATTGAATTTATAGATCAGTTTTGGAGAGAATTATCATATTAACACTATTGAGTCTTCTGTTCCATAAATGGTGTATCTCTTTAAACTCAGAGTTCCTGATTCAATCATAACTTATTATATAAATGTGTCAACTACAGTATAAGGAATATCAAAATAAATAAGAAAAAGTCTATTTTAAGAAAGGAACATACTGGTAGGTTAAAAAATGCCTCACATTGAGTTTTTGATATTTTCAAGAGACTATTACCCTTTCCAGTTGGAATTGGTTTGGAATGAGAAGAGATATTTTCAGCTTGGAAACCCAGTTGTGTAACACTCTTGTGATTATGTGTGGATCAGTCCCTTGATATTATATAGCAAGTCAGACAGGAGACGTTTTAGAGAATAAACTCATACGAAGAAAAGTATGTAAATTTAGATATGGTTTCCCTGGGGTACTGCAGTATGGTGTCCAGTTTAAATCATCATTCATTGACCGGTCCATAGATTAGCCTCAGGACACAGCCCCCAGTGGAACCAAAATATATGAGTCTTTTTTTTTAACAGGGACAGAGATGAGAAGCATCAATCATCAGTTTTTCATTGCAAGACCTTAGTTGTTCATTGATTGCTTTCTCATATGTGCCTTGACCGTGGGCCTTCAGCAGACCGAGTAACCCCTTGCTCGAGCCAGCAACCTTGGGTCCAAGCTGGTGAGCTTTTTGCTCAAACCAGGTGAACCCACGCTCCAGTTGGCTACCTCAGAGTCTCGAACCTGGGTCCTCTGCATCCCAATCCGATGCTCTATCCATTGCGTCATCACCTTGTCAGGCAAAATATATGAGTCTTATGAAGAGAAAAGAAACTATAAGCAAATATAAATGAACTAAAAAATATTAATGACTACCAAGAACAGTATAATGCAGCAGGCCCAGATAGCCCTGGGGCAGTACACTTGGGTAGGTGCAACTCTGAAGTTCGGAGACAGGCTTTATCCACACTCCTATAGGAGTCAAAGAGGAGCTTTGGCCCTGTGAAGACTAATGGCTTCAGAAAGCCCTCACCATGAGGACTCCATATCAATAGCTGTCAGCCGAGGGTACAAGGCACAGCAGAACATAAGTGCCAGTATTCAGAGAAGAGTGCTATCTCTTCTCAGCTACTTGGACTTGCTCCTGGCCACAGGTGAGACCAACCTTCAGTTCTCCCTTGAGTGTCTGATAGGTTTCAGGTTCCTACTACTGCAAAGGAGCCAGCACAGCAAGCTCTCATACTCAGTACCTCATCTGATCCACCCAACAGTCTGTGAGGCAAGTTTTATTCCCATTTCACAGACAACAAGACTGACCTGTACAGCGTTGTATCTGTTGCTATAACTCCCAGGTTAATCCCTCTAGCAATGAGCCCTAGAGACCATGTGTTTTACTTATCATTTTACATTCTGACAAGAGTTTTGAGTGTCTCCATTGCCCCCATAAGCTCACTGAACATTTCAATGGTGAACCATGTATTGATTTCTGGATTCTTTATTTTGACAAACATAATCCATATCCTTTAGGAAAAAGGGGAGATTAGTAAGCAAAGCAAAGAAAAAGAATCACGGATGGAGCCATAATACATTAGTAGACCCAGGAAAAGGGACATCAGTAACCCTTGACAATGGTTACAACTAGGGGACAACACGGGATGGTCACGCCTTCAAAGCAATGACATGGAGGTACCTAACCATCAGGTGATTGGATTTTTTTTTTTTTTTTTAGCACAGGCAAGACCTCTTTTGGGCTACCATGCAGAAAAACCATTGCCTGCTTTTTAGTGTATACACACATTCAGAGTTTTCTATATACACAAATGCATTATACAAACATTCATATCTTTTACAAAAATGGGCTGACACTGTATATGTGGCTCTGAAAACAGTGTTTTTCTTTTTAGTTTTACAAAGTACCATGAACATCTTTTCCATGCACATGGGTGAATATCGCCTACTGAAACACAGAGCACTGTATAGTTGGATCAAAAGGCTGCTGGTAACAAGAGTGACACACACCAATAGCAAAGTATCAGCTTAAGATGAAAGACATCACTTAGCAACTGCCCACCAGGGAAAGCAGGGTCGGCAATATTTCTGCCAGAGATATCAGATTTGACGACAAGGGGCATTAAAGATAGGGAATATCGTGTAAGCCCCTCTGGCCCCTACCTCCGCCCCTCACTCCCCTCACACCGCGTTGGCCCCTTGGCACTAATGGATCCTGTACCTCTCTTTGCATCCAATGCAAACCACCCCTTTTCTGGTTTTTCCTTAGCTGTTCCTGAGCCCTGGACACATCTCCACCTTCTCTCATCTCCTCACTGCCCAGATGCCTTTCCTGTAGGTTCTCCTGGTAGTCCTTGGGGGAGTCTTCCGTGCCCCTGTCCGTTTTCCGCTTTGCCTTCCGGGGCACATAATCTTCAGCTGGGCGCTTTTCCGCGGCCCGGGGCTGGCTCTCTGGCTGGGCCTGGGGCTCCGGTTTGCCCTCACCGCGTGCCTTGCCCTCACCTGCGGACTCGCTCTGCTCCTCTTGCCCCCCCTCACCCCCTGGCTGCACCTCCTCCTGGCGCTTATCTTCGTGCCCTGGCTCCCCCTCCACATCTGGCTTTTCTTCCTCATCCGACCTCCCTTCATCTTCTGTATCTACTTCATCTTCTGGCTTTCCCTCGTTTTCCAGCATTCCTTCGTTGTCCTTGTAGAGTTTTTCCATGTCGAGATGGCCCCTCCTTCTGCTGTCCCTGGGGAGTGGGGTGGGGAGAGAGCAGGGAAAGAGGAGACAAGGGAGACTGAGGGCTGGGGGTGGAGTGCAGGTCTGGATGGCACTGGCATCTGGCCCGCAGTCAGGGTTCCCTTGACCTGGCCTTCTGCCAGACTTTCCCCCACTGTTCCTCCCACACACCAGAGGCAACCATTTCTCTGGCAGGCCCTGCCACCTGCACCATCCTTCGGCCTGGCAGGGCGGGGGTGTCTTTATATTATACGTGGAGGCAGGCCCTCAGATTTTGCCCAAGCTGTGCTCCACACCCCCCCACACACACCCCACCTCCAGTGCCCCTCCCCCTTTCACTGACCTGCAGGGATTCTGGACAGGTTCCTCCTCCCCTAGCCTTGCAGAGTGCTGGGGACCGTCACGCAGAGCTGCAGACAGACAGCAGAGAAGGACAGGTGCTGCGTGCTCAGTGGGTTGAGGTCCCTTTCCTGAATCTGGGCGCTCCACATCCAACGTTGCCCTCCCCTACCTGCCCCGCACCCCAGTCCCCATATGTCTTCAAGCCTTGGGCACCAGACCAGGACGCTTTCCAAACTGTTTGGCCCTCTGTGTCCACCACCCCTACCAGCAACCCACCCCACTCTTGCCCCCTTTTCACGGAGGTAAATATTTCCTCGTTTGGTGTAGTGACGGGGGTTATTTCCAGAATAAGCCTACGTTTCACTGTCGCACTGCAGGGGCGCCCCCACTATTTCGGGCTCTAAAATGGATGGAGGGTGCAGAGGCAGGGGGGGGGGTTGAGATGGTGGGGTTTGTGATGGGGTTCTCCCTTCCCACCTGCCCCCCACCCACATTGCGTCCCTCGTTTCCCCCATCTCCAGGACTACTTCGCTTTCTCCACCCCCACCGCTGCTCAAGGGTCCTTTCCACAGCACCTACCTGCACACTGACCTGCGGCCCGGGCCAGGCCTGTGGCTCCTCGGGCTGGTGGAAGCCCGCTGGCCCCTCGCCCGCTGCCTGCGCAGCTCAGGGAGCTGGCACCACACGGGCAACAGGAGCGGACGGCGCCAAGATCTGATGGAGGGGGCGCTGCTGCCCACGTGGGTGCCCGGCCGGTCATGTGAGCGCCGCATCACACCAGCTTGCTCCCCCCTCACGCATATTCTGAGGGACCTGACAGCTGCTGACGGTGTGTGCATGAGTGGGGTGGGGGTGATAGCAATGGGCGAGTCACCGAAACAGGTGGAGGCAGCTTTGACTCCATCAAGACTTCCTGGTGCATCGCAGGCCACCGCCCAGCATCCCTGGGAGATGCCTTGTCGCCAGGTGTGACGGCTGATCCATCCCCCGGAGGGTGCTGGACTTCCCTAGGAGCGCTCAGCAACTGCGCCCCAGCCCACATTCAAGACCGGCTCTGCCTGACCCAGAGCGCCGGTGACGGTGCCTGCCACGTAGCTGCCCTGCTACCTGAGGAGGGTCTTCCTGGGCCTCCTCCCTTCTCACTCAGCCCGTGTGTTCTCTCTGCCTGCGTGATCTGTGTTCATTTCCCTTCAAACACAGGTGATTCCTAAATTACATCGCCAGGCTATCCCTGCCCTTGAGGCTCAGACCCATTTTTCTGCTTTCCACCAGTAATGTAGGAGTATGCGTTCCCCACACCCTAATATAACATGTGACCTATTTTTTAATTTCCACTAATGTAATAGATGAAGTCTCTCAAAGGCATTTTATTTCGCATTTCTGTTTAATGAACATTTTAATATTATTGTAAATTGTATGTTCTTGTCTTTCCAGTCTTCTATTGGGCTATTGGTCTTTCACCCCTCATTTTTCAAGTTTTCTTTATATATTAACTATTAGGCCTTTATTATATGTGCTGCAAATACCTACTTCCAGTTTGTTGGTTGCTTTGTGATTTTATGGTGTATTTCTTCTATACATTTTAAAAAGTAATGACATTTATCATACTTTTATTGCATCTAGATTTTAACTAATAGTAAATGACCCTTTTCTACATAAAGTTAAAGGAATTTACCCATGTTTTCTTTTTAAATTTATTAATTTTTTTATCGTGCGAGAAAAGGAACAACACAGGAAGGGAAAGAGATGAGAAGCATCAACTCATAGTTGTGGCACATTAGTTGTTCATAGACTGCTTTCTCATACGTGCCTTGATCAGGGGGCTACAGTAGACCAGATGACACCTTGCTGAAACCAGTAACCTTGGGCTCAAGCCAGTGATCTTGAGGTTATGTCTATGATCCCACACTCAAGCCAGTAACCCTGCGCTCAAGCCAGTGACCCTGTGCTCAAGCTGGATGAGCCCACACTCAAGCTGGTGACCTATGGGTTTCAAACTTGGGTTCTCAGAATCCCAGTCCAATGCCACCACCTGACAGGCACCCATGTTTTCTTTTATTATTCATATGGTTAACTTTGTCTTGAGGGCATTTTGTTAAAGAACAAAGGTTAAGGCCTGACCAGGCAGTGGCGCAGTAGACACAGCATCATCCTGGGATGCTGTGGATCTAGGTTGAAAACCTTGAGGTTTCAGCTTGAGTGTGGGCTCATCAGGATAGAATACAGCCTCAACAGATGAAGTGCAGGGTCGCCACCTTGAGAATGGGATCATAGACATGACCTCATGGTCACTGCCTTGAGCCCAAAGGTTGCTGGCTTGTCTGGAGCCCCTTGGTCAATGCATATTTGAAAAAGCAAGCAATGATCAACTAAGGTGCCACAAAGAAGAACTGATGCTTCTCACCTTTCTCCCTTCCTGTCTGTCCCTGTCTCTCTCTCTAAAAAGTAGTAATAATAATAAAATAAAGGTTAAGGAATAAACCAGTGACAAACTGAGTTGAAACTAAAGCTCACTCAAGGCGTATAGTAACAAAATTCAACACCAGCCTTGGCCAGGTAGCTCAGTTGATTGGAGCATTGTCCTGATACGCCAAGGTTGTGTGTTTGATCCTTGGTTGTGGCACATACAGAAGTCAACCAGTAAATGTTGGATGGGAAGAACAATTGGATATTTCTCTTTCTCTTTCTCCCTTCCTCTCTCTCTTTCTAAAATCAACCAATCAATCCTTTTAAAAAATCAACACCCACTCTGGCCTAATGGTTCGGTTTGTTGGAACTTTGTCTCCAAGCACAGAAATTTCTGGTTCAATCCCTTGTCAGGGCACATACAGAAACAGATGTTCCTCTCTGTCTCTCTCTTCCTTCCTTTCTCACTAAAACTCAATAAATAAAAAATAATCAACACCTAAGGCTCATTGAAAGGGGAGGGGTTTTCTAACAAATGATGCTGGAACCTCAATGTTTTACTTTAAGGGTAATTATAAACAGGAAATACATGAAACCTCACAAAGTTTTCAAGCATGGCTTTGCAACATCTAGGTGGGCTTGGAGCATAGATTATGGTAGTTTCTGACAGGAAAAACCTTTATGGGCCTGGAAAACAAAATCTTCTCTGTAGTAAGATTCCATTATAATAGTCCTAAAATTATTTCAATAAACAATTGTTCATGTACAATGCTGACACACAAAGAAAAAGACACCATTAAGTAATAAGCAGCCTGACCAGGTGGTGGCACAGTAGATAGAATGTCAGCTTGCAATGCTGAGGATCCAGGTTCGAAACCCCAAGGTCACTGGCTTTAGCATGGGCTCATCTGGCTTGAGCATTGGCTTTCCAGCTTGAGTGCGGGGTTGCAGACTTGAGCTTGCAATCATAAATATGACTCCATGGTCACTGGCTTGAGCCCATAGGTTGCTTACTTAAAGCTAAAGGTCACTGGCTTGAGCTCAAGTTTACTGGCTTGAGCAAGGAGTCACTGGCTCAGCTGGAGGGCCCTGGTCAATGCACATATGAGAAAGCAATTAATGAGCAACTAAGGTGCCGCAACTATGATTTGATGCTTCTCATCTCTCTCCCTTCCTGTCTGTCTGGCCCTGTCTCTCTCTATTGCTAAGAAAAAAAGAAGCAGTAGAGATCATAGGCAATATTAGCTGTGAATTAGCAGATACAGACTCTGAAACCATGATGCTTACTGTATTCAGATAAATAACATCCAATATTGAAATTTCAACAGGGAACTAGAATCCAAAAAAGCAGAAAAAAAACAAGTGGAAATTCTAAAAGTCAAAAATAACTTAGCTGAAATTAGAAACTCAATGGATAGCTTTAACAGCAGATTAGATATAGCTTAAGAAAGAATTAAAGGACTTGAAATTATGTTAAGAAGTGACTATCCATAAGGCTGAACAGGGAGTAAAAATATGAAAAATACAGATGGGAGAGTATAATAAGGTCTAGCATTTATCTTTATCTTTTTTTTATTAAATGTATTGGGGTAACAATGGTAAATAAAAATTATATAGGTTTCAGGTGTACAATTCTATAATACATCATCTGTATATTGTATTGTGTTCACCACCCAAGGTCTAACATATGTTTAACTGGAGTTCTGAATGGAAGCTATAAATGGAATTGTCCAGAGGCAATATTTGGAGATATAACAGCTAAGGATTTTTCAGAACTGATGAAAGATATTGATCCAAAGATCCAATAAATCCAACATATCCCAAACAGAATAAATAAAATTAAATACATGCACAGATGCATAATAGTGAACTTGCATAGAGTCAAAGAAAATCATAAAAGTAGCCAGTAAAAGAGTGTTCCTTGAAAGGAACAAAAGTTAGGCTGATTTTTGACTTTTCACCAGCAATAATGAAAGCATAAAGATGGTAGAATATCTTTAGTGTCTTGAAAGAAAATAAATGCCAACCAAGAAACTGATAACCAGCAAAAGTATCCTTCAAAAATGAAGGTGAAATAAAGACTTTTACAAATAAACAAAAACAGAAAGACTGCCAGCCACAGGCATGAACCAAAGGAAATACTAAATGCTATAGGGCATTTTTCAGATATCAGGAAAATTATCCCAGATGGAAGACTGGAGATGAAGGGATAAGCAACAATTAAAAGGATATATATCTATGCAAATTTAAATCAATACTATATAAAACAAAATTATCTTGTTAATTCACATTGAAAAATACCAAGTCAGGAAGACTAGTGTAACACTATTAAAGTTCCATCATTACCAGGGAAGCATGTAGAAGAACTAGAAAGTAATATTAGCCTTTGTTAAACCAAGACTGTAAGCTATAATTGCCAGATAAGCATTAAGGAAGAGTAAGAATGTAAAACTTCTAATCTAATAAGGGGCAAAAATAAGAAAATAATAAATCCTAAAGAAGAGAAAACTAACAATTCAAATGGGACATACAGAAGGAACTTGTAACAATGGTTAATTTATATATATTTATATCAATAAGTACATTAAATGTAAATGGTTTTACATGAAGCAATCAAAAGATAAATATTTTCAGGCTGGAAAAAAACCAACTATATATTGTTTATAAAAGACATCTGAAATATAAAAATACAAGAAGACTGAAAGTAAAAGTATAAGGAAAATTATAACATGAAAACATTAACCAAAAGAAAGTCATTATTGTTAAATTAACAACAAAATAGACTTTAAAGCAGAAAGCATTACAAGACATAAGGAGTGTCATTTATTATGTTAACATTTGTATTCCCTTATTAACTGGATCTCAAAATGAATAAAACAAAACTTGACAAAAATACAAGGAGAAATAAACAAATCTTCCATTTCAGTGTTAACACTACTATCTCTGTAACTGTGAAAATATTTAAAGTGTTAGAAGAAAAAAAACCCACCAGCCTGACCTGTGGTGGCACACTGCATAAAGCATTGACCTAGAATGCTGAGTTGCTGATTTGAGACCCCAGGCTTGCCCAGGCAAGGCACATAGGAGAAGCAACTGTGAGTTGATGCTTTTCACTCCTCCCTCCTCACCTTTCTCTCTTTCCTCTCTCTAAAAAGCAATAAATAAAATACTTAAAAAAAAGAAACCCACCAAACTAAATTTGTATATCTAGTGAAATTATTCTTCAAAACTGAAAGATAAATAATATAAAGATCTCAGGCAAACAAAAACTGATGGAACTTAGCACCAGCAAATCTTCCCTTTAAGAAATAGTGAAAGATTTTTCTCTAGGTAGAAGAAAAATAATTCAGATCCCTATAAAAGAAGAACATTGGCATGGAATGAAGTAAAATAAAATGTTTCATTTTGCTTCCTCTTAATTGATTTAAAAGATAACTGTTTAAAGTAATAATAGTAACAATGTATTGAGTGATTATAGGATAAGGATCAGGGAAATGAATGATGAATACTTTGTAATAAAGTACCTTTACTATGTGTAAATGAAGCAGAAGAATATTATTTGAATGTGAGCTTAGTTAAAAATACGTACTGTAAACTCAAGGGAAATAAATTTTAAAAGTTTTAAAAGAAATATAATTGAGCCTGACCGGGGGTGGTTTAGTGGGTAGAGCTGCAGACCTGGGTTCAAAACCCCGAGGATGCCAGCTTGAGCACGGGCTCATCTGGCTTTGGGGGAGAGTCACTAGCTTAAGCATGGGGTTGCTGGCTTGAGTATGGGATCATAGACATGGCCCCAAGGTAACTGGCTTGAGTACAGGGTTGCTGGCTTGAGAAAGGGTGTTTGGCTCAGCTGTAACCCCATGGGTCAAAGCACATATGAGAAAGCAATCAGTGAACAACTAAGGTGTCACAACAACAAGTTGATGTTTCTCATCTCTCTCTCTTTCTGTTTGTCTGCCTCACCCTGCTCAAAACAAAACAAAACAAACAAACAAAAAAACAAAGAAAAGGAATATAATTGATATACTAAGAAAGAGAATAGAGTCTTGTAAAATATTCAATTTAAAACTAGAGAAGGCAGAAAAAAGAACAGTGTAAACATGGTCGGTTAATTCAAATGTATCAAGAATCATTTTAAATATGAATGGCCTGAACACCCCAATAGACAAAAATTGTCACAGTGGATTAAAGAAAATAACTATATATTCCTCACTTCTGGTGGTGCTGTGGATAAAGCGTCGACCTGGAATAAGGAAGTTGCTGGTTCAAAACCCCGGGCTTGCCCAGTCAAAGCACATATAAGAAGCAACTACTATGAATTGATGTTTCCCACTCCTCCCCACTTCTCTCTATATATCTTCTCTCTAAAAATAAATAAATAAATAAAATCTTAAAAAAATAAAAGAAGATAATGAAGGAATACTATGAATAACTCTATGCTTACATATTTGATAACTTAGATGAAATGAACCAATTCCTTGAAAGATACAAACTGCTAAAACCCAGACAGAAAATAATATGTGTATCCCTGTATTGATTAAAGAAATTAAATCAACAATTAATAACCTTCTTGCCCTGGCTGGATATGGATAGCTCAGTTGGTTAGAGCATCATCCCAAAGCACAGAGGTTGCCGGTTCAATCCCCAGTCAGGGCACATACAGGAACAGATAGATGTTCCTGTCTCTCTCACTTCCCCTCTCTCTCTATCTCTCCAAATCAATACAATAAACATTTGAAAAAAATATTAATAATTTTCCAAAGAAGACATCGCCAGGACCATATTCTACCAAACATTTAAGAATCACCAGTGAACATTCAGAAATCATCAGTTAATTCTACCAAACACTTAAGGAAAAAATAATACCAATTCTCCAAAATCTTGTCCATAAAAGTAGAGAGAACATTTGAGTCATTCTATGAGACTAATATTACCCTAATTCCAAAACCAGATAAGGACATTACAAGAAAGAAAAATGACAGACCAATCTTTCATAAACAGACAAAACCTTCAATAAAATATTAATTAGCAACTCAAATCCAATAATGTATAAGGTCTACTGGAAAGTTCTGTCCATTTTTGGAATTAAAAAATATATATATATATAGAGCCCTGGCCGGTTGGCTCAGCAGTAGAGCGTCGGCCTAGCATGCGGAGGACCCGGGTTCGATTCCTGGCCAGGGCACACAGGAGAAGCGCCTATTTGCTTCTCCAGCCCTCCGCCGCACCTTCCTCTCTGTCTCTCTCTTCCCCTCCCGCAGCCTAGGCTCCATTGGAGCAAAGATGGCCCGGGCGCTGGGGATGGCCCTGTGGCCTCTGCCTCAAGCGCTAGAGTGGCTCTGGTTGCAACATGGCAACGCACAGGATGGGCAGAGCATTGCCCCCTGGTGGGTAGAGCATCACCCCATGGTGGGCGTGCCGGTGGATCCCGGTCGGGCGCATGCGGGAGTCTGACTGTCTCTCCCTGTTTCCAGCTTCAGAAAAAAAAAATGCAAAAAAAAAAAAAAAAATACAAATTTTTCTTACCGTCAATAAACTTTATTAAATAATATAATTACCATTATTATTAATGATTTCTTGCCAGTATGAGGGCAATTTGTATATCCCGTTTTTGAAAAATATTTTATCTTTTGATGCGAAAACTTGAACCAGTGTTTGTTTGGTATCTTCTTCATTTTTGAATTTTTTGCCCTTCAAAAAATTTTGTAAGGACAAAAACAAGTGATAGTCAGAGAGTGCTAAGTCCGGGGAATATGGTGGATGCGACAGACATGCTTCTGTAGCATTTCTTCCTTGTTGAAATTCGTAAAAATTACAGTGGCGTAAACAAACTTTATCAGCAGCCATGGGTACACTATCGCTTCACACATAAGACTAACGTGAATCAACTTTGTTTTAGTTAATTTGTTACGTCAGTATGTATACATTAAGTGATAAAAAATAGGCACACATGCGCCAAATAAACATGTGCTTACGTGTGGAAACTTGTGATAGAAACGGACAGAACTTTCCGGTAGACCTTATATATAAAAAGTCACACACCCAACAGTGGAACTTATTCTAAGGTTTACATGGCTGTTTCAACATTTGAAAATTAACCAGTATAATCCACCATTAACAGACTAAAAAATGTCATACAATCTTATTGCTTGATGTATAAAAAGCAATTGATAGAAAACAACACCTATTCATGAGAAAAGTTCTCACACTAGAATTAGAGGGGAACTTCCTCAATTTGATTTTTTTTTTTAATCTAAAGGAAGCCTGAGCTGTGGTGGCACAGTGGATAAAGCATCGACCTGGAAATGCTGAGGTCGCCAGTTCAAAAACCCAGGTTTGCTCGGTCAAGTCACATATGAGAAGAAACTACTGAGTTGATGCTTCTCATTCTACACCTTGCTCCCCCCACTTTCTCTCTCTCTCTAAAAATAAATAAGTAAATAAAATTAAAAGTTAAAATTAAAAAATAAAAATCTACAAGAGGCCTACAAGTAGTATTATACTTAATGATAAGAAAGAGAACACTTCAACTTAAAAGAGCAGGAACAAGGCAAGGATGTCCTTTCTCATTGCTCCTACTAAACACTATACTGGAAGTCCTGGCTGGTGCAATAAGATCAAAAAGCAATTAAAACGTATACAGATTGATTGAGCCTGACCAGGCAGTGGCGCAGTGGATAGAGCGTCGAACTGGGATGTGGAGGACCCAGGTTTGAGACCCTGAGGTCGCCAGCTTGAGTGCAAGCTCATCTGGTTTGAGTAAGGCTCACCAGCTTGAGGCCAAGGTCGTTGGCTCGAGCAAGGGGTCACTCGGTCTGCTGTAGCCCCCTGGTCAAGATACATATGAGAAATCAATCAATGAACAACTAAGGAACTGCAATGAAGAAATGATGTTTCTCATCTCTCTCCCTTCCTGTCTGTCCCTATCTGTCCCTCTCTCTGACTCTCTGTCTCTCCCACAAAAAAACAAAAACAAACCTATACAGATTGATTGGAATAGAGGAAATACAACTGTCTCTATCTGCAGATGATATGATTGCTTATGTAGAAAACGCCAAAGCACTGACAAACTCCTGGCCAAAAGGTTGCAGGATGCAAGGTAAATATACAAAAGTCAGTTATTTTCCTATACACCAGCAACAAACAACTGGAATTTGAAATTTAACAATACTGTTTACAACAGCATTAAGAAGATGTAAATATCTATAAAGATGCATATATATATGCATACACACAGATTACTATATACCCATTTATCTCCTTGCTTTGTCAATTCAGAGAGCCTAGAATGATATTCCAACAGTAATGAGTACACATAGCACCTATATCCTGGTTTAATACCATTCTCCAACCAAAGGTACCACGACTCCTTGGAGAAATGGCCGATTCTAGAACTTGGGTAGAAAATATGCAGGATTAGAGCATTTTGTAGTGCCAGAAAGTGTTAAACACACACTCACAAACATACACACACATACACAAATGATGGAGATACATCAAATAGATACAAAAGCCAACTAACTGAAAGAGCTCCAAATGGCCAAAGTTGGAACAACTGGAATACTGAAAACATAAAAAGTAGCATTGGATTATAATCTAAACTATTAAACAAATTAATGAATATTAATGAGTCAATGCTGACGTAAATAGAACACATTAATAAAAGGGGGAGAAGCCAAATATCCTGGGCAGAATTCCAAATAAATTTTGTCGATATTCTGCCCTCAAGGAGGTGGGACACTCCTTAAGTGTGGACTGTGCATAGTGACTTTCTTCCACAAGTACATTGTGGAAAGGCAACTTTACTAGGGAGAATCCTGACAAACACTACCTTAGCCGGATGACCAAAGTTAACGTCCACAGTGATAATACTGATAGTATGTACTCTTTATATGAAGTAATGAGAACAGCATTTTACCTCTGTGGTCCTCTTCCTAAAAGTACTTAACCCCTGTGTAATCATAAGAAAAAAAATAATCAAGCAAACAAAAATGATGGGACATTACACAAAATACCTGACCAGCACTTCTCAAGGGTGTCAAGGGCATCACAAACAGGGAAAGTCTGAGAAGCTGTCACAGCCAAGAGGAGCCTAAGGAGACATGATGACTAAATGTAAGATGCTAACCTGGATGAGATCCTGGAACAGAAAAAGAACATTAGGGAAAAACGGAGGAAATCTGAATAAAGCCTGTACTTTGATAAATAATAATGCATCAAAATTGGTTCATTGTGACAAATGCAGCATATAACTGAAATGTTAACAATAGGGGATATTGCTTATGGGGCGCAAGAAACTCTGTGCCATCTTTGCAATAATTCTGTGAGTTTACAACTGTCCTGAATTAAATTTATTTATAAAAATATAAGCCAATAAAAGGCTAATGAAGAACCATAGGGGAAAAATCACATGGGCCTATTGAAATGATAATGCATTTCCTGGGAGACAACTCCTTCTAAGAAAAAGAGTCAGCAGACAAGAGATTAACGAGTGAGAATAGCACAGCATCTGGTCATCTCAATCTCCAGTATCTAAATCCAGTGGAGATGGCTGTATGCAAAAACACACATAACCCAACCGAAAACTTGAAAAGGAGTGTTTTGCAAGAACTTTATAAAATACTAAGGCCCAAGTGACCATTGGGTACTACCCACTGAGTTAGGATTGATTCTACTGTAGGCAGAAAATTTTGCACCTTCCTGCTGAGACCTTGTGTTGGTTTTAGTACATCGTAGAGGTCTCCAGCCCACCAGCAACAGGGGCCTTTGGAGGGTACAGGACCCAAGAGACATGGCATTACGCACAAGAAAGTGGTACCCACCTCTCAGCTGCCTGGAATTATTCCTGGACACAAGTGAAACCTCCCTCAGTCCTCCCCCAAACATCAAAACCAGAGAAAGGTCAGGGTTTCTGGTGGTGCTAGTGCAAGGCAGAGGGCAGTAGCTAGCCCAACAGAGCTCACACACTCAGTATCCCATCAGATCTTCTCCACTGTTCTGGGAGGCAATTTTTATCCCCAGTTCACAGAGGACAAGACTACCCCTTGCAACAATGTATCTGCGACTGCTGGATTGGTTCCTGCAGAACTTTGATTCCCAGAAGTTACCTTTCACCTACTTTTTAATTTCCTGACAACAGGAATTTTAAGTGTCTACATAGCCTTCATAAGCTCATTAAACCATTCTTTTGATCTCTTGGTATTGTTTTCCTTTTTTTATCCTTATTTTTATGATGAAAGTAATATGAAAAAAAAATTACCCACAGATAACTACTGTTAATCTTTTAGTAGACACAGCTTTCAGAGTTGTTTTTTTGTTTTGTTTTGTTTTTCTGTACAAAGATCCCTAAGGTAAATCGCTTGGCAGTTTTTAAAAATGGACTGATGCCATATATATGGTTCTGCAAACTGTTTTCTTTTTAATTTTACAATGCACCATAAACATTATCCCATGCAATGGATGAAAATCTGCTACGGAAACATAGAGGGCCGCAGTTGGATAACACGAGTGTGGACTAAAGCAAAGTGTTAGCATAAGGTTAAGGCCCTTGGCCAGGCAAACACCTGCCAGGGGCACTACACGAAAGGAATGTCTTCAAAGCTCCTTTGTGAGGCCCTACAGCCACCCCTGAGTTCCCTTGGGCCCCTTGGGTGGAATGGGTCCTGTAAACTTCTTTGCATCCACATAAACCCCCCCAATTTCTGTTTGGTTTTCTTTACCTCATCCTCTACCCTAGCCATCTCATCAAACTCCCTAATCATCTCCTCGTTGCTCAGATGCATATCATGGATGGCCTCCTTGTATTCCTTGAGGCAGTGTGCCAGCCCCTTGTTGGTTTTTCTTTTGGCTTTCCTGGGGACATCATCCCCAGCTGGGCGCTTTCCCGCAGCCCTCAGTTCGATGGCTGGTTTTCCTTCATCTTTTGGCTTTCCCTCACCCACTGTGTCTCCATCGCTCTCTGGTTCCCCTTCTGGTTTTGGCTTTGCCTGGCTCTCTTGTTTTTCCTGGCTCTCTGGTTTTCCCTCTATCACTGGCTTTCCTTCTATCACTAGGCTTTCCTCTATCCCTGGCTTTCCCTCCTTCTCTGGTTTTTCTTTAACCTCTAGTATTTCTGCACCTTCTCTCTTTTCCTTATTTTCTATCTTCCCCTTGTTTTCTAACTTCTCTTTGTCTTCAAGAATATGAGCTACTTCTGTCTCCCCAGCTTTCTGAGGCTCTTCATTTTCCATCGTTTCTTGGTTCTGAGGCATTCCCTCATTTTCATTGTTGAGTTTTTCCATGTTGAGAAGTCCCCTCCTTTTCTTGTCCTGGGGGATGGGGTGGGGAGAGGAGACAAAGAGAAGACAAGGGAGACTGAGGACTTTGGGGTGGAGTGCAGGTGGGGCGAGGACTGGCATCTTGCCCCTTGGCAGGATTCCCCTGACTTGGGCCAGTCCTTCTTCTGCCATCCTCTCCCCACCAGTCCTCATTCACACACACACAAACACACAAACACACACATACAGACACATGCACGTGAGCCAACCATTTCAATGGCAGACCCTGCCATTTTCTCTACATTTGCTCGGCGTGGCGGGCTGTGTGTTAAATGTGTTGAAAGGAGGGCAGTGGAGCCCTAAATTGTGCCTGTGCCATGCCGCGCAAACGGCCCACCCCTTTGGGTCCCTGTCCAGCAACACTCCTCTTTTACTGACCTGCGGGAATTCTAGACAGGTTCCTCCTTTTCTAGGCTCGCCCAGTGCTGAGAACAACAGACACGCACACCTGCGGACGGGAGACAGGAGCTGGGCGTTGGGTGGGTGCACGGGGATTCCGGTCCGTTTCAGGAATCCTGGCACCACTTGCCCGTTTTCCTCCCCCATCTCCTCCGCCCCCTGCACCCCAGACGCCATTTCTCTTCACGCCTCCGGGCGCCAGATCGGGACATTTTCCACACTCGTTTTGGATCGCTGAGTCCTCCGTCCCCAGAGGCAACTCGCCTCCCCACCGTCGAGGTCAACTTTTTTCTGTACTCACGGAGTAGGAGAAACGGTTTATCTCCACTGTCTCAGAGCTGGGGCGCCCCCACTTCACCATCTCCGGCTCCAAAATGGACGGAGGGCAGCGGGCGGAGGTGCGGACAGAGGGGGCATGGGTACCTCGGACCGTCCGCCGTCCCCACCCTCCGCCCCTCGGCCGCTCGCTCCTTCTTAGTCACTGCCCCACCCGCCATCTCTCCCTGCGCTCCTGCCGGCTTCCCTCCACTCCGACCCCATCCGCAACCTTTTTCCTTTCCGTGCCCATGCCCTTCTCACCCAGTCCAGTGGCCCGCGGGCACCGCCGATGGCCCTCGCACTGACCTGAAAGAACTGGCAGCAACAATTCCTAGGAGTTCGCAGACGGCTCCGGCTCCGACCGCAGCGGAGTCAGGCGGGCGCCGGGACTGGAGCCCACAACTGCGCCCGGGAGGTCACGTGAGAGTACGTCACCCGCGCCCCGCCCTCGCCCTGCCCTCCACCGGCCTCTGCGGGCCGCGCACCGACTCGCTCCCAAGGGGCCCCCTTCACCTCTCGGCGCTCTTTTGTCCTTTATTTCATCTTGAAAAGTTAGTCAAAGAAAGAATTGTTATAAAAAACCGCAAAGACTTTTTTGCTTCAATGGGTTGGGTGGTCCGGGGGAGGAGTCTTGACGGTGTTGCTCTTAAATTCCATACAAAGAATGTCGACCCGCCCCATGAAATGGTACGAACGTGAACTTGAAGATTGTACAAAGGGTAGAATGTTGCATTTAGAAAAAAAATAGGAAAAGCATTCCCCTCAAAAAGAAATGTTCCTTTTTCCCTGACAGACACAAACAGGAATTTTCTACTGACTTGATATTTAAGTCGAAATACATTTGAAGTAGAATAAAATTAACGATTGAATACAACACAGACAATGACGAGGCCATATGTGACAATAGAACAATGAGCCGCAACCTCTGCAGCAAGCAGCCCAGGAAGCCAAACCACAATCTCTGCTTCCAACTTCAGGACTCAATTAACGACGCAGCCAACACAGTCCTATAAATTGCCTTGCTTCCAGTTAGCTTTCCTGCAAGTTCCCCAGCCAACCGCCTTGGATCAGAACACCTGAAGTCTCTCCTGTTTTCACTCCGAAGCTTTCCCATCCCCCTGCCTGCCTTCAACTCTCGGCCAAACACAAGTGATAGTGGCTGACTCTCTTCTTATAAAAAGCTCTGGATAAGTAACCTTCGTTTCCGCATAAGCTCTTTGTGTGGAAGGCTTTTAAAAATATAATAACAAAGAGAGGAACATTTTAGGAAAACAGGGACAGGTTTGATTACATGAAACTGTGTACTAGATTTGTTGACGGATTGGGAAACACATGCAGTCTTCCCTGCCCTTCTTGAATGTATTGGTAAAATTTTTCTTTGAAGGGTAATTTTATATATTGTCTAAAATTAAAAACATTTGCCTGACCTGTGGTGGCAAGTGGATAAAGCATCAACCTAGCAATGCTGAAGTCGCTGGTTTTAAACACCAAGCTTTCCCCATCAAGGCACATATGAGAAGCAGCTACTACTAGATGATGCTTCCTGCTCCTCCCATCCCCCTTTCTCTCTCTCTTCCTTCTAAAATAAATAAATAAAATCTTTAAAAATATATAAATATTTGATATTTTGGTTCAGGAATTCCAATTCTATTATTTACGCAGGCAGATAATTAATAACGTTAAAATATAACCTTATGTTTTAAAATGTTCAATGTTTTAAAATTCCCAAAACAATTGTTAATTATACATTTATTCTTTGCTAGAACTAGGGCAATAGGAGTGATTCTGTAGGCTTTGTTTGCAACTGCAAAAAAAAAAGAAAAAATATTATATTACAATTGTCCACCAATACAGATTTAGTTACAAATCTTAATATATTTGTTTACTCTGGTTATCTCTGGATGTTTGGTTCAGAAAAACAGTTAATCCTTTTTTGTAGGAGGTGCTCAATACACAGTAAATATAGTTACTAACTATCCATAATCCCAACCTACTCTGGGTGGTGGGACACAAAGTATAACCACAGTATGTGATATTGAGCTCTACAAGATGTGATCTATTGCTCACAAAAATTAGGGGATCAGGGAACGTGCAGATACTCCAGCACTTTCAGCCTTTTGTATAGTGCATTTTCACCAATGAAATAAAAGTTAGTTTTGCACCTCATTTGCATAATCGAACAACTTTCTTTGACTTGTCGTTTGCTTTTCTGATGTTCTTGTTTAATAAAAAAAATCAAATGCTTCTTTTTTTGATGCTTCATATTCATTTTGAAGTATCCTCTAATTTTTGTGAGTAGTATATGTGCCAGGGCATTGTGCTAATTACCTGATCTTATCTGGTATAAATTTCATTAATACCTAATGGAGGAATTCATATTTCAAGAAAGCAGAATGATTTATACAGCTACAATCTTAACTCAGTTTAGTACTGGAATAAGCATATTAAGAGGAATAAAAGAGAGAGAACCCACTAACATCCCCAAGTATAAAAGTGTTTAGTCTGCAATGAGATACCACCTCACACCTGTTAGATTAGCTATTATTAACAAGACAGGTAATAGCAAATGTTGGAGAGGCTGTGGAGAAAAAGGAACCCTCATACACTGTTGGTGGGAATGTAAAGTAGTACAACCATTATAGAAGAAAGTATGGTGGTTCCTCAAAAAACTGAAAATAGAGCTACCTTATGACCCAGCAATCCCTCTACTGGGTATATACCCCAAAAACTCAGAAACATTGATACGTAAAGACACATGCAGCCCCATGTTCATTGCAGCATTGTTCACAGTGGCCAGGACATGGAAACAACCAAAAAGCTCGTCAATAGATGACTGGATAAAGAAGATGTGGCACATATACACTATGGAATACTACTCAGCCATAAGAAATGATGACATCGGATCATTTACAGCAAAATGGTGGGATCTTGATAACATTATACGAAGTGAAATAAGTAAATCAGAAAAAACCAGGAACTGCATTATTCCATACGTAGGTGGGACATAAAAGTGAAACTAAGAGAAATTGATAAGAGTGTGGTGGTTACGGGGAGAGGGGGGAATGGGAGAGGGAAAGGGAGAGAGGGAGGGGCATAAAGAAAACTAGATAGAAGATGACAGAGGACAATCTGACTTTGGGTGATGGGTATGCAACATAATTGAAAGGCAAGATAACCTGGACTTGTTGATCTTTGAATATATATATCCTGATTTATTGATGTCACCCCATTAAAAAAATAAAATTATTAAAAAAATAAAAATAAATAGAAGTGTTTAGTATGTAATAAAGAAGTATTGCTAATCAGTTGTAAAAAATAAGTTATTACAAAAATTGTATTTGTATACTTAGTTAAGAGTTTAAAGGGGGGAAAAAAACCCTTACATTCAGATATACCCTCAAATTTTTTTCAGAGTAGACAAGAAAGATAAAATACTGTAAAAGGCATTCAGATTGGAAGGAAAGAAGTAAAACTATGTCTATTTGCATATGACATGATTTTGTATATAGAAAATATCAAGGAATCCACCAAAGAACTATGAGAACTAATGAGTTCAGCAATGTAGCAGAAAATATATACATAAAAATATTGTTGAAAAAAATTAAAGAATACCCAAATCAATTGAGGGACAGCTTATGCTCATAGGTTAGACTACACACACACACACACACACACACACACACACACACACGGGCAGGGAGGGAAATGATGACAAGCATCAACTCATTGTTGCAGCAATTTTATTTGTTCATTGATTGTTTGCTCATACATCCTTTGATCAGGTGCTCCAGCTAAGCCAGTGACCCCTTGCTCAAGCCAGTGATCTTGGGCTCAAGTCAGTGACCATAGGATCATATTTATGATTCCTCTCTCAAGACAGCAACCCCATGCTCTAGCTGGTGAGCCCATGATCAAGCTGGTCAGCTTGGGGTTTTGAACCTGGGCCCTCAGCATCCCAGGCCAACACTTTATCTACTGCACCATCACCTGGTCAGGCATGGATGAACCTTGATAACATTGTGCTAAATGAAAGAAATCATTCATAAAATACCACATATGGTATGATTACATTAATATGAAAGGTCTACAATAAGCATATCCATAAAAACAGAAAGTAGATTCGTAGTTGCCTAGGACTCAGGGGAAAGATGGGGTGAAATAGGTAGTGACTGGCCCTAGCCGGTTGGCTCAGCGGTAGAGCGTCGGCCTGGCGTGCAGGGGACCCGGGTTCGATTCCTGGGCAGGGCACATAGGAGAAGCGCCCAATTGCTTCTCCACCCCCCCCCTTCCTCTCTGTCTCTCTCTTGCCCTCCTGCAGCGGAGGCTCCATTGGAGCAAAGATGGCCCAGGCGCTGGGGATGGTTCCTTGGCCTCTGCCCCAGGCGCTAGAGTGGCTTGGGTGGCGGCAGAGCGACGCCCCGGAGGGGCAGAGCATCGCCCCCTGGTGGGCAGAGCGTGGCCCCTGGTGGGCGTGCCTGGTAGATCCGGTCGGCGCATGCGGGAGTCTGTCTGACTGTCTCTCCCCGTTTCCAGCTTCAGAAAAATACAAAAAAAAAAGAAATAGGTAGTGACTGCTAATGGGTTTTTTTTGGGGGGAGGTGATAAAAATGTTTTCAGATTCACCCTGACCAGTTTGCTCAATAGATAGTGTTGACCTGGTGTGTAGACGTCCCAGGTTCAATCCGTGGTCATGTGTGCCCTCACAAATGAAAGGTGTTCATCTGCTTCTCTTCCCCTCCTTTTCCCTCCTCTTTCTCTCTTCCCCTCCTGCAGCCAGTGGCTTGATTGGTTTTAGTGTTGGCCACAGGCACTGAGGATAGCTCTGTTGATTCGAGCATTGATCTTAGATGGGGGTTGCTGGATGAACCCCAATGGGGTACATGGAGGAGTCTGTCTCTCTACCTCCCCTCTTCTCACTTAAAAAAATGTTTTCAGATTGATTGTGGTAATGGTAGCACAACTCAATAAATAACTAAAAACCATTGAATTATGCATTCTAAGTAGATGAGTTATAGTGTATGGCAAGTATATATCAATAAGTCTGTTCTTTTACAAATCTGTCATAACATAATTTCAAAGTATTTTATTATATAGATTTTCTATACAATAGATTGAAATAAAATTACATGGTTTTTTTAGGGGGGGCTGTATTAAAGATGCTTTTGTGTCTGGCCTGTGGTGGCACAGTAGATAGAGTCTTGAATTGGAATGCTGAGGTCACTGGTTTGAAACCCCGGGCTTGCCTGGTCAAGGCACATACAAGAAGCAACGACTATGAGTTAATGCTTCCCACTTCTTCCATTCCCCTTCGTCAAAATCAATTTTTAAAAAATTTTAAAAGTTAAGAAAAGATGCTTTTGTATTTACATCTTGGTGCAATTGTCCGGTCATTTTATCTAAATTTATTCTAAAACACTGAGTTGACAGATCAAAATTAATAAAAACGTTAAGGTTTCTTGATACATGTAGCTAAAAGTTAACTATGTTGTAAACTATATAAAAAATTTTGAATGAACACCAAACCTATAATATAGAAAGTAGATCTCTATGCTGTGCATTATTAATTTTTTTCTATGCTTATTCCATATGCACAATTTTCATATTTAATGGACTTATACCATGTATACTGTTCTACTACTTGATTTTTCTACTTAAAAGTATATCTTCAGTCCCTGGTTGGGTAGCTCAGCTGGTTGTTGCATAGTCCTGATGTGCCAAGATTGTGGGTATCTAAGACCTCATTTGCATACAGGGTGTATAGAAATGGACACCATCAGCTTCCCAACCACCCTTCTCTTTCATTCCAAGTTACTGGGAAAAGATGTCTGCCATGGCTAAGCATCTTCTAAATCTACCTTTCCAAGTAAGGTGTCAGAAAAGCCACTTCCAAAACAGAGAAGAGGAAGATATGAAAGTTGCCCCAAAGACACTTACTCTACCTCTATCTATAATGCTTTCCTTCTTGGGCTCACTCCACTCAGTGCTCCACTGTCACCTTCAGTGGATCCAGAGGGTCGTGTGCTTGCTCCTGGGGGGATTGCAAGCACACCGTGGCTGAGGCAACCAAGGCCATATTCAGGTACATCAGCTCCAAATGAGCTGCCTCCAACTGGCAATACCACAGAGTGTGTAGGGTAATGTTATTTACATCTTTTATTCTCATTTTCTTATGACTGTATGACATAATTTTCCAGAGGTATATTATGTACCACAATAAGAACAGATTCGGTGCAGAAGATATAAGAATCCAAGAGACATCTATTAGGACAGATATTAAAGAGATTTTTCAAATATTTTGTTAATGCTCATCTCCTCATGAGTTTCTTTTTTTAGGAAATAAATTTTTTGTATGAATTTACAATTTATATTTATATGAGGTAAGGATATTTTATTGTAAGTTTTAAATGAATTAAAAACATATTAAAATTCTAAATTTTAATATTAACATAGCAAATATAAACAGCTGTAACCCACGTAAAATTTTTTAACCTCTGTAATTTTTAAATCTTTGAAGTGCTCTGAGACCAAAACTGCTGCTGTGTAATCAGATCAACTGAAAATATTTAGCTTCTTTTCCAGGAACTTTTCTGCAGGAGGGGATGGCTGTCTTTTCCCCACCTTGCCAAATTTCATTTGCACATTTCTGGCAGGAATTATTTCCATTGCTGTACAATATTTAAAACATGCACTTATAAATAGCTCCCACAGATTCAGAATCAAGTAACCCGGAATGTTGTATACCTAATTTTCTTTTGAAGAGTAATGTTTTCCTCATAGTCTCCATATTTGTGGTAAACAATAAACTCAAAGATTTTTCTTTTTTAATTGAAATATAATTGATACATGAGCATTACATTAGTTTCAGGTGTACAGAATAATGATTTGATATTTATACATATTGCAAAATGATCACCACGATAAGTCTAGTCAACATTTGCCAACATACATAGTTAGACAGAATTTTTTTTTCATGATAAGAAATTTTAAGATTGACTCTTAGCAACTTTCAAATATATAATACAGTATTGTTAACTATGGTTGCCATGCTGTATATTGCATCCCTGTGACTTACTCATTTTATAACTGGAAGTTTGTACTTTTTGATTCCCTTCACCTATTTGTCCCACCAGCTGCCCCCCACCACGCACCCACCAACAAGCAATGGCCTGCAACTGGCACCACCAATCTGTTATCTGTATCTATGTGCTTGTTTTTTGTTTTGTATTGTTTTTTTAGATTGTACATGAAAGCAATATCATAGTGTATTTATCTTTCTCTACCTGACTTATTAGCATAATTCCCTTAAGTTCTCTCCATGCTGTTACAAATAGCAATATTTTATTCTTTTTAATGACTAAATAATATTCTGTTGTGTATGTATACTACATTTTCTTTTCTTTCTTTTTCTTCAACCAAAGTTTACTTTCAGTATTATTCTGTACCAGCTTCAGATATACAGCAAAATGGCTAGAAAATCATGCACCTTACAGAGTGGTCACACTACTGCCCCAAGCACCTACCTGGTCCCATACATAGTTATCATGACACTATTGACTGCATTCCACATGCTGTAATCTACATCTCTTTGACTGTTCTGTAACTACCAATTTGTACTGCTTAATCCCTTCACCTTTTTCACCTAACTTCCCAACACCCTCCCCTCTGACCACTGTCAGTCTGCTTTCTGTATCTAGGAGTCTGTTTCTATTTAGTTTGTTTTGTTCAGTAGATTCCACATATAAGTATAGTCATATGATATTTGTCTTTCAGTCAGACTTATTTAGCCTAATACCCTCTAGGTTATCTAGTTATCTGTGATAGAAACTTAGTTTCTTGGCCAATTTTTTAACTTTGTTATTTGTTTTTTTGTTGTTATTGAGTTCTCAGAGTTGTTTATATATTCTAGATATTAACCCCTTATCACATATGTGGTCTACAAATATTTCCTCCCAATTAGTTGGTTGTATTTCACTTTGTTAATTGTTTCCTTTGCTGCACAGAAATTTTTAAGTTTGATGTAGTCCCAAGTGTCTGTTTTTGTTCTTGTATCATATCCAAGGAACCATTGCTAAATCCAATGCCATCAAGATATTCTCCTGTTTCTGACCAGGCTGTAAGACAGTCAATAGAGTGTCAGCCTGGAACGCAGAGGACCCAGGTTTGAAATCCTGAGGTAGCTGGCTTGAGTGTGGGCTCACCAGTTTGAGCGCAGGGTTACTGGCTTGAGCATGGGGTAATAGACATGACTCCATGGTCACTGGATTGAGCACAAAGGTCACTGGATTGAAGCTCAAGGTTGTTGGCTTGAGCCCAAGGTCGCTGGCTTGAGCAAGGGGTCACTGACTTAGCTGGAGCCCCCAGTCAAGACACATAAGAGGAAGCAATGAATGAACAACTAAAGTGTCGCAATGAAGAATTGATGCTTCTCATCTCTCTACCTTCCTGTCTCTCTGTCCCTATCTGTCCCTTTCTCTGTCTCTCTGTGTCTCTGTCTTCCCTTCAAAATATTCTCCTGTGTTTTCTTCTAGGAGTTTTATAACATCAGATCTTACTTTTAGGTATTAAATTCACTTTGAGTTAATTTTTATGTATAATGCATGTAGGGGCATTCTTTTGCATATAAATATCCAGTTTTTCCAACACCATTTGTTGGAAGGACTATTATCTTGCCGGATAGCTCACTTGGTTGGAACATTGTCCCAAAGTGCAGAGATTGTAGGTTCAATCCCTGGTCAGGGCACATATAGGAGCAGATGAATGTTCCTGTCTCTCTCTCCCTCTCTTCCTTCCTCTCTATCTAAAATCAATACAATAAACATTTTTATAAGAAAAAAAAAAGGACAATTCTCTTTGAATAGACTGGGCATCCATGCCAAAAATCAATTAACCATGTGTGTGAGCATTTATTTCTTGGTTCTTTATTCTGTTTCATTGGTCTACTTGTCTGTCTTTATGCCAGCATCACATTGTTTTGTTTTGTTTTGTGACATAAACAGAGACAGACAGAGAGAGGGACAGATAGGGACAGGCAGACAGGAAGGGAGAAAGATGAGAAGCATCAATTCTTTGTTGCTTCTTCTTAGTCTCTTTAGTTGTTGATTTCTCATATGTGCTTTGACTGGGGTTCTAACAGCTGAGCAAGTGACCCCTTGCTCAAGCCAGCAACCTTAGGCTCAAGCCAGCGACTTTGGGCTTCAAGCCAGGGACCTTTGGGCTCAATCCAGCAACCATAGGGTCATGTCTATGATTCTATGCACAAGCCAGCGACCCCACACTCAAGCTGGTGAGCCTGCGCTCAAGCTGGCAACTTTGTGGTTTTGAACCTGGGCCCTCTGAGTCCCAATCCAATGCTACACCCACTGTGTCACTGCCCAGTCAGGCAGCATCACACTGTTTTGATTACTAAAGCTTTCCAGTAAGTTTTGAAATTGAGAAGTATGAGACCTCCAACTTTGTTCTTTTTCAAGATTGTTTTGGTTTTTCAAGGTCACTTGAGATTCAATATGAATTTTAGGATGGATTTTTCTAATGCATTGAACCTATATATAAATCACTATGGATAATATTGATTCCTTTTTAAAATTCTTTACTTTTTGAGAGAAAGGGGAAAGGAGAGAGAGAGAGAAAAAAAAACACTGATTTTTTCCACTTATCAGTGCATTCATTGGTAGATTCTTGTATATACCCTGATCAGGAACTGAACTCACAGACTTGGGATATTGAGGTGACACTCTTAGCTACTGAGCTACCCAGACAAGGTAGATAGTATTGATTCTTAATAATATAAAGCCTTCCAATTCATGAACACAAAATGTCTTTCTTTTATATCTGTCTTCTTTAATTTCTTTCAGCAACATTTTGTAGTTCATAGTGTATAAGTCTTTGCTTTATTGGTTAAGCTTATTTCTAAATGTATTATTCTTTCTGATGTTATTGTAAATGAAATTGTTTTCTTAATGGCCTTTTTGGATAGTGTGTTTTAGTATAGTTTTAGTTTTAGTTTTAGTATAGTTTAGTTTTTCATAGTACAACTTTGCTAAATTCATTTTTTAGTTCTAACAGTTATTTTGTGGAATCTTCAGCTTTTTCTACATCTTTGATCATGTCATCTGTGAACAGACAAAATTTTACTTCTTATTTTCCAATTTGGATGCTTTTAATTTATTTTTGTTACCTAATTGATCTGAATAAAACATTCCCTGCTATGTCGAATAAGAGTGGCCAAGGTAGGCATCCTTGTCTTGTTCCTGTTCTTAGAGAAAAAGATTTTAGTCTTTTACCATTGAGTATGATGTTAGATGTGGCTTTTTCACATTGGATTTTTAAAAGTCTCTTATTATTTGCTTATCTCAAGGCTAAGATGGAAAATCAAGAAACTCTCCACCAGCTCACTTGCAACATGTATAAATTATTTTTTTCAAGTTTACAAAAACAGTCTCAGAGTTCCTGGCTTATTAGTAAGTGACTTTCCTTTCTCTACTTTATGGCTTATGACTCTGTAAGCCAACAAGGTCAAGACAGCTTTCTTCACTGGTCTCTCTACAGTCAACTTTAATTCTTTAACTGTAGCTGGTCATACCTTATTAAATGAACATCATTCTCAAATATGACATTTCTGATAAGACCTTAGTTGTATAACCAACATTTCTAATTATATCCTTGTAAAAAGGAGAACAGATTCTTTCTTTTAAGTTTTTGTTTTTCGGGTGTTGTTGTTTTTGTTTTTGTTTTTTTGAGAGAGAGAGACAGACAGACAGGAATGGAGAGAGATTATCAACTCATAGCTGTGGCACCTTAGTTGTTCATTGATTGCTTTTTCTTATGTGCCTTGACAGGGGGGCTCCAGCTGAGCCAGTGACCCCTTGCTCAAGCCAGAGACTTTGAGCTCAAGCCAGTGACCATGGGATCATGTCTATAATCCCACATTCAAGCCGGTGTCCCTGCTCTATTTCAAGCCAGTGATCCTGTGTTCAAGACAGGATGAGCCCGTGCTCAAGGCAGCGACCTTGGGTATCAAACCTGGGTCCTCAGCATCCCAGGATGATGCTTTATCCACTGCAGGCTACTCACCCATTTAATGTCCATGTAAGTAATGCACTGTATGAATCTAAAAAGGGCTCATTGCCTGACCTGTGGTGGCACAGTGGATAAAGCGTCAACCTGGAACGCTGAGGTCACCTGTTCGAAACCCTGGGCTTGCCCAGTCAAGGCACATATGGGAGTTGATGTTTCCTGCTCCTCCCCCTTTTCTCTCTGCCCCCTCTCCCCCCTTCTCTAAAATGAATAAATAAAATCTTAAAAAGGGCTCATTGTTTCTTTTACTAATAAAATCCATCATATTGTCTTTGTGTTGACATCCATTTCCACAGGGTTCTGAGACAGTTCTTTCTTCAAAACACAATCTTTGGCCTGTGGATGACTTATGAGTCTTCAGGCAAGTATCAGAGTAAAACAAAAGCTGTTTATAGATGTGATGTTGTGATTTATAATTAGATATATATATTTGCTCTTTAACCTTGTTCCTAGCAGAGCTCCTAAAACCCTTGAAATTTCCTAAGTAACGACAGCCCCTTCTTCCCCACAAAAGGTGTCTTTTGTTATGTTAATGAGATGGATTGGGAAACTCCTCAGTAACTAGGTGTGAGCTGGTTACCAGGGGAACCAATCTAGTAATTAGAAGTTTGGAATTTACAGTCCCACCCCTTCCCTCACCTTTGGGAAAGGGAGAGGGGTTAGAGATTGAGTTCAATAACCAATAGCCAATAATTTAATCAATTACATGTATATGATGAAGTCTCCATAAAACCCCAAAAGAATGGGGACTAAGATATTCCAGGTTGGTGAACCTACGGAACTTTAGGGACAGTGGTGTACCTGGAGAGAGCAAGGAAACTTTGTGCATCTTCCCACTTACCTTACAGTATGCATCTCTTACATCTGTCTGTTCATGAGGTATAACTTGTTATTTATTTATTTATTTATTATTTTTTTTGTATTTTTCCAAAGTGAGAAGGGGGGGTGGGGAGGAGGCAGACAGACAGACTCCCGCATGTGCCCAACTGGGATCCACCCAGCATGCCCACCAGGGGTGATGCACTGCCCCTCTGGGGCGTTGCTCCTTTGAGGCTGGAGCCATTCTAGCGCTTGAGGCAGAGGCCACAGAGCCATCCTCAGTGCCTGGGCCAACTTTGCTCCAATGGAGCCTTGGCTGCGGGAGGGGAAGAGAGAGACAGAGAGGAAGGAGAGGGGGAAGGGTGGAGAAACAGATGGGCGCTTCTCCTGTGTGCCCTGGACAGCAATTGAACCCAGGACCTCTACACGCTGGGCCAACACTCTACTACTGAGCCAACCGGCCAGGGCCTATTTATTTTTATTTTTTAATTTAAAAATATTTTTATTTTTATTGATTTTAGTGACAGAGGAAGGGAGATAGAAAGAGTCAGGAACATCAATCTGTTCCTGTATGTGCCCTGACCAGGGATCAAACCAGCACTTTGCTTTGGGATGATGCTCTAACTAACCGAGCTATTTTACTGGGGCATATTATTTTTCATAATAAACCACAGCTAGCAAGTAAAATATTCTTCCAAATTCTGTGAGCCACTATAACAAATAATCAGACACAGGATGGGGTTATTGAAACCTCTAAATGTATAGCTAATCAGTCAGAAGCACAGAACTTTTAATTGATGATTAAAACTTTTAATTAAGTAGATAGTTTTATAATTGAGTTGAATTGTTAGATATCCAGCTGGTGTCAGAGAATTGCTGAGTGGTATGGAAAAAAAACCCACTTCGGAATTGGTGTCAGAATTGGCATAAATGACAGAGGCTTAAAATAGCTGTGGTTAATTAACTTTTTATTTTTATTTATTGATTTTTTTGAGAGAGTGAGAGAGATGGGAAAGAAGAGAGAGAGAAGAAGGAGAGAGACAGAAAGGGAGAGAGATGAATACGCATTAACTCATAGTCACTTTAATTGTTTATTGATTGTTTCTCACATGTGCCTGGATGGATGGGGGGGGAGAGTTCCAGCCAAACCAGCATCCTTAAGCTTCAAGTCAGTGACCTTTGGGCTCAAGCCAGAGACCTTGGGATCATGTTAATGATCTGGCAGGCACTCAACCCCAGGACTCCATGCTCAAGCCTACAAGCCTGCACTCAAGTCTGTAACTTCAGGGTTTTGAACCGGGAACCTCAACATTCCAGGTCAATAATCTATCCACTGTACCACCACTGGTCAGGCATGTGACTAATTTATTGATGGTAATTTTCTAAAGTGAAAGAGCCAATAAGCTCATAACAAGACTAATACAATTGACAAAGAAGTTTTATTGTTTTTGTGGCATGAAAAAGAATGGTAATGAAGCCAATCCACGAAATTTTAGACAAAAATAGGTATTAGGATCATTATTACACATATTTTCTATAAAGACAACAAATGTTATAACTGACTTACAAAAACTGATGAATATAATTTTTATAAAGGAAAAAAATCTCAAGACATAATATATAATAATCCAGGCACATAATATACCACAAATATACCAAGTATTTAGTCAGAATATATACCAAGAGAAAGTCAAAAGATTTATTAAGTCTGGAGTAGGTCCTAAACATGTATATTTTAATAAAACTTTATAGGAAAGTCTTTGCCAGCATCTGTACATGAATTTAACATTATATAACTTGCAATTATTACCACACATTCTGTTTCAGAGCTTTATCTACATTCCAATTGCTGTGGCTCTAGTTCATACATTTTGAATAGTGTAGTGTACTTTGCTGTATGATTATACTATGATTTATTTATCCAGAATAATCTGTTGATGGATCTCTGTGTTGTTTCTGGATTTGCGCTTTTAAAAGGAGTAGTGCGCCTGGCCTATGGTGGTGTAGTGGATGGAGCATTGACCTGGAATGCTGAGGTCACTGGTTCGAAACGCTGGAATTTCCTGGTCAAGGCATATACAAGAAGCAAACAACAACTAAAGTGAAGCAACTATGAGTTGATACTTCTCACTCCACACCCCCTCCTCTCTCTGTAAAATCAATAAATAAAATCTAAAAATCTAAAAAAAAAAAGAGTAGTGCAAGGACATTTCATGTACAGATCTGTCTGAGCACACCTGCCAGGGCTCTGGGTATATACTTGTGGGTCCATTTAAAATGTCATTAGATAGGTACAATCTGCTGATATGACCGAATTACTCTGCAAAGGTAGTGTACTAGGTCACAATCCAACTAGTTGTGTATGGAAGTTCCCATTGCTCTACATTGTCCATCTAAAGAGGAGGCTGTGTGCCTGGTCCAAACACATGTTTTTGAGTCAAGTACATAGGGATTATGATAGCAGCTCTTTCTCTTTGCTGTGCGACTCTGGAATATGTACTTAACTTCTCTGAGCCTTACTCTTATAGTCTGTAAAAGGATATCCTGATAACAGACAAAATATATAGAACATATAGACTAACTGCAAATGTTTATTTCCTTCCCATTTCATCTTTTCTCCTCTTTAAAAGAGATTTTTGTTTTAACCTTAAGATGATCACCATATCTTAGAGAACATTTGGGGAATGTTAAAAGAAAAAGGAGAACAAACACACTCATGTTTATTAGGTAACAGATTTTGAGTCATTTCTGTAATAAAAAAAATGTTATGCAGGAATGAGATGTCTGTCAGTATCAGGTGGGAGAAAATGTTTTTTCCTGCTGAGTGATTATGCCTCTGCTTTGGCTTTTAGATCCAGTAGGTTCCATTCAGTCCTGTACCTGATGATCTAGTAGTCTAGGCCCTTTTTGGAGCTCCAGAAAGATGAGGCACTTAGTAAGTGTGGATCAGCAGGGAGGAGCACTGGAGCAAGAATCAGAAGTGCTTCCTGAGTCCTAGTGCCTGAGCCTTCACAGCTGACAGGAACGCAGGTAAGTAATTTTCTCTCTCTTTTCCTCAGCAACCAAAGAGAATTGCATCAGGGAGTCAAGTCTACGAGGGTGTGCCAGAATGAATGCGTACATTGCACTGTGCCATCTGTTTACCTGCATTTCTTCTTTTTTGTCAAGTACTTTTGCTCCAGTGGCCTTTATGGAGCAAAGTCCAATGTCCTATGAGAGAACAATATTGGAGATCTAATTTGTATGCTAAGGAGGCACAGAAATCCTTTCTTAGAAATTACATTTAAAAGGTAAGCTGAAGCCCTGGCTGGATAGCTTCTATTGGTTGGAGCATTGTCCCGAAGTGCAGAGGTTGCTGGTTCGATCCCTGGTCAGAGTACATACAGGAACAGATGTTCCTGTCTCTCTCCTGCTCTCTCCCTTTCTCTAAAATAAAAAAAATAAACATTTAAGAAAATAAAAAATAACTTGAAGTGTGAAAAAGACAGAGCAAGGGTGGAAGACTCCCAAATAGGGGAAGCAACATGTGCAAAGGACCTGGGGTGGGTAGTAGCTTGGCTCTTTTGGAATAGAGTGAGGCCAGTGTGACAGAGTAAATGTGGGTGAGATAGAAGTAGTGAGTAAGGTAAGAGTTGGAGCTGGCAGGGCTTTCTAAGCAGTTATCAGGAATTGGCATTTTAGGTGCTGAGTTCTGACAAGACACTGGAGAGATTGTAAACAGGTGGAAGCCCACTTGCCTTTGGCAGCCAGGAAGGGGTTGAATTCTCAGAGTAGAAATATTACTCTTCCACTATTCCTGTGATCAGAGCAGGACAACCATGGAGAACAGTCTTGTGGATAGAGCCTCTGCTACTGAGGTGACAGAAATGTGTTACTATGGTGACAGAGTTATAAAGGCATTTGACAGGACTTCAACTGGCCAGTGAGAATCTCCTAATTCTCCTACCTAGTGAGTATATTGCACAAGATAAGGAGAGTTGGGAGGTAGCTGATCCTTCCTGAGGTTCACGCTAATCTATTGGTCCTGATAAGAGAAGATAGAGTCCTACTTCCCTTGTATGGCTCTGAAATACCTGGAAATTCCTCTGTTCATGACAAGAGACCCATATTCCTCCAGACATTTTCCCTGTTACACTCACACCCAGCCACAGTTCCTGAATATTTGATGTTCTTAAAAAGATACTATTATTATCTCCTCAGGGCATAACATTTTTCCTTAATGGACTATAATTCAGAAAGAACACAGACCACATTTATTTGGCTTTTTAACTATATCCACTGAGCATAATTTTATTTTTTGCATTTTTAGAACATAAACCACATGGAGCTAATAATTATATATTTCTGCATTGATATTAGTAGAACAAAGTGTTAGACAAATGTGTTTCTAATGTATATTGAATATGATTTTTATTTTCAGTACCCTTACTGCTTATCAGAATATTTTCTGTGTGTGCTGTTTCATAATGGATTGTAAGTATAAATAATTCATGTGTGGTTTAAAATGCCTCACAGCCAGACAAAGTGAAAGGCCCTTTTCTAACCAATATTCTTTTTTTAATTGATTTTTTATTGATTTTAATTTATTGTGTTTATATAGATTCTAGTGTTTCCCTGAATGCACCCCCCTCCCCCATATTTCCCTCAATATCTCCGTTGCTCCCCTCCTCATAGCGCCCTCCCCCCTTCCCTTCAGGTTTATCCCATCCTATCATCCTCTTTCCCTCTGTCCTCTTTTCCTCTGGTCCCTTTGATCCCTCTTCTGTCTCAATCTAACCAATATTCTTAATCCCACTCCTCACCAGGAGCCACTGCTATCATTTGATCTGTTCACTTGGCATATATTTTCCTATGCATATTGAAATACATATCTGTGAAAGATACAGTGGTTTATTCATGAACTGGTTTGTTTATTTCTCTTTAGATGCACATTTAGAATCACAGAATAACACTGATCTGGCACTTTGTTTTTCACTTAACAAGGTTCATGCGTTTTAAATTATTTTCACTAAGGTTTAATTTAGAGAAACTAAAATCATTTATTTTAGTATACAGCTCTGAGTCTTTAAAAAAATGCATACAGTGAGTACTCATCACCACAACTGAGATACCACGCCAAAAATTTTGTCTGTGCTTCTCTGTAGTCAACCCATTCTCCTCGACCTCAACCCTGACAATGGCTTGTTTTCTGACCCCAAATTTTGACAGCTCTAAATTTTCATTTTTTTATATTTATTTTTTATTTTTTTTATTTTTTTGAGAAAACAAAAGAATCAGAGACAGAGATAGGAAGAGAGAGAAATAAAAAGAATCAACTAGCATTTGTATCACTTTAGTTGTTCATCGATTGCTTCTTGCACATGCCTTGACCAGGGTACTCAAGCAAGCCAGCGACCTTGGGATCATGTTGATGATCCTGTGTTCAAGCCAGCAACCCTGTACTCAAGCTGGATAAACCTCTGTGTTTGAAATTGGTACCTCAGCATATCTACTGTGCCGCCACCAGTCAGGCTCATTTGGTAATCATATTTTAATTTTGTTCTATGTATTTTGTTTCCCTTGGAACTTCCTGTTTGACTCATAAATTAATTAAATATGTGTTTAGTTTCCAAGTTTTTGGCGATTTTTCTGTTATCTTTCTATTATTGATTTCTAGTTTTATTCCATTATTGTCAGAATATTCTATTTCTTTCTCTTTCTCTCTTTCTCCTTCCTTCCTTCCTTCCTTCCTTCCTTCCTTCCTTCCTTCCTTCCTTCCTTCCTTCCTTCCTTCTTTCCTTCCTCCCTCCCTCCTTTCTTCCTTCCTTTCTTCCTTCCTTCCTGTCTCTTTCTTTCTTTCTTTCTTTCTTTCTTTCTTTCTTTCTTTCTTTCTTTCTTTCTTTCTTTCTTTCTTTAAGTGAGAGGAAGGGAGATAGTGAGAGAGACTCCTGCATGTGCCCCACTGGGATCCACCCAGCAAGCCCATCAGGGGTTGATGCTTCAGCAATTTTTAGCATCTACAGCATCATGATGCACTCCAATGGAGCCATCCTCAGCACCATGAGCCACACTTGAGCCAACCAAGCAAATGGCTGCAGGAGGGGAAGAGGAAGAGAAGGGGGAGAGGGGATGGGAGAGAAGCAGATGGTCACTTCTCCTGTGAGCCTTGACTGGGAATTGAAACAGGGACGTCCATAGTTAGGCAGATACTCTATCCACTGAGCCACTGACCAGGGCTTGATTTCAATTTTTTTAATTTCTTAAGGTTTGTAATATAACCCCATTTTGCTTCATGTATTTTGAGACTCTATATTGTTAACTATAATACACATTTTAAATTATTTATTTTCTTGGTGAATTGACAGACCCTCCTTATCTCTAGTAATTGTGTTCAATTTTGAGTTTACATTGACTGATAACACTGGGGAACAAAATTTTTGTTGCATCCACAAAAACACTTGTTCTTACCTAATTCAAGTGTGCTGATCTCAAATCTAACATTAGCTTTTCTCTGTAAGCTACAGTTTTTTTTCAATTCAAGATTTTAGGTTTTCATCTTATTGTAAAATTTTCAACATTTAGTTTAACATAATGAAGTAGAATGTCTTCTTGGGCATCATCTTTGTGAAAATATAATAATTTATATAATGCAGCAAATACACTAATACACTAAAAGATAAGATTGCATCAGAATTTATCTACAATTTCAAAATAGAACATATTAAAATACATATTTTAATCATAAACTTTGCACAAAACTTATTTAAATTCTATTCAGGCAAAAATTTGCATTTGTAGCTCTTGCGTTTGTGTACTTGTTGAGGACAATCTCGTTTGATGCTCCAGCAGTAGTCTGCTCATCACTAACAGCTCCAAGATTTTCGGGAAACTTATCAAGGTGACTGTTCAGGAAGTGAATCTTTCATTTTTCTGAAGCTGGAAACAGGGAGAGACAGTCAGACAGACTCCCGCATGCGCCCGACCGGGATCCACCCGGCACGCCCACCAGGGGCGGTGCTCTGCCCCCCAGGGGGCGATGCTCTGCCCATCCTGGGCATCGCCATGTTGCGACCAGAGCCACTCTAGCGCCTGAGGCAGAGGCCACAGAGCCATGCCCAGCGCCCGGGCCATCTTTGCTCCAATGGAGCCTTGGCTGTGGGAGGGGAAGAGAGAGACAGAGAGGAAAGCGCGGCGGAGGGGTGGAGAAGCAAATGGACGCTTCTCCTGTGTGCCCTGGCCGGGAATCGAACCCGGGTCCTCCGCACGCTAGGAGGAAGTGAATCTTAATGCTCATGTTACATCCAATGTCGCGGAAAGCCAACAGCATCCTTTGAACCAGAAGTTCATAGTTTTCTGCTTTTTTGTTGCCAAGGAAGATCTTTGTAACTACCACAAAAGACTGCCATGCTGCTTTCTCCTCCTTATTCATCTTCCTGGCAAATTCTTCATCACGTATGAGGGTTCAAATTTGAGGTCCATCGAATACACCTGCTTTTATCTTCTCGAAAGACAAGGCAGGAAAAGCAGAAATAGTATATTGAAAGCATTCATTTTCTCTATTCAAAGCCTGAACAAACTGCTTCATTAAGCCAAGTTTGATGTGAAGTGGGGGAAAAAATGATCCTGTCTCGATTACCAACAGGTTCATTCACAATAATTTGCATCCCTACTTCCAGAGCTTCACGTTTCAGCCACTCCTTCTGTGTCCAGTATTTCTCACGAGCTCGGCTGTCCCACAAACACAGAAAGCAAAATACTTTGTGAAACCTCTCTGTTGTCCTAGCAGGAAATTTACCATTTTAAGATCCGCACAAATGATCCAGTTATGCTCCTCATACTTCAGAAAGTCAAGGGCTATTTTTATGTCATTCTTACTAAGTCATTCAATTCTGGTTGGCTAAACTGCTGAGGGGTTAATGACTGCTTGGCATCAGAAGACCCTTCAGATGCCACAACCATTTCTTCATGCATCTTATCAAAATATACTTGATCATCATGTTCACTTTCTTCATCCTTAGAAGAAATAAAACCATTGAGAATTGGAACCGGCAGTGTCTCAGAGTGTGGGGTATGTCGTATTGCTGAAGGAATATTAGAATATGCGATTATATGCCATTTTTTCTTGCCGATGCCCTTTGTATGGATCAGACAGAAATAACCATCACTGCTGTGGTCCTTAGGTTCACGCCAAACCATGAGAAAAGGCATTCCTTTGCATTTTCCTTTTGTCAAGTCACGAAGCATTTCCTCACAATTATGACAAACAATATGAGGAGCTCAAGTCTTGTCTTGAACACCAAGGGGAACTTGAAAATAGGCAATATATGCACATGTCACAAATGATGAAATATTGCACCTTTGATGTTGAAGTGCGTAACAGCCACATATATAACAGAAGGTATCAGGACTATTCTTACATTTACGCCTATTCGAAGAAGCCATGATTCAATCTTATAACAAAATAAGAGAGTATTTTTATTAGATAATAACTTTTTACATTTAAAAACAACTACAATTATGTAAAAGTGATGTTTGTAAAACATTAATTGCCTTGTGGTTATATTCAATCCAAGAGTCGTTGCCCTTTAACTCCAATTTAAAAACCAATGCATGCCCTTAACTGTAACAAAAAGAAATTAAAATTGCATAAAAACTAGAGCATGCACCAAAAAACAGATTTCAGATTTGGAATCAACTATTCAGAAATATATAGAAACAGTTCTAAAACCTCATGCAACAGAAAATGGAAAAAAAATTGTTCCCCAGTGTAATATATACACTCTCACTTAAATTTTTTTAAATTGATTTTTAGAGAAAGAGGAAGGGAGAGAAAAAAACCCATCCATTTGTTGTTCACTTATTTATGCATTCACTGATTGATTCTTGTATGGGCCCTGACCAGGGATTGAACCTGCAACTTTGGTAATATCAAGAGGATGCTTTAACCAACAGAGCTACCTATCCAAGGTTTTGATTAAATTTTCAAAACCTATTTAGAATCAATACTTTACCACTTTAATGCACACGTAGGGACTTCACCTTAATAGGTCTCTTGCCCTTCCCCCTTATGCTATATTTGCCTTATGTATTAATATCTACACTGAAATCTACAGAGATATCTACTACCTGTACATTATTGAAAGCTCCATCAGTCAATGTTATATTTTGCTATGGTTTTCCAACATTTGTCATGTTTTTATAAACCCATTCAGCTATATCCTCATATTTACTTTCTCCCTAAATCTCTGAGTCCCAAACTGGGGTGGGAGGCAGTGGGAATGAAAAATTCACCATTCATGAGTGCTTTAAAATTTGCAATATTTTATTTTAAAAGTAATATGTCATTATTAATAATTACATAATACCCTGGGAACACTGCCCAGAGAGATTAGAACATTTATATCCCCGGTGGTTTCAGGGCACAATGGTAGAAGCTTTAGATCAATTTCAGGTCCCACTACTAAGTAAGCATTGAAAGCAGTTTCCTTGATTTTCTTTTTTCTGCTTCTCATATGTGCCTTGACCAGGCAAGTCCAGGGTTTCAAACTGGTGACCTCAGCATTCCTTGTCAATGCTTTATCCACTGAGACACCACAAGGTCAAGCAGTTTCCTTGATTTTTTTAACCTCTCCTCACACCCTACCATGGTCTGAAATATGGGATTAAATAGGTAACTTGAGTAAGTGTTAAGTTAACGGAGATAGAATTTAGGGTACCACTTGTGTACATTTTTTTTTCTTTTCTTTTTTGTGTGACAGACAGAGAGAGAGACAGAGAGAGGGACAGATAAGGACAGACAGGAAGGGATAGAGATGAAAAGCATTAATTCTTCATTGCGGCACCTTGTTCATTGACTGCTTTCTCATATGTGTCCTGATTGGGGGACTACAGCAAAGAGAGTGACACCTTGCTCAAGCCAGCGACCTTGGGCTCAAGCCAGTGACCATGGGGTCATGCCTATGATCCCACACTCAAGTCAGCAACCCCACGCTCAAGCTGGTGAGCCCGCACTCAAGCCAGTGACCTCAGGGTTTCGAACCTGAGTCCTCTGTGTCCCAGTCCAACACTCTATTCACTGCGTCACTGCCTGGTAAGGCTGTAAATCAATTTTATAAGCATTAATTTTCTACCTTCCTCATCACCTTTCTCAGAGGAAACATCTGCTCTGACTGATCACTTTCTGCCTAAAATCTTAAAAGCAAATCCCTATACTAAATTCCCTTGACCTGGGAGGCAGGTTTTCATTTCTATCATCCTCTTCTATCACCAACACCAAGAATGGTTGTTGAAGGAGTACCCATGGGAAATTTAAATGACCTGTCCTTAACTTCTGGTGGCTCATAAGAAGTCACTGTGTAGATAAAGTATTGATCAAACTTTTTCCATTATCACCCCCAGGAGCCTTTTTTAGACATTTCTTGCCTAATCACCCACAACCCCCAGCACCCAGAAAAATGTGAAATTTTTAATACCACAGATCTAGTTTATTTGTTTGGAATAGGAAATTTTTTAATACCACAGATATAGTTTACCTGTTTATATACTGTGATCTTTTGGAGGTTCATAGACCATTGTAATATCTATGAAAATCTAAGAACCAATCTTCAGTCCTTTAAAATGATGTTACCTCTGTTGAGAATGCATGGTATATTGAATACAGCAAAAGCTGTAATCCCATTCCTGTTCCATCTACCTCTGGATGCATACAAGGCCTAACCAGGTGGTGGCGCAGTGGATAGAGCATCGGACTGGGACACAAAAGACCCAAGTTCGAAACCTTGAGGTTGTCAGTTTGAGCAGGGGCTCACCAGCTTGAGCGTGGGGTCACTGGCTTGAGCAAGGGGTCACTTGCTCTGCTGTAGCCCCCTTGTCAAGACACATATGAGAAAGCAATCAATGTACAACTAAGGTGCTGCAACGAAGAACTGATGCCTAACATTTCTTTTCCTTCCTGCCTGTCTCTCCCTATCTGTCCCTCTCTCTGTCTCTCCCACTAAAAAAAAAAGAAAAAGAAAAAAAATAAAGAAAAAAGAAAGAAAGAAAGAAAGAAAGAAAGAAAGAAAGAAAGAAAGAAAGAAAGAAAGAAAGAAAGAAAGAAAGAAAATCTGACCTGGCCCTGGCCGGTTGTTCAGTGGTAAAGGATCGACCTCATGTGTAGAAGTCCTGGGTTCGATTCCTAGTCAGGGCACACAGGAGAAGTGACCATCTGCTTCTCTACCTGCTCTCCCTCCCCTTCTCTCTCTCCCCCACTCTTCCTCTCCTGCAGCCATGGCTTGATTGATTTGAGTGCATTGCCTTGGACACTAAGGATGGCTCTGTGGAGCCTCTGCCTCAGGCACCTAAAATAGCTCAGTTGCAAATATGGGTCCCAGATGGGCAGAGCATTGGCCCCAAATGGGGATCACTGGGTGGATCCTGGTTGGGGCACGTGCAGGAGTCTGTCTCTCTGTCTGCTCTCTTTTCACTTAAAATAATTATAATTATGATAATAAAAATATTCTGACTGGAAGCCCAGCCTTGATAAACCATCCATGGTGCCACCCAGTTATTGATATGGAGAAGTATTCAGGTCTCTACTTTTTTTATTATTATTCATTTTTAGAAAAGAGAGAGACAGGGGAAGGAGCAGGAAGCATCAACTGCCATATGTGCCTTGACCAGGCAAGCCCAGGGTTTTGAACCAGTGACCTCAGCATTCCAGGTCGACGCTTTATCTGTTGCTCCACCACAGCTCAGGCCAGGTCTCTACTCTTAAAGGTTGCTGTATACCTGCAACTTCATCCCTATCTGCAAGAAATCTTCCTTCCTTCTCTGTGTCCTCAGAGGCCCTTTTCTCCCTACCAAGTACATTTCCATAAGTTTAAGTTTTCACAAAGGTTAGGGAAAAAAAACAGGCTCCAAACAGCTTCTGCTTCCAGTTCCTTCACAACGCCCCCTGAGTCAGGGGGAAGGGGCACCAGGCCTGGCTCCCCGGTGTAGGTAGGGTCAACAATGAGAGAGCAGAAATTGACCACCTCAGCAGCACATGTCCTGATACTTTTCCTAAAGCTCTCCCACCAGCAACTGAAGGTACCCATGCTGCCAGTTTCCATCCCTGGTTCTGGTAGCGGCACAGGAAACAAACAACCTCTTTACCACTCTGTGCTCTGGAGCACGTGCTTTGGAGTCAGGTGCATCCAGGAAGAGAGGATAGTGATACCTAACCATCAGGATGGTTGGTCATAAGGATTAAATCTGGCCACTAACATGAAAAGCCTGGAGCTGGGCCCTTATAAACAACATGCTCCATTAATAGCTGTCTTTCCTCCCTGGATCAGGGAGCTCACGTGGTCCTGTCCTGCCCCCTCAGCCAGAATCCCTTAACCAGACTGTTGATCAGAATCATCTCTGGGGCCTGACCTGTGGCAGTGCAGTGGATAGAGTGTCGACCTGGAACACTGAGGTTGCCGGTTTGAAACCCTGGGCTTGCTCGGTCAAGGCACATATAGGAGTGGATACTTCCTGCTCCTCCCCTCTTCTCTCTCTCTCTCTCTCTCTCTCTCTTTCTCTCTCCTCTCTCTCTAAAAATGAATAAATAAAATCTAAAAAAAAAAGAGTCACCTTGAGGATCCTTTTCTAAACCCTCATAAGAATTTCCTTTGTTGGTAGAAATAGGACTTCAATATCAAAGGCCATTCAAGTTGTTCAGCTGTCATAATATGGGCCTCAGAAAATGAATATGCCCATTTGGCACCAACAGTGTATATAAATATCCATTTCCCATTCATTCCACAAACATCAGGTATTGATAGCTTTTATCATTATTGCCAGATCTGATCTCTTCTTTTTTCCCAGACCAGCCCCATCAGAAGTCATCTCAGAAGTTCTGTTGTTAAAATTACAAATGTAGCCTGACCTGTAGTGGCGCAGTGGATAAAGTGTCGACCTGGAATGCCGAGGTCGCCAGTTCAAAACCCTGGGATTGCCCGGTCAAGGCACATTTTGGGAGTTGAAGCTTCCTGCTCCTTCCCCCTTTTCTCTCTCTCTCTCTCTCTCTCTCTCTCTCTCTCTCTCTCTCTCTCTCCCCTAAAATGAATAAATAAACAAAAATAATTTAAAATAAAATAAAATAATTACATCATAGTTAAAAAAAATTACAAATGTACAAGCTCCTTCCTTTGGGTTGACAGATTTAGGACACCTAGTTGAATTTGAATTTCAGATGAACAAATAATACTGCATGTGACACACACTAAAAATTATTTGTTGTTTATCTGAAATTCAAAATGATGAGTTAAATATAATCTGGCACCCTTACACATGGAGGAATCTGGAAAAAAAAAAAACAAGGTCAACAACAGATGCTAGCACCAATTATCATCCATGTGAGTGAGCTATCTCTGATGTCCCAGCTTAGTGAAATGATGCATATAACTGCAGCCCCAGGTGACAGACTCCACATGGAGCAGAAAAACACCCAGCTGGGCCCAGCCAACCCACAGAATTCTGAGAAATAAAAAGGACTATTGTTTTGGTAGAGTTTGTTGAACAGAAATGGATAACTGAAATGTGTGGTTTTAGTGACCTCTTCCCCTTCTCCTGTTGTCTATAATCATTGAATAAGGTAAAGGTTTGCTGATCCTTGAAGATTTGGCGACTTTATTATAATTTTGGCTGTGGCCTGCATATGGATTTGTGTGTAGGTATAGATTCTGAACATTTCTTTGATTCTTTCCCAAAAGAATTTCCAAGTGAAACTTGCATGATATATGATTTTCATTCTGTTCTTGGAATTTAGAAATCTTTTCCAATATCTTTCCACAAGACAAGCTTTCCTGCAATCACAATTTTTGAGGGAATAAGGAGGCATTGCTACAAACCGCTCCCTGAGACAAGAGAGAGACACACAGAGACAGAGAGACAGACACAGGCAGGGACAGACAAGAAGGGAGAGAAATGAGAAGCATCAACTCATATTTGCATAGTTCACTAATTACTTTCTCATACATGCCTTGAAGGGAGTGGGAGAGTGCTCCAGCCAAGCCAGTGACCCGTTGCTCAAGCCAGTGACCTTGGACTTTAAACCAGCAACCTTGAGATCATGTCGTTAATTAGGTGCTCAAGCTAGTGACCTCAGAGTTTTCAACCCAGGACCTCAGTGTCCCAGGTCGATGCTCTATCCACTGTGCCACCTCTGGTCAGACACTCATCCCTATTTTAAAGAAGAAAAGCTAAGAAACAGGGAGAAGAAGGTCTTGGGCCAAGACTGAACAGTGAGGGGGCAAGACAGCTTGGGTTTGTACCCAGCACCTCATGCTCCAAAGCCTACGAACCTGTCAGAGATTTGTTGTTAATTGTCAGAAGCAGTCTGCACAACAAGCATGCATATTATACAAGGTCATTAGAAGTAATATTTATATATAATATGTTTTATGAATAGCCGGACCTAGTGACAAAAGAGGTGACTGACATTGGGACACTAGGCTGATTGCAATCAATGGGACAGAATTGACAGTGCACTAAGATAAGGAGTCAGTGGGAGGTGAAGAATGTTAAGGAATGTAGAAAACTCTCTAACTTTGATGCGAGAACAGAGGAGGTATTTTAAAAAACTTTAAATGCTTGAAACGTGAGCCAATTTTACCTTCATGTGAAGGAGTATTCTCATCTAGGATTTAACACCTGAATTTCCCTTATTGTTTTCCTTCTGACCCTTGTAGAGGATGAAAAATGATTTCTCTTCTACGCTTGAAAGTTCTTCTGGCTGATCTAATAATCAAATTGACATGAAAGAAATTAGCAGAAGAAAATAACCAAATTTATTTTGCATGTACATATGAGACCTGAAGACAAATGGGGAACTTGAGGCTGTCAACTCGTTGTTGGTTCCAATTCAATGCCAACGGGCATCCCCAATTTGCAGTGTGGTGAAGGACACTTTATTCAGTGCAAACAGTTTAACTGTGCTACAGCACAGCTGTGAGGCAGTCCTCACACCTAGCCCCTCTTCAGCTGGGCAGCTCAGCTTTGCTCTGTTCTGGGGATATGCAGTCTCAAGCTGAGCTGTGTCACAATCAAGTTTCCCTCTTCATTGCCACCCCAAATTGGGAAGTGCGTTGGTGCTGAATTGGCTGAACTGGCAGGGCATGAGCAGAGAGGCAGACCAGCAGACCAGTGCAGAGTGTGTTTAGGGGCCCAACCTACTCTAAGATGACCTCATCTTAACTAATTACATGTGCCATAGCTATAATTCCAAGTAAAGATATATTCTGAGGTACTGGGGTTAAGACTTCAATATATTCTTTTGGAAGAGACAATTCCACTCATAACAGCCAATGAACTAGTTGCTGAAGATGCAGCACAGTGAACAAGACAGTGCAGTGTCCCTGCAGAACTTTTATTGTAGCTTGGGAAAACTGGCAGTGAGCGGGGAAATAAGTCAATAAGCAGGACAATCTTATATGGGAATGAGTGCTTTTTAAAGATGTTTATTGATTTTAGCGAAAGAGGAAGAGTGAGAGAGGGACAGGAACATTGATCTGTTCCTGTATGTGTCTTGACCAGGGATCGAACCGGCACCTGCTGAGCTTTGTTCAGGGTGATGCTCTAACTGGCTGAGCTATCTGGCCAGGGTGGGGGATGAGTGCTTTAAAGAAAGTAAAATGTATTGAGTAGATAATGATGAGGAGGACTATGATTATTATGTGGTTGGTTGTCAGTGAAGCTCTTTCTCAGGAAGTGATACTTGAGCTGAATACTGAATGACAACCTTTACTAAAGTCATAGAAAAACTTTTTGTAAAAGTAACAAAACTGCAGAAACCTGAATTTACATATCTTTATAAAAATTGTAGCATTTAGCCTGACCTGTGGTGGCGCAGTGGATAAAGCGTCAACCTGGAAACGCTGAGGTTGCCATTTCGAAACCCAGGGCTTGCCTGGTCAAGGCAACATATGGGAGTTGATGCTTCCTGCTCCTCCCCCCTTCTCTCTCTCTCTCTCTCTCTCTCTCTCTCTCTCCTCTCTATAAAAAATAAATAAATAAGTAATAAATAAATAAATAATTGTAGCATTTATCAAGCTGTTACTGTGTACCTCACACTGTTCTAAGTGTTTTCATGTATTCAATTAATTCTCAGAACAAAACCCTGTGCTATTGTGCGGGTCCAGAACAGTCTCACGAAGATGTGCCTCACTGGTATGCACTCTTTTCAGCTAAAGGCAGTAAATGTTTCATGCTCAAGAGAAATTTCTCCCAGTCCCTTTAACTACCTAGAAGAACTTGAATTAGGGGCTTTGCCCATAAAAAGTGATTATCCCACCTATATGGCACAGCAAACTTGTATTTACTAAACATATGTTCTTATCATCCATTAATAACCCTTTGAAGAGCCCAAGGTGCATTATTTCATCCCTGGGCCAGAATGTCTTATATACCTCAGTTCCCCTTTCTATCTCTGAACCTCTCTTGCATGTGGACTCCCACACATATGGATGTATTAAATTTGATCACTTTCTCTTGCTTAATCTGTCTCATGTATATTTTTAAAATCTATTTATTGAGTGAGTGAGAGAGAGAAACAGACAGACAGACAGGAAGGGAGATGAGAAGCATTAACTCATCACTGAGGCACTTTAGTTGTTCATTGATTGCTTTCTCATACGTGCCTTGACCGGGATGGGGGGCCTCCAGCTGAACTAGTGACCTTGGGCTGAAGCCAGTGACCTTAGGCTCAAGCGGGCGACCTCGGGGTTTCAAACCTGGGTCTTCAACATCCCAGGTCGAAGCTCTATCCACTGTGCCACCTCCTGGTCAGGCTATTTAATTGTTAGAGGAAACTGTCTTCTCCCCCACATTCCTTAGGAAACACTGATTCAGGCAGAAACCCAAGTTGTGCTCTGTTTAAGAGGTGAAGGCAAGAGGTATTTTATGAAAAAGGGAAGGGAAAGAATTTCATGTGTCAGTGTAAAAACAAGTCCAGATCAGTAGAGAATTTTTAAAGGAGTTTATTTGAGCCAAAGTGACAACATATGCCTTGGAGCAAGATCCAAAATGCAAGGGAGGACAACCTGACCTGTGGTGGCACAGTGGATAAAACATCAGCCTGGAACGCTTAGGTCGCTGGTTCAAAACCCTGGGCTTGCCGGATCAAGGTACATATGAGAAGCAACTACTATGAGTTGCTCCTTCCCTCCCACCTTTCCCTCTTTAAAAAAATGCAATGAAGGACAGTTTTGCACTTTCTTTTATGCATTTGGAATTAAGGAGAGAACATAAGAAAGACGATGTGAAAGTGGGAGAAAGCAAGGCAGGGCAGGGATTGGACTACATCCTTCATGCTTCCTAAGAAGCACTGATTCAGGTAGAATCCCAAATTGAGTTCTGTTGTGTGCTCTTTTGAGGGTGGTCATGTCTTCAAAGGAGGAGTATTACTTCTGGTATTTCAAAGGTGTGTTAACCTAGATGCACAGAACAATGACCAGGGCTAGTTTAAAAACCTGTCACTAAAGACATTATAGGCCTAAGACATGACAACTCACCATGACCTGCCCAGTTAGGAATTTATGATTTATTACAGCACCCCCTTTTCTTCATGTATGAATATAAGTAAGGAATTTCTGTGAGTGTGCTGTACAAAGGAAGGATTTGTATTGATGCAGGTAAGCAAACATAGTGATGCTAATTCTAAAGAATATCTTTAAGCCTGACCAGGTGCTGGCACAGTAGATAGAGCAGAGGACCCAGGTTTGAAACCCCAAGGTCACCTGCCTGAGTGCAGGCTCACCAGCTTGAGTGCAGGGTTGCTGGCTTGGGTTTGGGATCAAAGACATGACCCCATAGTTTCTGACTTGAGCTCAAAGGTCGCTGGCTTGAAGCCTAAGGTCTCTGGCTAGAGCCCAACATCATTGGCTTGAGCAAGGGGTCACCCACTCCGTAGTAGCCCCTTGGTCAAGACACATATGGAAAAGCAATCAATGAACAACTAAGGAGCTGCAATGAACAATTGATGCTTCTCATCTCTCTCCCTTCCTGTCTGTCTCTATCTGTCCCTCTCTGACTCTCTCACTCTCTCTCTCTAAAAAAAAAAAGAGAGAGAGAGAATGTCTTTAGTTTTCATTTCCATAACCATAATGTCTGCTTTCCTGTTATCTTTGCAGTTGTTTGGAATACAATGCTGCTTAGACACAGTCTAAAGGTTGTTTTGACCAGGTTTAACATTGCAAATATTTGAAGGCTAAAGCTTGCAAGGCATTTCCTTTGGGATGGAAGTTCTGGCTCCTTTTTGAAGTGGCTCCATTTATATTAGCTTTTTACAAACCCGTGAGATAAGGATGATTGTTTTCTCCATCTTACAGAAGAGTAACGTGAAGCACAGAGAGGTTCTTTCACTATTCCAGGGTTTGGATAGAGCCAGCTATCCCAAAGTCTCTACAGCAGAATTTTTAAAGTGATTTTATTTCTAACCATTTATTCTTGAGTTAACATAAAAATGTCTGAACCTGTTGAGAATCTTTAAAAAATTTATGTGAAATAAACAGAGGATACACCTGGAAACAAGATCTCAACAGACTGAGAAAAATGCTTCAGAGAATAACAGTTTGCAGTTTCTTTCATTCTTTTTCTTAATTGAATTTTAGAGAGAGACGTGGACTTACTGTTTTAATTATTTATGCATTTATAGGTTGATTCTTTTTTTAAAAAAAGGTTTCATTCATAGATTCTAGAGAGAGGAGAGAGAGAGAAAAGGGAGGAGGAGCAGGAAGCATCAACTTGTAGTGGTTGCTTCTCGTATGTGCCTTGACCAGGCAAGCCCGGGGTTTTGAACCACAACCTTGGCATTGCAGGTTGATGCTTTATCCAGTGCACCACCACAGGTCAGGTCATTGATTGATTCTTATATGTGTCCTGACCAGGGATTTCACTCACAGCCCTTGGCATATTGAGATGACGCTCTAACCAACTGACCTACCCAACCAAAGCTAGTTTGCAGTTTCTTTTATGTGTTTGAGATTAAGGAGGGAAAGGAAAGAAGATTACATCAAGGTGGGAGAAAGAAAGACCATGGTTGAATAACTGGATATGTGCTTTAGAGTCAGAGGAGTGGACTGACTCTTAGCGCTGGCCAACCATTGGCATCTCTGGCCTCCCTGGACCTGGGAGAGGAGTAGGCAAGCCAGATGTCTTGGAGCAATGGGCTTGCCAGGCATGAGCACAAATTTGTCAAGCCTCCAGACTACAAATGCAGAGAATCAGCCAAAGAACTTTAGGTATGGGTGGTGACTAAGCCAAGCTACTTTCAAAAGCCAGAGATGAAATATGCTGCATTGCGCCCTGATTGTCAGGTTTTTTGCTTCCCAGATACCATAATGGTTGTTAAAGAGGTTATTTTATTCTGGAATTAATATTAAATCTCAGTTTTAGCCTTAAAAACGATGATGTGCTCTCTTGCAGGTGTTAGAAGGAGGGAACTGAAAGGGGACATTTCAAAGGTGCATTAACCCCGATCAGTGATTTTCAACCCACGTGCTGCAAGAATTTTTAAGACATGCTGTAATACCTATTTAGTCAGGGGCATTGTTCTCTTTTCCCTTAGATTGTCCAATTAAAAAAAATGACAGCAGCCAATACAACAATAGCCATCTGGTGTGAACAAATAAAAAAATATATAACTATTCTTTTTTGTTAGTTTGACAAAAAATATAATGCAGTTTTTGGTGTGCAGCAGAATGTTAGTAATTAGCTCATATGTGCCATGAGATAAAGTAGATTAAAAATCTGACCTAGGTGCACAGAAACAACGGACAGGGCTTGCCTAAGGCAAAGATAAGCCTTTTGCTAAAGAGGTGGTTGTATTCCTGAGGTGTGACTACCCACCATGAAGCACTCACTTAGGAATTTTTTATCAGATAACACTGTGAGGTTACTTTCCACACAGCCCCATTTTTGTCTACACTTGTAAAAAACAAAACAAGCTACTAGTTAAAAAACAAAACTGACTATAGTCAGTACTGTATATTTCTGGTTTTGCAGATGAAACAATTAAGTGACTGTAAGAAGGAAAAGTATTTAAATTCACACAGTGACAGAACTACGGTTTGGATCTGATCTGTCTGCAGACCCCACACTCCTAACCAGTACACTTAGGAAAAAGAAAGAGACATTTCTTGAGCTATGTTACCCTGCATTGGGGAATGGTTGTTCAAGGCCTTATCATGTTAGTGGAAAGAGTGTCTCAGTAGGCATTTTTCCATATACAGAAGGTATTTACTTAAGAAAAAGGAAAGTATAAAATAAAAAAAACTAATAATCACAGTTACATTGAATTAAACATTTTGATATTTTCTCTTTTTTATTTTGTTATACACTTGTGATGGGGAGTATCTCAATGTGGTGTTAGCTTTAACTTCTCTGAAATCTTAAGTCACTTTTTATCTAAATGGCTTCCTCTCTTTTAAATCTTCCATTTATTTGATTAACAAAATGGATCTTTGTTCTGTGGAATTTGTAGTGCAGATTTTGTGATTGTATTTCTATGTGTTGTTTATTCTGTTCCTCTGGTTGAAATTGGTAATTACATATAGATCTTGCTCAGATTGAGTTTTTTGGAAAGAGTACCTCCACTCTGTTGTACTTCCTTTAGTGCTACATACATAATAACAGTGTTTTTCAACCAATGTGCCATGGCACACTAGTATGCCGTGAGACATGGTCAGGTGTGCCGTGAGAAATTAAACATGGGTCCCCAAACTACAGCCCGCATGCCGTGTACGGCCCAAGGAGGCTATTTATCCGGTCGCTGCCTCCATCCGAACATAAACATTCCCTTCACAATGCCTCCACCTATCAGTGACAGGAAGAGTGGAGGCACAGGGAACGCTCACTGACCATTCACCTTCTAGGATTCATTCCGACCACTAGTGATGAACCAATAGTAGGCAGCCTCTCATCCACACCCAGGAAGGTCCCGGCTCGGGCTGCCGGGCACTTGTCATTGTGTGGCCGTGGCGAGTAGTTGAAGCTGCTACTCCTCCCCGTGGTCCCAATTTCTTTTTTTTATTCTTTTTATTTTTTTTTTATTTTTTTTAATGGGGTGACATCAATAAATCAGGATACATATATTCAAAGATAACATGTCCTGGTTATCTTGTCGTTCAGTTATGTTGCATACCCATCACCCAAAGTCAGATTGTCCTCTGTCATCTTCTATCTAGTTTTCTTTGTGCCCCTCCCCCTCCCCCTTTCCATCTCCCTCTCCCCCCTCCCCCCGTAACCACCACACTCTTATCAATGTCTCTTTGTCTCACTTTTATGTCCCACCTATGTATGGGATAATGCAGTTCCTGGTTTTTTCTGATTTACTTATTTCACTTCATATAATGTTATCAAGATGCCACCATTTTGCTGTAAATGATCCAATGTCATCATTTCTTATGGCTGAGTAGTATTCCATAGTGTATATGTGCCACATCTTTTTTATCCAGTCATCTATTGATGGGCTTTTTGGTTGTTTCCATGTCCTGGCCACTGTGAACAATGCTACAATGAACATGGGGCTGCATGTGTCTTTAAGTAACAATGTTTCTGAGTTTTGGGGGTATATACCCAGTAGAGGGATTGCTGGGTCATAAGGTAGTTCTATTTTCAGTTTTTTGAGGAACCACCATACTTTCTTCCGTAATGGTTGTACTACTTTACATTCCCACCAACAGTGGATGAGGGTTCCTTTTTCTCCACAGCCTCTCCAACATTTGCTATTACCTGTCTTGCTAATAATAGCTAATCGAACAGGAGTGAGGTGGTATCTCATTGCAGTTTTGATTTGCATTTCTCTAATAACTAAAGACGATGAGCATCTTTTCATATATCTGTTGGCCATTTGTATTTCTTCCTGGGAGAAGTGTCTGTTCATGTCCTCTTCCCATTTTTTTTTTTTGGATTGTTTGTTTGTTTGTTGAGTTTTATGAGTTCTTTGTATATTTTGGATATTAGGCCCTTATCTGAGCTGCTGTTTGAAAATATCATTTCCCATTTAGTTGGCTTTCTGTTTATTTTGTTATCAGTTTCTCTTGCTGAGCAAAAACTTCTTAATCTGATGTAGTCCCATTCATTAATTTTTGCCTTCACTTCTCTTGCCTTTGGAGTCAAATTCATAAAATGCTCTTTAAAACCCAGGTCCATGAGTTGAGTACCTATGTCTTCTTCTATGTACTTTATTGTTTCAGGTCTTATGTTTAGATCTTTGATCCATTTTGAGTTAATTTTAGTACAGGGGGACAAACTGTAGTCCAGTTTCATTCTTTTGCATGTGGCTTTCCAGTTTTCCCAGCACCATTTATTGAAAAGGCTTTCTTTTCTCCATTGTGTGTTATTGGCCCCTTTATCAAAAATTATTTGACTATATATATGTGATTTTATTTCTGGGTTTTCTATTCTGTTCCATTGGTCTGAGTGTCTATTTTTCTGCCAATACCATGCTGTTTTGATTGTCGTGGCCCTATAATAGAGTTTGAAGTGAGGTATTGTAATGTCCCCAGCTTCATTCTTTTTCTTTAGAATTGCTTTGGCTATTTGGGGTTTTTTATAGATCCATATAAATCTGATGATTTTTTGCTCCATTTCTTTAAAAAATATCATTGGAATTTTGATGGGAATTGCATTAAATTTGTATATTGCTTTGGGTAATATGGCTACCTTGTCTATATTTATTCTTCCTAACCAAGAACAAGGAATATTCTTCCATCTCATTATATCTTTTTCGATTTCCTTTAACAATGGTTTATAGTTTTCATTATATAAGTCCTTTACATTCTTTGTTATGTTTATTCCTAGGTATTTTGTTGTTGTTGTTGTTGCAATCACGAAGGGGATTATTCTTTTGAGTTCATTCTCAAATGTTTCAGTGTTGAAATAAAGAAAGGCTATTGACTTCTGTAAGTTAATATTGTATCCTGCAACCTTACTGTATTGGCTTATTGTTTCTAGTAGTCTTTTTGTGGATTCTTTGGGGTTTTCGATGTATAGGATCATATCATCTGCAAAAAGTGATACCTTTACTTCTTCTTTTTCGATATGGATGCCTTTTATTTCTTTGTCTTGTCTGATTGCTCTGGCTAGAACCTCTAATACCACATTAAATAAGAGTGGAGAGAGTGGACAACCTTGTCTTGTTCCTGATTTAAGGGGGAAATCCTTCAATTTAGTGCCATTTAATATGATGTTAGCTGATGGTTTATCATATATGGCCTTTATCATGTTGAGATATTTTCCTTCTATACCCATTTTGTGAGAGTCTTTAACATAAAATTGTGTTGTATTTTATCGAAAGCCTTTTCTGCGTCTATTGATAAGATCATGTGGTTTTTGTTTTTTGTTTTGTTGATATGGTGTATTACGTTAACTTTTACGTATGTTGAACCATCCTTGAGATTCTGGGATGAATCCCACTTGATCATGATGTATTATTTTTTTAATATGTTGTTGTATTCGATTTGCTAGTATTTTGTTTAGTATTTTAGCATCTGTATTCATTAGAGATATTGGTCTGTAGTTTTCTTTTTTTGTGCCATCCTTGCCTGGTTTTGGTATGAGGGTTATGTTGGCCTCATAAAATGTCTTTGGAAATATTGCTTCTTCTTTAATTTTTTGGAAAACTTTCAGTAGAATAGGAACAAAGTCTTCTTTGAATGTTTGATAAAATTCGCTGCTATAGCCCTCTGGGCCTGGACTTTTATTTTGGGGGAGGTTTTTTAATGTTTTTTTCTATTTCTTCTCTACTAATAGGTCTGTTTAGGCTTTCTTCTTCTTCTTGACTCAGTCTAGGAAGGTTGTATTTTTCTAGGAATTTATCCATTTCTTCTAAGTTGTTGAATTTAGTAGCATAAATTTTTCATAGTATTCTACAATAATTCTTTGTATATCTACGGTGTCCGTGGTGATTTCTCCTGTTTCATTTTAGATTTTTTTTATATGAGTTTTTTCTCTTTTTTCCTTGGTAAGTCTTGCCAAGGTTTTGTCAATTTTGTTGATCTTATCAAAGAACAAGCTCCTTATTCTATTAATTTTTTCTATAGTTTTTCTGTTCTCTATTTCATTTATTTCTGCTCTGATTTTTATTATCTTTTTTCTTCCGCTGGTTTTGGGTTGTCTTTGTTCTTCTTTTCTAGTTCCTTAAGGTGTGAAGTTAAGTGGTTCACTTGGGCTCTCTCTTGTTTGTTCATATATGCCTGAAGTGATATGAACTTCACCCTTATCACTGCTTTTGCTGCATCCCATAGATTCTGATATGTCGTATTGTCATTTTCATTTGTCTGTATATATCTTTTGATCTCTGCACTTATTTCTTCTTTGACCCATTCATTTTTTAAAAGTATTTTGTTTAGTTTCCACACTATTGTGGGATTTTTTTTCTCTTTTTTGCAGTTGAATTCTAGTTTCAAGGCTTTATGATCAGAAAATATGTTTGGTACAACTTCGATTTTTCTGAATTTGCTGATGTTGTTTTTGTGGCCCAACATATGGTCAATTCTTGAGAATGATTCATGTACACTGGAGAAAAATGTATACTCAGTCACTTTGGGATGAAATGTCCTGTAGATGTTTATCATATCCAGATGCTCTAGTGTTTTGTTTAAGGCCAATATATCTTTATTTATTCTCTGTTTGAATGACCGATCTAGAGCCATCAGCAGTGTATTGAGGTCTCCAAGTATAATTGTATTTTGTCAGTTTTTGTTTTAAGGTCAATAAGTAGCTGTCTTATATATTTTGGTGCTCCTTGGTTTGATGCATATATATTAAGAATTGTTATGTCTTCTTGATTCAGTGCCCCCTTAGCCATTATGAAATGGCCATTTTTGTCTCTGAGTACTTTTGCTGTCTTGCAGTCAGCATTATCAGATATGAGTATTGCTATGCCTGCATTTTTTTGGATGTTTTTTGCTTGGAGTATTGTTTTCCAGCCTTTCACTTTGAATTTGTTTTTATCCTTGTTACTTAGGTGAGTTTTTTGTAGGCGGGGAAAAATACCTTACATTTTGGTGCCAAAACCCAGGAGGAGTTAGAAGTCTGCAAGGACCACTCCTTTCCCCTCCCTTCCGAGAAAGAACCAGGATCTCCGACTTACACCCACTTCGGCGCATGGTGTGGTAAGTCCCCTGCCTCCAGCATTCCTCTCAGTTCTTTCCTCCAAGACTCCCTGTCCAAAACCGTAGCTATGTCAGGGAAGTCTTTTCCGTCTGTCCCAGTGAGCGTGTGCTTGTGGCTGGACCTTGAGTTTTTAGGACGCTAATGCTCAAGTCAGACCAGTCCGAGAACTGAGGTCAGCTGTTGGGGCACAGGAATCTCCTCCCTAAGGAAGAAGAAACTGTTCTTCTTTTCCGCTGTGGCCAGGCCACAGAGCCCACTCAATTAGCCTCCTGAAGGGACTTGCGGTGTTAACACCCTCACCAATTTAACTATCACCAAAAAAGCTGGGAACTGATTGGAGATCTCTTACATACACGGCTTCTAATTATTTGTGCACCTGTCCTTAATCTCTTTGATGCCTGTTCCACACTGCGCAGGCCTTTTTCTGGCCAGAGAAACCTCACCTAAAACCTCCAATCCTAATCTTTCCTTCTCCATGGACTCCAAACTCTCTCTTCCCTCTGAGAGCTTCCTCCCCTTCCTTTGCAAAAACCTGTTTCTTATTCACCATCTACTACCATCTCTCTTTCTCCTCCCCTGCTGGCCAGGGGCCCCTCCCTTCACTGTGTTCTCTAGTCCCGCCTCCGTCAGGCCTTTCTCGGCCTGGCATTGGTTCTTACACTGGTTTTCAGGACATTCAATCCCAATTTTCTTGCAGGAAGTACCTGCCCTGTCCAGCGTTTTTCCTGCGGGATCTGGGTGCCGGGCTCCACATGAGCCCTCCTGCTCTTATTCCCAAACCCTCAAACCCCTATTCAGAACCTGTGAACAGGGCATTTAAAGTTTTTAATGGTCCCAATTAGTAGAAGCAAGCCAAGGCTGTTCTGCCAGGTCCCCATGCAGCAGATGGTAACGTTCCAAACCCCGACTCTTGTGGCAACCCTGTGACCAGCACAGCCACCAGCAGCTTGCTTTAAGTGTGGCAAGCAGTACCACTGGTCCCAGCAGGGCCCCTGCCCATGGCTTCCCACTGATCCCTGCCCTGACTGCAAGCAGCCCAGTCACTGGTGGAGTAATTGCCCCTTTGGGCAACAGGTTTTTTCCTCAGCACCTCTACATGGAGGACAAGCTGCCCAAATGGAAGGCCAATCCAGCCAGGTGGGTGCATTGCTCGAACTCCTAGGACACAGCCTGGACTCAGAGAACCCAGCGTTCTGCAATAAGTGGGTAAGTCCATCTCATTTCTTATGGACATGGGGGCTGCCTTCTCTGTTTTGCCATCAAAATCTGGACCTCTAGTTCCCTCACAGGTTTCGATTATGGAAATGGATGGGACTGCTTCCTTTCTCCTTTTCACGCCACTCCTGACATGCAGTTCTGCCTCAAGCTTGCCTCCTTATAGGACCACTGGCAGTCGGAACCACTGGACTCCATCCATCTCCAGGTCACCAAAAGGCTGGACCCTGCAAATTCCCCTATTACTCCTCTCTTTTTTTAAATCCTTACAGGACCTCATCCTCGAAGTTTCTCCAATCACGACCACACAGATGTTCCTCCTGACACCCCTCAAAGCCACCACCTTCCAATCTCTCCTTCCCCACGATGCCTCTATTCAGCAGGAAGTAGCCAGACAGATAAACAGCACTCTTTTTCTATTTAACACAAAAGGTCAGAATGTAAGGTTGGTGGTTAGGAGGATGGTCACGTGGGAACCCAGGCCCGGGAACTTTGGCTAGGACTGCCCACTTTGGCTAGGAATGCCCACAATCAAGCCCGCCAAAGGAAACTTCCCAGGAATCATTTGGAAATAAGCGATCGTCTGCCAGCAACTGAAATTTCACCACGTAATGTTAGCTCCCTTCCCTAGAGGGACCCCTTTAAATATCTCCCATGCGGTTTAATCCGTGCAACTTCACTGACCTCCATTTTTTCTCCATCTTTCTTTCTTCGGGGTCAGGGAACCTTGCCGGGCGGGATGTGTACTCTGTACTCAATAAAGCCATTTGCTATTTCACACTTTGCAGCTCCGGGCCTCTTCCGTCCTTCTCGGCGGGGAAAAATACCTTACAGCATACAGTTGGATTTTCTTTTTTAATCCATTCTGCTACTCTGTGTCTTTTTATTGGTGAGTTTAATCAGTTTACATTTAGTGTAATTATTGACACTTGTGAGTTCCCTATTGCCATTTTATAGATTGCTTTCTGTTAGTTTTGTGTCTTGTTTGATCCTTCTCTTTTATTGTTCTATCTTTTGTTTTTATTTGGTTGTATTCCATACATCTTTCCTCTGTTGCTATCTTTTTTAAATCATGTGCTTCTGTGGTGGTTTTTTCAATGGTGGTTACCTTTAAGTAATGAAAAAGGTTCCTATCCTGTTCATTGTAGCGCACTATTTTGTGAATACTTTTGCACTCCATCGTCCTTTGCTACTGTTAATCTCCATCCTCACCCCCCCCTTTCTTTTTGTTGTTGTCACAGTTTAAATTTGGTTTTATTGTGTTCTTCTTGGAGCTTTTACTTGTGGCTTTTCTTGTTGTTGTTGTTGTTCTTTGTATATGATTGGAGAGCCCCCTTTAGTAATTCCTGGAGTGGGGGTTTTCTGATGATAAATTCCCTCATCTTTTCTGTATCTGTGAATGTTTTTATTTCTCCTTCATATTTGAAGGATAGCTTTGATGGGTATAGTATTCGTGGCTGAAAGTTCCTCTCTTTCAGGACTTTAAATATTGGGGTCCACTCTCTTCTAGCTTGTAGAGTTTCTGTTGAGAAATCGGACGATAATCTAATGGGCCTTCCTTTATATGTTGTATTCTTCTTTTCCCTGGCAGCCTTGAGAATTTTTTGTTTGCCATTGGTTTGTGCCAATTTCATTATGATATGCCTTGGAGTAGGTTTGTTGGGGTTAAGAAAACTCGGAGTTCTGTTTGCTTCTTGAATTTGAGGCTTTATTTCTTTCCACAGGCTTGGGAAGTTCTCATCTATTATTTGTTTGAGTATGTTCTCCATTCCATTTTCTCTCTCTTCTCCCTCTGATATACCTATTATTCTTATGTTATTCTTTTTGTTGGAGTAAGACAATTCCTGTAGGGCTATTTAATTTTTTTTAAGTTTTGAGTCTCTTTCTTGTTCTCTCTGTTGTGCCTCAAGTTGCTTGTCTTCTATTTCACTAATCCTACCTTCTATCTGGCCTGTTCTATTAGCCAAGCTTGTTACCCTGTTTTTCAGCTCGTGAATTGAGTTTTTCATCTCTGTTTGATTTGTTTTTATAGTTTCAATTTCCTTGGACATATATTCTTTGTGTTCATTGAGTTGTTTTCTGAGCTCCCTAATCTGCCTTTCTGTGTTTTCTTGTATATCTCTGAGTATTTTTAGGATTTCTATCTTGAATTCTCTGTCATTTAGCTCCAAGTTTTCAATATATTAAATTTTTTCTCCATAGATTTTTCCTCATCTATCTGTGTTACCTCTCTTTCTTTTGTATCCATGATATTTGATTTTCTCTTCCTTAATGGCATCTGAGGGTGGTTTTGTTGATAGTATTAATGAGATTTAATAAAGAATAAAAAGTTAAAAAAATCAAAAAGAGTTGTTGTTTTTTTAAAAAATTAATAATTAAATAAAGAAAAATAAAATAAAATTAAAATTAAAAGAAGAAATTATTCCCCCCCCCTTTTTTCCTCTCCTCTCCTCTCCCCTCTTTCTTGAGAAAATCTTGTGGTGAACTGTGAATTATATTGTATTTAATAGAACAAACAATGCCTGTAATGGAGGGCCTGAATTGGGCAGAAGTAATAAAGGGGCAAACAACAACAAACAAACAAAAAAAACAAAAAAACAAAAACAAAACAAAAGAAGGGGGTATGGACCCACAAAAAGAAAATAAGGAAAATAATTGGATCAAGAGTAAAATGATTTGCTTTTAGGTGTTGGTTGACTAAGAGTTATGATGAAAGGAATAAGAGGGAAACAGGAAAATGGGGGGACAAATTAAAAAGTTACTATTGTATTTAGTGGAACAAGAACTAGATAAAATGGAGAGCCAGGGACGGGAGTGCTGCTAGTGAGTTAAAAAGGTGAAGTAAAAAACCCCCAAAATGCCACAAACATAAGTTTGAGTCTCAAATAAGATAATTTGTTCGTTATTGAGGTTTGAATGAGAGGAGACGTAAAGGAGAAAGGAGGAAACTAATATAGATGGAGAAAAGAAAGAGAGAGCAAGAGAAAAAAAAGAGGGAACCCCTAAAAGAAGAGAAAAGAAAAAAGAGGAGAGAGATAGTTAAGTGTTTTGGAGTGCAACCCTCATAGAGAGAAAGGAAGAGGAAAGAAAGAGATGTAACACTTATGGGTAGTGTAGTTCAAGGAGAGGAGAGAGTAAGACCGGCAGAGAGTTAAATGACCAAATTGGAGGAGGAAAAAAAAATCAAGAATGAAGATAAGAGAAACAAACGAACAAATATAATAAAATGGGATAGGTTATAAAGTCTGCGGATTATTCTTGATTTTGAGAGGTTATCTTCTTGCTTTTTCTTTTCTCTCCCTCTTCCTGGTCAGTGACTCTGTACCCCGGGTTCTGCCCCTTTGGCACGCTCAGGTAGAGGTTTGCAGTTGAAAAGTCTCTGTGGTGATGTCATGTATTGTGCTTCAGTCTCGTTGGCAGTCCAGGCTCATTAGCATTTATAGGCTCCGACAATGAGAGAGTCCGTATTCCTGAAGGCTTTCTTCTAGTCTTTCCTTCCTCAATTAGTAGCCTGATAATCCAGCTATGGGGTTGCTGCTGCCTCTGCCTGGATAATAAGAGGCTCAAAGAGCTGGCAACTCCCCACTCAGTTCTCACTCAGCACAGGGCTCTGGATAAGGCACAGTCAGTCAGAGCTGCTAGCATAATCAGGTGGGGGTTCCGCCCACTCAAAGACCTCTGGCTCTGACACTCTGTCCAGTAACATGGGCAGGCGCCCACTCCCGGGGTGCTTGGAGGAAACTCTCGCTCACTATCTGCACACGCATACCAGGATATCAGGCCGGCAGTCTCACACTCTGAGTGAAACCTCCTCCCGCATGGAAAAGTTCCAGCGTTGGAATTGGCTCTCGCCCCCTCCCCATGCGCAGCTTTTTTAGGACGCTGGGGCGGCCTGGAGATTCCGTTTTTGGCTCACACAAAGGCCCCTACTCTGCCCCTCTGTGGAATAACACGGGCGTGCACTGCCGAGGCACCCAGCAGAATCTCTCGCTCACTATCTGTGCTCGCAGACCAGGATATCAGGTCGGCTGCCTCACCCTCTGAGTGAAACCCGCACCCGCACAGAAAAGTTCCAGTGTTGGAATTGGTTCTCGCTCCCTCCCCGTGCGCAGTTTTTTCAGGGCGCTGGGGCGGCCCATGATTCCGCTTTTGGCCCACAAAAAGGCCCCTACTCTGCCCCTCTGTAGGATAACACAGGAGCCCACTCCTGAGGTGCTGGGAGGAGTCTATTGCCCACTCTTCATGCACACAGACCAGGATATCAGACCAGTCGCCTCACCCTCTGAGTGAAACCCCCACCTGCACTGTAAATTTCCAGCGTTGGAATTGGCTCTCTCTCCCTCCCCGTGCATGGCTTTTTCAGGGCACTGGGGCGGCCCGGAGATTCCGCACACACAGGCCCCTGACTCTGCCTCTCTGTGGGGTAACACGATCGCCCACTGCTGAGGCACTCAGAGGAATCTCTCACCCACTATTTGCATGCGCCAACCAGGAGATTGGGAAAATGGCTGCCCGCTTGTCTTTCTTTGTCTGGGTTTGGCGCGAGTGTTAGCCTGTATTGACTGGGTTGCCACAGCACAGTTTTTCTTTGCCTTGGATCTCCATGCCACAGCCTGGTTCGGCCTGGATCTATTCACCTCCATTGCCTGCCTTAGTTTCTATATTCTCAGTTCCCAGTGAAAGCAGCCCTGTTTAGGTTAGTGAGGAAGGTGGAGCATTTCTTACTCCCTATTTCCTTTGGGGTTTGGTTATATATTTAGCCAATTTTTCGCTCGACCATACCTTCGGGTGTATTGCAAAACATCTGGAGGCTCCAAGGATAGGTTTTTCTGTTTCTGGTTGAAGATCTTGTTGAGTTTTGGGGGAGATTTATTGGTATTGCTTCCTACCACGCCATTACTCTGACATCATCTCCGTCCCGATTTCTAATCCTGGTCAGGACTGGAGGTAAATGTTGCCACCACTAGATGAAGCCTCAGCCACAGCTGGTTATGTCTATCCTGGTGGTGTATATAGATATTTGACTGTTTTCTTTAAAAAAAGAGGCCCCGCAGAGGGTGATATACAATGCATCACAATGTTATCTAACTTTAAAGCTAAAGTTTGCTAATCTTCCTCTGGACAGTTTTTGGTTATCTGTTGCCAAGGAGTTCCTTATTCTGGCCAACAAAGCTATTTTGACATTGCTCCCATTTTCAACCACATATCCATGTGAGCTGAGCATCTCTAGCTTGACTGCATTAAAAACTAAAAACAGAGAGAGACTGAGAACTGTTGAGGAAGAGCTTCATGTGTGTCTACCATTCCTGCCAGGATATCCCTTTTGTGTTCATTGAAACAGGCCCAGGTTTCACACTAAGTGAGTATAAATACATTTAGAAACTATATTATTAACTATGTGTATAATATGTACTGTGTTAGTGTGTCATTTTGTGTCATTTTGGTAGGTGGTGTGCCCCAGGATTTTGTAAATGTAAAAAATGTGCCGCGGCTCAAAAAAGGTTGAAAAATCACTGCATTAGAAGACTCTTTACACTGGTTGTCTCTCTTTCTGAGTCATGAGATTGATCACTGGGTTCAGATGCTGTCACCCTGATCTATCTGTTATGAAATTTCTCATCTGCCTTTTAACGCATGTATTTTGTAGCCTCTTACAGATTATTGCATAGCTCTACATTTTATTGAAGGTTGCAAGAGGACCACGTTTTACTTCTGTACTTTCTTCTGCATTTATTAGCTGGAATTCTATGAAACAAACTTCCTGTCATCAACTACAGTTATAAGGATGCCTGGAAGTATTTTCCACACAGAAGGGAAGGGTGAATGCTGACTTCTTCTGCTGTAATTCCAGTTTTAAAAATAATGAGATGTTTTCTTGGGATCCTCTAAAAGTGAACAGTGAGTTGGTTTTGGTATTTTGTTTAATTTTAAGGTGTCATCATCAGTTTTAGGTGTTTATATATTTGCTGTTTTAATCCGTAGCAGACATTAATATTTTTTGGTTTTTAAAAAGATTTTACTTATGTATTGTATACAGGAGAGAGGGAGAGAGAAAGAGGGGGTAAGAGCAGGAAGCATCAACTTGTAGTGGTTGCTTCTCATATGTGCCTTGACCAGGCAAGCCTGGGGTTTCAAACCAACAACCTCAGCATTCCAGGTCAATGCTTTATCTATTGTGCTACCATAGGTCAGGCTGTTTTTGATATTTTCAGTGTTCTGTTTTTGGCATATATGAGCCCCTCAAATTAGCTTTTGTGTCTTTGACATGCTTTCTGGTATGGGAGTTTGGTCCAGACTCACTTGATATAATCCCTATTCAGACCCAGGATCAACATTTTCTCTAAGGACGCCTGGTCCTTTTAGTGAAAAACAGCTTCAGAGATTTAGTTGGGTATAAATTTGCTAATTGCTGCTGAGGTGGTCATTGCTTCTTGCCCTTTTCAATGCACAGAGCTTTTAAATATGTATTCTATTTCTAAGAGAATATACATCATCAGCTTCTATACTGGGCTGCTCCTTTATCACCTTATCAGTAAGGTTCTGTATCTGCACTATCTGTCCTGCATGGGAATCACTAGTTACCTATGGGTGTTAAGTACTTGAAATGTATGCTTCCAAAGTGATTTCATATACGTGTGTTGTTGATTCCTCCTGGTGCTGTCTTCTGAATGAGTTCATGAATAAACTTTTCCACTGAATCTCACTGTTGAAGCGTTTTCCCCTCCAGAAGCTGTGGGGCTGAGAGTTGGGAGATCTCCTGTAGACCCTCCTCCTCCCCTACACCATGGCATTCACTGCATGGCTACCTAGGTGTTTAAATCTATGAGTCAGCTTTCAGTTCAGTGCATTTTATTTGGGAAAGAACATAAAGAAATAAGTTGTAAAACTGCTTTCTAATCATGACCTTCACTAATTCCAGGGAAGTGGAATTAGATTAGCTATTATAACAAGACAGGTAATAGCAAATGTTGGAGAGGCTATGGAGAAAAAGGAACCCTCATACACTGTTGGTGGGAATGTAAAGTAGTACAACCATTATGGAAGAAAGTATGGTGGTTCCTCAAAAAACTGAAAATAGAACTACCTTATGACCCAGCAATCCCTCTACTAGGTATATTCCCCAAAAACGCAGAAACATTGATACATAAAGACACATGCAGCCCCATGTTCATTGCAGCATTGTTCACAGTGGCAAGGACAAGGAAACAACCAAAAAGCCCATCAATAGACAACTGGATAAAGAAGATGTGGCACATATACTTTATGGAATACTACTCAGCCATAAGAAATGATGACATCGGATCATTTACAGCAAAATGGTGGGATCTTGATAACATTATACGAAGTGAAATAAGTAAATCAGAAAAAAACAGGAACTGCATTATTCCATACGTATGTGGGACATAAAAGTGAAACTGAGAGACATTGATAAGAGTGTGGTGGTAACGGGGGGAGGGGAGAGAGGGAGAGGGAAAGGGGGAGGGGGAGGGGCACAAAGAAAACTAGATAGAAGGTGACAGAGGACAATCTGACTTTTGGTGATGGGTATACAACATAATTGAAAGACAAGATAACCTGGACTTGTTGATCTTTGAATATATGTAACCTGATTTATTGATGTCGCCCCATTAAAAAAATAAAATTATAATTAAAAAAAAAGAAAAAGAAAAAAATATGTTGTAAAACTGCTTTCTCATCATGACCTTCACTAATTCCAGGGAAGTGGTAACATTGTCTGCCTGTGGAATGTAAGATTTATTTGAGAGGCATACTAGTCTTTTGTGTGTGTGTGTTTTTATAAATAAATTTTTTATTTTAATGGGATAACATCAATAAATCAGAATACATATATTCAAAGAAAACATGTCCAGGTTATCTTGTCATTCAATTCTGTTGCATATGCATCACTCAAAGTCAGATTGCCCTCCGTCACCTTCTATCTAGTTTTCTTTGTGCTCCTCCCTCTCTCCCTCTTTCCCTTCCCCAACCCCCATAACCACCACACTCTTGTCCATGTCTCTTAGTCTCCTTTTTATGTCCCACCAATGTATGGAATCCTGCAGTTCTTGTTTTTTCTAATTTACTTATTTCTCCCTGTATAATGTTATCAAGATCCCACCATTTTGTTCTAAGTGATCTGATGTCATCATTTTTTATGGCTGAATAGTATACCATGGTGTATATGTGCCTCATCTTCTTTATCCAGTCTTCTATTTTTTTTACAGTGATTAAAGCCTTTAAGCAAACTCTTGGGCAATACAGCAAGAATCCATAAAGGAGTAGTGTCCTTAACATGTTCACCAAGTACAAGTTGGCCCCAACACCATGCCAAATCCCTGAAAAATGCAAACCAACCACAGTTCAGTCTGTTAGGAGCTGTCACAAGGAGCAGGAGTCCAGGAAAAGTCCACATCCAGGAAAAGTTCGCATGGCACTGGAATTGTTGTCACCATTCTATACTTTGCAGCTCACATCCAAGTCCCAATGATCGCTGCTTCTAGCTGGTAGTGATTGAGGTAGACTGGAAAAGCCATCTGCAGCATGTGTGGAGATGGCACTTCTGTTCTCCTCTGCCTGGAGAGATGAGACCAGGTTGTTTTCCCTGGAGCTCTGCAACTGTGGCTTGGTAAAGAGAACCTTGGGATACACTAAGCTGGGTGGCAAAGGTAGATTCATAATAGAAGTTGGCAAAAGGGGGAAAGAGAGCTCTAAATTAGGAGTAGGTCCCAGCCTGAAATATGAGTGGGGCATTGATGTAGGAGGAATAAAGGAAACACTATATATTAAACAAAGCATCAGAAAATAGGACTATCAACACCCACAACAGAGATTTTCGAGGGAAGAATAAAAAACCTGACTATTCAGCCAAGACATAGTTAAGTAGCCCTTGTGCAAATGAGATCAGTTTACCTGCTTCTTGGAAAAAATACCCTAGGCTTGTCCACAGTGTCATAGATGGGGTCGATGGCTTTGGGCACCTTCAGCCTTCAGTGGCAAACCCCAGCATTTTGGGAAAGGTTAAGTCATAGATGGCTGGAGCAGGGCTGGAAGAGACTGAATCCTCCCTTAGAGGAGCGAGGGATAAGCCTACCTTCCAGTGTCCCTGTTTCCTCACAGCAGAGGCATGTAAGTCTGGCAGGCTTTAGCTCAATGACCTTCCTTTCCACTATTGAAGCAGGACCCAGATGTCACACTATGAGACCCCTTTGGGGTGTTGGAGCCTTTAAGGGCATATCCTAAAAGCTGGTAGTTCCCCTGATCTCTACTGGGCTTTTTCTGCCTCTTGGTATCTTAAGTCCATGCTCAGAAGATCTCGCTGAGGGGTTTGAGGATCCCCATCCACCTATATAAATCTTCTCCATTTATCTGGAGCTATTTGGAAAAAGACAAAACATTATATTAACTGGATCAAATAAAGAAGGTAGTAATTTGCAGGAGAAAAAGATTTGGCATCTCCTGTTCATCAGCATTCAAAAGAAATTTAAATTTTTTTAAATAAAAAGCATGATATGGTAGACCCGTAGGAGTTCCAGGATATGACTCCCCCCAATTAAATTTTTTTTAATTGACCTTAAAATATTTGCTGGGTACACTTTAATAATACCTTGACTTTAAAGATTGTAAGAATGACAAAATACAGTAAATGCTTTTGCTCCATCTGCAGGAGCATTGTCAGTTTAACCAGTTTAGGAAATTCTATAATAGAACAGTGCATACAGACAATGAGCTATTACATGTTTAGCAGCCTCTCCTGTTCTGACAGAGGTTACTATAAATCCAGAATATGTATCCACTGTAACGTGGACATAAGACTGTTTGCCAAATGAAGGTATATGAGTAACATCCATTTGCCAAAGTTGTCCTGGTATGGGTCCTTGAGGATTAGCTCCAAATGAAGGGGCAGATTGTAGTATAGGACCCCTTGGGCAGGATTTCCCAATCTGCCGTGCTGCTTCCCGAGAAAGTTGAAACTGTTTACACAGGGCTGCAGCATTCTGGTGATGAATAGTATGAGACTGAATTGCGCGATCTTTCATGGTTGCTCCAAATAATTTTCTTTTGAGTAGCTTGATCAACAAGGGCATTCCTAGGCCCTGGCCGGTTGGCTCAGTGGTAGAGCATCGGCCTGGTGTGCGGAAGTCCTGGGTTCGATTCCCGGCCAGGGCACACAAGAGAAGCGCCCATCTGCTTCTCCACCCCTCCCTCTCTTCCTCCCCTCTGTCTCTCTCCTCCCCTCCTGCAGCCAAGGCTCCATTGGAGCAAAGTTAGTCTAGGCACTGAGGATGGCTCTGTGGCCTCTGTCTCAGGTGCTAGAATGGCTCTGGTTGCAACAGAGCAACACCCCAGATGGGCAGAGCATACCGCTCTGGTAGGCGTGTCAGGTGGATCCCAGTTGAGTGCATGCAGGGAGTCTGTCTGATTGCCTCCCCATTTCCAACTTCAGAAAAATACAGAAAAAAGGGCATTCTTTTGTGCTAAAGCTCCAGGGAGCATGGAGTGAGCTTGAGTATGTCCTATAAAACATGGAGCTCTATGTTGACATACAAGTCTTTGAAGAAGGAGGAACTGCCCTGGCCAGTTGGCTCAGCGGTAGAGCATCGGCCTGTCGTGCGGGGAACCTGGGTTTGATTCCCGGCCAGGGCACATAGGAGAAGCACCCATTTGCTTCTCCACCCCCCCTCCTTCCTCTCTTTCTCTCTCTTCCCCTCCCACAGCGAGGCTCCATTGGAGCAAAGATGGCTCGGGTGCTGGGGATGGCTCCTTGGCCTCTGGTCCAGGCGCTGGAGTGGCTCTGGTCGTGTTAGAGCGAGGCGCCGGAGGGGCAGAGCATCGCCCCCTGCTGGGCAGAGCGTCGCCCCTGGTGGGCGTGCCCGGTGGATCCCAGTCGGGCGCATGCAGGAGTCTATCTGACTGTCTCTCCCCATTTCCAGCTTCAGAAAAATACAAGGAAAAAAAAAAGACAGAGGAACTGCTGAAATAGTTCATCACCATTTGTCCCTAAGACAGCAGTCTTTATAGTGGAAACACCATAAGTAAATATTTGCTGTCTGTATATAGATTAAAGGGGGAATATGGCAAATGCTGAAAAGCCATGATCATGGCTTATACTTCTAGACTTTGAGCTGATTTTAAGTTGACAGTTTCAGTATAAAGTTGTCCATTGATTTGCAAGAGTGATTTCCCATTGAGTAGAAGTTTCCCAGAGCCATTGTTGTTGATCCTTTGAAAAAAGCAATCACAATAATTTTGAGGCTCAAAACCTATAAGCTGTAAGGGTTGCCTATGCCCCTTGATAACCCAGGAAGCAACAAGATCAAAATATGGAAGTGTATTCCATGGGCTATTAGATGGTTCAATGTGCCCAAGCTGTAGCTGCTCTTGTACCAATTGAGCAGCTGCCCTAAGTTTATCCTGAGAAAGGGGCCATTGGTATACCCACAGGATTATCTGATTTCCAAGTAATTGGGTCTGCACAATGCATTATTGGGGTATCAGGAGCTATCAAGGCCCCTATGCTAAATTTTGATATCCTAATCCACACCTTCTGGTATAAGGTGCCATTTCCATGGGGGTGAGAATTCCTCGCTGTCCTTTCCCTAGTCCCTTGGTGGGCAAAAATCCCCGATCAAGCATCTGAGTACTGACTAAACCATTAGGACTGACAAGCGATGCTCCCATATTTTTCAAAATATCTCTACCCCACAAATTAATGGGCCATCCAGGGAGCACATAAGGCTTAAAAATTCCAGAATGACCTTCTTAATCTTACCAATGTAAAAAACTAGAACTTTGTTGAGGGGATTTACTCTGCCCTATACCTTGTAATTCTGTGGCTGCTGCATGAGTGGGCCAGGAAGGAGGCCAATGTAGCTTAGCAATAATAGATACATCAGCTCAAGTATCTAAAAGTCCTTTAAATTTATGCTCATGTATTGTTAGTTCCATTTCAGAGCGTTCCTGACCTATTTTTTTTTAAATCCTTTTGGCAAAATCAGAGGAGCAAAATCACCAATTTGCTTGGAGCCCCTTTTGCAGGATGTGGCCTGAGAAGCAGAATTAGCATCCTTATACTATTCTTCTAACTGCCTGAATTAGCCGTGAGACATATCCTTTTTTTTTTTTTTGATTAATTTTGATGGGGTGACATTGATACAATTGTCTTCCGTCACCTTCTAACTGGTTTTCTTTGTGCCACTCCCCTCCCCCAACCCCCTCCCTTTTCTCCCCCCACCCTGTAACCCCTCCACTCTTGTCCATGTCTCTGAGTCTCATTTTTATGTCCCACCTACGTATGGAATCATATAGTTCTTATTTTTTTCTGATTTACTTATTTCGCTCAGTATAATGTTATCAAGGTCCATCCATGTTGTTGTAAAAGATCTGATGTCATCATTTCTTATGGCTGAGTAGTATTCCACAGTATATATATATACCAAAGCTTTTTAATACACTCGTCCACTGATGGACACTTGGGCTATTTCCAGATCTTTGCTATTGTGAACAATGCTGCCATGAACATGGGGGTGCATTTCTTCTTTTCAAACAGTGCTATGGTGTTCTTGGGGTATATTCCTAACATTGGTATAGCTGGGTCAAAAGGCAGTTCAATTTTTAATTTCTTGAGGAATCTCCATACTATTTTCCACAGTGGCTGCATGAGTCTACATTCCCACCAGCAGTGCAGGAGGATCCCTTTTCTCCACATCCTCGCCAGCACTTATTCTGTGCTGTTTTATTTCTTGATGAACGCCATTCTGACTGCTTTGAGGTAATAACTCATTGTGGATTTAATTTGCATTTGTCTAATAATTAGTGATGTTGAGCATTTTTTCATATGCCTATTGGCCATCTGTGTGTCCTCTTTGGAGAAGTGTCTATTCATTTCTTTTGCCCATTTTTGGATTGGATTGTTTGTCTTCCTGGCATTAAGTTATACAAGTTCTTTATAAATTTTGATTATTAACCCCTTATCAGATGCATTGTCAAATATATTCTCCCATTGTGTAGTTTCTCTTTTTATTCTGTTCTTATTGTCTTTAGCTGTGCAGAAGCTTTTTCGTTTGATAAATTCCCCTTTGTTTATCCTGTCTTTTATTTCACTTGCCTGTGGAGACAAATCAGCAAATATATTGCTGCAAGAGATGTCAGCGAGCTTACTGCCTATGTTTTCTTCTAAGATGCTTATGGTTTTACAGCTTACATTTAAGTCTTTCATCCATTTTGAGTTTATTTTTGTGAATGGTGTAAGTTGGTAGTCTAGTTTCATTTTTTTGCAGGTAGCTGTCCAATTTTCCCAACACCATTTGTTGAGGAGGCTGTCTTTACTCCAATGTATGCTCTTACATCCTTTGTCAAATATCAGTTGTCCATACAAGTGTGGGTTTATTTCTGGGTTCTCAGTTCTGTTCCATTGATGTATATGCCTGTTCTTATGCCAGTACCAGGCTCTTTTGAGTACAATGACCTTATAATATAACTTGATATCCGGAAGTGTGAGACCTCCCAATTTTTTCTTCCTTTTCAAGATTTCTGAGGCTATTTGTGTTCTCTTTTGGTTCCATATAAATTTTTGGAATATATGTTCTATATCTTTGAAGTAAGTCATTAGTATTTTAATTGGTATTGCACTGAATTTATAAATTGCTTTGGGTAATATAGACATTTTAATGATGTTTCTTCTTCCTAACCACGAGCACGGAATATGCCTCCACTTGTTTGTATCTACCCTGATTTCTTTTATCAATGTTTTATAATTTTCTGAGTACAAATCTTTAATCTCCCTGGTTAAATTTATTTCTAGGTACTTAATTTTTTTGGTTGCAATGGTAAAGGGGATTGATTCCTTAATTTCTCTTTCTGACAGTTCATTGTTAATGTATAAAAATGCCTCTGATTTCTGAGTATTGATTTTATATCCTGCCACCTTGCTGAATTCCTTTATCAGGTCTAGTAGATTATGACTGCGACTTTAGGGTTTTCTATATACAATATCATATCATCTGCAAATAATGATAGTTTTACTTCTTCTTTTCCAATTTGGATGCATTTTATTTCTTTTTCTTGTCTGATTGCTGTGGCTAGGACTTCCAGAACTATGTTGAATAAGAGTGGTGAAAAGGGGCACCCCTGCCTTGTTCCTGATCTTAAGGGGATTGCTTTTAATTTTTGCCCATTGAGTATGATATTGGCTGTGGGTTTGTCATAGATTGCCTTTATCATGTTGAGGTTTGCTCCCTGTATTCCCACTTTGCTGAGAGTTTTGATCATGAATGGGTGCTGGATTTTAACAAATGCTTTTTCTACATCTATTGAAATTATCATGTGGTTTTTTTCCTTTTTTTGATTATGTGATGAATCAAATTGATTGATTTGAAAGTATTGTACCAGCCTTGCCTCCTGAGAATAAATCCCACTTAATCGTGTTGTATAATTTTTTTTCATATTTTGTTGTATCCGGTTTGCTAATATTTTGTTGAGGATTTTTGCATCTAAATGCATCAGGGCCTATAATTTTCTTTTTTTGTGTTGTCTTGGCCTGGTTTTGGAATCAGAATTATGCTCGCCTCAAAAAAGGAGATTCCTCTTGAATTTTTTGAAATAGCTTAAGAAGGATAAGAGTTAGTTCTTTGAATATATGGTAGAATTCACTTGTGAAGCCATCAGGCCTAGGACTTTTCTTTTTTGGGAGTTTTTTGATAACTGTTTCAATCTCATTTGTTGTAATTGGTCTGTTTCAGTTTTCTGATTCTTCCAGATTAATTTTTGGCAGATTATATGTTTCAAGGAATTTGTCCATTTCATCTAGGTTGTCTAGTTCTTTGGCATACAGTTCTTCAGAGTATATTGTTACAATATTTTGTATTTCTGTTGTGTCAGTTGTTATTTCTCCACTCTCATTTCTAATTTTATTTATTTGAGTCCTTTCTCTTTTTTTCTTGGTGAGTCTGGTTAAAGGTTCATCGATCTTGTTTACCTTTTCAAGGAACCAGCTCCTGGTTTCATTGATCCTCTGTATTGTTTCTTTAGCCTCTATGTCATTTATTTCTGCTCAGATCTTTATTATTTCCTTCCTTCTACTAGCTCTGGGCTTTACTTGCTGTTCTTTTTCTAGTTCTTTTAGATGTACGGTCAAGTTGTTTATTTGAGCTTTTTCTAGCTTCTTGAGGTATGCCTGTAATGCTATAAACTTCCCTCTCAAAACTGCTTTTTCTGTGTCCCATAAATTTTGAGTTGTTGTATGCTCATTATCATTTGTTTCTAGGAATTTTTGAATTTCTTCTTTGATCTCATTGTTTACCCATTTGTTATTTAATATCATGCTATTTAATTTCCAAGTGAGTATTTTTCAGTTTTTCTGTTGTGGTTGATTTCTAGTTTAATGCCATTGTGATCAGAGAAAGTGCTCGATACGATTTCAATCTACTTAAATTTGTTAAGACTGCTTGAGAAGAGGTGTAAGGACAGTATTTAGCTGGAAAAAAGTCAGGATACTGTTTTTGAGAAAGAGTCTGATTTCTCAGACCCAGGATCCTTCTTAAAGGGACCACACAGAACATCTCTCTCATAACCACCCACCCGGGCTCCTGGGGATGGGGGGAGAGAGGAGAGGACCAGAGTAACAGGAAGAGAGTGTAATCTAGGAGGCACAGGTAGAAGCATTTTGGGAGATTGCCACCCTAACCCCTGGGACGAGTCACCCCCCAAAGCTGAAGTGAATATTTCCCCCGGAAACAGCAATACCAGCAAAAGGAAGCAGGAGAGCAGCCAAAAAAGTTCCCCCTCGGCATTCAGAGCAGAGTCACATAGAAGGAGGAACCTTTTGGGTCTACAGTAGTGAGTTTTAGGGTCGGAGCTGCAACCTCCCACCCACGCGGCTGAGGGTGTGCCGGAGAGCGGGCAGCAGCGGGGGAAAAAAGCACGGTTCTGCTGGCAGGGGCAGAAGCCAGCTGGCCACCACTGGGCTCAGGTGTGAGCTCAATCTTGCCTGGCTGGGAAGAAGGGGGCGTGCAAAATCAGTCAAGCTTAGCTGTTAGCAACCTGTAATCCAGCCTGCGGGGAAAAGGGTGGGAACCCCGGAAAGGGTGGAGACCAGCCCTTGAGCAAGGGCAGAGGAACACAGCCTTGCCCTGCCCCTGCAACCCAGGATTGCGGTCTGACTTGTTAGCCGGATCCTCCCACAGGGGTGGAGCCAAAAGCCCAGTAGAGGCAGAGTTCCGCTACTGAGCTGAGCTTGGGAATGCAGTCCTGCCCAGCAGTAGAGCCAAAACTAGCAGCCGTTCCTCAAGTGGGCTCCTCCTGCAAGGGCAGGGCAAAAGCCCGGAAAGAGGTGGAGACCTCCAGCTGAGCAAAGGTGCTTGGCAGTGCCCTCAGGACCGAGCATAACATCACACATGGAGGTGGGGCAAAGGCCAAGGTCACCAACGCTTGTGCACCCGAGCATGTGATCATAACCACTCCCATTCAGAGAAAATGTGGAGGCAGAGAAATACAACACAAATAAACCAAGAGAAATAAACCCCAGAAAAGGACCTAAGTGAATCAGATATAACCAAATTACCAGATGCAGGTTTAAAATATACGATTGTTTAGGAATGCTCAAAGAAATCAGAACAACCATAGATGGCCATTATGAAAACCCAAATAAAGAGATAACAAATATAAAAAAGGACATTGAAATAATAAAAAAGAATCAGTCAGAAATGACAAATACAATATCTGAAATAAAGAACACAGTGGAAGGAATTGAAAGTAGGATGGATGAAGCAAAGAATCAAATCAGTGAGTTAGAGGACACAATAAATAAAGGCACGGAAGCAGAGCAGAAAAAAGAAAAGAGACTCAAAAAGTTTGAGGAAACTCTAAGGAGCTCTATGACACCATGAAGAGAAATAACATCTGCATCATAGGGGTTCCTGAAGAGGAAGAGAAAGAACAAGGGATAGAGACTTTGTTCAAACATATTATACTGGAAAAATTCCCCCAATTAAGGCAGGAAAACATTTCACATGTTCAGGAAGCACAGAGAACTCCATTAAGGAGAAATCCAAAGAAACCAACACCAAGACACATCATAATTAAAATACCAAAGCTAAGTGATAAAGAGAAAATATTAAGAGCTGCTAGAGAAAAAAAAGACTATCACCTACAAAGGAGCCTCCATAAGGATGACTTCTGACTTCTCAACAGAAACACTTGAGGCCAGAAGGGAATGGCAAGAAATATTCAACGTAATGCAGAACAAGAACCTACAATCAAGACTACTTTATCCAGCAAGGCTAACATTTAAAATTGAAGGAGAAATAAAAAAGCTTTACAGACAAAAAAAACTCAAGGAATTCACTGCAACCAAACCAAGGATGCAAGAAATGCTAAGGGACCTGTTGTAAACAGATCAGAGGAAAAAAAGAATATAGCAAAAAGGAATACAATTTCAAAGAAAAAAAATGGCAATAAACAATTACATACCAGTAATAACCGTAAATGTTAATGAATTAAATGATCCTTTCAAGAGACATAGGTTAGCTGCGTATATAAGAAAACAGGAGCCATACATATGCTGTCTACAAGAGACACACCTTAAATCAAAAGACGCACACAGACTGAAGATAAAAGGATGGAAAAAAATATTTCACACAAATGGAAATGAAAAAAAAGCTGGGGGAACAATACTTATATCAGACAAAATGGACTTTAAAACAAAGACCATAGTTAGAGATAAAGAAGGTCACTACATAATGATAAAGGGAGCAATCCAAAAGGAAGATATAACCATTATAAATATCTACACACCTAATATAGGAGCACCTAATATATAAAGCAGACTTTGATGGATTTAAAGGGCGAGATCAACAGCAATACTATAATAGTATGGGATTTCAATAACCCATTAACATCATTAGATAGATCCTCAAGAAAGAAAATTAACAAAGAAACAGCAGACTTAAAGGACATATTAGATGAACTCGATTTAATAGATATCCTCAGAACCTTTCACCCTAAAACAGCAGAATATACATTCTTTTCAAGCACTCATGGTACATTCTCTAGAACAGACCACATGTTAGGGTACAAAAGTGGGCTCAACAAATTTAAGAAGATTGAAATCATATCAAGCACTTTCTCTGATCACAATGGCATTAAACTAGAAATCAACCACAATAGAAAAATTGAAAACATTCAAACACTTGGAAACTAAATAGCACGTTATTAAACAATGAATGGGTTAACATTGAGATCAAAGAAGAAATTTAAAAATTCCTAGAAACAAACGATAATGAGCATACAACAACTCAAAATTTATGGGACACGGCAAAAGCAGTCCTGAGAGGGAAGTTTATATCATTACAGGAATACCTCAAGAAGCTAGAAAAAGCTCAAATAAACAGCTTAACCCTGCATCTAAAAGAACTAGAAAAAGAACAGCAAGTCAAGCCCAGAGCCAGTAGAAGGAAGGAAATAATAAAGATCAGAGCAGAAATAAATGACATAGAGGCTAAAGAAACAATACAGAGGATCAATGAAACCAGGAGCTGGTTCCTTGAAAAGGTAAACAAGATCGATGAACCTTTAACCAGACTCACCAAAAAAAAAAGAGAGAGCACTTAAATAAATAAAATTAGAAACGAGAATGGAGAAATAACAACTGACACAACAGAAATACAAAATATTGTAAGAAAATACTATGAAGAACTGTATGCCAAAAAACTAGACAACCTAGATGAAATGGACAAATTCCTTGAATCATATAATATTCCAAAAATCAATCTGGAAGAATCAGAAAACCTAAACAGACCAATTACAAAAAATGAGATTGAAACAGCTATGAAAAAACTCCCAAAAAAGAAAAGTCCTGGGCCTGATGGCTTCACAAGTGAATTCTACCAAATATTCAAAGAAGAACTAACTCCTATCCTCAAGCTATTTCAAAACATTCAAGAGGAAGGAAGACTTCCAAACTCCTTTTATGAGGTGAGAATAATTCTGATTTCAAAACCAGGCAAAGACAACACAAAAAAAGAAAATTATAGGCCAATATCCCTGATGAACTTAGATGCACAAATTTTCAAAAAAATATTAGCAAACCAGATCCAGCAATATATGGAAAAAATCATACAACATGATCAAGTAGGATTTATTCTTGGGAAGCAAGGCTGGTACAATATTGGCAAATCAATCAATGTGATTCTTCATATAAACAAAAGAAAGGAGGAGAACCACATGATAATTTCAATAGATGCAGAAAAATCATTTGATAAAGTCCAGCATCCATTAATGATCAAAACTCTCAGCAAAGTGGGAATACTGGGAACATACCTCAACATGATAAAGGCCATCTATGACAAACCCACAGCCACCATCATACTCAATGTCACTTTTTGTTTTAAGGTCAATAAGTAGCTGTCATATATTTTGGTGCTCCTTGGTTTGGTGCATATATATTAAGAATTGTTATGTCTTCTTGATTCAGTGTCCCGTTAGCCATTATGAAATGGCCATTTTTGTCTCTGAGTACTTTTGTTGTCTTGTAGTCAGCATTATCAGATATGAGTATTGTTACGCCTGCTTTTTTTGGATGTTATTTGCTTGGAGTATTGTTTTCCAGCCTTTCACTTTGAATTTGCTTTTATCCTTGTTACTTAGATGAATTTCATGTAGGCAGCATACAGTTGGATTTTCTTTTTTAATCCATTCTGCTACTCCGTCTTTTTATTGGTGAGTTTAATCTGTTTACATTTAGTGTAATTATAGACACTTGTGAGTTCCCTATTGCCATTTTATAGATTGCTTTCTGTTAGTTTTGTGTCTTGTTTGATCCTTCTCTTTCTTTTTTCTATCTTTTGTTTTTATTTGGTTGTATTCCATACATCTTTCCTCTGTTGCTATCTTTTTTATCTCATGTGCTTCTGTGGTAGTTTTTTCAATGGTGGTTACTTTTAAGTAATGAAAAGGGTTCCTACCCTGTTCATTGTAGCACGCTATTTTGTGAGTACTTTTGCACTCCATCGTCCTTTGCTACTGTTAATCTCCATCTTCTCCCCCCCCTTTCCTTTTGTTGTTGTCACAGTTTAAATTTGGTTTTATTGTGTTATTCTTGGAGCTTTTACTTGTGGCTTTGTTTTGTTTTTTTTGTTGTTGTTGTTCTTTGTATCTGATTGGAGAACCCCCTTTAGTAATTCCTGGAGTGGGGGTTTTCTGATGATAAATTCTCTCATCTTTTCTGTATCTGTGAATGTTTTTATTTCTTCTTCATATTTGAAGGATAGCTTTGATGGGTATAGTTTTCATGGCTGAAAGTTCCTCTCTTTCAGGACTTTAAATATTGGGGTCCACTCTCTTCTAGCTTGTAGAGTTTATGCTGAGAAATCGGATGATAATCTAATGGGCCTTCCTTTATATGTTGTATTCTTCTTTTCCCTGGCAGCCTTGAGAATTTTTTCTTTGCCATTGGTTTGTGCCAATTTCATTATGATGTGCCTTGGAGTAGGTTTGTTGGGGTTAAGAAAACTCGGAGTTCTGTTTGCTTCATGAATTTGAGGCTTTAGTTCTTTCCACAGGCTTGGGAAGTTCTCATCTATTATTTGTTTGAGTATGTTCTCCATTCAATTTTCTCTCTCTTCTTCCTCTGATATACCTATTATTCTTATGTTATTCTTTCTGATGGAGTTAGATAATTCTTGTAGGGCTAATTCATTTTTTTTTTAATTTTTGAGTCTCTTTCTTCTTCTCTCTGTTGTGCCTCAAGTTGCTTGTGTTCTATTTCACTAATCCTACCTTCTATCTGGCCTGTTCTATTAGCTAAGCTTGTTACCTCATTTTTCAGCTCGTGAATTGAGTTTTTCATCTCTGTTTGATTTGTTTTTATAGTTTCAATTTCCTTGGACATATATTGTTTGTGTTCATTGAGTTGTTTTCTGAGCTCCCTAATCTACCTTTCTGTGTTTTCTTGTATATCTCTGAGTATTTTTAGGATTTCTATCTTGAATTCTCTGTCATTTAGCTCCAAGGTTTCCAATATATTAAATTTTTTCTCCATAGATTTTTCCTCATCTATCTGTGTTACCTCTCTTTCTTTTGTATCCATGATATTTGATTTTCTCTTCCTTAATGCCATCTGAGGGTGGTTTTGTTGATGGTATTAATGAGATTTAATAAAAATAAAAAGTTAAAAAAATAAAAAATTGAATAAAGTTGTGTTTTTTAAAAATTAATAATGAAATAAAGAAAAATAAAATAAAGTAAAATTTTTAAAAAAGGAAATTATTCCCCCCCTCCTTTTTTCCTCTCCTCTCTTCTTCCCTCTTTCTTGAGAAAATCTTGTGGTGAACTGTGAATTATATTGTATTTAATAGAACAAACAATGCCTGTAATGGAGGGCCTGAATTAGGGAAAAGTAATAAAGGGGCAAGAAAAAATAATAATAAAAAAATAAAAAATAAATAAAAAAAGGGAGTATGGACCCACAAAAAGCAAATAATGAAAAAAATTGGATCAAGAATTAAATGATTTGCCTTTAGGTGTTGGTTGACTAAGAGTTATGATGAGAGGAATAAGAGGGAAACAGGAAAATAGGGGGACAAATTTAAAAATTACTATTGTATTTAGTGGAACAAGAGCTCGATAAAATGGAGAGCCAGGGATGGGAGCACTGCTAGTGAGTTAAAAAAGGTGAAGTAAAAAAACCCCAAAATGCCACAAACATAAGTTTGAGACCCAGATTAGATAATGTGTACGTTATTGAGGTTTGAATGAGAGGAGACATAAAGGAGAAAGGAAGAAACTAATAAAGAGGGAGAAAAGAAAGAGAGAGAGAGATAGAAAAAAAGAGGAAACCACTAAAAGAAGAGAAAAGAAAAAAGAGGAGAGAGAGAGAAAGTTAAGGGTTTTGGAGTGCAACCTTCATAGAGAGAAAGGAAGAGGAAAGAGAAGATAATGGGAGATGTAAAACTTATGGGTAGTGTAGTTCAAGGAGAGGAGAGAGTAAGACTGGTAGAGAGTTAAACGACCAAATTGGAGGAGGAAAAAAAAAACCAAAAAACCAAGGATGAAGATAAGAGAAACAAACCAACAAATATAATAAAATGGGATAGGTTATAAAGTCTGCAGGTTATTCTTGATTTTGAGAGGTTATCTTCTTGCTTTTTCTTTTCTCTCCCTCTTCCTGGTCAGTGACTCTGTACCCCGGGTTCTGCCCCTTTGGCATGCTCAGGTAGAGGTTTGCAGTTGATAAGTCTCTATGGTGATATCATGTATTGTGCTTCAGTCTCGTTGGCAGTCGAGGCTCATTAGCATTTATAGACTCCGACAGTGAGAGAGTCCGTGTTCCTGGAGCCTCTCTCCTAGTCTTTCCTTCCTCAATTAGTAGCCTGATAATCCAGCTATGGGGTTGCTACTGCCTCTGCCTGGATAGTAAGAGGCTCAAAAAGCTGGCAACTCCCCACTCTATTCCCACTCAGCGCAGGGCTCTGGGTAAGGCTCAGTCAGTAAGAGCTGCTAGCATAATCAGGCTGGGCTTCCGCCCACTCAAAGACCTCTGGCTCTGCCACTCTGTCCGGTAACACAAGCGGACACCCACTCCCGGGGCGCTTGGAGTAAACTCTCGCTCACTATCTGCGTGCGCAAACCAGGATGTCAGGCCGGAAGTTTCGCCTTCTGAGTGAAAACCCCCGCCCGCACTGAAAAGTTCCAGTGTTGGAATTGGCTCCCGCTCCGTCCCCATGTGTGGCTCTTTCAAGGCACTGGGGCAGCCTGAGATTCCACTTTCGGCCCACACAGAGACTTCTGACTCTGCCCCTCTGTGGGATAACACAGGCTCCCACTCCTGAGGTGCTGGGAGGAGTCTCTTGCCCACTCTCCGTGCACGCAGACCAGGATGTCAGGCCAGAAGTCTCGCCCTCTGAGTGAAACCCCCCGCCTGCACTGAAAAGTTCCAGCGTTGGAATTAGCTCTTGCTCCCTTCTTGTGCACGCCTCCCTCAGGGCGCTGGGGTGGCCCAAGATTCCACTTTTTGGCCCACACAAAGGCCCCTGACTCTGCCCCTCTGTGGGATAACACGGGCAGGCACTGCCAAGGCACTCGGAGGAGTCTCTTGCTCACTATCTGCACGCGCAGACCAGGATAGCAGACCAGCAGCCTCACCCTCTGAGTGAAACCCCAGCCCGTACAGAAAAGTTCCAGCATTGGAATCAGTTCTCGCTCCCTCCCCGTGTGAGGCTCTCCCAGGGCGCTGGGGTGGCCCGGAGGATTTCGGCCAACACAAAGGCCTCTGACTCTGCCTCTCTGTGGGGTAACACGGGCGCACCCTCCCAGGGCTTTGGAAGAAATCTCTCGCCCACTATCTGCGCGCGCCGACCAGGAGATCGGGTAAAATGGCTGCCCCGCTTGTCTTTCTTTGTCTGGGTTTGGCGCGAGTGTTAGCTGTATTGCCAGGGTTGTCACAGGAACAGTTTTTCCTCGGCTTGGATCTCCGTGCCACAGCCTGGTTCAGCCATTTGTACCACGGCCTGGATCTATTCACCCCCTTTGCCCGCCTTAGTTTCTATATTCTCAGTTTCCAGTGAAAGCTGCCCTGTTTAGGTTAGTGAGGAAGGCAGCGCATTTCTTACTCCCTATTTCCTTCGGGGTTTGGTTATATATTTAGCCAACTTTTCGCTCGATCATACCTTTGGGTGTATTGCAAAACATCTGGAGGCTCCAAGGATAGGTTTTTCTGTTTCTGGTTGAAGATCTTGTTGAGTTTTGGGGGAGATTTCTTGGTATCACTTCCTACCCCGCCATTACTCTAATGTCATCTCCTCGGTGTTCTCTTTTGGGTCCATATAAATTTTTGGAATATGTGTTTTATACTGCTAAAGTCAGTCATTGGTTTTTTAATCGGTATTACATTGAATTTATAAATTGCTTTGGGTAATATAGACTTTTTTAAACTTTTTTTTAAATTTTTTAAATTAATTTTAGAGAGAGAGAGACAGAGAGAGAGGAGAGAAAGAGAGAAAGAAGGGGGAGGAGCTGGAAGTATCAACTCCCATATGTACCTTGACCAAGCAAGCCCAGGGTTTCAAACCAGGGACCTCAGCATTTCCAGGTCGATGCTTTATCAACTGCGCCACCACAGGTCAGGCTAATATAGACATTTTAATGATGTTTATTCTTCCTAACCATGAACATGGAATATGCCTCCACTTGTTAGAATCTTCCCTGATTTATTTTATCAATGTTTTATCATTTTCCGTGTACCAGTCTTTAATCTCCATGGTTAAATTTATTCCTAGGTACTTAATTTTTTTGGTTGCGATGGTAAAGGGGATTGATTCCTTAATTTCTCTTTCTGACAGTTCATTGTTAGTGTATAAAAATGCCTCTGATTTCTGAATATTAATTTTATATCCTGTCAACTTGCTGAACTCATTTATCAGGTCTAGTAGTTTTTTGACTGCGACTTTAGGGTTTTCTATATACAATATCATATCATCTGCAAATGATGATAGTTTTACTTCTTCTTTTCCAATTTGGATGCATTTAATTTCTTTTTCTTGTCTGATTGCTGTGGCTAGGACTTCCAAAACTATGTTGAATAAGAGTGGTGAAAGAGGGCACCCCTGCCTTGTTCCTGATCTTAAGGGGATTGCTTTTAATTTTTGCCCATTGAGGATGATGTTGGCTGTGGGTTTGTCATAGATGGCCTTTATCATGCTGAGGTATGCTCCCTGTATTCCCACTTTGCTGAGAGTTTTTATCATAAATGGGTGCTAGATTTTATCAAATGCTTTTTCTGCATCTATTGAAATTATCATGTGGGTTTTCTCCTTCCTTTTGTTTAAGTGATGTTCACATTGATTAATTTGCAAATATTGTACCAGCCTTGCCTCCCAAGAATAAGTCCCACTTGATCATGGTGTATGATTTTTTTCATATATTGCTGGATCCAGCTTGCTAATATTTTGTTGAGGATTTTAGCATCTCAATTCATCAGGGATATTGGCCCATAATTTTCATTCTTTGTGTTGTCTTTGCCTGGTTTTGGAATCAGAATTATGCTCGCCTCATAAAAGGAGATTGGAAGTCTTCCTTCCTCTTGAATTTTTTGAAATAGCTTGAGAAGGATAGGAGTTAGTTCTTCTTTGAATATTTGGTAGAATTCACTTGTGAAGCCATCAGGCCTAGGACTTTTCTTTTTGGGAGTTTTTTGATAACTGTTTCAATCTCATTTGTTGTAATTGGTCTGTTTAAGTTTTCTGATTCTTCCAGATTAATTTTTGGAAGATTATATGTTTCAAGGAATTTGTCCATTTCATCTAGGTTGTCTAGTTTTTTGGCATACAGTTCTTCAGAGTATTTTCTTAAAATAATTTGTATTTCTGTTGTGTCAGTTGTTATTTCTCCACTCTTGTTTCTAATTTTATTTATTTGAGTCCTCTCTCTTTTTTTCTTGGTGGGACTGGTTAAAGGTTCATCGATCTTGTTTACCTTTTCAAGGAATCAGCTCCTGGTTTCATTGATCCCCTGTATTGTTTCTTTAGCTTCTATGTCATTTATTTCTACTCTGATCTTTATTATTTCCTTCCTTCTACTAGCTCTGGGTTTTACTTGCTGTTTTTTTACTAGTTCTTTTAGATGCAGGGTCAAGTTGTTTATTTGAGCTTTTTCTAGCTTCTTTTTTTTCAGAGACAGAGATAGACAGGGACAGACAGACAGGAACGGAGAGAGATGAGAAGCATCAACCATCAGTTTCTTGTTGCGTGTTGCGACTTCTTAGTTGTTCGTTGATTGCTATCTCACATGTGCCTTGACCGTGTGCCTTCAGCAGACGGAGTAATCCCCTGCTGGAGCCAGCGACCTTGGGTCCAAGCTGGTGAGCTCTTTGTTCAAGCCAGATGAGCCCACGCTCAAGCTGGCGACCTCGGGGTCTTGAACCTGGGTCCTTCTGCATCCCAGTCCGATGCTCTATCCACTGCGCCACCACCTGGTCTGGCTTTTTCTAGCTTCTTGAGGTTTGCCTGTAATGCAATGAACTTCCCTCTCAGAACTGCTTTTGCTGTGTTTCATAAATTTTGAGTTGATATATTCTCATTATTGTTCGTTACTAGGAATTTTTAAATTTCTTCCTTGATCTCATTGTTAACCCATTCATTATTTAATAACATGCTCTTTAGTTTCCAAGTGTTTGAGTATTTTTCAGTTTTTCTGTTGTGGTTGATTTCTAGTTTCATGTCATTGTGATCAGAGAAAGTGCTCGATATGATTTCAATCTTGTTAAATTTGTTGAGACTGCTTTTGTGCCCTAACATGTGGTCTATCCTAAAGAATGTACCATGAGTGCTTGAAAAGAATGTATATTCTTCTGCTTTAGGGTGAAAGGTTCTGAGGATATCTATTAAATCAAATTGATCTAGTATGTCCTTTAAGTCTGCTGTTTCTTCGTTAAATTTCTTTCTTGAGAATCTGTTTAGTGATGTTAGTGGGGTATTGAAATCGCCTACTATTATAGTATTGCTGTTGATCTCGCCCTTTAAATCCATCAAAGTCTGCTTTATATATTTATGTGCTCCTATATTAGGTGCACAGATATTTATAATAGTTATATCTTCTGTTTGATTGCTCCCTTTATCATTATGTAGTGATCTTCTTTATCTCTTATTATAGACTTTGTTTTAAAGTCCATTTTTTGTCTGATATAAGTATTGTTACCCTAGCTTTTTTTCATTTCCATTTGCGTGAAATATTTTTTCCATCCTTTTATGTTCAGTTTATGTGCATCTTTTGTTTTAAGGTGTGTCTCTTGTAGACAGCATATGTATGGGTCCTGTTTTCTTATCCATGCAGCTACCCTATGGCTTTTGATTGGATCATATAATCCATTTACATTTAATTGTTTATTGCCATTTTATTCTTTAAAACCGTAATCCTGGCCTGACCTGTGGTGGCACAGTGGATGAAGTGTCAACCTGGAATGCTGAGTTTGCTGATTCAAAACCCTGGGCTTGCCTGGTCACGGCACATATGGGAGTTGATGCTTTCTGCTCCTCCCCCTGTTCTCTATCTCTCCTTTTCTCTCTCTCCCCTCTCTCTCTAATAAAAGTGAATAAATAAAAAAATCTAAAACTGTAATCCTCTTTTGCTATTTTCTTTTTCTCCTTTGATCTGTTTACAACAGGCCCCTTAGTATTTCTTGCAGCCTTGGTTTGGTTGTCGTGAATTCCTTGAGGTTTTTTTTTTTGTCTGGAAAGCTTTTTATTTCTCCTTCAATTTTAAATGATAGCCTTGCTGGATAAAGTAGTCTTGGTTGTAGGCTCTTGTTCTGCATTACTTTGAATATTTCTTGCCATTCCCTTCTGGCCTCAAGTATTTCTGTTGAGAAGTCAGAAGTCATCTTTATGGGGGCTCCTTTGTAGGTGATAGTTTTTTTTTTTTCTAGCAGCTTTTAATATTTTCTCTTTATCACTCTGCTTTGGTATTTTAGTTATGATGTGTCTTGGTGTAGATTTCTTTGGGTTTCTCTTTAATGGTGTTCTCTGTGTTTCTTGAACTTGTGAGATGTTTTCCTGCCTTAATTGAGGGAAGTTTTCAGCTATAATATGTTTGAACAAAGTCTCAATCCCTTGTTCTTTTTCTTCTTCTTCAGGAACCCCTATGATGTGGATGTTATTTCTCTTCATGTTGTCACAGAGCTCTCTAAGAGTTCCCTCAGACTTTTTGAGTCTATTTTCCTTTTTCTTCTCTGCTTCCATGCCTTTATTTATCTTGTCCTCTAATTCGCTGATGCGATTCTCAGCTTCATTCATCCTGCTTTTAATTCCTTCCACTGAGTTCTTCATTTCTGATATTGTATTTTTCATTTCTGACTGATTCTTTTTTACTATTTCAATGTCCTTTTTTATATTTTCTATTTATTTAGGTGTTCGTAGTGACCATCTTTTGTTGTTCTAATATCTTTGAGCATCCTAACAATTGTCATTTTAAACTCTGTATCTGGTAATTTGGTTATATCTGTCTCATTTTGGTGCTTTTCTGGGGATTTCTCTTGATTCATTTGTGTTGCATTTCTCTGCCTTCTCATTTTGTCTGTGTAAAGGAAGGTTTTGGCCACTGGAGTCCACTGGGTGTAGCCTCTGTGTTTTCTAGGTGTAGTCTGTCTGCAGGCCCGCCACCCCCTCTGCTGTTGCTGCCTAGGGCGTTGGGTTATGGGCATTGCCAGTGCCTGCCCACTGGGGCTGTTGCTGTGGTTTCCACCTCTCCTTCATGGCAGTGGTTGTGATCACATGCTTGGGTGTACAAGCCTTGGTGGCCTTGGCCTTTGGCCATTTATTTGGCATTATGCTCGGCCCTGAGGGCATGGGTGAGCACCTTTGCTCAGCTGCAGGTCTCCGTCTTATTCCGGGCTTTCGCCCTGCCCCTGCAGGAGAAGCTTGCTTGTGGGATGGCTGTAAGCCTTGGCTCCATAGGCCAGGTGGGACTGTGTGCCCAAGCTCAGTAGTGGGACTCCATCTGTTCTGGGCTTTTAGCTCTACCCCCATGGGAGGAGCCAGCTCCCAAGTCAGGCCACAAGCCTCGGTTCCGTGGGCAGGGCAAGGCTGTGCTCCTGTGCCCTTGCTTAAGGGCAGGTCTCCTCCCTTTTTTGGGCTCCTGCCCTTCCCCCGCAGGCTGGTTTGCAGGCGACCCACAGCTGGGCTTGACCACTTTTGCACGTCCCCTCCTCTCCAGCTGGCCAAGACCGAGCTTACACCTGGGCCTCAGTGGTAGCCAGCCGGCTTCCGCCCTTGCCAACAGAACCATGCTTCTGTGTCCCACTGCCGCCCGCCCTTGGGTGAACCCTCAGCCATGTGAGTGGAGGCGCTGCATCTCAGACCCTCACACTCACTACTGTAGCCCTGAAAGCTCCCTCCTTCTAAGCAACTCTGCTCTGAGTGCCACCAGAGAGCTTGTTTGGCTGGTGTCCTGCTTCCCTTTGCTGGGATTGCTGTTTCCAGGGGAAATACTCATTTCAGATTTGGGGAGGGACTTGTCCCAAAGATTAGGGTGGCTCTCTCTCCAAATGCTTCTCCCTGTGCCTCCTAGATTACACTCTCTTTCTGCTACTCTGGACCTCTGCTCTCTCCTCATCCCCCAGAGCCCGGGTGAGTGGTTGTGAGAGAAGTTTTCTGTGCGGCCCCTTTAAGAAGAGTTCTGGGGCCCTGGACGGTTGGCTCAGCGGTAGAGCTTCGGCCTAGCGTTCGGAGGACCCGGGTTCGATTCCCGGCCAGGGCACACAGGAGAAGCGCCATTTGCTTCTCCACCCCTCCGCCACGCCTTCCTCTCTGTCTCTCTCTTCCCCCCCTGCAGCCGGGGCTCCATTGGAGCAAGGATGGCCCGGGCACTGGGGATGGCTCTGTGGCCTCTGCCTCAGGCGCTGGAGTGGTTCTGTTCACAGCATGGCGTCACCCAGGATGGGAAGAGCATCGCCCCCTGGTGGGCAGAGCGTCGCCCCTGGTGGGCGTGCCGGGTGGATCCTGTTCGGGCGCATGCAGGAGTCTGTCAGGCTGTCTCTTCCTGTTTCCATCTTTAGAAAAAAAAGTTAAAAAAAAAAAAGAAGAGTTCTGGGTCTGAGAAATCAGTCTCTTTCTCACAAACAGTACCCTGTCTTATTTTCAGTTAAATACTGTCCATATGCCTCTTCTAGGCTCTGGGGCTGCAGGCTGGGGCTTTGTTCCTGGGATTCAGGACCCTCCTCTCTCTGCTAAACTCACTTCCTGCCACGTGAGTCTCTCCCTACTGCTGTTCGCTCCAGGGAGCGGGGCAGCCTTCTCCACGTTTCCGCTTTTTATACCAGTCTCAGTGTGCCTTCTTCAGTGTTCCTTGGTTGAAGAGTTCTCTTACTTTAGTACAAAGTTGGTTTTTCCAGATGATGGTTCTTAAAATTAGTTTGTAATCCACTTTGGTTCTGGAAGGTGGAAGTTAGTATGTCCATCTACTCCATCACCATCTTGTCTTTTCCCACAGACATTCTCTTATGCAGGATTTTTTATATTTATGCATGGATGGATATGTTAATATATTTATATGTAAAATATAAGATTGCATTTTAGTTTTTTAAATGTGATTTTATCACTGTAGTAGGTTGAATTATGTCCCCAACAAGATATGTTCAAACCTTTAACACCTATGCCTCTGAATGTGACCTTATTTGTAAATATGATCTGAGCATATGTAATTAATGTTGAGATGATTATGGATTTCAGGTAGGCCCTAAACCCAATGACTTGTCCTTATAAGAGAAAGGACAGTGAGATCAATCTCTCTCTCTCTCTCTCTCTCTCTCACACACACACACACACACACACACAGACACACACGGAAGAATTCTCTGTGAAGATGGTAGAGACTGGAGTTATGCTACTGAAACATGTTCTTGCCAACACTCTGATATTGGACTTTTGGTCTGCAGTGATATGAGAGAGAAAACATTCTGTTGTTTTAAGCCATAAAGTTCATGCTAATTAGTTATGGCAACCTTAGTAAACTAATACACCTAGTAACAACATACCTCAAATGCACTGATTGTGAATAAAAATCAGTCTAGATCTTACTTCATGACTTCAGGGCTAGTAATATTACAAAGATAGAGAAAATAGAATGCTGAGGGCGGCTATTGGATCTTTCATCTAACCAGTGTGTTACTGCCTCTGAGCTGATAAGATCATCAACCGTACTATTTATTAGGACACAGCAAAATAAAACAAACTAAAAATCACTTTTTCCCCAGTTAGATGGACTGGAATTTTTAAAAAATTCATTTTGGGGGCAAGGGAGAAAAACAAAACTTGGCTGAAAATCATTATGTGCTACGTGATTTTTGTGTATGAGTCATTCAGTGCTCAGGGCACCTCTGTGAGGTAGACACTGTTGCTTATCCAGATTTTATACGTGATAAACTGAGGGACAGAGATAGAAGGACTTGGCCCAGGGCTGCACATTTAGGGAGCAGGACAGCTTGGTTTTGTGCCAAGAACATCATGCTCAGAGCCTGTCAGAGATTTCTTACTAAGGGGCAGAGACAAGCTGTACCAAGAATGCATATTTTAGTTGGTCATTAATAGTAACACTAAATAGGTTAATATTTTATACAAAGTAGCTGGACTTAGTGACGAAACAGTGACTTGTGACCTTAGTGAGATTGCGTTCATTGCAATCATGGGAACAGACGCTACAATGCTGTGAGATAATGAGTCAGTAGCAAGTGAAGAATGTTAACAGAATGTAGAAAATGTTTTCTGGAACTTTGATTTAAAAGGTGAGAGAGAGGCAGAGATAGATATTCCGTGGCTGAATGGAGGCGATGGGACCAAGGAGGATTTAAAAGACATTTCCCCCCGGTTTCTTGAAAATTCAGCAAGTTTAAAAGTTTATACACAGGGGGCGTTTAGAAAGGATGATGAGGAGAGATGACGTCAGAGTAATGGCGGGGTAGGAAGCGATACCGATAAATCTCCCCCAAAACTCAACAAGATCTTAAACCAGAAACAGAAAAACCTATACTTGGAGCTTCCAGATGCTTCGCAATACACCCAAAGGTATGATTGAGTGAAAAATTGGCTAAATATATAACCAAACCCCAAAGGAAATAGGGAGTAAGAAATGCTCCGCCTTCCTCACTAACCTAAACAGGGCGGCTTTCTCTGATAACTGTGAATATAGAAAATGAGGCGGGCAAAGGGAGTGAATAGATCCAGGCCGCCGCGGCACAAACGGCCGAACCAGGCTGTGGCACACAGATCCAAGCCGAGGAAAATCTGATCCTGTGGCAACCCGGGCAATACAAGCTAACACTCACGCCAAACCAAAACAAAGAAAGACAAGCGGAGCGGCCATTTTACCCGGTCTCCTGGTCGGTGCGCAGTTAGTGGGCGAGAATTTCTTCCTAGGCCCCGAGAGTGGGTGCCCGTGTTGCCCCACGGAGAGGCAGGGTCAGAGGCCTTTCTGTGGGCCGAGGACAGAGTCTCTGGGCAGCCCCAGCGCCCTGGGAAAGCCACGCACGGGAGGGAGTGAGAACTAATTCCAACGGTGGAGATTTTCCGTGCTGGTGAGGGTTTCACTCAGAGGGAACCGCGGCCGGCCTCATATCCTGGTTTGCGCGCACATAAGGAGTGAGTGATTCCTCCGAGTGCCTCGGCAGTGCGCGCCCGTGTTATCGCAGAGAGGGGCAGAGTCAGGGGCCTTTGTGTGGGCCAAAGTGGAATCTCGAGCCGCCCCAGCGCCTTGCAAAAGCCGCGCACGGGGACGGAGCGAGACTCAATTCCAACACTGCAACTTTTCTCTGCGGTTGGGGGTTTCACTCAGAGCGTGAGACTGCTGGCTGGATATCCTGGTCGTAGACAGTGAGTGAGAGTTTCCTCCAAGCGCCCCCCAGAAGTGGGCGCCCGCTTGTGTTACCGGACAGAGTGGCAGAGCCAGAGGTCTTTGAGTGGGTGGAAAGCCCCCTGATTATGCTAGCAGCTCTGACTGACTGAGCCTTACCCAGAGCCCTGTGCTGAGTGGAAATAGAGTGGGGAGTTGCCAGCTCTTTGAGCCTCTTACTATCCAGGCAGAGGCAGTAGCAACCCCATAGCTGGATTATCAGGCTACTAATTGAGGAAGGAAAGACTAGGAGAAAGGCTCCAGGAACACGGACTCTCTCACTGTCGGAGCCTATAAATGCTAATGAGCCTCGACTGCCAACTAGACTAAAGCACAATACATGACATTGCCATAGAGACTTATCAACTGCAAGCCTCTACCTGAGCGTGCCAAAGGGGCAGAACCTGGGGTACAGAGTCACCGACCAGGAAGAGGGAGAGAAAAGAAAAAGCAAGAAATAACCTCTCAAAATCAAGAATAATCTGCAGACTTTATAACCTATCCATTTTATTATATTTGTTCGTTTGTTTCTCTTATCTTCATTCTTGATACTTTTTTTTCCTCCTCCAATTTGGCCGATTAACTCTCTACTGGTCTTACTCTCTCCTCTCCTTGAACTACACTACCCATAAGTGTTACATCTCCCATTATCTTTTCTCTTCTCTTCCTTTCTCTCTATGAGGGTTGCACTCCAAAACCCTTAACTCTCTCTCTCTCTCCTTTCTTTTTTCTTCTTTTAGTGGTTCCCTCTTTTTTTTCTCTCTCTCTCTTTCTTTTCTCCCTCTATATTAGTTTCTTCCTTTCTCCTTTACATCTCCTCTCATTCAAACCTCAATAACAAACAAATTATCTTATCTGGGACTCAAACCTATGTTTGTGGCATTTTGGGGGGTTTTTACTTCACCTTTTTAACTCACTAGCAGTGCTCCCATCCCTGGCTCTCCATATTATCTAGTTCTTGTTCCACTAAATACAATAGTAAGTTTTTAATTTGTCCCCCCATTTTTCCGTTTTCCTCTTATTCCTCTCATCATAACTCTTAGACAACCAACACCTAAAAGCAAATCATTTTATTCTTGACCCAAATTTTTTCCTTATTTGCTTTTTGTGGGTCCATACGCACTTTTTTTTTCTTTTTTCTTTTTTTTTTTTTTTTCCTTTTTTTTTTTTTTCTTTTTTTCTTTTTTGCCCCTTTATTACTTTTCCCCAATTCAGGACCTCCTTCACAGGCATTGTTTGTTATAATTCACAGTCCACCACAAGATTTTCTCAAGAAAGAGGGGAGAGGAGAGGAGAGGAAAAAAGGAGGGGGGGAATAATTTCCTTTTTTTAAAAATTTTTATTTTATTTTATTTTTCTTTATTTCATTATTAATTTTTTAAAAAAAAAACAACTCTTTTCGATTTTTTATTTTTTTTTATTTTTTTTAACTTTTTATTCTTTATTAAATCTCATTAATACTATCAACAAAACCACCCTCAGATGCCATTAAGGAAGAGAAAATCAATATCATGGATACAAAAGAAAGAGAGGTAACACAGCTAGATGAGGAAAAATCTATGGAGAAAAAATTTAATATATTGGAAACCTTGGAGCTAAATGACAGAGAATTCAAGATAGAAATATTAAAAATCCTCCGAGATATACAAGAAAACACAGAAAGGCAATATAGGGAGATCAGAAAACAACTCAATGAACACAAACAATATATGTCCAAGGAAATGGAAACTATAAAAACAAATCAAACAGAGATGAAAAACTCAATTCACGAGCTGAAAAACGAAGTAACAAGCTTAGCTAATAGAACAGGTCAGATAGAAGAGAGGATTAGTGAAATAGAAGACAAGCAACTTGAGGCACAACAGAGAGAAGAAGAAAGAGACTCAAAAATTAAAAAAAATGAGATAGCCCTACAAGAATATCTGACTCCATCAAAAAGATAACATAAGAATAATAGGTATATCAGAGGGAGAAGAGAGAGAAAATGGAATGGAGAACATACTCAAACAAATAATAGATGAGAACTTCCCAAGCCTGTGGAAAGAACTAAAGCCTCAAGTTCAAGAAGCAAACAGAACTCCAAGTTTTCTTAACCCCAACAAACCTACTCCAAGGCATATCATAATGAAATTGACACAAACCAACAGCAAAGAAAAAATTCTCAAGGCAGCCAGGGAAAAGAAGAATACAACATATAAAGGAAGGCCCATTAGATTAGCATCAGATTTCTCAGCAGAAACTCTACAAGCTAGAAGAGAGTGGACCCCAATATTTAAAGTCCTGAAAGAGAGGAACTTTCAGCCACGAATACTATACCCATCAAAGCTATCCTTCAAATATGAAGGAGAAATAAAAACATTCACAGATACAGAAAAGATGAGGGAATTTATCATCAGAAAACCCCCACTCCAGGAATTACTAAAGGGGGTTCTCCAATCAGATACAAAGAACAAAAAAAAAACAGAGCCACAAGTAAAAGCTCCAAGAAGAACACAATAAAACCAAATTTAAACTGTGACAACAACAAAAAGAAAGAGGGGAGAAGATGGAGATTAACAGTAGCAAAGGACGATGGAGTGCAAAAGTACTCAATAAATAGTTCGCTACAATGAACAGGGTAGGGACCCTTTTCATTACTCAAAGGTAACCACCATTGAAAAAACCACCACAGAAGCACATGAGATAAAAAAGATAGCAACAGAGGAAAGATGTATGGAATACAACCAAATAAAAACAAAAGATAGAAAAACGAAAGAGAAGGATCAAACAAGACACAAAACTAACAGAAAGCAAGATATAAAATGGCAATAGGGAACTCACAAGTATCAATAATTACACTAAATGTAAACGGATTAAACTCACCAATAAAAAGGCACAGAGTAGCAGAATGGATTAAAAAAGAAAATCCAACTGTATGCTGCCTACAGGAAACTCATCTAAGTAACAAGGATAAAAACAAATTCAAAGTGAAAGGCTGGAAAACAATACTCCAAGCAAATAACATCCAAAAAAAGCAGGTGTAGCAATACTCATATCGGATAATGCTGACTACAAGACAGGAAAAATACTCAGAGACAAAAATGGCCATTTCATAATGGCTAAGGGGACACTGAATCAAGAAGACATAACAATTCTTAATATATATGCACCAAACCAAGGAGCACCAAAATATATAAGACAGCTACTTATTGATCTTAAAACAAAAACTGACAAAAATACAATCATACTTGGAGACCTCAATACACCGCTGACGGCTCTAGATCGGTCATCCAAACAGAGAATCAACAAAGACATAGTGGCCTTAAACAAAACACTAGAGCACCTGGATATGATAGACATCTACAGGACATTTCATCCCAAAGTGACTGAGTATACATTTTTCTCCAGTGTACATGGATCATTCTCAAGAATTGACCATATGTTGGGCCACAAAAACAACATCAGCAAATTCAGAAAAATTGAAGTTGTACCAAGCATATTTTCTGATCATAAAGCCTTGAAACTAGAATTCAACTGCAAAAAAGAGGAAAAAAATCCCACAAAAATGTGGAAACTAAACAACATACTTTTAAAAAATGAATGGGTCAAAGAAGAAATAAGTGCAGAGATCAAAAGATATATACAGACTAATGAAAATGACAATACGACATATCAGAATCTATGGGATGCAGCAAAAGCAGTGATAAGAGGGAAGTTCATATCGCTTCAGGCATATATGAACAAACAAGAGAGAGCCCAAGTGAACCACTTAACTTCCCACCTTAAGGAACTAGAAAAAGAAGAACAAAGACAACCCAAAACCAGCCGAAGAAAGGAAATAATAAAAATCAGAGCAGAAATAAATGAATTAGAGAACAGAAAAACTATAGAAAAAATTAATAGAACAAGGAGCTGGTTCTTTGAAAAGATCAACCAAATTGACAAACCCTTGGCAAGACGTACCAAGGAAAAAAGAGAAAGAACTCATATAAACAAAATCCAAAATGAAAGAGGAGAAATCACCACGGACACTGTAGATATACAAAGAATTATTGTAGAATACTATGAAAAACTTTATGCCACTAAATTCAACAACCTAGAAGAAATGGATACATTCCTAGAAAAATACAACCTTCCTAGACTGAGTCAAGAAGAAGCAGAAAGCCTAAACAGACTTATCAGTAGAGAAGAAATAGAAAAAACCATTAAAAACCTCCCCAAAAATAAAAGTCCAGGCCCTGACGGCTATACCAGCGAATTTTATCAAACATTCAAAGAAGACTTGGTTCCTATTCTACTCAAAGTCTTCCAAAAAATTGAAGAAGAAGCAATACTTCCAAACACATTTTATGAGGCCAACATAACCCTCATACCAAAACCAGGCAAGGATGGCACAAAAAAAGAAAACTACAGACCAATATCTCTAATGAATACAGATGCTAAAATACTAAACAAAATACTAGCAAATCGAATACAACAACATATTAAAAAAATAATACATCATGATCAAGTGGGATTCATCCCAGAATCTCAAGGATGGTTCAACATACGTAAAACGGTTAATGTGATACACCATATCAACAAAACAAAGAACAAAAACCACATGATCTTATCAATAGACGCAGAAAAGGCTTTCGATAAAATACAACACAATTTTGTTTAAGACTCTCAACAAAATGGGTATAGAAGGAAAATATCTCAACATGATAAAGGCCATATATGATAAACCATCAGCTAACATCATATTAAATGGCACTAAACTGAAGGCTTTCCCCCTTAAATCAGGAACAAGACAGGGTTGTCCACTCTCTCCACTCTTATTTAATGTGGTACTAGAGGTTCTAGCCAGAGTAATCAGACAAGACAAAGAAATAAAAGGCATCCATATCGAAAAGAAGAAGTAAAGGTATCACTTTTTGCAGATGATATGATCCTATACATCGAAAACCCCAAAGAATCCACAAAAAGACTACTAGAAACAATAAGCCAATACAGTAAGGTCGCAGGATACAAAATTAACATACAGAAGTCAATAGCCTTTCTATATGCCAACAATGAAACAACTGAGAAGGAACTCAAAAGAATAATCCCCTTCACGATTGCAACAAAAAAAATAAAATACTTAGGAATAAACATAACAAAGAATGTAAAGGACTTATATAATGAAAACTATAAACCATTGTTAAGGGAAATCGAAAAAGATATAATGAGATGGAAGAATATACCTTGTTCTTGGCTAGGAAGAATAAATATAATCAAGATGGCTATATTACCCAAAGCAATATACAAATTTAATGCAATTCCCATCAAACTTCCAATGACGTTTTTTAAAGAAATAGAGCAAAAAATCATCAGATTTATATGGAACTGTAAAAAACCCCGAATAGCCAAAGCAATCCTAAAGAAAAAGAATGAAGCTGGGGGCATAACAATACCTGACTTCAAACTCTATTATAGGGCCACGACAATCAAAACAGCATGGTATTGGCAGAAAAATAGACACTCAGACCAATGGAACAGAATAGAAAGTCCAGAAATAAAACCACATATATATAGTCAAATAATTTTTGATAAAGGGGCCAACAACACACAATGGAGAAAAGAAAGCCTCTTCAATAAATGGTGCTGGGAAAACTGGAAAGCCACATGCAAAAGAATGAAACTGGACTACAGTCTTTCCCCCTGTACAAAAATTAACTCAAAATGGATCAAAGATCTAAACATAAGACCTGAAACAATTAAGTACATAGAAGAAGACATAGGTACTCAACTCATGGACCTGGGTTTTAAAGAGCATTTTATGAATTTGACTCCACAGGCAAGAGAAGTGAAGGCAAAAATTAATGAATGGGACTACATCAGACTAAGAAGTTTTTGCTCAGCAAGAGAAACTGATAACAAAATAAACAGAAAGCCAACTAAATGGGAAATGATATTTCAAACAACAGCTCAGATAAGGGCCTAATATCCAAAATATACAAAGAACTCATAAAACTCAACAACAAACAAACAAACAATCCAATAAAAAAATGGGAAGAGGATATGAATAGACACTTCTCCCAGGAAGAAATACAAATGGCCAACAGATATATGAAAAGATGCTCATCTTCTTTAGCTATTAGAGAAATGCAAATCAAAACGGCAATGAGATACCACCTCACACCTGTTCGATTAGCTGTTATTAGCAAGTCAGGTAATAGCAAATGTTGGAGAGGCTGTGGAGAAAAAGGAACCCTCATCACTGTTGGTGGGAATGTAAAGTAGTACAACCATTATGGAAGAAAGTATGGTGGTTCCTCAAAAAACTGAAAATAGAACTACCTTATGACCCAGCAATCCCTCTACTGGGTATATATCCCCAAAACTCAGAAACATTGATATGTAAAGACACATGCAGCCCCATGTTTATTGCAGCATTGTTCACAGTGGCCAGGACATGGAAACAACCAAAAAGCCCATCAATAGATGACTGGATAAAGAAGATGTGGCACATATACACTATGGAATACTACTCAGCCATAAGAAATGATGACATCGGAACATTTACAGCAAAATGGTGGGATCTTGATAACATGATACGAAGCGAAATAAGTAAATCAGAAAAAAACAGGAACTGTATTATTCCATACGTAGGTGGGACATAATACTGAAACTAAGAGACATTGACAAGAGTGTGGTGGTTACGGGGGGGAGGGGGCAATGGGAGAGGGATACGGGGTGGGGAGGGGCACAAAGAAAACAAGATAGAAGGTGACAGAGGACAATCTGACTTTGGGTGGTGGGTATGCAACATAATTGAACGACAAGATAACCTGGACTTGTTATCTTTGAATATATGTATCCTGATTTATTGATGTCACCCCATTAAAAAAAATAAAATTATAAAAAAAAAAAAAGTTTATACACAGGAGCTATCTCATATTAAAATTTAACTCCTGAATTGGCCCATATTTTTCTCTTACTTGCACAATAGGGTCAATGAGACGGCTCTAGTAGAATAGTATGGGTTTTGAGTTCAATATGCATTTAGTTATTAGTGAGGAAATGAAAAAGAATGTATAACTGTGTATCAAAAAATAGTAATAGTTCTTAGATTTTTGCATCTCAGGGATGTAAGAGATGGCTGGAATTCTGGTGTGCTGGGCTGGATATGCATGATATGAAGCATGCTGCACTGATGACAGTAGGCCAGGTCTAGAACGTTTCTATTAAGATAGGGAGCATTTCAGGAGCAACAGCTAGGCTGTCACCACACCCTGCTGCCTGGTGTGATCTCTCCTGGAGCTCACCCAGTGAGTCAGAGACAAGCTTTTCTTCCCAGCCTGAGAACTAGGGTCTGCTCAGAGGCATGATGAGGAGCAGCTCTTAGTGAGCTTCCGAGTCACCCAAACAAGTAGAGAAGCTTCTGTATGAAAACGTTTGAACTGAAGGCCTATTAGAGAGATACTTGCTTCCTTCAGAAAGGTACCTATCTTTCAATTTGGAGAAACAATGAGAAATGACTTCACAATGGCTGCCTGGGCCCTGACGCTCAGCGGGCTCCCACTGCTGTATCTTTACATTTAAAAGGCCTTTGAAATCCCACCCTCTATATGTCATATCCTTGGGCAGATGTTCTTATTTACCATTCAGGACAACTATGAGGAAGGTATCAGGAGTCCCACTTCACAGATGGCCAGGCTTGTACTGACAGAGCCTATGTCAGTCTCCACTTAAGTGACAGGACGGGAAGGGAGTTTCATCCCCTGCTCTCCCTAGAGGATACTAGGTAATCTCTCATTTTAGAAGATGGGCTTCCAGGGCTGGCGAAGTGGTCAGATCACATTCCCTGCTATTGTGGCCACTTAGGGACTCCCTTGATAGCCACTCTGGGTGATGAACATGACAGAGGAGATGAAATCCCACCCTTGTGCCAGAGACCTGGGTGTTGGCCATATCCATGGCCGATCCCTGAAGAGAGGACGGGGCTTGGACAGAAGCTCAGATGTTGCTCTTGGGACAGGTGAGCTACACGGAGGGGAAGTGATATACGGACCTGCTTTAAGTGATTTAATTTTTTATTTATCTCCTTTAATCTTAACAGCTATTCAAGATATATATTATTCAAATTAGGGAATTGACTTTAAGGGAGTGTAAATAAATCAGGGAAACAACTTTATTTTGTCAGGATCAACAGCTAACATTGGATTTATTCTGAAGGTTTTTACTTTTTGCCTTTAATCCTCCTGGTCTTTGAGTGAGTTAAACCCTAGA